>NC_087513.1:49028941-49759888 GCF_963921805.1 Phalacrocorax carbo
GGTGTGCCTAGGGAGAAGGCATCAGCAAGTATTCTGTTTTAAACAGTCTCCAACCTATGTACATTATGGCTTCATTTTTGTATATCAACTGAGTGCAGGATAAAAAAATATCTTTGCCAGAGAAAATGAAGATGTGAGGTCAGCATGAGAAAAAATAAAAGGGCTGTTGGGTAAAGAAGGACAGTGTGATGTGCTATTGCTGGGGACATTCTCTGAAAAAGATTGGGAGGGAGGAGAGAAGGGTGAGTTACTTATCTCTGATCAAAAAGACATTACAATGTTTTAGTTGTTTCTTATTCTTCTCACCATTTTTTGGCAGTTGCATTACCTCTGGGAAGGCCCTTGGCATAATTTCTTATTTTGTTCTTGTGAATGTCTTCCTGTCAGCTTGTGGTGAATGCTTCTTGCACTCCTTGACTGAGTTCCTTGCAGTGTTTCTCCAAAGGCCACAGGGGTGTCACATAGTCTTGTATTTTCCTTAGGTTGCCAGCATCACCTACACTGACTCATCCATCACGGAACAGAGAATGGGCTTTTTTTTAACAGCTGTCTCTCTTGTGCAGTGCTATTTGGAATGCGAATGCATTTTTTTTTAAACTGCAAAAGGGGCAGATAACAGTCCATGATGCTGCACAATCTTCAGTAAATAAGGAAAGGCTGTGTGAGCCGTTTCAGTTCTTTTCTGCAAGTACTCTGTGCGTGCCATTTCTTGTTGGTGTGCTTGTTCTTGACAAAGCGTTGCAGGCGCTCTTTGGCAATGTGACTGATTTCACTCCTGCGCTACCCAGGGCACTCCTTCTACAGCTGACTCAAGTTTGCTTATGGTTTTAATGGCTCAGATTAAACCTTTTCTGAACATTTTCTCACTTGTATGCATGGGCTTCCCACTGCGTATGAGTATCGTGTCATTTCCCAAATGGCACAGTTTCTAAAATGTGCTGCTTTATTCCCTGTCAACTCTGTGTGACCAACAGCAACCATGTAGTTTCTGTGCTTACTTATCTGACTAATCCCAACCTCTACCAATTCACTCTAGTCCAAATGTTATACAAACCCTTCATCTGACCTCTGCAACCTCACATTTGGAGTCAGGACCATGAGAATGTCTTTGCTTGTGCGTGCAACCAGATGCAAGCAGATATCTTCTCTAGTTCCCTAGCAAATTACTTATGCATTGTAATTAATTTGGAGCCTATGAAGAAGTGACAGCTTTGTGAAATGTTTTATTACACATTGCATACTTATCTAATTGTTAAGTCCTACATTATGTTATTGTCTTTAATGCAGGGAGAAGAAAATTAAGTTCCTTCTGACTTAGGAAGGTGTTATTTCCAGACTCTTAGTAAGTTATTTGGTTTTTTTTTTTTTTTTGTTAGCTAATATTGCACAGTTTGAGGATGTGAAATCACTTTTTTTCCTAAACAGAATTTAGTGATCAAGCAGTGGAAACTGGGACCTATGAATACTCCAAATATTTGCAAATGAGCACATGGGAAGAAAGAAGCAGCATCACCTAAGACTCTTTTTAGATAGATTTTAATCAGTATAGTTCCAGAATACTGTTTGTCTCTGGTGCATAGTTGTAGTTATACAACCTCTTATTTGGTTTACTGTGAAAAGGAACTTGCCCTTTTGAAATCCCCAGGTGAAAGGTGGGGCAAGAAGTAGCTGTAGCGATCTTGACCGCGAGAGCGTTGTACATTGCGGAGGGAGTGATCCACATAACAGTTACCTTAAGTAGATACAGACCTGTGCTATGCTGCACTGAGCTGCCTGTGCCGTGCTGCACAAACCCTTTGGCTGCAGGACAGACCCCACCAGCTCACTGCAATGGAGGAGTCTGCAGGCAGGTCCCCTTTGGTACCAGTGAGTATGCCTCCTGTGTGGCCACACTTTTATCTAACTGTGCAGAAAGAAGTTCTCATGGGAGCATCATTTCTGTTTGGCTGTAGAAATGATGAATAGAGCTGTTTTCTTGTAAGAAAAGCCTGTCATAGCTCAAATGACTGAAAAGGCAGAATCTCTTCTATGAATGGGGTCTGCCCAGCATTGCTGCACATGGATTGGAGCCCATTCAATGCTGCACCACCTGGGGTCCCCACCATCTAAAAGGATGTAAGATTGTCTATGCTAGTCTCACCTTATAGTGTTAGCTCTAATAAGCAGCATTTCAAATTATACCTTCCTAGTCTGGGTGCCTTTCTTACTGGGATCATAACAGCCCAGTACATCCTGTCGCAAAACATTAGTACAAAGCAGAATTGCTATGCAGATCTTTACATGTTTCAAGATAACTTTTGATAAGACTGTTTATTGATAGGCCCAAAATATGTCTCAATTTTAACAGACCCTGCTATGCTGAATCTGAAATTATGTAGGCTTAAAAGGGGCAAATAAATAGAAATCTGAGTTTCATTCAAATATATCAGCTATTCCTGTCCAATCTGGGAGTGACTATGAGACAAAAACACTTTAAGAAAAAGTTATTAATGAAGTGGCTAACAGCTTCATGCTAGTGTTACACAGTTCATGATCAAAAGTGAGGGAATGGTCCTTACAAACCTCAGATCATTTGCAGACACAATGGCAGGGAAATGGGAAGTTTTTGATTCAATGGAGATATTTTCAGTATCTGTTAGAATCATGTGAAGAGCTCCAAAGAGAACCCTTCTCAATATTTGAAGACACTGGAGGCTGGAAAATCACAATGCAGTTCACTTCAGGACCTGGAATAAATTTAATTTATAGCAAACAACAGTGCTGAGGGGCAAACAGTGCAAAAAATTGTCACTCAATAGTCTCCGATCACCATAAATGACAGGGGAAATCGAGCTTGCACTGAACTTGGAGTCTATGCACACTGAGGCTCTGGAGTGACTCATGGGATGAATTCATCCCATCTGCTTGCAGCACTCTGAAAAACTGAAGTGATTGGTTGGCAAAGATCAAGGATTTTGGAGATGGCAAATTTGGATGAAATGAAGTATGTGATAAAAAAACTGGAGATCTGGCTACAGAGCCTATTGCCTGTGTTTACGTGCTATAAACAGGCATATGTACACAACAGGGCTCTGTTATTCTCATTAGCTTCAAGCTGCACCTGTGGAACACCGAAATGGACATGCTTAGCATGAAAAGTGAGGAGTGCAGGTGAGAGATGTGAAAATCAACCGTGGTCTGTGGCGTGTCACAGCATCAGGAATGGGCACCAATCTCAGTTACGAGAGAAGCTGTGCTGACAGAGATATGACTCATACGGTTCAGTGCAGCTCAGGAATGATTATCAGTGATCTGACTAACAATTCGTCATAGGAGAGGATCAGAATTGTTTGCCAGTGAGCTTACAGGCAGCAGTGGTGGAGCATCTTCAGTGTTACTCCTTGTGTTCCGAGAGACCTTTTCAGTTCAGTGTGGATGCAGATGTGAAGTATGTGATACCAATTTTTACTTGGTTTACCTCTGCAGAAGGGAACATATGACAGAGGAGAATGCAACTCCATTAGGGAAAATGTCTCTGCCTCTGAGTTCGTCAGGAATGACTTGAAAGGGCTGGTCTCGGAAACACCAACTGGAGATCAGCCGGTGCTGACAGCATGTGACAACTTCTCCAAGTATGAGATAGAGCAGCCACACAAGCATAAAACCCCCCCTGACAGTTAGAGATACATTACATAGTTCTTGTTGGCCTTCAGCCATCCTTTTTTTTTCTTCACTGGATATTTTAGGACTACAGGAACCTGTTTCCCTCTAACTAGATCTCTGTAGTTAGGTGCTCTGGCAGTCCTAGGACTTCAGAATGTGGGAGAGCAGAGCAAACGCAACCAGGGAGCCTCTGGCAGAAAGACTATGTATTGATGCTGGAAAGACTATAATGACGTGAACATCCAGGACACAGAACAGATGTGGCTGTGCAGCCAGAGAAAAGCAGAGGGGGAAAAAAATCCTAGAATACTCATTTTACTGTTCTGTTATGTATCTGACATAGTTGTTATGAATCCAAAAGCTTGGATTCAGAAAAACAGAGCCTGGTCTTTGCAGCACATTAAAAACTAGCATGCAAATTACCTAGAAGTGAGAAAGGCCAGTAAAAAGAAAAGTCAGTGGCTGGGGGCACTTGAAAAAAAATCTAGAAATATTCTGGTAAATTCTACATATCCTATTAAGTTTTGTTGCATTGGTTTTAATGGAGCAATTTGCAGCAAAGAAGGAACTGCTGCTTTGCCACCTGAACCTCAACTCACTGCAGTGTATATCTGTCCAGAGGATAGGCCTGAACCTGCAAACAGGATGACCGGTGACCACTGATAATGCAGATGCATGTCTGAACAGTGACTTGGAGGCTGAAATTAAGGCACGAGCATGTACGCTTCTCAGGAATACCATATAAACAGATGACCCCGTGGTCTCCTAGGGGTTAAAAGACTGACAAATGTTTATGCTTATTAAAGCTGTCTGGATTGGAAGGAGTAGCACTGTTCAAAGCAGACAGCTAATAGTTTTAAGTTCTGGGTGGTTTTGTGTTGACTTACTGTCAGCTAAGTTATAACCTGCCTGAATGTGCTGGCCTTGGCTCTTGTGTTGTCACTTTAAATCAAATTGTTCCTGTTTATGGGTAATAGAGTGGCCTTACAGAAGGTGAACTGCTTGGTTTTCCTCCACAATATAGTGCCATACTTCACATGGCTACAAGGCTGCATTGGATCCAGTAATTGTGTATGTATGCAGGCGCGTATGTATTTCTTCACTTAAATTTCCTTTGATGACTGCTTGATGCTCTTTTGGGAAAATAAAACAAATGGTGCAGTGCATTCAGATGTTGTATCCTAACTTTTGTATAGGATACAGCTTTCAGTACTCCTATCAGCATGTTTGATATTAAGATAAACTTTACAAACAAGAGCTCCATTCCTTCAGCTTAAATTGCAGTGTTGGATGTGCCCCGCCTCTTGCTGTGATCTTTGCAGAAATCTGAATTAAATGACATTTGGAAATGGTTGCAGAACCACAGCCGTGCACATTTGAATATTTACTCAACTAACTGATTTGTAAAAAATTTATTGCTGAGTTTCTAAGAGTGGAAATGTCCCACCAGACATCCCAGGAAAATTATCTCTCAGTGGGCAGGCTAAGCTCACAGAAAAAGCAGAAGTCATTCCTGTCTTGTAGCATTGTTTCTGCTCTTTTTTTTCTAGCCATGATATTGTTGCTTTTTCATTCCTTTTGTTGAGACTTTCATTGATTGACAAGAGCAATTCCTGGTAAACAGGAGGGTGCAGCAGCTGGCTACAGCAGAAGCTTCAAAACGGGCAAAAATTCAAGCCCCTTTTTTGTGAAAGTGACATTGGCTCTCAGGACAAACACAGACTCTGGAAGACCAACAGTGTTCAAGGAATTGTGGCACCTTGTGCACAGAAACAGGGAGCCACGAGCCACGCAAAGCTTTTCTGATGGCACCGGAGCCAGCAACAGCTTGCAGGTCTGTGGAATGAGCTCCAGAGATGGGTGCCAGCAACAACTAATTGCCTTCTGGAAATAAAAAGGGGCAGCAAAAGGGGCATAGGATCTTAGAAAACCACCTGAAGTCGTTAAAGTGATTGGCTTCAGTTTGAGAATCTGTCTAGGTTATTTCCTTGAATTATTTTTTCTGCTATCACTTTGAGAAAAACAAGAAGAATGACTCAATCCCCTAGCATCTTACATGTGTCTTAGTCATTGTCAATCACAAAAAAGTTACAGTCTGGTTCTCATGTTGAATTGAAACACTTCCTGAGAGAATGGGCATACTTGATGCAATGCTGAGTCACTCTCAGCTGCTCACCATTATTAGGTATTCAGCATTGCTAAATTGATACAATTAATTTTCCTGAAGTCCCATAAAAGTCTCTTTATCCTCCTGACAGTATTATTCCTTTTCTTTTTATTATGGTAGTCAGTGTGCTGCTAAAACAAAGACAAACCAGCTTTTTCTCTTGCTTTTATATTTGAAACTCAGAGAGCAATTTTTTTTACTCTCATTTTTGTTCGTTTATTTGTGAATCACTGCATCTTTCAGAATATGAATCTGTAGAACATCATGCTCTCAGGTATAAAATGAAAGGCAAAAAAACCCTCAACCATCTCCTGAGAAAGTCACAGAAAAAGAATCACTAGAAAGGCTGGCCTACATACCACACAGTGGCCGTTAAACAAAACAGAGTTTGAATACTTTCTGTCAATTACCGAGGCAGATATTACCATTGAAGATAGGACAAACAGAAATAGTCCAGAATGCTTTTCATTTAACTTTTTGTTCTTCAGTTCACTTGACCAATACCAACTGCTCAAAAGTTATTACTTACGCCCCCCATTTGCGCATAAATACCTTTTATTTACTTTTGGGTTTTTTTAATAGCCCCTCCACGTGATTTTTGTGCATTGGTGATTTCAAGATGTAAAAGAACAGTTTGACAGAAGACGGATCTGAAAATGGCTCCTAACCCCCCCCCCAGAGAAAAGCATGGTCACCGTGGGTGTTCTTTTCTCCAGCCAGAGGAACTGGATGAGACATGCACCTTGATCCTGGAGTTCAAGATATGGTGACTCTGCTTGATAAAAGCAGAAAGCAGGTTTCAGAAAGGAATGCTGGGGCTGGCTTGTTAGATCTGCCTTAGCTTATCTTAGCTGCCAGTTTGATTTTCTGGGAGAGACTGATTTCAGGGGAGGCAGATCCCAAAACGTGGCTGGCCTCTGTGGCTAATCAGCAGACAACAAGCTCTGTGTCCAGCTCTGTTTCATTATGACTAGCATAATACAGGGTTCCCAGCTGTTAAATGTCTGCTGGAGGAGGTTTCTTGAGGGACTGGGTATTATATTTGCACTCCCTGAACAAAATCTTTCCTGAAAAATACTGTATTTCAAGTTGAAGGCAAACAACTCCCCTCCTCCTCCCTCCTGTTAAACCATGGAAAACTATTGTGAAGTCCTTACCAGGGTGGAAAATTCTGCCTTTACTGGTGCATTTCACATGAATGAAAAAGTATTCCTGGACTTTGGGAGGTGCCAATGGCAAGAAAAGCAAGAGACTTTCCAGATTTTAATCCCCCTAACAGAGAACAGTAATAAACTTTCCAAAAGAGAAAGGAACTTCACCTCTGCTAACTTCAGAAGTGTCTCTTCTCCAGAAAAGTCTGCTTCCTTTCCTCTCTCAGCTCATTCACTTTCCTCAGTGCACTTCCTTGACCTCTACTGCTGTGGCTTGAACCTGAAAATTTCCAGGTCCAGGCTAAAATAAAGACCGGAGCTATGACACTATGACTGATAAACTAGAAACCACATATTTCTTATGTATGATGCAGAATTTGTTTATCAGAGTCATCTCCTGTGTAGAAGCTTGAGTCAATGCAGACGGTGGGTGTCAGTGGTTCCAAGAAACGCAGTAATGTGTATTGCAAAAGGGATCACAGAAAGAATGGTGGTTTTCTCATACATAGACTGTCACAGTCTGTTCAGACCAACAAAGAAGCAAATGACATGACAACACCAATCTTTTTGACTACAGCTTCTCCCCAACACCTTTCATCTCTCTAATGCTGTGCCAAGAACCTATTTTCAAACACAGCTTAAATATTGTCACAACCCTTGTTTGTGAGGGACTTTCCCCATGTCAGATCATAGACTGCAGGGCCCTTGATAGCTTCTCTTGATCATTTTGGAAGATAAACAAGAGTGGCCTTTAACAGAAGTAATTCGAATTGAGTAATCTGAATTGAAAAGAGCCCCAGACTCATCACTTCCCCAGTGTAAGATTCTGGAGAGTTATTACTGTGCTTTCCTATTTATTTTATCAGGAAAAAAATACTAAAAATGTGGGTAGTTTAGAAAGTTTTTTATAACAAGTTTTGGACAGCGGAGGCATTTAAGTACTTTTAATGAGAGCTGTGCCTTGAGCATATAAAATTAACTGAATTGCACTTAATTAGGTCATCGGAACTTTCTAATCTTTTTATACATTAGAGGGGGATTTGAAACTAAGTAAATGTGAGGCTGTAGTTCTCTTAGGAAAATGAGTGAGGTCTGTAAACCTTTAGACATATCAGTGCAAAACATGAACCTGATCTCTTGATTTTCTTGTTGTCACTTGTCTGTGGGACTTCTGGTGGTTTTTGCCTCCTAAGGAAGGCTGCTGCTTTTGTAGAAGACTGTAACAGATTTGTGATATGGATACACACTCAGTAATAACCAAAGGGAGAATTTCAGTAGTTCAGTTCGTGGCCTAAGTTTGCTGTAGGCAGGAGGGATTTTTACAGCTGAAACTCTCTTAGAGCACTATGATTTGTCTGTGTGAGGTAGTAGGTGTCCACTTAAAAACCCAATAAACCCCACTGTGATTCTAAGTTTCATGTGAGTTAGATCCTCAGTTGATTTAAATGTGTACACCCTCATTTATGGGAAAAGACCACTAATATGTGTTGATTTTTGAAAAATTAATTAAAACAATTGCAGTTCAAACTTCTGCTTTCCAGAGACTCATTTTGTTATATTAAATAACAATTGGAAGTTCAACTATACCAGTGTTACATCCCAAACGAGCGCTTTGGTGCCATTGTGTAGAAGACAATTTTCCCCCTGTTTCTTTGCTCTAAGTTTTGCATGCATGAGGTATTAACTTTCATAATTAGAGACATCCTGAGCAAAGTTCAATAAATCTTCCTCTTTTTGCTAGTTCTGCTTTGGGGATTGATGCTGTTGGTGTTTTGCTGCCAAAACTTCACATTGAGAAAAAAAAATCAATTTCCGCAACTAGTTGATGGGCTGCTGAAGGACCTTATTCCATATCTGTGCTGACACCTTGAGGGTAACCAAAGCCAGTTGTTCTATATTTGAAAACACAGAGAACTCACTCATATTCATGTTCTGTCCATTTATCAAAAGAAAGAGAAAAAAAGTCAACAGCAAAAGCAGGAAATGCTAGATGGGGACTCAGATTGCCCTCTGTGCCCAGGTGCTGATTTTTAGTCATACCAAGGTCAGGCTTGGAAAGCTCATTGTGTTCTTCTAACAGCAAGCAGTGGAGGGAGAAGGGCCACAGATTATATTGCTCATCTGACACAGGAAGTCTGGATTCAGTTTCTTGCTCTGCCATGACCACAAACCCTCCAGTGATCCTAGCATGATTTTTTTTCTGAGAATTAAGAAATATCCAAACCATTTGCTTCTGCAAATGTAGATGTCTTCTCTTGATCTCTCCTGTTCTAACATAAATGCACTGTAAAGCTGTATTCAGATATGCATTTTAGAAGCTTTTTTTAATATAAGCACTGTAGATAGGCAAAATGAAACTGCTTTGTGGATCGAGCTTTTCTAGCAACTAGACAAGAACATGGGGTCCTATATGCTTTTATCATTTTGCCAAGTCCGTGTGAAGGACAGGCAGAATTGCAGTCTCTGTGCTAAATGTGGAACAGGAATTGTTCTCCATCTATTACCTCAAAAGGGGCAGAGGAGAATGGAGAGCAGCAGGACGAGGCCTCAGCACCAGTCTTTCTTGTCTTGGCTGCCTGTAGGAAGGGAAATATGCCACAGCATTTCTATACAGGACTTGTGCTCCTGAACAGAAACTGCAGCTTTCTCCTGGGTTAGAAATGTGCCTGTTGCCCCATTGAAGGTATATACCTATAAGATACAACTTAGTCCTCCAGTTACTTTTGAAAAGGAACCGCATATGTGAATGTCTACATAGAATGAGCGTTTTTTACATGTATAGGAATTGTGTTTATATGTGATATATGCTGTGTATACATACAAATATATGTATACATACCACTGTGGGTTGTAAAAGCAAAAGACTGAGATTTTCTTTTCACCATATCTGGACATGTTGATTTGCAATGAGGTACATCTGAAGTCTCACTCTGATCACCTTTTACAGGTGTCCACAGTTTGTCATGCTGATTATAGCAAATTTCTTAGACATTTTACATCCTTAGGAGTCTGGAGGCGCTGAACTCTCGTACTGAGTCTGGAGAGTGCTGTTGGCTCTGGAGCACAGCGCAAACCAGGGCTGGCCAGCCCAGCTGGGGCATGCAGGGTGTTGCAGTAATTTTGTTTGTTGAAGTAACCAGTGACAACCGTTTAAGTGACTGTGAAGATTGTCCTTTTTCTCTCTATGCTACCACTCTGAGTGCTGTACCTTCCCATGACAACGTTGCCACACTGTGCTAGGGATAGACAAGCTCGTGTCGGAGTGACCTGCATGGAGACTGTAACAAGAGGTAGATGACTGGAGACCCGTGTCACTCACTCCACTGTTTTGAAAGTACAGCTATACTCCTGCTTTACAACACTGTTATATGCCTCACCTTTTCCTCTTGCTCATGCATCCACCAGCCCTGCGCTGCAGTGCACTGTTTTTGTTTTGCTTTTGCTACAAAGAACATAATGATCAGAATTACAGCAGTACATCAACACTCATTCAAAATCAAATATTGTTCCCCTTTATCCCATTCAGATGCTTCAGTAAAACAATGTCTTTCTGACATTTTTTGAAGTCATCGTCTGGAGCCATCATGACATATCATTTGCTGTTGTGTCAGACCTGCAAGCTGCAGCAGAAGTTGAACTCCATTTTGGCCCTTAGGGAGTTCTAACATATACGTGTTAGAGAGGAAGACACTGCGACACAGTTTCAGTTTGCTTGCCTACTGACATTTTTCAGGGACTAAATGACAAGTGAAAACACCATCTAGTTTTGGGGCTGTTTCTCCTGCTCTATGTGTATCATGTATATCAGAGTGCCTTTGCAGCCTCAATAAATCTCTGTCTAGTGCACCATTCCTCAGCAATCAACATTTATTCCTAACACTTCTGCTTGGATTTGGCTTTAATCCTTCTCCGCTTCATCTGTATTTATCAATATTTCAGAAATTTAAGTGTCAACTAGTCTCATACTCTAGCATGCCTGCAGTATTGACTTGATAATCTGAAACTTTTAGGGAAAATCAGCAGTGAAATAAAATAACAGATATATTTAGATCTGACAAATACAATGTGACTAACTGTGCCTGTTGGCATAGCCATGTCATTTCATGCCTTAGGTTTCCAAGTGTCCGTTTAGAAAACCAACAATATTTTAATGAAAGAAAACTGCATAAGAAGAACTGTCAAAAATAATAAATTGCAGCAGCATGTATTTTCAAATCTCTAATTGCAGCATCATAATGATGGACTAAGCAGTTATTGTCCATGGAAGGTTAGGAAGAATAAGCATTCTGTGATGATGTAAACACATATTTTAAAACTGAATTTTAGAATGATATTTGGCTTTTTAATCTGAAAACTTTGATTTACCTGGTGTTGGAAAATTCAGTAAATTCTAATAATGAAGAAACTGGTGAAAAATATTATAACCCACTACGTTATGATGGTGATAAACTTGAACAGTGTACAGTGCTGCAGTAGTTCTTGTCCAAAGTGAGATACCTTTTGTTTTTGAGAGTGACAACCAGTCCACAAAGCAAATGAATCACAGGGAAGGACACATTTTCTGAGATGATTTATGTAATCTCGGTCTATATCTTGAGGATAAAGTAGTTCAGATGCCAAATGCGCACCACCCATCAGATTTTGTAATACTTCTGTAATAATTTTTTTTCTAATCCATATAATCTGAGATGCTGGTCTTCCAAAGTTTAGCTATCTCAGAAGAGTTCACAGTCAGTATTAAAACAGCAATTAAAACAGTTTATAATCAATGATGACTTAGGGTGGATTCTCACTTGTGTTCCAGAGATAAAATGATCTCCGCACCATTCACAGTGCTTTGAACCATCCCACCTCTAGTAAGAACAAGCTGAAAGAGTGGACAAATATGTGTCTGTCAGAGGAAATACGTGCTGTAGCATCTGGCATGGTTCTGAGGTCATGTGAAGACCATACAGGATTAGCAGTTTTATCAGAGCTACAATCTACTTATTAAAGGGATCTAGACTTGTTGAATTGCTATTAGTTCTCAGGGCAGATGGAGTTCATGCAATTCAAAGTGTTGTAAAACTTTAGAACCGATTTTTGTGCCCACAGGATTTGCAGAGATAATGCAAGTCCATGAACTATTCCCTCTCTAGTGCATAAGGACTCCTTTTTTTTTCCATTTTCTACTAAATACATTTTAAATTTTTCTAAAGTGCAGCCTGTGTTTACATTAGGACATGGTGATCCCTCCAAATGCTGTGCTGGCAAAGCAGATGTGCTGTTACCTCTAGAGCATATATCTGATTATTCACTACTTCCTCTTTTTCTTTTAAGCTTGTGCAAAGGAATTTCTCAGGAACTTTAAGAGTCATCTACTTCCCCATACACTCAATGTGAAACACTAGCTATGAATATTTCTCCAGTGAAGGTCTAAAGTCACTAACTATGGGGTTTTTTTTTCTGCAGATGAACTCAGACGTCACAGAAAGAGCAAGAGACGTTATCCCAGAATATGCACAGCTTCTTTTAACTAGTTCTGTGGGATTCTTCTCCTTTATATTTCTCATTTTCTTTCAAGGTTCGGCTGAAGTTTGCATGAGTAAAACATTAGTATTTCAGACCCCTGAAACATGGAAGTCTCAATGTTAAAGAGTAAAGTCCTTAAAAGATATTTGTTAGATAGACTTTTAAGGCTAAATTAAAGTTTCTATATACATAACAATGTTAAAATACCTTAATAATATAAAGCAACTAGAGGATTTACACTAGTAAGAGATATAGTTGGAATGTGGCAGGCAGCTTCAAGGTATAATCTCTTATTAGATTATTTCAGCCTTTATATTGATACTATTCCACCTGTTTGCACCCTCACAATAAACCTGCCTCTCTGCTGATTGCTGATAACATAGGGAGGAATAAAAACTAAGAAATAAGTGACTTTTGCTTCTTCTTGTTATTAGTTTTTATTTCTTTCCCATAAAGCTTTTCTTAGATATTTTTGACTTTCTGAAAATTACCTCTTATAAATCCTTAACCCATCACAAATCTTGCTGTTAAAAGGTCCCCTTAAAAATTTCTTAGGCCTCCCATTCACACGGATCCAGCAGAATGGGAAGGGCTGACATCTCCATGAAGCACAGTCCCTCCCTCTTGCTATGGGACCCTGATGTACTGCTTGCCTTGGAACACCTGACTGGTGTGACCAACCCCTTCTTTTTCATGATGAAGATATATAGTAATCTGAAATGATGTTGGGTCATCCCTGGAGCTGTGGAAAATGTTCATTTCCAATTTTCTCTGCTCCACCAACAACAGACAGTGACCATTCACAGTAACAGGAAGTGATTAGGATTTGGAATTAATGGATTTCCCTGTTACCTCAAAGTGGACTTTTGCTTCTAGCCTTTGATAGAACTGACTTATTATCAAGCTTCTGACTGTTCAATATAGCTAGTGTCTCAGATTGGATGCTGGCAGAGACCTATGAATTTTATTAATGACTGAATAACTAATGAGAAAATGCTGTAGACCTTGCAGATTTTTAAATTAATCATACTTACCTTAGAAGACTTCTGCCCTCTTTTTCTGATTGCAGATAGAATATACTTCAGCTGAGACATTTTCCTACTGATTTGATTTCTATGGGATATTTTTTCTGCTGCTCTGGAAATCAATTACTTGGATGACATAATAGGCCCCCATTAATCTGTATGGAGCACGGTACAATCTGTTTCATTTCAAGCCAAGGAGGCCAAATTGATGTAAATTATACAGTCACTCAGTTTGTTGCTCTTTATAGAATTAGTCACCTGCAGCATCATCCTGGATGAAGTCCAGTGGATGAAACAATGCTGGAACAGTCCTATCAGCACTTGAAATATATAGGACATGGTGTTTCCCTTTTGTGTCTGGAAGTTGCACATCTCTTACTTTGAGGATGGGAAGTCTCTTTCCATTAATTTTGAACAAAATATAAAAAGACAATAAAAGCATGTTAAAAATGAGATATTTTGTTTCCCTAGCAAAATTTTATATTTTAAGAGATATTATTTTATCTCTCTCTTCCCTTCAGTTATTGAAAGTGACAAAATTGCAATTAGAAACTTGGAAGATGGATGTCAAAATTTTGCAGGCCTTAAGGTTTAGAAGAAAAGCAATTTTGCCTTCTCTTCTGTTGTCCAAAATCTGCCTAGCATATCATCCAAGTTTTACAAACCAAGAAAAAACATCCTCAGAAAGTGGTGGGATTACTTTATTATATGACTTCTGTTTACCCAGCATAATAATGATTTATGTTTCTATGTTGTTTTGTAAGCAGAAGAAGTTATGACTTTCTCCCACATAATTTTCTGTAGACAAGATGAAAGAGAGAGATATTTTGCTGTTTTCTATTACTCATGATGACTATTGCATTAGTAGTTTTGTTTTTCCAAAGAGACTATACACAATGCTATCACAAAAATATCCGCTGTAGCATTAATAGTAACAAGGCAATGCAAAGCTAGATTCTCATTCAGTGATTTAAGTATACATTCACATCTGTGAAAACAGAATTTGTCCAACATCTTTCTCATGTAACACAGAAGTTCTTTTCCTGTTAGTACCTATTTAACCTTACACAGCAGAAGATGCTTTGAGCCACTAACAGGTGCCACTTATACTGGGCATGAATCAGTTAAGCAGTGCCATGCTAAAGCTGTTAACACTAAGGTTAGTCAACTGCTTTAGTTCAAAGAAATGCAGCTTAAATGGCAAATGTGTGTGTGTGTATATATATTTATATATATACATTCACATCTATAATTTAGAAGCAAGTATTTAGAAGCAGCTTACTGTAGACTTGCACAACACAGAGCTGAAAACTGAACTGGTGATGCAGACATTGCTGGATTTATATTAATGAATAGGTGATTCTCAGTGTCAGAATGTGATTGTAAGAGTTTGGGATGTGTTCAGCTGATTTCTTGCAAAAAATATTTATTCTTATTTGACTTAGTGCTACTGCTCACTGTGAACAGGCAATACCTCCTGTCAAGAAAAAAGGGGTTCTGCTGGAGAAAGTTACTTTATCACTAATTTTGATTAAGGGATTTACCTCCTAGAAATCCTGGATCTGGTAATGGAATGCCAACAGTCAACAAGTGCTCATGGAAGTCTGAAATACAATGATGAGCTGACACCATTTTGATTGGGAGCCTAATTGCTGATCTAGTCCAAGATCCTTTCTTCAGCTGTGGCTGGTGCAACTAGTAGGAATTGACTAACTGGTGGAGTTTTGGTTCATGCTAGAGCCACAAAAAATAAAGGGGTTCAAAATTCAGACCAGATCAAGTCGAAGCAATATTCTCAGTGGAACAAAGAAGAACAAAGAAGATCAAAAAAGCACAATCAATTTTTATTTTGCATTTGTCTGAAATATTTCAGGGGACCCAATATGAAATGCTGATTTTTTTTTCACCTTATTTAGTGTTTTCAGATAAAAATTAGACAGCATTTTAAAAACAAAATTTCAAAACTAAATGCTGAAATTGTTCTTTGGCAAATACCTGAACTAAAGGAATTTCTGAAAAAATTCATTACATTAAAAATTCAAACCAATGTACTATTCTAATAAACATGCATCCAACTGTCTATTAAATCTGAAAATCATTCCAAAGTAATCTTCTGTGTGCAAATTGTGCAGATTTGTTTTGTTTTGCTTTTACCCATCATTATGAATATTCCCAAAAGGGCAGGCACAGAATTGTCTGTCCATGGATAGAGCTTTTCCTTAGCTCACTCCTTCCAGATACTGGTTTATCTCCAAAATATTAAAAACTGTCCCTTGCTTTGTGTCTTTCTCTTTTAGACCTTCAGGTTTTAGCTGCTTGTAGACCCCTCCTGCTTTGGGCAGGAGATTGGACTAGAGACCTCCTGAGGTCCCTTCTGACCTGAACAGTGTTATGATTCTATCTGTGTGATCATTACTTGTAAATACCTTTTTAAAGTTCTTTTTTTTCCTGGAGTATACCATCTTCCTCACTACTAAGGGAATAAGACAGAAATGTTTCACCCATCCCAATAAACAGTCTTCACAACCCAAATTCTTCGCTTATGTACAGAACTTACATATCTTATAACAACAGAAATTCATTTATCAGCATCCCTGAACTCAGACCTGTCAGGCTACCATGGGGAGCAAGAAAACTGTTCATCTTTCTGCCTGCTCACTCAACTTTAGGCTTATCCAGCAGGGACATCAGTGTAGTTTGAAGATTCACACACGTGAGATAACTGCAGTGATTCCAGCAAAGAGTCACCAACTTTTGCCGTGGGAGCCATCATCTGCATTCCTCAACATCTCCCTAAAGCAGTTAGCAAAACCATTCAGCTCTACTCACGTTAGCACGAGTGAGAGAGTGAAAGGGACATCTCATCTATTTTGTGTCACATTTAGGAAGGAGGTGTCAGTTTGACGCCTTTTCCCAGAAAGAGCCTGCATAGTTACTGTAGTCCAGGCAACTAACTCATATGTTGCCAAACTTAGGCTGTGCGGCAATCATCCTCCGTTACCATTGTGAAGATAAAATCGGAAATCTGGAGTTTAAGGCTTTCATTGAATATCACCAAAATCTTGGACCCTTAACATCCATTAAATATTTTTGTAAAATCTCCCTGATTAAGGCATCTTTGAGATGCTTACACTAATCCAACACCACAATCAAAATCTCTACTCTAGAATGGTCACAATCAGTGACCTCCAAAGCTTTCTAAATATCCTTAAAGAGTTGTTTTCTATTAGCATTTTCAAGGTGTAACTGAGATGAAATTATAAAGTTGTAAATCTTCCTTAACTAAAGGAAATAAAATGTTTTCAGGTTATCACAATTTGAATACTGGTGTGATAGACACCTAGTTTTACTGCTAAGTGCATCTTTCCTGGCCTGTGAAAACATTAAAGTGCATCTATTGCTATTTCTACTAAGGAGAAAATTAGTGCCTATTCATCAGAAGAGTGAAAAAAAGGGAAAGGATGAGGGAATTAGATCAATCAGTTTAACTTCAATTCATAGAATAAATCTGGAGCAGCCTGCAGCACCTAGAAAACAACAGGGAGAGCTGCAGAAGCCAACATAGATTTGCCAAGAACAAATCGGAGAAAATGAAACTCACTCTTTCACTGACCAGGTAACAGGTCTTGTGGATAGATGAGAAGCAGAAGAACTCATGTACCTTTTCTGAAGCAAAGTTTTTGACAATCTCAGTTGATAATCTCAAATCCAAGCTACGAAACGCATGGCTTTTATTCTGTGGGCATAAAACTGATTAGATAACCACACCATACAGAAGTTAATAAAGTCTAATTATGCTCAGGGTTCTGTGGGGGGTCTGTCTTAGATCTGCTTCTGTTCAAGGTTTTCATTAGCAAAACAGATGGTGGAATAGTCAGAATGCTCATTAATTTTGCATATGACACAGTGCAAGGAAGGACCCTAAATGTGTTGGAGGATAACAGTAAAAATAAAAATCTGGAGAAATGGACTGGAAACATGGGACGTAAGTCATTCTAGACAAGGGATAAGGGCAATGGTAGGAGACAAGGGCAAGATACTGCAGGAAAAATCAATGATACAAATTCAGGATAGTAAACATTAGGAAGCTAGTTCTTCAAACAGATCTTAAGATTATAGTAGGTCACAAATTATGTCTGAGTCAACAATGTTAGATTCTTTTGAAAAGACAAATGTTCTGCTCATGGCATACAAACAGAAATATAGCCTATGAGATACACATTATGATCAGATGTTGTAGAAGCCGTGAGCTAGGTGGTAAGATTGTAAGAATGGAGGCTATCAAGCCTAAAATAAAAGGACAGAGAGAATGTTAATGGCAAGAAATCTTAATAATCTTAAGCCATTCCTGTTGCTGCAAAAGGGAAACGGTACTGATCGCTGTCTGCACAATGAATGGGACAAGAAGTAAGGCAGTTAAATTGACTCAAGAAAGATCAAAGTAATGAGAATTGTTGTCTAAAAATAAAGCTAATTGAGCATGGGAACACATAGATTGGGAAGACTGGATACTCTGTTACTGGAAGTCTTTAATGAATGTTTAGTTATACATCTTTCAAAAACGACAACAGTATTGCTAATCCTCTTTAGTGCATTGGGATGGACCAAATGCGTTTCTGTTCTTGAGTCTGCTAGGAGGCCACAGCACAATAGGTAAAATAAGGACTGTTTTTTTCTCATATGCATTACTGTAAATCTGAATTTTACTTATCTAGCAAGTCAGTATTGGATATTAATGCATCATTTCAGTAAGGTCAGACACTTACGTTTTAGTGTATTTGCTTTCAGAAATTCTACTTTTGCTTAATTGAGGTAGAACTGAAGTTGGATGTCATAACTTAACTCAGTGTCAGCAGCTGCCTATCACTTCTAGTTCTTGACTCTTCTTTTAGAAGTGTTTTTTCATAAGCATAGCTATTAGTACTGGTTCATATTGCTGTCTGTGGTTAACTGGTTTTTATATTTATTCTAATTGTTTGTGCAGCATCCAAATATGGTGGCAAAAGAACAGGAGTAATTAAAAAATGTGATCGTATGAACACTGGTGTTTATGGCTATATGTAACTGCAAAGATATTGGCTAAAATTGGTAAGAATTTTATCTCTGTTAGTCTGGAATGTGCATAAGTGACTTTGATGACTTTAGACATTTAGAGGCATTATAAACCCACTCTGTTCTGTAACCACAGCGTATCTCTCCTGTAACAACCTTGTTCCATGGGGTCAAGGACTAATGAAACCATGGGCTTTTGCCTTGTAGTTGGTCACCTTTTTCACCAATTACTAAGGTTGCAGTGGAAGCTTGTGTTCTGTCTTTCACTTGGGTGAGGACCCTGACTGAAAAAGCAGGTTCTCAAGAGCCCCATAGGACATGCTGCCCAACTGAAGCTTTCCCAAAGTTAGGCTATCCAGAAATTTTTCCTTTGCTTGGGTCCCCTTGTGCCTAACACATGGCAAACCCATGCTGCAGCCTTTCCCTCAGTGGGGTGTTATCTAAACTCCTCACTCAGTAGGGCTTCTTGTTTTTTTCTGTCTTGAAACTCATAGGACAGGGTGTACAAGTCAAGTATAAATCAGAATGTATTAAGGACTTCCCTGTATTATTATTGGACTGCAAACTTCCCAGCACTTCAATAGCCTTATTTTCCCTCAAACCCTTATACCACCCTGTCAAAATATACTCAACACCTCACTTTTGTTCCTATACAGATAAACCTCAGTTGTCTCTCTTTTCCTCTATTCCTCATCATAATACTCTCTGTTCCTTCCTGTATTCTTACCTACATTTGTTTAGCCTGGAGGCTGGCCAAGAGGTGATATATGCTCTGGCTAGGCAAGACTCATGTGCTTGTGAAATGCTCAGGCTGGTGCTTCCCTTACCTGCATAAATGCCCGGTGCCTTTCTCTAAGGATCTACAACACAGATTTAGCTCCGGAGCTGGCCCATGAGCTGTGTGCACTCACTATCGTAGCCATGTCTGCCGGTAAGCCTTCTTTTGCCAAGCTGGAAGAATTTGGTCAGGGCCTGAGAAGTTCTTTGGATGGGACTGGCAGATAAACATCCCCCTCCTTCAGACTGATTGCAAAAGAAATCTTTCATTGGGAAAAACAGGCCATGTTTTCTTGCCACCACCTCCCCAGCTTCTTACATAAAACTATTTAATCTGCTAGCTGTAGATCACACAAAAACCTAGTAGCAACCCTTCCTATTCCCCACACATGTCTGTATTTGTCATACCTGTACTGCTGTACATCTCAATAATTAGGCAGTACCTCTGCTGGGTAGGACAAGGAGAAGTCTTCAACTACCAGAAGCAGCAGAGAAGGAAATGTAGAAACAAAATCTGGGATTAAAGGAGACAGAAAGAATCACCTCCAAAATTTGATTAAATGGAAGCATCTGAAGGCTTGTTAGCAGTTTTACTGCATTTAAGATGGGTATTTTTCTACCAATGAGACCAAATTGGAGACCAAATTGCTTTGGTTGAGTTTCAATTAAAAAAAAAAAGAAAAGAAAACAAAAAAGCATTTTATACATTGTTCACCTCATGTCTATTATTTAGTGAGTCATAAGCCTTTCGTTTATAAACAGAAATGTTCTTAGAATTTGAGAGACACAAAAATATTTTGTGTACAACTACTTTTGGAAGAAAAGCACTCCTGACTAAAAATATATCCCAATCATTGTCTGAAAAATAAACTACCCCAAGGCAGTATAATTTGCTTTAGCATTAGCTATAAAACTCTTTCAGTTTACCTCTCTGGGCACATAAACCAGGGAGCTTTGTGCTATACAGAAGGGAAGGGGCTAAGGTGCCTCTTCTTTTATCTGCAAATTTCTGCCATCCTATTTGTGAGCCTTTCCTGGTCTTTTTTCCCCACATGGATCCCATGAGCTTCTTTTAACAAGTAAGTGTGCAAGAGGCCGTGGTGCTTTCTCTGTGTGTGTATTATATTCAGTTCTTGCAAGGGGTCGGTCAGGTGTGTGGAGCTCACAGTCATGGAGCACTAGTTCAGCATAAAATTTTCTGATGGACTTTGGTGTAATCTGAAGTCAAAAGAAATTTCTTGTAAATCCCTTAATCCCTGAAGCACAAACTGTCTGAAAACATCACTCAGCCTTCACTTAAGAAGGCGAAAACAAATTCCCATGATGTGTCGTTTTTACATACAGAAACCAATAATCTCAGCCCCAGCTTTCAAGCAAAGTAGTTCCAATGAAATGTGGATTGGATCAACTGCTTTTTAATATGCATGTTAGGACCAAAAAAGCATCTTTGCCCAAATAATTTTATGAACAACCAAAAAGCTGCCCAGTTTTAACTTTGTTCCTCCCTAAATTTATTGATGGAAACTATTCTAGATATAATTAATATTAATTATATATGATTAATAATTTAATACTTGGGCCTGAAATATTTGTCTTTTTTACCCCAATGAGAAGAATAATTTTGCTATTTCCTGCCAGAAGCTCTGTATGTGAATTCAAGAGCAAGCAGTTCATCCCATGACATTTCCTTATGCTCAAACAGACAAGGTGACACATAAAGCCCAGGGGCAAAGGGAAACCTGATAGCTATATAGCTAAGCTGCAGTCGGAAGTGGTGAATTCCCTGGACCACAGGGAAAGCTTCCTGTTCTTTGTAGATGAGCCTATTATTGGAATACACTTGCCTGCAGTTAATCCTCAAAGTAATTAAATGGAAAGGAAGCAATTAAATCACTGAAAAGGAATTGCATCTGGTTCAGAGGGAAAAATCCAGGCCTGGGAAGTATTTCAGTGATAGCTGGATGTACTCTGTGTAAACAGGTATCTTCCTGTTTGCACAGATAATTAACATTTATATGCTAAGAATATCTCGTGGTAAATGAGGTTGAAAAGCAGAAGCACTGATTATCGCGGCCTATGAAGTATCAAGCAGAGAAATGTTGGTATATTTTTTACCTATGATGGAATAAAATTAAAACCCGTGCCCTATATCCTTATCTTGTACATTTGTATCTGTTGAGAATCTAGTTCAGCATTTCAGGAAGCATATTCCAGAGAAGGAAGACTGCAAAAATGAAAGCAAGGGACATGATTCATACAAGTCTCCAAAGAGAAAGATTAGCCAAGTTCAGAAGGAGCTTGGAATGAGTCCTTAAAATCAAGTGGCAGGGCTATGCAAAGCAAGACAGTATGTTTTAAAGATTGACAGAAATCTTTGAATAAATATGATTTTAAATGTGTTGAAAGCACCAATTGC
The DNA here is from genome assembly GCF_963921805.1 of Phalacrocorax carbo. NCBI lineage: Eukaryota > Metazoa > Chordata > Aves > Suliformes > Phalacrocoracidae > Phalacrocorax > Phalacrocorax carbo. The sequence goes on from NC_087513.1 coordinate 49,050,683, forward strand.
TTCAGAATTCTCTCTTATGCTTGTTGGTTAAATTCAGTAATTACTGCAACATAGCAAATATCACTGTATTTTTAAGGTGTACCTTTTGCTCAGGCTGTAACAAGGAATCCCATATATTGCTCCAGTGTGTAGGATAATCACTGGAAAACCATCAAGAGGATCTTGGAGAGATGTACACATCAAAGCTCGGACTGACACTTTTGTATTTTCAGTGCTAGTGAACAGGTAGTTGAAAAGCAACTATAGTCATTTAAAATCTATAGTAAAGAATAGGGATTCTGTTGTAAGAGCATAAGGAGCGACAAGAGCTTCTCTTCTTTGTCTTGCTTATGTCTGTTATTTTTCCTTTTCCCTGTTCCCTGGCACGCTGGTGTTATATGGGATCTCACTGTTTTCACTGTGGCTGTCACCTAAGAAGCTGGAAGCTGGGCTGGCTGAAGGCAAAAGGTGGTATCCTGATGAGTGGACGACTATAGGTAAGGTAGGATAAACTGCCTGGGGCACTAGTAGTGAATACTGGTAGGTAATGTTTGCTATGGCTGAGCAAAAGGGAGTGATGCAGAGAAAAGAGCTGACATGGTTAAAAAACAGACTCAAAACTATACTTGTGGAAAAAGGCTAGCAAGAAAGATGTTGGTTGTAGGAACTCGGACCTGAGAGAATGAGGGTATAGATGAGAGCTGTAGGTGTTTAATTGGACGAAAAAGGTCACATCTGACAGGTGATACAGTGGCAAAGGTGCGACCTTTTTGCCCAGATAAAGATAAATCTGAGTTGAAAAATGTGCCTGGATTATTGATTTGAGACACAAGTATTTTCTGCTGGTGCAGGGAGATGGGAGCGAGGGTTTGCAGAGAGAACAGCAATACTGTTCTCTCAGTACCTTTGGCACCAAATGTTACATACAACCCTTTTCATTACTTAAAGTATTTCTCTAGCTAGCAAGAAAAAAATGTCATTATATGTCATATATGAAGGACAAAACTTTACTTTTGAGTACACATTGGTGTGCTCCTATTGTATTAGCCAAGATCCAAAACAGGCCCTTGCTGTAGCTGGATCTAGAATCCCCCTTTATATCTTCTATCAATCTTTACCTTGCTTCAGTCTTTCTCCTCTCTCAGAGACTCAAATGCAAGATGTCAGTCAGCTACATTATATTTTCCTTCAAGACCAGCCCCCCAAGCTACACATCTTCATTGCTATCATACAGATAGTACGGTACTTAGATGCTTTGTTCCCCATAAACTACTGTCTACCTGTATCAGGCCTTAACAGAAAGGAATTTTAATATTTGGATTGCATGATGTGGAATTTATTAAAATGGGACATATTAGTATATTAGATAACTTAGTTGTGTGGTTCTCACTGTAAAATATTAACTTATATTATTAGAGACTTGTCTGGTAGGACAAGTACAATTTAAGCTTGTGTGATACTTCCAGAAATGTCCAATTTTTGGTACTCACTTAAAAGTAGTCACTGGGGTTGACATTTTTTGTGTTCAACACTGCCATGGGATGTTTGATTTTGTTTTCTATTGAGATGTTTGCAAAAGGGGTTATGTCTGCGGGAAACCAGGTTCTTCAGCTCATGCTGGAAAGATTCTTTCTAGGTAGCATTAGGCTGCTTCTATTTGAGGAAAGGACTAGCTATGGGGTAGCAGGCAACCTTTGTATCAAGACTCTACTTTCAGCTGTCTCTGATCTTTGCCAAGCTGGAAGGTTTCAGAAAAAAATTTCTGTTTGTTCAGTAGAGACTATTGAGACTTTAATGAACAAGCCCCATTCCTCCCCCATGCCATCTGCAGCAACATGCTAGAAATCCACTGAACTGCCAGAAAATTATGCTCCCTGTGTAAATGCAGGTACTGCAGCTGCCTACCATGGCTCAGTGGGATGCTGGGCATAAGGAAGAAGAAAGGGAGGGGGGGAGAGGAAACTGTGGGACTTAGCAGTTAGAAATGGATTGGGAGCATGGAGGAGGAATGGGACCAGAAATAGGGAATATAATTTAAGACAATATCTCCGTAAATATGCATGAAGAACTGAATCAAAGTTGATCAGACAGCCTTAATAGTGTAATTTCTCAGTTCTGGTGTCCCTTTCCATAGAAGCTTGATGACCCTTTAGTCTGCCCATGGTTCAGCATTTATTACTATTATTTGCAATGCCCTGGACTATCTGCAGGGACTTGACAGCTACAACACAGGACCTACAGATTTTGCACTGATAAAGCCAGGCAGGATACCCTGGAGTGTTTCATGTGGTACTTGACACCTTTGTAAGGGTGCACGAATTGGTCCCTCAATGCTTTTTTTGGGAGACAAGACATCTCAGGGTGCTAAGTGCCATTTGCGTTACTCAGAATCAACAAGCAAGGTTGCCCCCTTGCTCTGAACTCCACATCTGGCTCTGCTGCTCCAGCTCAGCATTTCTAAGCCATCCTGGCATGGCTGAAGGAGGGCTGCAAACACCCATTATGGTTAATTCTTGCTGCTGCAATGGATTCAAGGGAACCGTTGTCAGGTAGACACAACTCAAGTCTATGGTGGGACTATCAGTTTGGACCCTGGCTACTTAGTTTCCTCTCTTTCCTAGACCTGTTCAGAATTAAGCTTTTGACATCTCACTGAGAAAGGGAACAGACTGAGACTGTACCACAGCATAAGATGCTTTATGAATTTGTATTAAAGGCAGAATTATTGGAATTCTGAAAACCATGTAAATCATCAGAAACTGTGAAAATAAAAAAATTTTCTATGTAGGTTCTTGCACGTAGACCCCTTATAAATAGCATATTAATTTATCAGTCCTGAAGTTGCGTCAAACTATGTTGATCATATTCTAGTTGCTTATTCATGCAATATTTTCTTTCCTTCTAAACTCTTTTGGACTCCTGCATCACCTTGAGTAAGTTCACTCTTACTGCAGCTGGACTGCTGGAGACAAACCTCACCAAAACAACTTTGAAGTGAGTATGCAGCTGTTCTGCTAGGAGTGTTATACACTGTCCACAGGAACAAAAACCACAAGGTTTTATCTGGAAACCGAAAGGGCCAGCTAAAAGGCTTGTGCTGGGGGAGAATACAGGACTCATTGAAGATTTAGGCTGATTATTTCTCTGTCTGGTAGTGTTAGTCTTAGGGCTGAAATTGCAGATAGCAGCGGGTAGTCCTCAGAGCTGTTAAAACTTTGTTTAGTTTGGAGTGCTGGCAATAAAAGGCCAATTTAATTTACATTTTTGGCTATTTCTGACTTACTATACCTGAAGAATGACTTCCCAAAGGCGTCTAGAGAACCATTACCTCTGCAGCCCGCTATTCTGGCTACTGTGAAGAGGGAACAAGAACACATAAACTGCCAGTTGGTTTGCTGTGGTTTTGATAACTGTAGAGTTTGTCTTACTTTATGGCAGGAGATGCTGTGACCAATCTGCCACTGTGCTGTGTGGGGAAGGCAGAACTTTGGAAATTTTGAAGGTTGGTTGCTTAGTCTCTTTGAGAGCAAATAAGTAAAAAATGTCTTTCAAACTGCCTCAAAACTGTGGCAAACTTAATAGAAGCTGTATCAATATGTCAGTGACACTGCAAAATCCTTCCCTCTTTTCTCTGCACCCTGCAATGAATGGAATTCCTGCAGCCTCAAAGCATGGAAAACTCATGATTCAAGCTTGTTTTTTTTCCACAGGTGTCATGTAACACTTTGAAGAACACGGTGCAGCTGCTAGGCAAGTAGGCTACAGCTACAGGACTAGTGAGTACAAGAATGAATGCATGAAGCAAGCAAAACCAGGCAAGCTGCAGTATTTCATGCTCTTATAAATCAGAATGCCTGCTCAGCCCTTGCTTTGTGCTGTGAGGGAGGATATGATGCATAGCAATGAAGGTTACCTAATGAAGCTACAGTATTTTTTAATTAAGGTCTTTATCTACATGTCAATGATATTTTATCTCCATTTTCAAGAATTTAAAATTAACAAAAAAGAGCTGTTCAGTGATGTCATTTGTGTAAAAATTCAACAGTGTTGCCACAGATAAAGCTAGGCAAGAATAAAAGAGGTGCTGGTACACTAGGTGCACTGTAACCCTACATGGAAATAAAAGCAAGGCACAGCAGGGATACCTTCTGCTTGTTGGAGAAGGATCTCAGGGAAAGATACAATTGAAAAAACAAAATCCATACACATCTGTAGACTGAAACATGTTCTAACCAAATAGAGGAAAAAGATCCTTCATTCCCAGACTGTGTGGTAAAACGAGACGCCCCTTGTAGGAGTTCTTTAAGTCCAGGGCTGGTGCAACTGCATAAGTCACACTGTGCATAGTCAGGCCTGGTGATGACATAATCTACCAGCTGGAGGGGACTTCCCCGAAGGAGCCCATGTCACCACTCACTTCTCAAAACACTCCATAGGCTTTCAAGGACTTCTGGAAACTGGATATAGCCAAGAGCAGCTGTTGTAACAGGTGTGCTGTTCAGTGATCCCTCAGGGTTAAATCCACAAGGGAGTGAAACCTCCACCAGCCCCAACTTTTATGGGGCAGCTTGTGAAATCTATGATCCTCACATCTTTTTTTTTTTTTTTTTTTTTTCCAGCTGTCACCTGTCTTTGGAGGTGTTTAAAGCCCATTCAAACCTCAGACTTGCATATGCAGAGAAGGCTGGCTTTTCGCATGAACACAAGGCTTGAACCAGGATTTCTGCCTCCCTGGTGAAGGCAGCAAGTGGCTGGGGGATGGCTCCTGCTTCGGTACTTCCCCGATCCAATGTTTCACTGTGCCATGCGGACTGGAACAGCCTCAAGACGGGAGGTGTCCAGTGCAGCTTCTCCTCTCGGTTGGCCTGGAGCAAGGTGGACAGCCTCCCCCACCCTGAGGCAACATCGTCAATCCCAGCATGAGCGCAGGAGTCACAGAGTGCCATCATAGATGCAGAGCTACTGACGGAGGCAGGCATAAGACACACCTCCAGTCCAGTAGATCATGCAGTGGAAGTATGATGCATTAACTGTGAAAAATGTCTTTTGGTGATTCATACTATAAATTAAAGGTTATCCTAATTCTTTTCAGTACAAAATGTTCTTTAAGGAGTTAGTCTCCTCGTATGAATCACCAAACCAGTCCTCCCTCTAGATTAGCAACAGACACTAAATTACAACTGGTCAGGAAAAATAATATAACTTAACTTCTCTGCTCATTTTGAATTAGGGAATATATTCTGTTTAAGATAATATTTTCAAGGGAACCAAGTCTCCGAAACTTGAATTCAGGCACCCCAAAATGCAGATGTTGAGGCCTGCTGCCCAGCATGTATAACTCATTTGCCCAGGCAGTTCTCAGTGTTGCCCCAGCCTGCACTCTGGTGGTGGGGGACTGGCTGAATGAGAAGCTAACTAGAGGAACCAGGGGCTCAGCCGCCTTTCAGAGCCATTTTTTGAGGGAGTGGGTAGACAGAAGCCTTGGAAGTGCCACTGTTGTAGGAAGAAGTTAAATCGGCAATGTGGGGAAAAAGATGGCAGGGCATCTAAAGCCTAGAATTCCCTGGCATCCAGCTGGAGCACTCAGGGAAGCAGGTAGAAGGAGGCAGAAAGGTAGGTGAATGGGGCAGATTTTCTCCTAGGCTGCCTTGTTTTGGTCAAAAGCTTTGACAGAACTGCATATTCCTGCAGGAAACTGAATATGCAGCTTTCTCCAAGGGAAATGTTTCAACTAGTTTTCTTTGATTTCTTGATTTTTGGATCATGGAGGCTTAGACCCTTAAATGCAATGATAGAAGCCTCTGTTTACAGGTACTTTCTTCAGCCTATTCACAGCTCTTGGAGTGCGCTGTCCCTGAACATTCAGATTAGGTTTGAGGTTTGGAGCATGGGGACAGAGCAAGACTTCTTGACTTGAACTTGAAAGCAAAGGTTGAGAGGAATAGTGGGAGGAAGAACCACACACACACCGAACTGGGTCAGAATGGTATGGTTAGGCACTGGAGGTGTTTTTAACAGCAAGGTCTGTGGAACCCTACCAAACTATCTGCAGCCCACCCCTGTACAGTTCAACCCCTGGAGGAGGATTTGACTCTCACTGCTGCAGTGTGTTACACAACTGCATACTTATCAACCGTTCGAGCAGCGATGAGCCCTGGAGTCTATTCCTGGCTCAAGGTGAGGGGCTGACTATGAGGAAAAGAACAGTTCATAAAGATAAGGATATCTATGATATTTTAGTCACCCTGTAAGACACTGCCAGGCACTAGATAAAACTACAAAGAGTTAAAAGTGACCTGAAGATGGTCTGCAGTAACACGAAAGCCATGGACAGGATCTTCTCTAAGTTAATTTAAGAAGTTCCAATTTCTCCCAGCTTTTGTTTGTTGAGGTTCATGAGTTCAGCCAATGACAGGGAAAATGAATTCTGAAAGATTTCAGGAGAAAAGAGAGGAATAGGCACAAGTTTTGGCCTGGGCAATGTTTTGTAAAAATATATACAGATTGAAGTAGCCAAGCTCTACCACTGTATAAGCACAAGATGATAACAAATGTGGTTTAAGAACAGTAACCAGATAATTTTACTATCTTCTAGAGAGAGAAAAAGACACAATTTATTAAAAATTTACCAGAAGTGACAAATTTCAACTCTTTTTCTTCCTGCAATGTCCAAAACATCCAAGCTTTTATCAGATCACCTAATAATTTGAAAATGTTCAGGATTTATAAAATGAGTTTTAGAATTTGCAATAGCAACAAGATATTTTCTCAGAGAAAGTTTAAAGAACTGATGAAAACTAAATTACTGCCACTGAACCATAGCTTAAATCAAGAGGAAACTATTAAATTTAACAGAAATAAATGACAAGTTTTTTCTTCAATGAGTTTATTGTTCCTTGGACTTGGGATACCACATACTAAGTAGTGGTTATTACAAGCAGCTGCTGTCTCTAACTGCCCTGTTATTAGCACTTACTGCTCTCAAAAGTTTTAATGAATTTAAATTTTTATCATAAAAGAACACTCTACTTTTCTTTCTCAAAGTGGATCTACTCCACTCTGTCAGTCTTACTCTTCATCTTTCTAAGCATATTTCTTAAATCAATGTGGTATTTTTATTGCTTTCTACTGAACTACTTCTGCCCACAAAGGTAGTCTAAAAATGTTTTTCAAATTCCGAAACAGCCTTCTAGGTAAGTTTTACAAAGAATTGCTATTTTCAGGACATATGTACACTTTTCAGAGTACTGTGTAAAGACAATCTCACCTAAAGATGTGAGAAGGCAGATAGCTCTTACTATAAAAAAGTGCCTGGGTGGGCAAATACTATCTTCAATTTTATGACTTTAGATTTGAAGACATCTTATTGTATTTCAATTGAAATGCAGATAATTAGACAAGAAAAACAAATAAAGACTTCTGAAAGAAGTAAAATAATAAGAAATAAAAGAAGTAGCTTACTGTACATGTTAAATTTTCATATCACTAGAAAAAGGTTTCTGGATAAACATTTATTCTTGAATTGTTTTTATTCATAAGTCATTCACATTTATTTTTTGCAGAGTTACTGACATATGCTTGTTAGGCTTGAGATCAGACCACAAAACTTGAAATGCCAAATTACATTGCTCTCCAAATCGCGTTAAGCTTCTCTTGCACAGTATTGTTACTATGTGGACATGTAGAGATGCTCCTATCAACACATATCATGGGTATACTGAGGGTAAGTGATGTAGATGAAGAATTGATTGACCATCAGAAAAAAATTTATATTCCTTGGTCTCCTTTAATGTGTGTGATTACAAGACTTTTCCCCATCTGTCCTGTTCAGAAGAAAGAGATGTTCATGGAACTGACCAGCAGATGCTTCATTATTATTAAACCACTGACAGAATAGTAACGATACCATGTGACTGCTACCTCTCTATGATTTCTTGCTTTGTTTGATTTCTTCTTCTTTCAGTTTAAAGCTGCTTCAGGCAAAGCAAAACAACAGAATTGGCATGTTCCATACATGTAAGATGAATATTGATTTTATTATACTGTTGGTTTAATGAGGTTTATTCAAAATTTATATAGTGATAAACATTGTTTCACAGAATCACAGAATGGTAGGGGTTGGAAGGGACCTCTGGAGATCATCTTGTCCAAACCCCCTGCTTGAGCAGGCACACCTAGAGCAGGGGGCACAGGACCGCATCTAGGCTGGGGTTGAATGTCTCCAGGGAAGGAGACACCACAACCTCCCTGGGCAACCTCTTCCACTGCTCTGTCATCCTCACACTGAAGAAGTTTTCTCTCACGTTTAGGTGGAAGTTTTCTGTGTTCCAATTTGTGTGCATTGTCCCTTGTCCTGCCATTGGGCACTACTGAAAAGAGTCCAGTACCATCTTCCTGACGCCCGCCCTTCAGATATTTATAAGTATTGAAAAGATCCCCCCTGAGTCTTCTCTTCTCCTGGCTGAACAAAGCCAGGTCTCTTGGCGTTTCCTCATAAGGGAGGTGCTCCCATCCCCTGATCATCTTTGTAGCTCTCCACTGGACTTGCTCAAGCAGTTCTGCGTCCTTCTTGAACTGGGGGAGCTCAGAACTGGACACAGCACTCCAAATGCATTCTCACGAGGGCAGAGTAGAGGGGGAGGATAACCTCCCACAACCTGCTGACCACACTCTTTTTTATGTAACCCAGGATACCGTTGGCCTTCTTGGCCACAAGAGCACAGTGCTGGCTCATGGTCACCTGTTGTCCACCAGCACTCCAAAGTCCTTCTCAACAGAGCTGCTTTCCAGCAGGTCAGCCCCCAGCCTGTACTGGTACATGGGGTTGTTCCTCCCCAGGTGCAGGACCTTGCACTTGCTTTTGTTGAATGTCATGAGGTTCCCCTCGGCCCAGCTCTCCAGCCTGTCCAGGTCTTGTTGGATGGCAGCACAGCCTTCTGGTGTATCAGCCACTCCTCCCAGCTTGGTATCATTAGCAAACTTGCTGAGGTTACACTCTATCCCTTCCTACAGGTCATTGATGAATATATTAAACAGAACTAGAGCCAGTACAGACTGCTGGAAACAGTTTTTCACTACTGTTTCATTTTCATAACCTGATGTATCCTCCATGAACAGTATAAAAGCTGTACTACATCCAGCATTGTATTTTCATACATTTATTTAATGCAAAAGCTTCATTACATTGCTGCTCATGGTCGTTAGCTCAAATAGATAAATAAATATTTTGGTATTGTGAAAAATACAAAAGATAAATTTCTACTTTGTTTTCTTTGCACAGTTATTATAGGTCCAAAAGATGATCTATACCTCATTATTTTGATGAGTGTTTTAATATTTTAGCTAACGTAACAGAACTTTATAATTCTTTTAAGAAAACTTTATATAGTTGATATTACTCCTAGAATTCTCTCAAATGCACAAGCATGGCCTCTGCATCTTCAGTTTTATTGTGCTATGGATCTGCAAACCTGCTGTGAAACACAAGCACATTTTCATGCTTTCAGAGAGAGAGGACTGGAATTTATATACAACCATCTGACAACCTAATCATTCTTTGAGAAATCATCGGGTTAGAGCTTTGCTTTACGTTTTTCATTAGTATCCATTAAAACAGCAGGATAGATTTCTTGGCAAGACTGTAGCAGCTCCATCATTGGAGATCTCTGAGAACTTGCTAGACAAACATCTATTTTGAGCATCATAAAACAAATTAATCCTACTTTTGGACAGAGTGATGAATTAGATAGCCCCTAGCACCACTTCCAATCCCATGATTAGATCATGTTTCCTGAAAAAGAGCATATAACATGATTTCTGGCACATGGAGATTCTGAATCAGGCTGTAGATTGACCCTGTTGACCAGATGGTCACTCCTCAGCAGAATGGCAGGGGGTGTAAAAAAGAAAAAAAAAGGTAAGGGTATTTATAGGTGGATATTGAATAAAACCTTATGGGGAATATGATGAATATTTGGAGAATGTAAGGCATTCTATCATCTGAGAATCCAAGAAAGAACTCTTTGTACCAACAGGTACCCTGAGATGCCTAACAGAGATTAAAAAATGGTGAAAGAACAAATTTTAGCTGCTCATTTGGTGTGGAGTACAAGAAATTTTAAGTGTGCAGAAACATAATTTTTGCCACTCTTATCAATAGTTTGAAGAGGAAAAAAGCCACACGGTATTTATCATAGTGCTAAGGTCTTAGATGTGAAAAATAACAATAATCAGAAAAGGCTGGAAAATTTGTTAGAAGATTTGTTTTTCACCCCTTCTCTGTCAGCGTGTGAAGACTGAGAAGTCTATAAAATTTTAAAACTTCAAAATCCTTTATATGAATTAGAAATTACTGTCTATGTACAGCAGCACCTGAAGACTCTAAAGGAGTTTCTGCCTTTTGAAGGTAAATGAATACCTGCAATGCTCAGAAGCAATGCATTTCCCACAGAGCTCAAATTCCAATCAGAAAAGCCAGGAAACATTCCCAGTTTGTAATGTTTTTTTTTTGTAGTTTGTTTTGTTTTGTTTTGTTTTGCTTTGTTTTTAAATTTGTAGAAACTAATGCAGAGAATGAGTACATATGTTGCTTAAAAATTACCCAGGAAACCTATGGTACATGTCAGAACAGAGTCCGCTGCTGCCAAAGGGCCTTCGGTATATCTCTAATAATTTTGATAGTAAGCAGACAGTAATTCTACAACCAGATCTACAGGTTGCAAGAGATCACTTTAAGGGATCCAGTGGCAGGCCCATGACCTCTGCTTATGACAGAATTATAGAATCTAGTCCAACTGTCAACCCAACACCACCATGCCTCCTAAACCATGTCCCAAAGTGCCATGCCTACATGTTTTTTGAACTCCTCCAGGGATGGTGACTCCACCACCGCTCCAGGCAGCCAGTTCCAATGCCTGACCACTCTTTTAGTAAAGACATTTTTCCTAATATCCAATCTAAACCTCACCTGACTCAATTTGAGGCCATTTCCTCTTGTCCTATTACTGGTTACTTTGGAATCATCAAAAGTGGTTGTACATTTGTATGTTTGTTTGCATACCCTGTTGTATACATCTGAAACTGAGTTACTGCTTATACAATGTATGGTTATTTAGTACATTTGTCAGAATAGTATCAACAATGCAGTTTGTTGATTGTAGCTGTACGCTTCTACGAGAGAACTTATCTTGGGCCACATATCTCCGGGACACAGGGCTCTACCCACCCTGGGGACAGCGATGCACAGACACCAATATGATGGATACAAAATGTCCGTTTATTTAGCTGCGTCACACGCTTATATAGCTCTTGCGCTTCCTGTTCCTGCCAATCCTATGGGCAGGAGTCTATCTTTCCGTCACATCCCGTGATCTTCCGGTCGCCGATCCCTGTCTATTCCCCTACAGTTGATGAGAAAAGAGTGAGTAATTGAAGGAGAGAGCTACTAGAGAGAAAAAAATTTCTTGTGACGGCTTAATAGATATAGAGGGGAGATGTCTGTGTCAAATGTCTTAAGTTCAGTCTCTAGACAGTGCAGAATACTGAAGGAACTGCATTCCCAGCTTGGGAGGCTTGTCAGGAAGAAAATTAAGATCTGCTATTGCATTTTGGAAGGTAATTTTTGAAGTGAGAAACTTCATAAGATTAAACTGTGGGCACTCAGCCATGTTAATCCATAATTTGTCATTCTGCAAGGTCATAAATCACTGTGACATCAACAGATCCCCAAAGACTTAGCTTGGGTGACACAACTGGGAACAATATTAAATGGTGAAAATAAAAGAAAGACCACGTGAAGAACAGGGAGAAGCAACAAGACCTAAGGTGTTTCCTGTAGACACACAACATGTTGCAACTAGTAGCCAGGATTTTTGCATGTAGCCAAACCAATATAATCTGCTTGGCGAAGTCAGGAAAAGAGCAATATGAAGCAGCTGGAGTAGGAAAAAGATGAAGCATGTCTCTTATATTTTGTGAATTAAATAAATACAAATTAAATTTTTTTCCACTTCCAGTCAGTCTTAGAAGAATCAAGCAATAAAATCCAGAATATACACTCTACATTATACATCTATTTTCATTTATCTGATAGAGTTCTTAGTTATGCTGAAGGCATGTGTCCTCAAACTGTAGTAGAAATATGTTTTACCATCCATTGTCTACCTTGTGAAATTTTTTGTTTGTAGATAAATGAGCGTATATACACTCCAAATATGAAGATTTCTTTTTAAGAAATCTGGCTGATCTTTAATTTATTGTTATGCCACAAGTTTGTTGGAAATTAACTTCAGTTTTTTAGTATTATTTATCTAAGGAAATTAGCACAATGGATATAACTTCTAGAAATCTCTACCTGAAGGAAAAAAGTTGCTGGAATTGGTTAAAATTATGGGAAGGAACTTATTTATTATTATACTTAAAATTTTTTATTTACACTAGTGCCTTATATCACTTCCACAACCATGTTAGGTTCATGTCTGGTAAATTATATTTGAGTTTGCTCTATAGGCAGTGCTCCTGGTGGTTGCCAGGCAGAGAAAGTTGCAGAAACCAAAGTTATGTGCTTGTTCACTGTTCAGTTATAGGGTTCCTGAAGCAGGTCTGACCTGGACTGGGACACGGGACTATTTATATCTTGATGCCTACTGGGATCCCAGTTAAAAATTCCTGCCTAGCTGCCAGTCCATGGGTTACATTTTCCACCCAGTCTCCACTGTGACTGAGACCTTCACAATTGCTCTGTCAATTAGGGTGGGAATCAAATTACACAAACGTGGCAGAAAGGCTGAGTTCAGTGGAGAAGAAGGTGGAAACATTGGCTGTGGAAGGGACAGGGTCTGTCCAGCTGGAGGGACACATCAAAAAGATCTTGGGTTTAGCAACAACTTTGGTTGACGGGGTACCTTTGCAAAGAACAATAAAACTCCATGTTATGGGTAGAACACAGTGCCTTCACTCTTCTTGGTCAGTGGGAAAAAGTACCTCAGCTCCATGTGTAGTGTGTGCATGGGGTTGTGAGGCTTGGCATGAAACCTTTCTTTGCAACTGAGGGACCCCTCGGCCACACAGCAGAGAAACAACAGGCTGCCAAGTGAACCTGAGATGTCACTGGTTCCCACACAGGGCAGAGATTCAAGGAGTGCTCTGTCCCCTTGATGGCCAGGGCATGTAACCTCCTTGGAGGGAGGGAAGCTGAGACTCATCTTCCAGAGAAGGGAGTATTGTCTGCTCTGAGCTGTGACGGTGGCAGGGGAGCTGCTATTGGTGTGTAATAACATCATGGCACAGTAGAAAGGTGCAGCCCCTCATCTAGCCGCCCCCCCCCCCCCCCCCCCCCCCCATGAGGGAACTGCAATTCAGCAATTTTTGCTGCAGGAAGAATGCCTTTCCCACAAGGCTAGAGATGAGGAATAGCCTTTTATGTCATGTCCGCTGATGTGCAATTATGTAATAACAAATATCTGACAGGGTACAGGGAAGAAAAGGAGAAAAAGAAAGCAGAGGAAATGAGTAGGCTCGCCAGCTGAGTGGAGGGCACTGGCCATGCCAGCACATCCTCTCAGGGCAGTTGGGACATCTAGGGAGGAGAAAGCATGCTATCTCCTCTTTTCAGGTCCTAACTGCACTAAATAGTGGATGGAGTGTGAGGTTGCGCGCATGGGTTTCCCGACTCTGCCCCAAGTGTCTAGAAGCTGGGTGCTACCCTTGTCCGCATCCACATCCAAAGCCAAGAAGGTTTGTCAGAACCTGTCTTTCATGTAAGAACTTCACAGACAGGGCACTCACTGAGGAAAGATAAGTTTTTCATTGCATCTTCTTTGTTTCAAAATCATTATTTCCCATCTTGGAGGTAAGTTTCTTGAACACTGAGGTGTGAAGGGGAAGAGACACTCTTCACACCCTTACCTGAAACACACTGGTGACTGAAACAAAATTAAAAGCTTATTGTGGGAAAAAGAGGAGGTGAAGAGGGACGTGTAAAGGATGATTTGAGCACCCAGGTTCAGGTCTCTAGAAAGGTGATGTGCTGGGCTACAATCTTCTGTGCCAAAGAACAATCTCTGAAAGTGCTCCAGTATCAGAGACACCAAAACTCTAGATTTCATAATCTTAAGCAAATGTCCGAACACTAGACTGGAACATTTTCTTTATCCTACTGTTTTCTCTTCTCCTCCTCCTGACTCAGCAAACCCCTTCTATAGAGTGGCATAGCTTGGACTGAGAGAAATGGGAGAAAGAAGGTGGAGAGAAGAGTCAGAGCCAAAGATTATAACTTTCTTTATGCAGCAGACTGTGCTCCCACAGTTGAGGCATTATTGTCAGATAAAGCTTGCCTGGATCTGAAGACTGAATTCAACCACAGAGCCTTCTCCCTGTGTGAAAACCTCGTAGTGGTAGGCTATTAAACAATGGGACATTTGTTCTTCTGCATCTTGTGCAAGAAAGAGTGGCTCCCACTACTTCTTGGAAGGAGTTGTTTTCCATTAGATTGCTTTAGGAACACTCCAACTGAGCCCCCCAGAATAGACCTCACATTAAATCGCGATTATTAAGTAGATAAAGCATGCTAAATAGAGGAAGGTCCAGTTTCTGAAGCTAAACAGGGCTTAGGCATGAGCTGCAGACACCTGCCAAGCCTGAGGGTGTTTTAGACCAGCACAAATTTTATTCTCTTCCTCCTTCTCTTCTCGAAGATGAGTTATACCCAGTAACATCTTTTAATTTCTTAGACATTTCCAAATGCTAGGAACCACTGTCTGGGCTTCTTTGCTCTGTTTTCATGTCCAGATACCTTCTATTGAACCTTTGGTCTCACTTCTGCCTCTGGTTTGTTCTTTATTATTTACCCCTTGAACTCAGCTGAGACCCAGATTCCTGACTGCTCAGAAGGAAGGTCAGCCTTCAGCTTGGCTGCACTTAAGCTCACCCTGGCCTGGTTTTCCCCAGAAGGCCCTGGGTTAGGCCATACATTAGTAGGGATTGTCAGGATTGCAATTACGGCTGCAAGTGCCTAAGTCCTCCTTAAAGCCCCTACTCAGCTGCTGTAAGGTTGAAATCAATAAACTAAAGCCAGGAGGTTGTGAGACAGATATGAAAAGTGTGAGGTGAGGAGTTAAAATAAATGCCTTATTGGTAGTTCATTTTCATAAGGGGGTAGGCATTCATTCATGCTGGAAGACTTTGTACTGGAAATGTATGAAGTCTTTGATTAAAGTTGATTAAAATGGTAATTCTGAGCTCTGATATTTTAGAATAACAATTTTTTTTCTCTCCTCACTCCACATCTGAAAACCTTTAAACTACTTCAGTGGACTGCAACCTAAGTAATCCTGCTCCTATTTTTAGGGACATAAGCCCTGGCTTCAGCAGGGTCGTGGCAGTTAGAATAAGAAGATTTTGCAAGTGTGGCGGATTAGCCTTTGCAGCAGTTGTATGACAAAGCAATATAGTCATCACTGATAACACAGGAGGAGGAAAGAATTTATCATTTATTACATATTCATATTTGCCATTTTTTAACTCAGCAACCTGCTAAAGTCTTTCCAAAATTACTCTTTTTTTGGATTAACTCAGGGCTTTCAGTCCCATGAATTCTGCAGGGCAGAATAGATGAGTACTGCATGCCAGGAACACTGTCCTGGAAACGAGAACACTAAGCATCACAGTTTGGGTCCTGTCTAATCCTCTGGTGTGGGGTTAACCTGCTGAGACCTAAAAGCTCCTCTCTTCCTGGATACTGATCTTTGTAATTATGAGGAACACGGCTAATTAAGTACACACATGAAGGGACATTTTATTATTCAACTCTTAGATATCTGTACTAGCTTTACTCTTCCTCTAAAATCCATGCTTCAGCTGAGCAAGTGAACAAGCGCCCTTAAATTTTAGGACATCAGTCCTGCACTGGCGAACCTGCAAGATGACAAAGAAGAGAAATTACTGAAAAAGCAAACGTGCAGAGGATAGCACAGAAGGCTAAGAGGTAAAATCTGTCATTAAAGCAAAAAACCCACAACTCACAACCTTCCCCATTGCCTCCCTCCCCCTCCCCCCCCAACAAACCCCCAAAACCCCAAGCAAAAGCCCCTAGCAGCCAAACTTAAAATTCTGTTATAACCTAGCTGGGTGAAACACACAGGATTTTAGAACTAACATGGACAAAACAAGGTCAGAGACATATAGCTGTATATTTTCACTGAGTTGGGATCTATATCCCCTTTCAGCTGCAGAGATTTTTGATCTAAAGAGATGACAACAGAAGCATCAGCTATTCTTGGTTACCTTCATTTAAATGTTTATCTGGTCCTGCTCACATTGCCTTGAAGTTCACTCTCTAGATTTTTCAGAGATCTCCTTTATTGACACAAACATTCACAGACAGGACACTTCAGACTCATGCATAAGTGTTTACAGCTCCTAGGGGACACATCTCACTTCCTCTTTATGCCACCTTATGGCACAAAGCAGCCATCAATTCAGACCATAGGTACCCTGAGAGAATACCCTATTGCCCACATACTGCAAGCTCCTGGAATGATTTTATGTCATCTGCCCCTCTTGTAATGCCTTAGATCTTCTCTCAGGAAGCTGTTGTGGTTGATGGGAGAATAGGGCAGTCTTATAACTCTGAAGGCTTCTCTAAATTAAGATAACTGCTAGTTGGCAGATGCAACAGCCAAGCAGAGATTTCTGGAAAGGAAGTCCCAGGCATCCTTCCTTTTCCAGGCCAATGCTAGCTGCAGGGTAGTATAAGCGTGGCAGAAAATTGGTGTTACTAGGTGTTATGTTTATTTCTATGGAGATTCTTACACATTTTTCTGGATGAAGAGTTACTTTGTGTTTTCAGAACAATAAAAATAGCAAACACAGGTGAATCTTCCATAGTGAATCTAAGTGGTACTTAGTGTGAGCAATTTTGATCTTTAAGTTATTTCACTGGGTCTGGACATCAACAAAGCTGTCACCCTCTGATACAGACCCATGATCAGAATTCCAAAGCCATGTTTGGTGCTGATAGATGTGCCTAGCAGGATTTGCAAAACACCTAAGGAATGTAGACACCAAATTTCAATTGCTTTGGCAGAAATCCTAAAAGAGAGAGGTCCACTAGATGACACAGATGTCTAAAAATGTTAGGATATTGCCTAAGTTTCAGGTGTCAGACCTACCATCCCCTCGAAAGGGTCCTGAACCTTGAAGGAGGAGTCTAAGATCTCTACAGACTTCATGGGAGACTCAGGTGCTTCTGTTTGCTTTGCAGGAAGTAACCTGTGAGTGACTAGAATTAACTCATCAAAGTTTTACGAGAAATGTCTGAAATACTGATCTTCCTTGTGGTTCAGGCCTCAGATTCAGACCTTCAAGATGTTTTGATCAGTTCTGAATCCACAGAGAAGTTAGGGATTTTTCCTGATAGTAGATTTATCCAGCCTTTCTTTTAAAAGGAATAGAGATCACTGTCAGAACTTGTATTAGCTTGGTTTAAAAACCCATACACTCAGAGCCTTCTTTGTCTTTAGCTTCCTCCTCCCTAGATGATGCCTTCATCAGCCTATGGGATACTCAAGCAAGGCCAGACTTTAAGCTACTGCAAAGATAAGCCATTCTGTACCAATAAATACAGGATAACACAAACCAGAGCGTATATAAGGAAGTGGTTTCTGGTGTTGAAAATAAGGAATTCAACTTGAAAAGCACATTTCTGGTGCCAGCTCCTACTGTGAAGACTTTTCTAGGGTTTTTAGTCCATCGGCTAGTAAGAGTGTGAAATGAAAATTACTGCCCAGAATTCCCAAAAGAGAACGCCCCCCGACAGTCCCTGCTGGATATTCTTTTTTGTAAACTATGTAACTCAAGTTTTTTGGTATGCAGTGCAGGAAAGACAGCATGTCCCCAGAATGTTAATCTCATCAGGGTTGTGCTAGTCTTCTGGATATGTGGGATGGACTCATCTCAAGTTGCAGAGTCAGCAGAATTTAGGGCTGTTTCCCAGCTGTTTTGCCACCAAAAACAGTCTACTTCTGCTGCCTCAACTGTAGAGGAACGGATCCCTTCGTTACTTTGGAAGTCTGTTGAGTACCTTTGCTGGAGCAGGATCCTCAGCAGGTGTGGGCTTTATGCTAGCCATCAGTGTACACACAATGGGCATATGCAGAAGACACAGGTAGCTAAAATAAATCTTAATTAGAAAGTATCAAATGAGGTTTAGATGCCTTGAAGTTTAGGTGACAGGAGGAGGGGGGAGGATGCTGCCTTTGAATTTGGGATTGGAAGTTTCAATTCCTGTAGTTACTAAAGCCTTATTGGAGGGGCACTTATCTGATTCTTTGAAGCCTTGCAAATTTATCTTCTTAAGTTCTTCTGCCCTCTGAACCAGAAATAAACAAGTAGTAGCTTTTCCTTTACTATTACCTTCCCTGGAAACGCTCTGCATGGTTCTGTTTGTCCTCTGTGGAGCCCTAAGGCTTCACTTACTGTCATGGCAGTCTGGTTTGACATGTCTGTAAACCTGAACATGAGCATGACACTACGGCAGAAGTCTTGTGATTTAGGTGTAGGGTAATTTCAGTTTGGTTTAGTTCTCATAAAAAATGAAATGAAAGAAAAATATTTCAGGGAAATTTCACATAATGTCACAGACCCTATTCTGGCATAATTCCATGCCCTCCAGAATATCCTTCCATTAAACCGATTGCAAAGCTTATATGCACTAGAAATTGAAAGGCAATGTGGGTTTATCACTTAATCTTCAATATTAGTTTTTCTTTTTTCTTTTTTTATTTTTTTTATTGCATTGGACACTTTGGTCGAATCTCTTCAGAGATGATATAATTTCTTTCCTGGTTTTCCATTTAAGATTTGTCAGTGGAACAAGTATTAGTCATAGATCACTTTGACCTGAGGTCTCCTCATCAACAGTGTACACATCAACCACACTCTGAAATATGTTCAGCTTTCTTTTGAGTCTGTCATGAATTTGCTAATCTTCAGCTCACCCTCTATGTCACTCACATAAATTATAAGCTTAGAGATTCTGCAAATGCTGAGCAGCATCTCTCTTTTTTTATTACTTTTTCCTTGCAGCAGAGATTTGTTTCATGCATGATCATTTTAATTTATTTATCAGGGTATGAATGAAGCATTTTGAATAAGATAAACACTGAGCTGAACTTTCACCCAAACATGAACCAAATTAATCTCAATGTTAAGAAAATAATCTTTAGAAATACTAAATCTTTGTTTTGCAGAAATATGGCAATTTCTTAAGAAAGCCAGAATAAGATATTTAGAAAATCATTTATATGACACTTCCAGCTGATCTTTGGATTAGAATGGGCTTCTATTTTTTGATGTTTCCCCACCAATGATTTATTGGTTTTGGCTTTTAAACAATGTGCATAAAAATACTTTTCTATAAATCTGGTTCATTGGTTTTCCTACTCTTTTTTACACTACAGTTTATTATATTGCTACCTCTTAGCTAGCCCCTGTTCTAGGGAGGTAAATCCCATGGGAGCTGCATTTAGATCAAACTATGCATACATAATATGCAGCTGACATTTTATGTGAAATGCTAATGGAAGCGTCTGATTTTGCTTCTAGTGAAGTCAGTAGATGCAGAATAAGTTCTGAAATGAGCATTTATTAATGAGTATTAGTTGCTGCACACACGTACCCTTACCTGGCAGATGTGCTAGGGACAGGCAAAACTACTAAGAGATATGAATACAAAAAGACAGCATAAATTTTAGGAAGAATTACAATTCATGACCTGTTAGAAGAAGTAATGGTTCCCACTTCTCAGATCACATATGTTATGGAATAAATCTGAAGTCCTATGGTTAATAGTAAATGTGTTTGCTCCTAGGGATAACTTCCTATTGGAAAATACCATTTTAATGAAGGCAAAAATTGGTAGATGAATGTACCAATTTCACTAAAACCTGGGGTGGGGCAGAGAGGAGGGCTTTTGTTTAAAAAGCATTTCATACATTAAAAATATTCTCTTTCCAGGTCTGTAATATTTTGATTTTTCATTATGAAATGGCCTCTGAATTTTTAAAATGTGTAGAATCAAAGAGTCACAGAAAAATTCAGTTTGGAAGGGACTTAATCCGTTCTTCTTGTAATAGGGTCAACATTATACTCAGAGCAGATTACAGTGTAAAAGCTGTAGAAAAAATCAAATGTGAGACAAAATATTGTGATTAATCATAAACTGAGGAAAAAGAATAAATGATGCTTTCAAGACAATTTGAAATTGTCTGCTTTCTTTCTGGTAGGCTATGATCCAATATTGAAAAGATGAGTTCCCCAGGAAGCAGAAACTCTTTTATAACTCATTTATAACTTCGGCTGACAGCATCACAATGTACCAAAACCAACACAATAATAAAAGAATCAGATTCAGTAACTGAAAACCTCATGTGTTTAAATTAGAGCTGGTCAAAGGTCTACACTGTTGTAAATATTGTGGTTGATTTACTCAGAGTGAATATTGACTTTCTGTATACACAAGAATAAGCTTATATCCTACAGGAGTAGCAATCTGACCTGCATGCTAAGCTCAAGCACAAATAATATGTCATTTCAACATCAAATGGAAAAGTTTATTCCAAACAGTGAGGTTACCTGACCTCTCATCTTTGGACTCCTCTGCAACCCTATAGCAGTATTTTAAGTCAGAGCCAAGATTCCAGACTGTGTGTTCCTGGTTCCCTTAATGTGCTAAATCCCCTTCATTCAGCTGGTTCTCACACTCCTGGCAAACTCCACCTCTCTCCTGTGTCAGCTTATTGCAACAAACAAAAATTGAAAATGAGCCAAGGATTGACTGCTGTCCCGAAACATATAAAATAAAACCAACAAAGCTTTTCCAAGCCCCTCTTCCCTACATAGCTGGTACTATAATTTAGGAAAGGAATGTCTTGTCTTTAAAAAATCAACCTTCTGGTGTAAAATGAGTGGATCTTTTACTTAGGCGCCTAATACAATCCAGAGTGTTTCTTTTTAATGTTTTGACACTTTGATCAGATAAAATACTGCAAGTGACTTTCTACAGCATTTTAATGGAAGTATGCTATGAATAAACAATTATAGTTGCCAGCATGAAGAAGAGACAGGAAAGGCAAGAAAATGGAAAACAAAAACATACGTAAGGAGACAGAATTAAGTGGAATAATAATAATAAAAAAGTAATAACAGTGAAAGTGAATGGAGAAATAGAAAAATCAAAAATAAATGGAAGTGGAAGGAAATTAGACGACTCAAAAGATTAAAAAAGCAGTAAAGCAGAAAAATGGTGAATCAAAAAATAGAAAAGGAAAGCAAATAAAAATGAATTAAAGAAATCTCTGTGCAATCACACTGCATTGAAATAAAGAAAGTGGAGCATCTAGGGAGATAAGGAAATAATCCAAGAATCAAAATGTGAATGTAAATTGAAATGTATGTCTTTGGAAGAGGGGAACTGCAAACAAATACTGTAATGTAAATTAATAATGGAAAACAAGGGAGAGGCCAAAAATTTTGGAAGAAAGTTCTTGACCAGTTTGAAAATACTTCAGGGTCACTGATATTTAGGACTTTGGATTACAACTGACAAATCTTTCTATGGTGCTTAAAGACTCATCTTCCTCAGAAGCTCTCCCTCCTTTTTCTTTTTTTCACTCTAGTGCTGGAGGGGCTTGTTGGAAAGTGTCTCCTGCCCGTCCTTCAGCTGCAGGAATGCGCAGCCTCCGGCACTGGGTCCGAAGTGCCTGGGCTGAGGTCAGGGCACAGCCTCCTTGTGACTTTTTGAAGGTTTGGGTTAGTTCATCCACCAAAGCGCTGGTACCAACAGCTCTGTGGGGGAACCAGTGTCAAAAAGTCATTGAAGGAAACACATGCCTGCAAAGAGCCTGAATGGTGCAAGGTCTTCTGTGTGAGGGAATAGTACTAGAAACCTTCATTACAGTAATTTGGTGGATGCAGAGGGTGCATTCTTGAGGCGGATGTTATATTGCCTTAGTAACTCTGAAACTCAACCTGTGCTAGGCATCTGAAGGATTCAGAGTCTTGCTCCTGTCCACCTCTGCTAAGAGCTTATGTAGTTTTTGCTGTTGAAAAAAGATGTTTCCTGATTTAGAAGCAACTGTACAGGTTTGATTGTTGGGACTGGTACTTTCCAAAGTTTGGCAGATAATTAAAGAGCATCAGCAAAGACAAGGTGAGGCACAATATGTGTGACTGTAACTGGGAGAGAAGGACCCAAGCGGTGGAGGACTGTGCGTATATCTTGGGACAGCAGGTCAGAAGGCAGATGTTCTGGTCTTGGAGGACTGGAATGGAAATCTAAGCAGCTGAAAAAAACCCTAGGACTTGGACAACAGCAAAAAGGGTGTTTTCAACAGTACAAGGGGATATAGTGCAGAAGGAAGGGGATCACACCTGTGCAGAGGAGGTTCTGGGGGAATTTCTGTTAGTTGTTCATCCTTCTTCTTAAATACCCACAGTGATGTCTTAGGCAGGTCCTGTCACTGTACTATTTATTTGAGCACCTCACAATCCTTAATACAATCATATTTTCAAACCTCTTGTAAAATACAGAATAATTATGATGCCCCAAAAAGCTGAACAATTTATTCAAGATTACTCAGTAACTGTAGCTGAACATGAAGCTAACATGGAGGTGTCCTAATCCTGCATCACAGACCACTGTTTTTTTTTCATGATTCCCCATACTTTCTCCCCTTATTTCTTTCACCCTCAGGAAAGTTTTCCACTTCACCTAGTCACTCTTTTGGTCTTCCTTTCTCTGCCCCTGCTCTTTCTTTGTAAGCGCCACATTGGTACCTGTTCCTTGGCATAGGGGAGAGCTGGGGAAGGGAGATTAGGAAAAGCAGCTGGGAGCTGTGTAGAGGTGGTCAGAGAGGAAAGCTGGGCTAATACGCAACCAGGGCATTGTATGACTTTGGCAGACACTAGTAGGGAACCAGAAGCAGTGAATGTGGATAAAAAGTATGTGTCAAAAATGCTTTGTTTAAAAATAAGAAGAAGTTAAGTTCCCCAAAACTGAACTGGCACTGACCTGCTGTTGCAGTGGGAGTGCCCATACCCTTCCAGAAAGTGCACGCTGAACCCCTGGGGTGCTTAGGAGTGCTACAGTCTGCGTGCTAACACAGCCGTGGCTTCTCTTTCTGTACTGTAAGCCATGGCACCTGTAAAATATATACTAGCGCTTGCTGTGGTAGGAAGAAAAGCACATGTCCACAGCAAAACAGGGTCACAGCATTTACCTTGCTGAGGCAGATCCTGTATTTATGTCAGTTGTCTTGAACAGCAAAGCCTCTGCTCTCCCTGCATGCAGGTCCCTCAGCTACTCTACAAGAATGGCAAGTCAAGGACCACTTTTCCCAAACAGTTCACAGGTCACCATTTAACTTGCCACAAGCTGCTCATCCCTACCTTACTACTGACCGGCTTCTGCAGACAGGGAGCCCCGCTCTCCTCTTGCAAGTCAGCCTGCAGAGCGCAGCACATGCTGCAAGAAACTGGTCACTCACCTGGCTCATGTTTTCAGCCAGCGCTAAAGGAAAGCCCACATGGTGCACAGTAGCATCTGTAGTGTCCTGTGGCTGCACTAAGATCCCACAAAAGTGTTGACCTCCTCAGCTCCAGCAGCAACTATGGATGTGTGGCTTTCTGAAAACAGCTGGTGCCCAGTCAGGCAGTACAAGG
Organism: Phalacrocorax carbo; assembly: GCF_963921805.1. Taxonomy (NCBI): domain Eukaryota; kingdom Metazoa; phylum Chordata; class Aves; order Suliformes; family Phalacrocoracidae; genus Phalacrocorax; species Phalacrocorax carbo. The sequence goes on from NC_087513.1 coordinate 49,074,380, forward strand.
ATAGTAAACTTAGCTTGCAAAAGGTCCTGTAGCTATACCCCCAATTCCTCTTATCATAGTTATAGCTCTGCAAAATAGCTTCCATGACTCCTTCTGTCACGGAACTGCAATCAAATTGTAGTTTTCAGCTGGGGCCCACAGACCCAAAGGTTGCTGAGATGTAACAGATGGAGGTAGCCTGAGCCAATTCTCCAGGAAAAGGTCTACCTCTCCAGCAGAGCACTGTTAGAGGTTTTACAACTCTCAAACTACAGATTTTGGTGAAAACTTCCATCTTCAGGGAAACATTAGTATGCATATATTTCAAAAATGCAAGTTAACGCTAGCTTCACTTTTTACTGCATGGTTTATGAAAGTTTAATCTGATTCACACACTGTATTTTGGGAGACTCCAATTCTACATGAATAGTACTTTTGGTCAAAGACTAGCAGGGTTTATTGAGTAAATATACACACACATGTATGCATAAGTTTGTTCATCTTAGGTTGGAAATTATTGAAAAACTACCCCCAAAGACTGACATCTCCTTTTCTTATTCTACCCCAATGAAAACGGAATAAAATATTCTATCAGTTTCACAGCAGTGAAAGAGTTTCATTTCGCTTAATGATGATTTTGTCTTATGGGTTACTAGGATGGGAAGCCTAACTACAGCACATATTACTTTGCTGTATTGTTCTTTAGGTATGTAAACATATTAGCTTGGGGAGGTTTCTGAAATCTGGGAGCAACAGAAAAGGAGCAATATAATTATCTTTAACCATATTAAAAACTAAGGAAAAGAGTGTGAATTTGTTTTAATTAAACCAAACCACTCTACCAGCTTATGCCCTAAACAAGGCCATTTTAGCAAATTCTGTCAAATGAAACCCAAGTGGGATGAAGTGCCAAGTATTTTACTGCCAACTCTGCAAATGTTGGCGACATTATCCTTTTATTTTGCCAGTGTAATAGAGGATCAGTTGTAAGATGCTACAGAGGCTCAGCTACATAATCATTAATTATGGTTTCTGTATTAACTACAAAGAAAAAAATTTAGTAAAACCTTTCCTAGTTTCAAATGTCAGGTTAAGCCTGCATGAGGCTGATAAATGTACTGAAGAGTCATTGCTGTTGGCATGATTACCCATACAGTCATCGTTGTTGGTTACAATAAGTACAGTGTTGTTACAGCTGGGAAAAAGAAAGCAAAAGATTATGGAATATAGTAGCATGAAATGCTGTATTAAACTTTACAGCAGTTTTCAAAGACATAGTTGTTCAGGAAACTGGAATTGTACACTATGCAGACAACATGAAAACATCATGATTCCAAACCTTGAAAAAATAATCTTCCAAAACTGGAGTAATGATCTGATTGTAGGTTTGATTATTGAGCATAACAGACCACTTGATCTGAAGACACATAATTTTGGAGACGTGAACCTATTATAACCTATATATAAGCAACTGCAACAAGCATTACTTAATCTGTTAAAAAAACAAGGGAGTATCCTTTGCTACATAAAATATCCTTTTTGTTAAAGTGAAGGAAGCAGCTTGAAAGGAAAAATCCTCAGATCCCTTGAGAACAATGAAGAAGAAATTACACCTTTTTATTACGTTATCTTGTGTGCAAAAGTGAGATTGGGGCTCTGAAGTAGAGGTACCACAGCAGTGGGGAACTGGTGTTATTCAGCAAGGTAGAAGTTGTCCAGCTGCCTTTTTGCTAAGATAAGGCTTGCTTTTGGGGAGGCAGGGAGGTTCAGACAAAACAACAAAGGATCATGGCTTCATGATTTTTATTGCTATGCTTGGGGTGAAAAGATGTTTATGGTCTAGCCTCTGGGAGACATACCAAGTTCCTAGCAAATATTAGGTCACCCATGGATTTACAGGTTTATTTCTGCAATTCTCTGGACAAAGAAAAGTAAATCCAGTGCCCCTTCTTTTGAAAATGTACTTTGCATGTATCTTTCATTACACAACATATCAATAAAAGAAATAAAGCTCGTTGACTTGAGGCAATAAGCTATTTACAGACAGTTTATTTTTAATTATCTTCTGCCTGTAATGCTTACTGTCAGACTACATCCTCTATACACTTACACAGATTGGTAGTGGCTGAAACAGAAATAAAATGCTTTGAGCTTTCTCCTAAAACCTTGGCTTTTTTTAAGGCTTCACACTGCAAATGGAGAACATGACATTACAACTGAAAGGTTTTGCTATGGAAGGCTGTCATGGAATCATAACAAGTTTATTGGTGCCTGGAAACTAGTGTTTCCCACTGATGGCAATGGCTGCTTGTCTGGATTTCTCAGCTGAGCAGTCTCTGTGGTTATTCTTCCACCATAGCTAGTGGAGGATGATAGCACTGTCTAAGTTATATGTCTCAGTGAAGCCTGATTGCCTTTTCAGGGCTGGCTAGTTTTGTGTTCTTAACATCTGGAGGGAGTGTTATATGATTCCAGCTTCAGCATAAATCAGATTTATTGCAATGTGCATGTAGTGATTTGTATTTATGTACCAAAGTTTTGATTTTAGGATATTGCACAAAATCCCAGACTGCATCATTAAACAGTTACACTATAGTATTTATTAACCAGTTTTCTACTGACAGCAATTTGATCATACATTCATAAGGAGGAGTTGTACTTCTGGCATATATAGGTATTTGTTATAATAATCACAGGATATTCCAGAAGGACTATTAAACTTGCATGTTTCCACAATCTGTTTATGTAATGCTTATTATATGCACAGCATATATCTGCTTTTCAAGGAAATTTGTAATAAAATGTGCAAATTGTAATCTCTTTAAGGCAAGGTCTTTTTATTCCAAGTGCATTGCCAGCAGTCAGCAATGAAAAAACAGAGTAAGATACATATAGCAATAGTCACAAGATGCATCAGATGTGATCACTGCTACAAGTCTCCTTTCCCTAAAGGTATTTCTTCTTAGGCTCTCCTGAAGAAAGGAAACCTTTTGAATAGGCTTGGTAATTTTCCCTGCAGGGTCAGAAGATGTGCAAATTAGAGGTTGCCAAAAATAGTTCACAGGCACACACAGACTAAGACCTTGTGCGTGTCTTTAAACAGCCAAAGAATCTCAAGTCTAGCAAGTAGACTAGAGACATGTCAAGTGATGAAATTGAATGTGAATGTAAAAGCTTTTCTCTGCTAAGAGAGAACACAGCCTTTAGATTAATATTAGCAAACCATACTATGTTGCATTGCTACAATCAGCATCTCTCTGGGAAATAAGAATACATTAGTTCAGGTCAATATCTGCACTCCCATCAGACAAAATTACCTAACTCTCTTTGTCTGGTAATGATAATGACATTGTTAGCCTCCAGGGAGTTGACGTCACACAACTAAGCAACTCAGGAAGAGCAGTGCATATAACTGAACCAGCAAAGACCTCAATGGGTATGGACTGATTCAGCTGATGGATGCTATACCAACACTGCTGTGCAAAAATCCAAATATGCCCCAAGCTGCACTTGCTAAGAAAACAAGCAAATTGCAAAAGGGTGTTTTAGGCACATAAACCGTGCAAGTGACCCATTGGAAAGGAAACATTTAAAGAATAGGACAGCATCTGAACCAAATCTACTATGCTCAACTCATGCTCAGATGTATACGTGTGTATTTGCATTTGTGATAGCTAATATTCCTTTTCACTGTAAACAAAAACTAAATCGTTTCCCTGGTCTCTTTTGCTGTTGGTAGCTGTCTGCTTATCTATATGCATCTACATACGTACCTGTAAGCACACCCAGGTCTTCCAAATACAGCTAGGAAAAGGCAACTAAATATCAAAGCCTGTGAATAAGATTGACTGTACTGTATTATCAGCACTGAGGTAAAGGTGGCACATGAAATCTTTTGCCACTAAATAAAGAATGACTGTGCTCTGTTTGCACGATCTGTCTCTTTCATAAGAAAGGAACAGCTAGTTTATCAGAGTGATTATGGGGGCTAGGGTAGGAGGATTTTTTTGGGTGTTTGTTCAAGGGTTTACATGAAGCTAATTCTCACTGTATATTGCATTTATTCAATTAAAAGAAAGGTTTAGTCAATATTGCTGTAGCAAAGCCAAGGCATGTCTGAACTCATTAAAGTAGGGTTTGTACGCTGACACTGATGAAAGACCTGCTGCTGGTGCTGCTGCAAGTCCATTTAGTTTTTATTTGACATCAAGTTGCTTTGCCTGCACTGTCAGAGCTTGTATATGAAGTTGTAGTACCATGAAAAAAGAGCATATCTGACAGGGAGCCAGGGATTTCTCAGATGATACCTGGACATTGCCTCATTTGCTTGGCGTGTGATATAACAGGTTTGGGCAATCTGCTTTTTGCTCTCTTTCTTCCCCATCTCAAAATGGTGCCTGTGCTCTCTCCACGGTCTCCTCCAAATAGCTTCATGTGGGAGGAGATACCTGCAATACAGCTTCTCCTACCCGCAATCCACCTCACATATGTTTGAGACGGGAAAAAGAAATGGGGCCGTTACAGGCATCCGAACTCAACACTTGCGAAAGGAAGTAGCTCTGCTAGAGCTAAATCTTCTGCTGCCTATGGTTTTCAGCCCACTGGGCTGCCAGGAAAATCTGCCGTTAGTGGATGCATCTTACCTAACATCATAACTGTGTAGACAGGCTCTTGTAGGGCACGCACGAAAGCTGACTTAGCCCACGCAGGCTCTTGTCACCAGACTGCCTCTATAGCCAGGGCAGAGGCAGTGGAGCATGCAGGGCCATTATGGGATCCTGTTTCTCTCCAGTGACTGCAGAGGTGATTAGCCTCACTAGGCTAAAGTTAGCTTCCATGAAAACTCTTTTAGTTGGACTTTTATCAAAATGACTGCTTCAGGGTTGAGCAGATTATACTCCCATAGCTGCGTTTTGACATGCTGTTTTGCTTTATTTCTCTCTGCACAGCGCTGTTTAAGCACTGCCCAGAATTTTTAGATGCTTCAAATCTGATCTGATTCATCCATTTTGAATAGCATTGCAATATTAGCTAAAGAAGATCCTTTTTATTCCCTCTTTTAACCTGCAAGCTAGGTTTCTAAAAGGTTCTGTCCCACTCTGTTCATGTGAAGGTTTGTTCATGAGTTCCTTTTAATGCCTTCTGAGCACATTGGTCAATTCCAACCCCATTTGCCAGAGCACAGAAGTCTCAGAAATACTAGCTTACTCCACAAAAATAAAACAACAAACAACCCAAAACAGAGGAGAGGCTGAGGGATAGGGGCTTGATTAGTCTGGAGAAGAGTAGCTCCCCAGTGCCTATGAGGAGGTCAAGAAGATGGATTCAGGCTTTTCACAGTGTTGCAAGGCAGGAGGAGAAGAGGCATAAATTGAAACAGAAGAGTTTCAGGCTGGATATAAAAAGTTGTTTTCCCAGGAGGACAGTCAAGCCGTGGGACAGGGGCCCAGAGAGACTCTGCACTTGCACTGGAGGTTTCAAGACTCAGCTGAATGAAGCCCTGAGCAACCTGGTGTGGTCTCAGGGTTGACCCTGCTCTGGGTAGGGTGTTGGACTAGAGATCTCTAGAAGTCCCCTCCAGCCTGAATTATTTTGTGATTCTGAGTTTGATCTATAGAGGGCGTTAAGCATTGCTGGGCTTCGGCCAGAGTGCTTAACCAAACCCAAGATGAGAGCTGATATTTTTTTCATTATACTTAGGAGGAAACACTTATCTATATATTTTTTTAAGCAAATAAATTAATTCAAACTCCATGCATTGATATATATTAACCTGGAAGATCTGAGAGACCATATTTTGTGTTTTGTGCCTTCATGAATCTCAGAACTACACAGAACAGTAGTAGTTTGAGCTCCATCTTGCAGTGGTGTTCTGTGGCTTGGGCCCTTGCCTTCTCCTTCAGCATTGTCTCCATATGATTACTTTTCTTTGACCCTAGCAACAGAAGATTTATAGTCCTTCATCAGGAAGCTGCTGAGCTCCACTCACTTTAATGACAAAATTACCTACCAGCTTCACCCTGTGTACCCAGTCTGGAAAAACCCAAATCCTGCTGCAGGCACTAAGCTGCAATATCATCCAAATGCCAAAAGAAAACCTTTACCAAAAGAAGCAGTAGCAACATGATCCTGCAACCAGTCTCAGACCCTGCTGTGGTATCAGCTCTTTCTCGCCTGCCAGCTCTTTCAGCAGAGGGCACATTTGGGCTAGAAAGGAATCAATCCTCCTGATTAAACCTTGGAAAAGCTTCTCTCCCACAATCCACTCCTACAAGGCACAGTGGCATCCAGATGAGCCGGATCACCCTTATGCCCTTCTTTTGAGTGCCACTCAAGCACACCTGCTATCATCAAAATGAAGGTTGCCAGGGCAGCTCCAGAATTCTTCTCTTGGTGCTATAATCCAGCAGAGATGCTGGGCTTGCCCATAGTGCTGCTCTGATGGAGCCACACTACATGCAGGACACAAAGCCGCTCTGCCCTGTGATGTTGCTCCCACACCTTGTGGATATGAGACCGCTTGGAGTCAGATGAAAAGAAACGGTCACACAGAGAGGCTTCCTCAGCCTCTACTACAAGCACCTGCTGTGGGCATCCTAAGCAAGAGGACCATCTGCTTATCCTGTCTTTTTTCCCCAAGCAAGTTTTTTACTTCAAACCTCATTAGATTTTTTGTCTTGCTTTGTCTTGTCCACCAGCTCCCAGGGTCCTTTCCTCGGAGGCTTGTCCCCCTGTCACCCCCTTGCAGAATTTCCTCTTCTTATCCCATCTAAAGAAGATTTTGCCAAGAGCTAGTTTTGGCAAATGGAAAGCAGAAGCCCAACTTTGTCCTTTTTAATGACATTTTTAACTTCTGTGGAAGAAATCCAGCTAGGCAATCTACCTGGGAGTTTCTGTTTACCCTTATGCAAGATAATGCTGTTGCAAACTTAGTAAGCAATTTATGTTATTGAGCTGAAAATTGCATTTTGAGGGCAATAGAATAAAATTAGCATGTTGAAAGATTGACTCTCCAATCTTCTCTGCACCAGTGAATGGCAGCCATGCCTTGGCATAAAGACACAATGGGCCAACTGCTTTGCAGATCCTGAGCATGGACTGCGGTAAGGACACTAGATGCACACACAGATTAAGAATTAATAAAGTTTATAAATGTATTCTGCCAGTCAAATAATATTAACTTTAATTCAATCTGTAAACAGGGCTTGCATGCCACATACGTCTGTTTATATGTGTAAGTGCTAAAATTATTTTAATAGAATGGACAGACAAGCATTTCATAGTTTGGTAACAAATTAAGAAAAGTAAAATTTTGATTTCCCAAGTACTCATCCAAACATATTATTAGGAAACTTAGATCCATATTACTTTCTAAATGCATTTGCATCACAAAGTTATTTTTACTTGAAATCCTTGTGGTCCTTTGTTATTTTTGAGTGTTAAAAGTTGTTTGGTTCTTTTTTCACCTCAAAAAACTGTTTTTTTTTAGGATTAAGAAAAGGAAACTTATATTTTAAAAAACTGTATTTAAAAAAACAAAAAATTGTTTTTTAGAGACTCTGCTCAGAGTTATTTTGGCAAATATTTGTGCAAACTTACAATGAAAATGCTATTCAGTATTTAATGGAACACCATTTTGGAATGATCATTTGAATGGTTTTCCTGTGCAAGAGCTACCCCCAGTAGCATGCACTGTTATGCCAAATACATCCATCACAATCAGTCCTGAGAGAAATTCAGTGCCCCTCAGGCAAAAATTAAAAAAAAAAATTAAACAAACAATCTGCTTGGTGTTTGTCTACACATGGGCACACATGCCTAACATTCCTACTGACAACCATTCATCTTTTCCCTACTGATTCCTTTCTTGTGCTTCATGTTGGTTATTGGTTTTATTATAATTTTACTGTTTGTATCCCAAATTTATTAAGTGATTTATAACAAAAAGCACGATCTCTGGCCTAAATAATTTGCATGCTGTAAATATTAGACTAATATGCAACAGGATACTGAAGCACTTCACTGATTTCTACAATAAAACTCAAAAGGATTAAATCTGTAACAATTCCTTCAGGTCATCAGATTGCTGTGGCAGGTGCTGTTTTATCTGTAAATTCTAATAAAAAAGCTGTTTTCTTGCAATATGAGTTTGTGATGATAGGAAAATCGCGATGCCTGGAATATTTCTGCAACATGTCAGCTTCTTCATTTGCATGGTTTGGACAACAAAGTGAAGAACCCATAGCAGACTGTACTGTACTATTTTGGGGAACAGAGAGGAGAAAGTGCTTGCAAACACTTCTGAAGAGTTTGGTATAGAGTTGATTTTATATGCATTAAAATCTAAATACAGTGTAATTAATGTAATTTTGGAAGTTAATAAGATCATTGTTATTGGAGTTAAACTCAGAATGCTGCTGATGAAAGAGATACTTTCACCAAATTTCTCTGTCTGTAGGTATACATGTATGTACTATGCACATCATGTGGGCAATTTCTATGTCTTTGGTACAAAGACATACATGGTGGGATAGATCTATTGATGGAAAATGCATTAGATATTTGCTAACATCATATGCCTAAAACTCAGAAGAAATGACAGGAAAATATCCTTTCCAGGTTGACCTCCTCTGCTCGTCACCATGGTATCTCAATATGTTCATAAGAACACTGATTACAGTGTCTGCTCTCTCTTACACGGTTCTCTTTTCCTCTCCTCCCTCTCTCCCCATGCAAGAGTTAGGCGGTGGAACTGGATCAATTTCTAAATGTTATTACTCTATAATATGCAATGCAGCTTTCTTAGTGAGTCATATCAAGAAGAGACACCCTTTATTTTGAATGTAGAGTAGCTTAGTTCTTGTAAGAACAGACCCTGTACTCTTTCAGAGGCATATAAGGAAACATGAAATTGGGCAAAATGAGTTTTAAGAAAGTTTAATCACTGAAGCACTGAGAATGACACCAATCAGAGTCTCCTCTGTGTCACACCTTTAAAATCCAAATGAGACCAGTATGTGTACAAAGTGACACAGCAGATGAGTAAATTACAATGACTTCAGAATCTGAGCATCATTGCCCAGTACCATTAGAGAGAGTAAAATCCATTCAGGGGATCCATATTTGGCAGTGTTGGCTCTGTTATAACCATAATGTCATGGCAGCATTAGAGTATGCTCGGCTCCGAAAACAAACTGAGAAGACCGGTAATGCCTCCTTAACCCAGTATGAGCCACACAGGTCTCTCGCTGAAGTGCATCTGTTTCCAATGTCCCAGATGGTTCTTGTACAATCTCTATAACTTCTTTCAGTCTCCTATTCCCTTCCCGCTTTTCCTTCCAAAATGCCACTGACTATGAATAATTTAATTTGCCTGCCAGAGTTCTCCATCACTTTCTCCAGCGTTATGAGAGTAACTTTCTAACACTGTATTTCAATGTCTTCTGGCAGAATATTTTCCATCTGCTTTTTCGATGTGTGAGTGTGGGAGGGGCAGAGGAGGCTGGGATAGCGGGGGTGGTGTCAAGGAACGACGCCAAGACATACTGCTCTTGCTGAAATGATCTACTGCTTCCTTTCTGTTTCCACAGGGCTTGGTACACTGCTCTCGCTTCCCTTCAGTGTGGCTGCTGTTCATCACTTCTCCCTGAGGTAAGGATAAAAAGGAAAGAGAAAAAGAGAGTCAACTCCTCTACAGATAACTTTCAGAATGTGTTGGGATTGGAAAAGTCCGTGAAATAAAGCTTTTATCCCATTGCTCTAGGCTTTTCGTCTCAGCTAGCAATGTAGCTAGCATGAAAAGTATTTAAAGTATGAGCTCTGATCTCAGTGGACAGAGGGAGCTGGGCAAGAACGTGGGCACCCAGAAAGAAAGGGAGCCAGCCTTCATCCCTGTCAGAGATCTCCCTGGGCATCGCCCTGTGAACTGGGAGGACAAGGAGTCTTCTGGTTATCACAAAAGGAAAATAACATAAAGAAAGCAGTAACTGTTTTCCAAGATACTATTAATAGGAATAACACAAGTTTATTTGGCATGTGGATTTTAGGGATTCACCTTTAAAGTGGAGAGATACCTACTATGAACAGTTTTCCTCTACTTGGGCTGGGAGGACCTGATAAACTTTAGGTCTTTCCTACCTGTAGACATGTCTTTGGAGTGGTTTTCTGGGACATTACATAAATAATGGGAAGCTGTAAGAGACATCCTCAAGCAACCTCTGTGATTGCATTGCAGTACAGTTATGTAATAAGAAGGAGCAACTTGGATTAGCTTGTGAAAGTCAAGAAACATGACAGCAGGCATTATGTTTAACGTGGAACATATTAATGATACATTAAATAATACAGTATCCTGTTCTCCTAGAAGACTACTCAGGCCGTTTGATGCCTGTAGCTATGCCCGATGTGGTGCACCCCATCACATTCAATCACGGATACTCAGTTTTGTTGTGCAGAACCTTATGCAAATGGAGACCTCTTGGAAATCCCATCCATCATTGCCACAAGCCAAGGAACTGAACTTGTTCTATGGAGCAATACTAGATCATGGAAAAGGAATGGAAAAATCTTTGTGCAGCTTTGTTGTTGCTGACACATAGCGTGGAAAATGGCTGCCGATTCCTGCATTTCCTTTGAAATCTTGTACATTTCTTCCGAGTTTTGCTCAATACAGTGGCATTTCATCCAAGCTGTATAGCTTCTCAGTGGATAATTGATTATTAAATAATCAATAAAATTAAATAAATACAGATTATGTATTTTCTTTAGTAGATAATAGCTTTAGCATATCTGTATTACTGACAGGGAATTAGATGATAATTTCCCATTCTTGAACATTGTAATGTAAAATTATCTCACCAAGATGTTAATGGGATAAAGACATGACCTTTTCTTTTCTTTCTAAGAATCATTAAAGCTGAATTAACATGTTTTTCTATTGCAAAGTAGCAAATTTAGTTGCTGATATCTATTTATTAATGTTATACTATGGATATTTTAACACTTTTTTTTCTCTCCAGAGTTTTAAGTCACTTTGGCATGCGAAGATCTACATGCAGCTGAGTAATTTATACTTTGTCAAAGTTAGGAAACAATTTGAATGGCAATTCAGAAGAACCTCATGCAATGCTGAAGTTAGATCATTTCTCCATGTACCTTACAGTGTGTACAAGACAAGGGCTGAAATCTACAGCTTTGTTCTGTTTTACATAAAATTGTAGGGTTCTTTTTTTTCCCTCTTTTTGAGCATATGCCACCAAGCATGCTAATGAACCAGTCAAAGAATCAGCTGTACTAACAGTTAATAAGAATTCAAAGAGATTTATTTAGCCTAGCATCATCATTTCAGTGAAGATTCAAATAGGATTAATTTGATTTATGTCAAAATGGAGGAATCTTTATATAATCTGCAGTCAAACTTTCATGAATATATTTATGCAGACTTGCAGATTTCTTCAGATTCATATGTAAAAGGCTATGGGAGAAGACGACAATATTTATTTATATGTAAATTATTCTTTTTGTACAGAAAATCTATTTCAGGTTTCAAATGTGTTTATATCTCCTCTTCACAATCCCTAGGAATTTACAGGATAAAATTTGGAGCTGCTGAAATAAATGAGTTTTATATGCAATTTTAATGGACTCCAAAATTCATCTACAAAAAACTGATGGGCAGACACAGATAAGAAAAAATTCTACAACATAATTCTTAAGGGCACTCTACCATACCTCAAAGCAACATTTTTTTCCTGGAATACTTATCACACATACAGGATACACGTTAGTGTGCTATCAACATTTCATTTGCTCTTTTGGAGAAGCTGCATGACTCACGTCTTTCTCATACCCAAGTAAAAAGCTCGTGCTAATAACATCATTACAATGCACCAAAACCTCATGTACAACTATATTAAGTACGGAAAAGACAGCTGATTTCAGCATCAGCAGGATTTCTAAGCACATCACTGTTCCTCAAACCCCATATCATTACCGTTTCCAGGAACTGTGCATGGCAACCTGATGTGGCTTTCCATACACCATTTCCACGGCCCTTCATGCACTATTGCTTTCGCACAATGACCCCATATCATGCGTGATGGTACTGTGAGTCACAGATGGCTTTAATACAAAAAGCCTTGTGTTGAGAAATTTTTTTCACATACACATTGAAATCCAAATTATTCATGAGTAACTGTACTTTTGTTAGACAACTTCTGCTATCTAAACTCTAAATTCGCAAGATTATTCATGCATGGCCAGAAAAGAAAGAAACTGTAGCATGCAGTATCAAATGACCTGACCAGCTCTTACAAAGTCCTTCTTTCATTTTTTTTTTCTTTTAATTTGTTGTCTAGTAGGGCTTTTTAAGCAATGGGGAGGAGTACTTCTGATGGACTTGAATGCAATCCTTTGTCTGACCTGCTCTTTCCAAGGCTTTAAGTGAGGTTATTATTGGCAGTGGATGTTAATCCAGGACAAACTATGAGATGCAAAAATGTTTACTTGATCCAGGTGGCTATTGTAACTGATGTTAACATTCAGGGTACTTCCATCTGATTTGTATTTAGGCATATAATGTGAGGAAAACAGTAGATCTAATCTTGTTTTGCACCAAAATATCCCTCTCCCACTGACTCCACAGCACAGACTATTTCACTTCAGTATTCTTTCATGTGCAGTAAGGGCATTTGCTAAAATGTTTTCTCTCTGAAAGGGCTCTCATGCTCTCTGGCTGTGGCCAGCATTCCCTGTCAGATATCATGTTCAGCACATATTAATAATCTTATGCTCCAGTGATAAGGACTTAATACCATGTACTGTCCAACCTGCTGTATGGATCATGCACATAACTGTTTAGACATTCAGAATGAAATCTTAGCCTTGGCATTGCCTAAAAAATGTAAGGTAGGGAAAATCCCTTTTATACATACCTTAATTATAAATAGTCACATATATTTACTTACTATACTAACAGAATAAAGATGTGCAGAGTGATGCAGTAATTTTGTCCAAGGGAAACATAAAAAACAGTAAGCATGTGGAAAGGATACAAGACTGGTCTAGTGCAGCTCCCATGAGCATCAAGAGACATTCTGCAACAGGCATCCGTTGGTGCAGAGTCTGTGGAGCTCTGGCCACTTCAAAATCTAATGAGAATTTTATGAAAAAAAAAATAAAAATTAGAGGCTGTAGGGGAATAGACAGGGATCGGCGACCGGAAGATTATGGGATGTGACGGAAAGATAGACTCCTCCCCATAGGAGTGGCAGGAACAGGAAGCGCAAGAGCTATATAAGCGTGTGATGCAGCTAAATAAACGGACATTTTGTATTCATCATATTGGTGTCTGTGCATCACTGTCCCCAGGGTGGGTAGAGCCCTGTGTCCCGGAGATATGCGGCCCAAGATAAGTTCTCCCGTAGAAGCGTACAGCTACAAGAGGCTTTTTTGGCCAAAGTAGTAAAATCTATTCCTCCCTAAACCAAACCTTAATATGAAAAACCATGCTAGAAGATGCAGTTGGTCCAGCAGGATGGAAGTCTGGCTTCCCATGGATGTCTGTTCTCTGATCTTCATCTCTTACTCACCCACTTTTGTATTCCTATCCTCTATATCCTGTGTACCACAGTTTTCTTGGGTCTTTCTCCACATCTGCAAGCCTTTTTTATCATACCTCCCCTCCTTCCAGGTTCCAGGGCTCCTAACCAGTGTTTTTCATCTAGTGATTCTTGGGCCACTAGTAGTCCACAGAAATCCAGATGGCTGCCAATAAAAAAAAACTGAAAAAATACCCAAACACTCTTACATGTGCAAGCAAATGATCACACAAAATTGGGGAAACAAAAGCAGTTAATTAAAATTCAGAGCTGACACTAGTTTTAGTTTAGTGATAATTTAAAAGAAGTAAAAAAAATGCTCTTTGGCAGTCCTGCACATGAGGCAGATATTTTTTGAAATGGTAAGCAATCCTTGAAATAAAACTAGCTGAGAAATAATATTCTAACTGTAATAATTTCTTGCTATGTCACGTTAGGCCAGAGTACCACTTGGTATGGCAGGTTTAGTCCCACCCATGAACTGGCTGGCTTATCTAGTGATGAAAAGCTGATGGGTCCTTTGGCAGGGCAAGTCGATCCCTAAGCCTCGCTGGTACTGATCTGCGTCCCTCTCTCCTTTGTAGCCATCAGTCTTTACAAAATATACAGGAACATGATATCTTTGAGACCTCTACTTTTTGTCATATCTTGTTGTAACTGGCTAACTAATTAGGCAGTTATTAGGTGGCACTGACAGATGAATTCAAAGACCTCATTTGCTAAAAATCCAGCTGAAAATAGAAGGATTATAACAATGTTCTAGGTGACAGTTTCAGCATGATCTTAATTAAAGGGTCACTTTCGTGCATGGCATAAACAAACTAAGCAATCAGGTCCTTTTAATGTGATTTAAAAGAAAAGAAGAAAATATTTAATTTCAGTGAAACAGGAAAAAAATCTGCATGGAATAGTTAATAATGAGTTGGTCTAAACATTGTTTGCTACTGCAAAATGCAGGTTCTGTGTTCAGTCAGTTGTGCTATGATAACTCTGTTATGTAAAGTCAAGTCATGTGAATGTAATGCCATTTAATGGGATAGGTTATAAAATCAGCTCTGAACAAAAATCCATTACAATTTCCCATTCTCGCTTTGACAAGGGATAAAAACTTTGTAGTGGCCTGCATTATCTGAATGTATGGCGATACTGTATTCCCTGTTAAAAGAATGAATTTACTCTTCCTTGACCCAGAATGTAATGGTAAACTGCAGTCACTTGTACTCTCTTATGCTGTAACATGTATATACTACACATATAGCAAAGTTAACTTTAAGCTATACAGCCTGCAATATTTGGGATGGCAGCAGTATGGGGATCAGCATGAACTAACCTCAAAGTTATTTACTTTGCTTTTTTGGCTTTTAGTCTCTCATTGAGCCTAACATTTCCTCTGTCACCTCTACCTGCATCAGCTAGTATGAAGCTAACTCAGGATAGTTCCTGTCCCATGCAATGCAACAGCATTGTAATCAATAAAATAAAGGAGTGAAAAGGCCCTGAAGTTTGTGCCCTATCCTGCTGGAGAATAGTTAAACATGGAAAATAATATCTTCAGAAATCACACCATTTAACATAAGGAATTCCTTTTTATTCCTGTTGTTTTACTACTGTGTGGGAGAAGTGGCAGGTTCCCCTCATACATGCCATTTATGCTTCCAAATCTGAGATCCCTGTCCTACAACACAAAAAGCAGAGTTTACATAACTGAAGTCATACCCACCATAGAGTGACCTAGAAGAATCACTTCAGCTTTCAGAAGCCCGATTAAAAATCTTTATTTCTCTTCACAGGGGAAAGAGAGGAACAATAATCATTGCACATAAAAAAAACCCCATTGGACTGTATTAGAGCCCTTGGGGTTTTTTGAGGCAATTTACCCAGAAACATAGTTTCACAAACATCAGATGTAGAATGCTTCTCCAGGCTTTTTGGAAAACAGGTGACCCAAAAATAAATAAGTCATCATAATGCAAGCAATGCTCTTAAATCAACCATGAGCTTGATCTTTTTCAGTGCCTATTCACAACAGAACTTTGAATATTTTTTCAGTGATGTGCAACGAAAGGAATTATGTCCTTCTCTAAGGATGTGCTCTATTTTATAAAATATTTAATCTGATCCTATGCTATATAAGTAAACTGTAGAAAGAATAATCTATTAATTACTAGGAGAGAACATAATTTTAATTAACTTATCTCTTGAACTTCCTCTTAACATATGCTGTGGATGGTATTGAGTTCTAATGTGTTATATTTATAACCTGTTCTTTTCTAGAAGCAAAAATGAGATTTGAGTAGCATTTTGGATATGGAGATTTGCTGAACAAATTAGCTGTAATGTTTCCCACATAATAATATTTCTTTGACTTTCAGACTGTGGTCTCACTTTTAAAAAGCATATGTTGCACATGGAAATACTTCATAACTCTTTGGAAGTGAAATGAAAGTATATTTTAAGATTAAAAAATGTCAGGATATTCTTTCCTGATTTTTCTATTTCCCAAATTAGTGTGAAGGGAAAGATTCACAGCTGCAGCTGCCATAGGGCCAGGACAGTGACTGAGTGTGTAGTTTTTTCCCTTTTCACCCTTTTTTCCTTTTTCTAAGTTTAATGGAAAGCATTGCATGATAAAATAATTCCTGGGAATATGAAATTACATTTGTAAAATCAACATTTAGATACTGATAAATTTCTCTAAGGGGACAAGAAAACAACTTAAATCACAGTTTACCAGTACTTCATTTACAATCAGTGTTTTACCCAGGACTCCAGGACTTCTGGTGTTGACTGTGGAGTTCAGGAAACCACTTATACTCCACTGCCACCTCACTCCATTTATAGTCAGGAAATTTCATCTCGAGAAAGAGTGTAATTCACCTGTTCCGAGTGGTGTTATGTTCCCTCATGTCTGGTAGGTATGACTTGCTCAAAAGCACAAAGACAATCCCATTAATTTAGAGTTACAAAATACTCCCCCTGTCCCCATCCCTACATGCCAGACCAGACCAGGAAGACAGACGTTTATTTGTTTTGCTTTCATCAGAATTCTGCTTTCTAGGATCATCTGGAGCCCTATTTAACAAAATCTGGGTTATTTTCAGAGCTTTAGGTGATTGGTAGTGATCTCACTTTCTTGAGCTCTGTTAAAGGGGCAGGGTAAATTGGGCAATTGGTCTTCTGTTACAGGCT
This sequence comes from Phalacrocorax carbo, assembly GCF_963921805.1. Taxonomy (NCBI): domain Eukaryota; kingdom Metazoa; phylum Chordata; class Aves; order Suliformes; family Phalacrocoracidae; genus Phalacrocorax; species Phalacrocorax carbo. The sequence goes on from NC_087513.1 coordinate 49,091,146, forward strand.
TTAACTTTGGCAAGGAAGGTTGGTAGTAGCTCCTTGGATCTGATATCTATGTTGCAGTTGCCAGCGTTTATAGGGAGCCAGGTCTGATAACCTTTGTGTTCCCATACAGCCTTATGTTTTTGTGTACCTGAACCCCTGATTCAGAAAGATGGTATGTTATAGATGCTGACAACAGGAAGAAACCTGTAACACTCAGAAGCCAAACTTCCCTGCCCCTTTCTTTCCAATTCCCCTGAAGGCCACACCAAGCTGTGATTTCTGTACCAGTGGTGAAGAAATCGCATGGTAATGTCTAAACATTTCCTGGAGCAAAAGAGTGAACAAGACATAGATTGAATTGAAAAACCAGTACGTATCAGTTTATAAACTGAAAAAAACCCCAAAGTAACCCAGATCAGCACTATTAAATGTCAGTTTATCTTTTTTCCCCTCTGTTCTTCACCAGAGGCAATAAAAATCATTTTGCTACAAGATCCCACTCAGTCAGTCTCAGATGGCAACTTTGGTTTCAACACCATCAATGACAGCATCTTAACCACACTTGCACAAAAAAATGAATTGGAGTCTTTCAAATTAATAAATGCCAGGCAGACAGCTCAGGATTACTCTCATTAAGAGTGTCACGCCATGCAAAAGATTCAGGGCTATTATTTGACCCTATTCTAGAAAAGAGAAAGGGTAGTGCTCAGGGTGAGCTTAGAGGATGTCTCCAGGTTGGTGAACTTCTGAGATGTCTGCTCCTGTGTATGAATCTGTTTTTCCTCTAGGATAATTTGGACTGGATTATCTGAAGCAATTATTGCATTTGAAAGCAATTCACTATATTTTGACTAAAAAAGGAAAAAAATCTCGAACATTTTCTGCCTTTGTCTTTTCTTAGCTCTGTTGATGTGCAGGAGTGAAGTCTTTCTTAAAGTCCTATTCTCTTGCGGTTTGGTTTTACTGTGACATTAACCATTTAAGATTGCTTTCATCTCTGCTCCTTTTCTTGCTTTATAATACACACAAAGGTCCAGATGCAGCTTATTATATACACTTCCTACTACTGATTTTTGTGTTTCTGTAACATGCAAATGAACAGTAATACAGCGTAAAGTTCAGCTCAGATCTCCTAACATTTGGTTGTTCATAGTTTCCCATTTCCTGACAGTGAAAAATTGCATAATATATCTTCTCTCTGTGGGGAACAACCCTCACCTGTCAGAACAGTCCACTTTTCTTAAAGTAACTCCTGGAAAATTTCCTACTCTTTATTTTCACCAGCTTTGGCAATATTAAGAGCATTAATGCGTGTGAGATACTAGCCGTACCAGTGTGTTCAGAAGGTGGTGAGGTCTGCTCTGAGTCAGACTGAAAAAGGAAGACATTTGTCAGAAACATCAATTACAGTCAGAGATCCATTCCTCAGAATAGACCTTCAGTTTACACCAAGTCAAGTTAGCCATAATTTTTGTTGTTTATCTTGTAAGGAGATGTATTTACAAACATGGAAACCTATTACTCACTTTCATTCTTTCAACATTTTTTTTAGTTATCTGAAAGAGTTTCTAAAAATTTCTATAAGAAGTACATCCCTTCTTGGTCTCAACCTTCAGCCAAATCACAAATTTCTTAGAGTATTTCCCTGATGGTATTATTCCTAATAGAACAGGAATAGTAAATAAAAAGAAAGGTGTTAATGCCCACATTAGATACTTTGTTTCTGAGGTTTTTTTAAATTTTATTTTCTTTATTCTTTGCTTTTCAGTGAATGTTTTATTCTGTCTCCTGGTTGTTTGGGGTTTTTTGCAAAATATAAAACTGGTCACATTGTTTAGGTGGTCTTCCATCTCATAGTGTATTGTTTCTGTTGCTTCCTAAAGGGTCCCGAATAAGGAATTTGTAAGGGGTGTAATTTTTGCTTCGTTTTAGTGGGGTTACACATTTTTACAGATTTAGCTTAGATGACCAAAATATTTTCATTCACTTACAAATACTGTGGGGTATACTTATTTCAGTGCAAATACCAATCAATACTCAAACATAGTGAGTAAACAAAAATCATAAAGTAAAAACTTTTTCAAATAATAAAAAAAAAGTGGAAAGAATGAAAGTGTGTGATTGGTTTCTATGTTTGTAAAGATGGTTTGAAACATTCAACTACAGTAGTCATGGTTACCATAAGGGAACTCCATAGCAAAAAGCCAAATGCACTGGCAATGTTGTTAGGCAGTTTAAATACATCTCTAGCAAAATAAAAATATGTTTTAAGGGTTGGGATTTTTTTTTTTATTTTAAGACAAACTTCTTTGAGGCCTAACCTTGAAGATCATTGTATTATATTGTTATATTGTATAAAATTATGTAAATTTATTAATATTCAAAAAAAGTAGGATGCCACATAATACACATGAAGACATTTTGCATAAACATTTTGCTAAATAATATTTTCATTTTTATGACCCATTTGTTCCTTCTGGTCTATATGACTCACTTGAATACAGCCATTGATGTCAACTGTAGAATTACAAGCTTGTCATATCCAAGTAGTTGTCCCTGGTGTAGTTTCTGTAGCTGAATTCTACTTTAAAAAACAATTTGACCTAGAAAAACAAAATTAATTTTATCTTTAGTAATCACAAAATTCCATATGTGTTTACAAAATGGGGATATGCATCAGAATTTGCAGCCCTGCTAAATAGGTGCAACACACATTGTCACCACAGACTACAAATACTGTATAGGAAGTGCTCCTAAACCACACTGTGACAGTGGAAACTTGGAGAGCTAGTGTGCCCCATTTGGGAATGCCACTTAAATCACTGATGCCCGGGATTCTAATGAGCAATAAACGCACTTCAGATATAGGCCATTAAAATTTTATGAATACCCCACACTAGTGTGCTGTCTCAACAAACATTCCCCTCTTTATGGAGAGAAACAGAGTGAGCTCCTTATAGTGACAAGCCTATTTAATAGCTGTCTATATATACACTTACCTGGTTATTTATAAAACTATATAAGGTTTCTAAACTATATTTGTATCTCTTTCTCTCAGCAACCATGCCTTCTGCTATTTTGAGGTGATAGTTGATACCCAAATAAATCCTATTTGCTATATTCAGCTCATCTTTATTTTTGGTCTCTTATAACTAATGGCTGTGGGTCTCATCAGTCTGACCTTGAAAAGGCCTTTTATTTGCCACATAAGACAATACAGATCTATGCTGTCAGTTATGGTAGGCATGATATGTTTGTGAAAGGGTAACAGAAGTCAGCAATCATGGACAAGACATGAATTCAAGTTGAAGTCTTCATATTATAAATGAAGTGGAAGCGTGGACAATGTGTTCCCTGTGATCGGACAAAAAAAAAATCAGTAGAATTGAATTCTAACTCTTTCACTAGCTTCCTGCAACCTGCAGCTCTGGAAATGGGGAGTAGATTTCCCTTTTTCAGTGCTAAATTGGGACGGAGAATAAAATTAATCTCACCTAACTCTAGACCCCTGCAGTGGAGATGCCAGTAACTGAGCTGGTCACCCCAGACCCTCTTTAGAGTCACATAGACACAGAGTTACAGTAGGGTGAGACTCACATTCTTTGTATGAGATGGGTGTTCACTAATTATCCAATTTACAGGTATCTACATGGGGTTGGAGGAATACTAGTCTTAAAACCCAATGGTCAGGTGCAAATCATCCTCACTGTCAGCTAAAGCTAACGGAAGCTGCAGACATTCAGTGTTACTGAAAACCAGAGTCCATTTCTGACATACATAATATGTGGTGATACTTCTGTGGTCATGTTGTGAGAAGCACTCTTATCTATTATCAGAAATATGTTATGGAAGGTAGTGATAAAAAAGCATCATTCGGCCTGAATTCAGCTACAAAACAATTTTAATAGTTCATAAACTCTGTAACCATTTCATCACCTCAAGTGTATTCATGACTCCTGAGAGGCAGTCAGATTCCATACAATGACGTGAAATGAACACAATTGATAATGAGCTGACTCTTACAACCTTCTTCAGTTTTAAATTCCAACACTAAGTTATGTGCACAAGTACAGGACTGCATTCCAGTTTACTTTAAATAATGTTTAATAAATAAATTATATACTTTAACTACTTTAAACATTTTTTTTATCTGTTGAAGATGATTCCAAAAAGTACTCTACCTGAAAAACAAATGCAGTATAAAATTCCAGGGTATTTTACTGGGAGGTTTTATGGTTCTACCCATTTTAGAAGTTCCTCTTTCTCTAGTAGAGTAGTTTGTTAAGACATAAATTGACGTACCAAACATAGTCTTTTCAAAAGTGAGGCTTATGTTTCCTCTTGTCAAAGCACGTGGTACCTGTGGTAGAAAGTACTTTACATGTACATAGAGGATAGAAAAAAGTAATGGAAACAGTTTTGACTCCATGTTCCAGACAGGCCTATTTAATCTGATAAAGGTTTTATGAGAGACTTGAGAAAAGGTTAAGAGAGATCATACACTGCTTTGAAGGAAAGGGAAAAGTAAGAAGTGGAGTCAAGGCAAGACCCAGCATGTCTCAGCTGTAACATGACATGATGGAGCATGGCACAAATTGAAGCAAAGCAAAAGTTCCTCTCCTGAACCCCTGGAAAATGCGTCTTCCTGGATGATGAGATTATGTCCTGAGTGTAGCAAAGGCTTCCCAATATCAGGAGAAAACAGATGAGACCTCACTGCCCTTTTGAAGGATGGTTTACAATGGTGATCTGTAGTTAAATTCCACATCTAATGAAAGAAGACGACTGAGGATATTGGAACAAAGCTTGAGGTTTGAGGTACTACAATGGCTAGAGAGCAAGAAGCAAATACCTCAGCTCTGTGTGGACTGACTGCATGATGATACCATTCTTTAACATAACGCATGGAAATAAGATATGAAAACTCATACTTTTCTGCAAACTTATGATGTACTGATCTTATTCTGCTGCTGGTACAGATGTATGATTTGAACAGGCCATCCTGGATTAATTCCATAGACTAGATTGTGATGTTAATATCTGTGTGAATGTGTGGATGCTTGAATGTTAAACGAATCAATTTTCCCATTGTAACAAAGAGTAGCTAGTTTGTTTTCACAAGACAGAAATACTGCTGAAGGCAGTTGCAGAATCTCATTATACTGGACTGGGAAAAGCACACACATGTATTGAAATGGCTGTGTCGATGGAGTAGATGCTAGTGAGCTATAAGGTCTTTATCAGTTTTGCCAGGCAAACTGTGTAGCAAAGGAAGAAACTACAATATAAGTGAAAATCAGGATTTTCTGTTCAGTTGCTGCAGTATATATATTTGAACATGAATTACGTACAAGGGAAATTTTTTTTTCACTGTGAGCATCATAAAATATTTGAAGTAGCCCAGAGAATCTCCATCCATGGGACTATTCAAAAATCAACAAGCCTCTGACCAGCCTGGTTTAAATGGACCACTTCAAGCAGGGGTTGGACTATATCCCCACCAGATGTCCCTTCCAACCTCATTTATTCTAAGAAAGTTGGGAATTGACCATACACCTAAGGCAAAAACATCAACTTCAGGGTGAAAATCAGAGTGAAAAGTAGGAGAGATAACTGCACTTAGAATAAGTCATGGAACAAGGAAGCCTATTTTCTAAAAGATTTTCCAAACAGCTGTGCAAAATACAGCTAAAAATACTTGTCTTGAAGTCAAAGGTAATTTTTCCACTTTAAGTTTCTGATGTATTCACTATTCACTGAAAGGTAAAGTTAAAATTGTACTAATAATTAAATGAAAGACACCTAAGTAGATTTGGTGATCAACTTCTAAGCTAAAGTTAGGTGAGAAAGTGCCAGTCTCTTCAGTTGCCTCTGTTTTTTTCCATGAAGGCCAAAAAGATGAAAATGAAAAATGTTGAAGAGCTGCATTGTTTCTGGGATAGGTTTTGAGTGCTGACTAAGGCAGAGGTGCAATAAAGACTGGACTTCAGCAAAGCATTTGTTTCCTACAGCCTTTTCCTGAACAAACTGGCAAGATATAAATTAGATGGATGGTCTATGAGATAAGTAGGAAATTGGCTTGAGGTGGTGATCAATGGTTTTTACTCAGGCTGGCAGCTTCTCACAAGTGGGGTCCCCCAGGGATAAATATTGGTCCCCACGCTGTTCAACATCTTGATAAATGCTCTGGATGATGGGATTGAAAGCACCCTTACCAAGTTTGCTGATGACATTAACTGGGTGGTAAGGTGGACAGGTCAGGAGGAAGAGCCATCTTACAGAGCAACCTGTACAGGCTGCAAGAGTGGGCTAGCAAGAACTATATGAAGTTTAACAAAGACAAGTGCCAAGTTTTGCACCTGGGACAAAATAACCAAGGAGCCCAGTACAGGCTAGGATCTGTGTGGTGGAAGAGCAGCCCTGCTGAAAAGGACATGGAGATCATCAGTCAACTGCTGCAGCAATGAAGAAAAACCTGATCCTGGACTGCATCTGTAGGGGCATTACTGGCAGGGACAGAGACACGATCATCGCACTCTACTTGGTGCTTGTCAGGCCAGACCTGGAGTACTGTGTGCAGATGTGGTCCCCACAATTCAAATAAGATGTGGACAGAATAGATAGGGTCCAAAGGAGGGCCACAAAGTTGGTCAAAGGGCTGGAGAACCCACCCTATGAGGAAAGACTGAAGGAGTTGGTCTTTCCTGCCTGGAGAAGAGAAGACTCAGGGGGACCTCATCACAGTGTTCAAGTACTTAAAGGGCTGCTACAAAGAGGATGGAGGGTCTCTCTTCAAAAGGAGGCACATGAAGAAGACAAGGGGCAAAGGGTACAAGTTGCACAGAGACAAGTTTCATCTAGATATAAGAAAGAGATTTTTTTACAGTGAGAACAGCTGATCACTGGAACAGCCTCCCCAGAAATGTGGTAGAGCCCTTGTTGTTGGAGGTTTTCAAGGCGCAATTGGATAGGGTGCTACATAGCCTCATCTAGGCTCCGCTTCCCATGAAAGGTTGGAGCCACATGATCTTTCAAGGTTCCTTCCAACCTGGACTGTTCAATGATCCTATGAAAGAGAAAGAGATAAACCATGTTTAAAATCACCTGGAATGCACCTGTGCAGTAAGGTATTGCCTCAGCAGAGAGCATGTGTTCAACAGCTGATTTCAGTAAAGACTTGTTAAGATTTGGCATCTGTGCCCTCTGCTTATTACCTATATTGACCATTCTCCACCAGCTCCCAAACTTACTGAACAGCTCTCACACAACAAGCACACACTCTTCCTTGAAACAACTTTCTCTGCAGTTGGTCCACTGGCACTAAAACTGCAAACAAAGAGACTGTCCTTCCAATGCTCCTCTTGCTGCCAATCCTCCTACATATGTTACAGAAGGGAAGTTTCCCTGGGTCAAGTATAATGAGGAAGACAATTAAAGAAAAAAGCAGAGAGCTGCACTGGAAAAACTAAAAATTTGGAAGAAAGGAAGGAAAGAAAAATTAGCAAATATTGGTCCATGTTCCTCTCTGTCTTTTGGGACTGAACCTGGTAATCCCAAATCTCTCTTTCTCTTTCTGTCTAGAAAAAAACTGTACCACCCATGTGTCCCCAGCTCGTGGCAGAAGCAGAGCTCAGCAGGAGATAATTTGTCCTTGCTATGAGTCCTTCTGTCAGCTCATGCTGCCATGATTGTTAAAAATATTTAAAGATCCTGTTGCTGCTGAGGGAGTGATCATTGAGATCTTCACAGTTCTATGGGATGGGGCCTTGGACCATGTTCCTTGTTAAACAGTTCAGGAATTTAATCTCAACTGCCTTGGTTTCAAAGATTATATTTGCTGAACTTATTACAAAGTTGGCTCAATGTTTGCTGGCCCGTAGTATTTCAGTCCCTGTTCTGGCATGTGTGCCATTACAGTTGGAGAAGTTAATGACATTTCAACCATTCCTCAGTAAGAAAAGCTCACTGGAGTTGAACATTAAGAGCCTGTAAGTCACTCAAGTGCAGACCATCTTCCCATATGTGACTAATAGAGTTGCATTTTGCTGTGAACTTATGTTTTGCTTCAGCTAGCTTTACTTTTCTGTAGGGGAGAGATAGGCTTGAATGTCTAAGAGTCTCAAGGAATGATTCAGAATGATTGTTGACAGAATCACAGTGTGATATATTGCAATTTACTACAGAAACCAGGAAAGGATGCACTTTGTGTCTGTGGTGGCAACTTTCTGGTAACCTTCTCATGTTTCCTGTAGTTAAAAAAAACAAAAAGCTTCTGGGATTATTTATTTATTATTCTAACGGAGGGCTGAACCACCCTGGAGGGATCCTGCCACCTCCTGAACGAATTACTTCTGACATTTCACTTGTAATCTGAAACACGGAACCAAATCTTGTTTCAGGCAAGTTTTACTAGCTGGTTTCCTGCACTAAATATATATTGTGTAGAAAAAGCAAAGGTTGGGAAAAGAAAAACAACTCCTACTACAGGTATGAATACCTAGCTTCTGCCATCTTTCTTGTTCTCATAGATTGGTAATTACACACAGGAGGCTGAATGTTTTAGGGGGTGACTTTGTTCTCAGTTTCATAGAGTTTTAAACTCTTCTTTGAGTGAAGTTGAGTTAAAGCATGTCAGAGCTTAGTCCATTTGAACGTGGGGGTGTAACACAGTCCCACCTTCCTGTGCTGTTGCTGTACGCTTCTGTGGGAGAATTTATCTTGGGCCGCATATCTCCGGGACACAGGGCTCTACCCACCCTGGGGACAGCGATGCACAGACACCAATATGATGGATGCAAAATGTCCGTTTATTTAACTGCGTCACACGCTTATATAGCTCTTGCGCTTCCTGTTCCTGCCACTCCTATGGGGAGGAGTCTATCTTTCCGTCACAGCCCGTGATCTTCCGGTCGCCGGTCCCTGTCTATTTCCCTACACTGTGCCTTTATGTAAGGGCTAAGGATCATGTCCCAGGACCTAAAGGTACTCAGTGTCCTAAGGCCTTATAAAGGGAAGGTAAGTCTCTGATACTGAACTCCCTGCACCTCCTCTTTAAATCGTGCCATGGCTCCACCGTTACTTTGAGACATCTAAGAGTGTAGCTTTTTATTAATCTTTTAAATTTTATTAACCATTATTTTTTTAGATAAAGGCTGGATATTTGAAGTCTAACTTAACTACTGTAAGCCAGGAACAATCAAAAACATATATTGTGGTGCATTTCCTTCCTAATTCATGAAGACTGTGTGGGAGAAGACAACAATCTGTACTCAGGAGAAATGCAGTGAATCAGCCTGTTCTTTATGGTGAAATGTTCTTTTATGCAGCTGCTGTACCTTAGAGAAAAAAAAACAAATAAACTCCAGATTCTACTTTAATCAATCCCATTTAAAAAAAAAGTTAAGCTTTGTTCTTAAAAGAAAAATACTGCTCAACAGTGGAATCTACAGTCTACAGTCTTAATGCAATATTTGGTATTGTTTGGAAACACAGTATAATGCCCCCCTCCCTTTCTCTTTGGCTACAGGAGCAATACAGATTAATCACACTAGACTATTATGGAAGTTAGGCAAAGGCACAGAGAGGGAATAGCGCAGAGACTTGTCCCAGGGAAGGGTCTGGGGAGGGGTTCCTCCTTAAGTGTCCCCACATGAAAACAGTGCTGGTTGAGATGCCTTTTTAGGAAATTCAGTTATTTGCGTACTCAGCTGGCCAGCTAGGGGCAGAGAGAAGCAAGCACAGCCCTCGCTGCGTTTCTATCCTATGCTGTGCAGAATGTCCTTCAGCAATAACTATGTCTTGCCTTGCTCTGTTACTATGCAGGGACATGAAAGGTGACAGAACAGGTACTTACGCACAGAGAGTCACCACAGAGAGGTACCTAGAGAAGTCAGGGACAGTCTGATTTGAACAAAGTTGAATTATCACTCTTTGTCCCTACTCTAGGAAGTAAAGGACAATATGGAAATGGGCTGGTAAGCTCAGTGACACCATAGAGCAGTGGCTGTTCCTCTACACTTTTTCTGGAACAGAAACTAGCTGAGGAATTAACACAGATGTCCTCAACATGACTGAGGACTGACAGTTTTCAGTTTCAGCCTGTACTTACTACATTGCCAGTGTCACTGTGCTATGAGCAAAATAATCTGGATTTTAAAGGTCTGGGAACTTGGTGTAAAACCTGAGGGATTTTGGGATTATGTGAGTCAGGAGACTGCTTGGGTAGTCATATACTCTGATACCTCCAGGAATAAGGCTGAAAGCTCTCCATTCCTAGAAACTCTCACCAATTATATCTTTGCTGAGCACAGTCCTCTGTGGTTCAGATCTCTCTGCAGGTGCAGTAGGATACTGTTCCTTTGCACATTCCCACTTCACCTTCTGGTCTGACTAGATACAGCAATGGTCTAGCAAAGTCGGTGACCTCAATAACAACTGGTCTTTTTCACTGTGGATATCTATCACAAGTCTCAAGGGACCTGAGGTTTTTGGCTGTGCCTCCATTCCAGATTGCTGTTATGGCTACAAATATTTGCACTTTAATTTATATGAGGAGAAAGGGTTCCATGTGTTTTTCTTAGTGACAGACCTAACTTTGGTCACTACGCCTTACATGGTTATTGCAGCCAAGGTCCAGTTTTGACTGCATCCAGCAGTCAAAAAAGGCCAGTTCCTATAATCTACATGCCAGAGGCCACCAGGAACTTCATGTTCATGCTCAGGACTCTTTCCTGGCTCCCTGGCAACTGCTGCATGAGCTATAAACCACTAACTGCACCAAATAGAATATGGTCACTCACCATTTCTGGCCTTACTCTCTGAGTCAAAACTCATTGCAGCTGAAAGCAGGACTTTCACATTTGCAATACATTTCTGCCACTCCCAGTCTTCTCCAAACACACCTTAGAAAAACCTAGCATCAGGCAACATGAGCTACAAAATGCTTTCCTCGGAGCAGGCTCTGTCTTGTACCAAAATATGAAATCCTAGCTCACAGAACAGATTTGTAAAAGCATTCTGTGAAGAGTCAGTAGGAATAAGGCACCATGGCATATCTACAAATCCTATTTGGTGGATTTGGATCTGGGCACCTGAATTCTTTCTTAGGTCCTGAACTTCACTCTGCTTCTTTGCTCTGAACTTCACTCTGAACTTTGCTCTGCTTCTTTTCCATCTGCAATGTGTGGAAGAAAGGCAAAGGTTTTCTTTTGTCCCATTTCACAGGCATTGTAAATGCTCTGGTTTACTTTAGTTACATCCATGTTTTTCCCATCAGAGCAGAATAGTTTATGAATTCGGATTCATGCAGTTGTCTCTACTGCCTGGGTTAAAACGTTTCAGAAGCTTGATCTGAAATGCAACAGGGATAAAGTGATGACTCACCTACTTGTGTTCACAGCTTATTTTAATGAGCATTGCAATAGTTTAACTTTTCCCAGCAACACCCAAATATGTTCACATGCAGCTGATACTGTGCCACTGTGAGCTTTTATCATCTTATTTAAATTCTTATGGGGGGTCCAGTTGTGAAGTGAAGATCCAGATAAACCTGCATACCAACATCAGTGGTGTTTACATCCCTAGGTTCAATCTGTAAAACTGAAAACATGGGATGGAATTTTATTCCAACCTTTTGTTCCCTGACATTCAGGGTGGCAGCAGCTGTTAGTGTTGGTGTTAATGACTTTGTGCCCAAAAAGACCCAGCAAGTGACAAATTGTTAATGACTGTGTAGGGTGATCATCTTTCAAATGCTTCTAAAGTATCTTTTTGTTATTATTGGTATCATTCATTGTCATGTGTGATAGCACTGACCAGATTTCAACCTCATCATTCACAAACAGCCCTTCATCTGAGAAGAAATTAAACTGCTTAGTTTAGGTAGAGCAGCAAATCTCTCACTGGGGGGGAAAAATTAATTCTGCTACTTGTGTTAGACATGGGAATATTTTCCTACAGTCACAGAATACAAGGACTAGCATACTATTACAAACTTTAATTTCTACATATTTGCTGTTATTGCAGCATGAATAAGAGAGGACAAACAATGGCCAGTGTTGCAAACACTTATGCAGGTGCTGAATTTTAGACATGCAGGTAGTCCAGTGAAATACTTCAAGGATAGTAACATACAAGTAAAAAACTATCCTGATATTTAGAGAGAAAAAAACCAAACCAACACTACTCTCTGGGTTGCTACTCAGGGATGTGGGTTAGTAATGACTTTGTTGATGTAAGAACATTTTTCCTAGGCATACTTCAGAAGCTGGCCATCTTTCATTTAGTTTTCTGGAAGTAAACCTACAAGAGAGGTATAGTACATGTTTCTGTGGGATATGTAGGTCTTCCTTTGCTCTGCACTCTCACTTCTATTTTTCATTTGTGTGTTGTGTATGTGTTGGGAGTGAACTGAGGTCTTGTTAGTGACAGCAGGTACCCAAACAAACAGCAAATTCTGCTCATCCTTGTGGCAGAGAGGCTGGGGTAAGTACCAATGCTGAGTCAATGTGCTCTGAGAGATTTAGTGGGAATACATCAGCATCAGAAAAGTGATGGCTGGAAATATATCTGAGCTCTAGGATGGGCTGTTTTAAGTACAAAATCACAGGATCACAGAATCACGGAATGGTAGGGGTTGGAAGGGACCTCTGGAGATCATCTTGTCCAAACCCCCTGCTTGAGCAGGCACACCTAGACCAGGGGGCACAGGAACGTGGCCAGGCAGGTTTTGAATGTCTCCAGGGAAGGAGATGCCACAACTCTCTAGACAGCCTATTCCACTGCTTTGTCACTCTCACAGTAAAGAAGTTTTCTCTTGCATTCAGGTGGAACTTCCTGTATTCCTACTTGTGCCCATTGTCCCTTGTCCTGTCATTGGGCATCACTGAAAAGAGTCCAGTACCATCTTCCTGACACCCGCCCTTCAGATATTTATAAGTATTGATAAGACCCCCCTCAGTCTTCTCTTCTCCAGGCTGAACAAAGCCAGGTCTCTTGGCGTTTCCTCATAAGGGAGGTGCTCCTGTCCCTGATCATCTTGGTAGCTCTCCGCTGGACTTGCTCAAGCAATTCCCTGTCTTTCTTAAACTGGAAGCCCAAAACTGGACACAGTACTCCAAATGTGGTCTCACTAGGGCAGAGTAGAGGGGGAGGATAACATCTCTCAAACTTCTGGCCACACTCCTTTTAATGCATCCCAGGATACCATTGGTCTTCTTGGCCACAAGGGCACAGTGCTGGCTCGTGGTCACCTGTTGTCCACCAGCACTCCAAAGTCCTTCTCAATAGAGCTGCTTTCCAGCAGGTCAGCCCCCAGCCTGTACTGGTACATGGGGTTGTTCCTCCCCAGGTGCAGGACCTTGCACTTGCTTTTGTTGAATGTCATGAGGTTCCCCTCGGCCCAGCTCTCCAGCCTGTCCAGGTCTTGTTGGATGGCAGCACAGCCTTCTGGTGTATCAGCCACTCCTCCCAGCCTGGTATCATTAGCAAACTTGCTGAGGTTACACTCTACCCCTTCCTACAGGTCATTGATGAAGATATTGAACTGGACTGGACTCAGCACAGGCCCCTGGGGAACATCGTTAGTTACAGGTCTCCAACCAGACTCTGCCCCATTGATCATGACCCTCTGAGTTCTGTTGTTGAGCCAGTTCTCAATCCACCTCACTATCCTCTCATTCGACCCACACTTCCTTAGCTTGCCTGTGAGCATGCTATGGGAGACAGTGTCGGATGCCTTACTGAAGTCAAGATAACCAACTGTCTCTTCATCTACCCAGCCAGTCACACCATCATAGAAGGCTATCAGATTGGTCAAGCATGATCTTCCCTTGGTGAATCCATGCTGACTATTTCTAATAACATTCTTGTCCTCTACATGCCTGGAGGTGACCTCCAGGATGAACTGCTCCATCCCCTTTCCAGTGAGGATGACTGTCCTATAGTTTCCTGGGTCCTCCTTTTTGCCCTTTCTGAAGACTGGAGTGACATTTTCTTTCCTTCAGTCCTCAGGGACCTCTCCTGTCCTCCATGACCTTTCAAAGAGTCAAGAACATCCACCAGCTCCCTCAGCACTTGTGGGTGCATCCCATCAGGTCCCAAGGATTTGTGAGGATCCAATTTGCCTAAAGGGTCTCTGACCCAGTCCTCCTCAGCCCAGGGGAAGTCCTTTCTCCAGATCTTTTCTCTCCCCTCTGGGGGCTGAGATGCCTGAGGGCCAGCCTTAGCAGTGAAGACTGAAACAAAGAAGGAATTCAGTAACCCAGCTCCTTCTGCATCCTGGATCACCTGGGCCCCTACCTTGTTCAGCAGCAGACCCACAGTTTCCCCAGTCTTCCTTTTACTGCTGATGTATTTGAAGAATGAATTGCCTGTTACCTCCGAATTAGCCTGCAAGTTAGGCACTGCAATGCATGACGGGATTGTCAAGTACCGAGAATAGGCATGCGAATGCATCAGGCTAGTGGAGTTGGGCTTCAGATCTAGTTTCTTTTCCTTGGAGGCTGGCACCCTAATTGCATGTCTCTTGGCGGACATGAAGGGGAGCAGCAGGATGAGGGTGGGAACTAAAGCTTTCCGTTGCTTTTTTTTCTTGAAAAAAGTTGAAACGTTTCAGTTTCATCCCAATATGGAATGGAAAACTGTTTCTCAACTTGAACATATTCCTAGAATGGGAATAAACTGTTTCCTACTAATTTCTATTCATGGTTCTTCATTCTTTCTATTTACAGCCATGGATATCAGATTATGAACTCTGAAGTTCAAACACCTTTGAATAGTGGTCCTTCCAGGAGATGCTTAGTATTGTTGCTCATAGGTAAGTGAAGATGGAGGACGGTTGCCTTATAAAAAGCATACCGCTGTTTTCCTTCCTTCATTTTCACAATATTCCTTTGGCCTTCAACTAACGCCAACTATTTAGGAGAAGGAAAAAAGCTGAAAGCCTGTCATAAATAATTATATAGTCCTGCAGTCCTCTTAGCAATGTTCAGCAGTTATTTTTGAAGCATGCCAGCATTAATACACAATCGTTAAAGTGCTTCAAGATATTTGCTTTTTGTGTAGTGGTGAATTTTTCCACTGATGTTTTTTATTAGATGAAAACAATGCAACTGACTCAGAGCCAAGAAGATCCAGTATTGTAATCCATGTGAGACAAGGATTTGACTGAGAGCTTGTTGTAAGGGTGATGGCCCAGGCCAAAAGAAAAAAAAAAAAACAAAAATGATGTTAGTAGACAGGGAAAATAATGCACAGATGTCCACTGATTGTATAATTGACACCTTTGCTGAATGAACTGGGGCAAGATGATTCATAGTATGATGATTTTATTAGATCAGGGGTATTGCTAATTAAGTAAGTACCCATTGTAGCCAAGGGCTTCATCTTCCAACCATTTTTCTCTTTACCATTCTCTGGAATCCTGTGTCTCTTATTGTATTGTTGGATGCAGATCTTGTTATAGTTATCCATGCCTTTTCTACCTTTAAATTAATCTAACATAATATGCTGGATGGGAACTGTCTGCCAAGACTTTCTGGGAAACGTGCTAGTGCAGCATATAGCTGTCCTCTTATTGAGCAGCAGAGAACTTTACCTCAGCGCTCCGTGATCAGCGTTGTTGCTTCTTCATTTCCATGTGGTGTTTAAAGTGTTGCTTTTAACCGGTGAAACTGAAATAGGCCTTTTCTACCTGGTTAACTTAAAAACCTGTTTCTGCTATGTAATGCTATCTCTAGAGAAGGTGAAAGTTAAAATACCTAAGTCTCTTATAATTACCATCAAAATTTGACATCTGGTAAGCTTGACTTGACTGGTCTCAACAACTTTTAATGTCAAGATACAGAAGCTGCAAGAAATACTGAACTGGAAAAAGAGAAGAAAAGAAAGGAAGATAAAATCTTTATTATAATGTGTTATTTTTACATTTAGATAACTTTCAGCATTATGGGGAGCCAACAGTGTTTTTGATGAAGTTTTGTTATTTTATCTGATCAAAATGGTAGTAAGAAGTACTAATTATCAGTCTTCTATTACAGTTCTTTGTGAGACTGAGCAAAACTGTGTAAAATTATCTTCCCCATCACCTGGCTGGGAATCACTTCCATTGGTTGTAGGTTACCTCTGCAAGAAAACTAAATGCTGCAATTAGACTGGCAGAGTGCTTGGTTCAAGCCTCACAAGCCTTGAACTTCCTCACAGAGGAAGAATTCTCTTTGGATGACTTTAGCACTTGCAAAATGAAGCAGAGGGCCAGAAAAAAACATTCCTATAAATCTTGAGAAGCACTCTGGTAGGCAAATGTCATATACAAAATATTTGTGAATG
This sequence comes from Phalacrocorax carbo, assembly GCF_963921805.1. Classification (NCBI taxonomy): domain Eukaryota; kingdom Metazoa; phylum Chordata; class Aves; order Suliformes; family Phalacrocoracidae; genus Phalacrocorax; species Phalacrocorax carbo. The sequence goes on from NC_087513.1 coordinate 49,107,451, forward strand.
TTTCTGCATAAACCGCAGTTCACTTCTGATTTTGGCCATGCAAATAATATGATCAGATGAATGGGTTCAGGTACTTGCACCTTCACTCCACTCCCAGAGTCTAAGGTGCAAGAAACACTTTAATCTTAGCAGGAGAAAATAGTTTGAACTACATGGTGTTCTGCCAGATTGGAGTTCAGGCAGAAAGGATATGTAACTGTCTACACTTACCTGTGTAGATGTAGCACTGGGGCAAGTGAAATGCACGTAGCAGAGGAGTTTCAAGGCTCAGGTAAATGTCTTTGTACAGGAAGTGCCATTTTGAGAGAAAGATGGATCACCGTACAAAGGATACATAAGGCTTTACAGAACAACAATGAATATTTAAATGTAACTTACCAACAGGAAGAGAAATATTTGCCATAAAATATGAGCACATCTAAACAGACAGGACAGGAATATCACATGAGCCCAAGGGCTATCATAATTTGTACACAAAGTCAGGAATGAACTGGAGGCTAAATTTCTCGGGTGAAGAACAGACCAGTTCTAGTTAAAGGTATTGTGAAAGAAAAAATTAGATTGTTAAGGATGGTGTGTGGCATATGGAGCAGATATAGGAGGGTATAATAAAGATTGGAAGATAAAAATACCAGAGGTCTTACTGAAAACATCAGAAGGGTAGAAATTAGGAAACAGTTAGAATCAAGCCAGGGTGCTTCTCCCAGGTTCTTCAGACATTGTAAATAATTTCAATTTTAAAAATTATTTTATTTTATTTTATTTTATTTTATTTTATTTTATTTTATTTTATTTTATTTTATTTTATTTTATTTTATTTTATTTTATTTTATTTTATTTTATTTTATTGAGATTGTGTTAAAATTCTAGCTAGAGCTTATTTTTTTTGTCCCAAATGATTGTTGATCATTACATGTGAGCAATAAAAAATGTGACTGTGTGGGCTGGCTATAATGAAGCTGGGATTTTGTGTTCATTCATCACAAGATGTAGCTCTTAAGTGCATCTGTTATCTATTTCAAGATCTTTTTTCTTATGGGTAGCTTTACGGATAATTGAGCTAATGAGGATCTTTGTAGAAAACCATCAGGAAAGAAGGTACATAGAGCCTTCAACGTAGTGTCTCTGTGGTGGGCTCAGTCATGACAGAAGAATTACAGAAAAATAAGGTTTACCTCATACAGATTTAGTCACACAAGTTTCAGCATAGAATTTCAGAGAGTCGTCAGGGCCCACTCTGTTAATGCTGCATGGAAAATCATCTGTTATATTATATGACTGTCTTATGATAGAGAAAACTGGCATGTGAAGGTGTTTATGCCTCTCCAATAAATATAGAGAACCTAAATAGTAGCTTAGGTGAGACTCTTCCAGATGGCTGATAACATAATTCTCACCTTAGGACTACAACAAAAATATCTCTGCTTAGGTTAAAGCCTTTGAGAAGCCCTCCAAGGAGAGATAAACATACAGGTCCTGCAGACATCTAGTGGAAGTTGGGTTCAGACCTCAGCAGGTACCTGTAAAACTCCAGTCTCAGGTGTTAGGCTGTCTCCCTTCCCTTGAAAAGGGGGCATATGGTAATAAAAGACTATGTGTAAAAAAGCCTGACCTCACCTAAAGCTCCCTGTTCATGTGTTGCTTATTTATAATTACTGTGAATTTTAGAACGAACATAAGCAGTGAGCTGCTGACACACAGGGAGGGAATGGAGGTAGGCATAAGCTTGAACACAGTTACATGTGTGAATTAGTGCAGAATATAGACACTTGCATTCATATTCTCTGTGCAAACAGCAGAAGCTGTTTAAGGAAATACCTTCTCAGCTGTTTGCTTATTGGAGGTTACTGTTCCTGTAACTGTGCTGGTAGAAAGCAACACGTATGCATCATCAGCTCTCACTCACAGATCTGCGTCTCCATGCAAGACCCCTTTTACTACTGGCATCAGCTAAGATGTTGGACCTGATGTTCCCATCAGGCAGATGTGGGCAAGAACTGAATTATTCTGATTTTGTCATGAGGCAGCCAAAGGAAATGGTGGGCAGTGGACGGCTGTAAATGTCTAGCCCAACATCCACTAGAGATACTCTTGTCGAATTGGTGCAGAATTTGATTGTTCATCTCCTCCAAAAGCCTCTGTCATTCATTTGCAAGTGCTGTAACCAGTGGTAGGAGACACGCTTCCTGCTGTTGAAGACAACAGAAGTCTAAAGGCATAAACAAGGATAAAATACCTGACTCCTATTGAATTTTAGTGTAACCTAGTGTTTAATGTAACCAAGGGTTGCACTCAACACCTTTCAAGTGTTTCCCTGTGGACCTCAATGCACTGTTTTTCAATAAATTTCTGAGACGTGTTTAGTTTTCTCCTAGAAATTGCTGTGCTATTTTTGAATATTCAGATCTCTGTATCTGTATCATTGCAGTTTGGAGAGGCCAACTGTTCCCTCTCTTTTCATATGAAGATAGAATGAATCAGTGTTACTTCCACTCGTATTGCTGGTCCCCCAAATGCTTTCACAGATGTACTAGGAACATGGAGTTCTGCGGTCTATAACGGTAATACCCCAGCCTGGATTGCTTTCAAAAACCACCCTGTAGGAACTGTGCAATTATAAGTAATTCAGGGCTGGTAGGAGTTATCACATGTTGCATGAGGAAAGATCTCATGAGGGTGCTCAGGTGATAACAAATCTCTAACAGGAAAAAAATTTAGCAGAAGCAAATAGGCTTCCAGCAATCTGATTTACATCCTTAGGGGAAGAAAGTTACTGTGTCTCCAAGAGTAGCTCACCCAGTGCTTACTAGATGACTGTAGGAAACTACTGACTGACATATTATCTCTTTTCAGATTGTTGTGTACATTTTAGTTTACTGTCAGGAGGGCTGGTAGCACTCCATATATCCTTTTCTCCTCAGAAATATGCTAGAAATCTAGCATATACTCCTAAGTATAAGGAGACTGCTGACTTTATATCCAGCCTGCTGTGAGAATGAGTTCACATCACAGCATCAGTGTACATCACTTGTACCAGCTCAGCACAGGTATCAGTGTGAGCTCAGAATGCAACAACTAATTAAATCTACATTCCTGATGAAGGAAAAGATGAGGGAAGTACTGAAGATAATGAAGTACAATGGCCCGGTGATGAAGACATGAAGAAGAGTAAGGTCTTCAGCTGGTAGATCTTTAATGTCTGCAAGCCTGGGCATTTTTCTTGACACTCCAGTAGCAATAACATCAATAACAGTTAAGAATAAAGTGAAGAATAACAGTTAAGATAAAATGAAGGCCATGTAAGCCTTCCCTATCTGTGAGACACTTAGGCTCTACCAGCTGTGCTGGCTTGCTTCCTCCATCTGGGCTCCAAAATGGGTAACAAGAAAACTCTGAGAGAACTATTTTAAGAACTCTGGCAGCAAGAAGAGTGGGGAAAGGAAAAAAAAAAAAAAAGAAAAAGAAAAAAATCCCAACCCTCCACTGCTTTACTGAAATCAGTCTGTTGAAAGCATTTCTGTTTGGCTGCTGCAGTTTGCCAAGCAGCCTAATGTGCCAGCTATTAGTACCCAGCAGAGAGCATGTTTGCAGCTATTCAGCAAAACTATCACATGTCCTTAGCCAAGGAAAGAGGGATCAGCTGCCGAACACTGGAGCTGATGAAGAGCAGAGCTATTAAAGCAAGCAATAAAAAAAAAAAACACAACCCAGAATGGAGACTGATTTTTATTATTATTTTTGTAACCTAATGGACGACATTTGTAACTGGAAAGTATGAGTCAGAGTGTGCTGTGCCAGCATGGGGTCTTTATGATGTTTTCATCTTTCTTCTTCCTTGGCCGGGACCATTCTGTCTTGTTGATTTGTAAGTTTTAGCTTCCTTGCAGTGCTTAGGAGATGGGTGCATATGTGTGTTTGTGTGTGCATGTAAGTAGTGACCATAGCTCAGTGAACTGGAAGTAAAGAGCTAAACTACTCAACTCAGAAATTTTTTAGGGAGTAGCGAGACTGTTTTACAGTGCTGGGACCTCTTAGATAAATGATTGCTGCCAAAGTGTTATTGCTGCCAAATGTGGCAGTGACGTGAGTGTGGGAGGCAACCACCCACTTGCTACTGAGGACAAAATGGACACAGCTCTGTCTCTGCAACCACTAATCTCATCCAAAAAGCTTTAAAAACAGAGAACTGTTTGTCCTTTTGTAGCACATGAGCAAATAGAATCCATTTGCCACAGAGCTTCTCAGTAATGCCATATCTCTAGCATGTAACCAAGAAACAAAATAATTCTACTTGTTGCAATGATATTAGAATTTGGTTACCTCAGAAACAACATGCCCGATTCCAGATTCTGGTTCAAGAAATTTCTCTTTACATTGCAAGATCAGCCCTGCAGCATCTCCCAGGAAGAATACATTGAGGAACCCCTGGTATGGGAGAGTCCTGTCCTGACAAAGACAAAAACCAGCATTTTTTTACGGCAGCTTCTCCTATCCTGCAATGCCCTGTTGCAGGATTCACACTGGGAGAAGCAAACTCCTCCTAGCAGAGTTATTCCCAAGACCTGTGCAAGGCAATGTCACATAGCCACGGCTGCTTGGGCTGGTGCAGAAGCTGGGTCCCCCCACGGCTTCCTGAGGACGCAGGGAGGTGTGAGGCACCCGCAGAGCCTTTGCCTCCCTTTTCCCACAGCTGATATGGGTCATGCTCAGCGCAGCTGAAAATTGAGCCCTCAGGCGGAGAGCTATAATGAATTCACTAGATTAGGCAATGAAAGCCAGTGTGAACAAAACATCCAGCTGGCTCAAGAATATTTTGCGCTAGCATAAAAATGCTACAGGAGGGGGGAAAATAAGCTTCAAAACTGTCCCCTTTCATTCTTCTGAAGATGATGTCCATCTTTCCTTTTATACACATTGTTATAAACTATATATAGCTGTGAAACTGAAAAGAAAAAAAGGTATTTTCATCCTCTATGTACTGCTATATATTATAGTCAATAAAAATAGTAGACTGTGTCCTCAGGAAAGAATGTGAAGCACTTTGGTAAAAGACTGTTCATGGAGAAATTCTAGCTGAAGCTCTGGGATGTCACTTTTTTCTTTTTTTTTATTTTATAATGAGTATTGGAATGCAGCCCAGTTGTTCAGCTCTTTGTGGTGATTTTTTAATTCCTGACAATTAACAGCCTTTACAAGAATTTATAATCATTATTTCTAAAGAATCTGAAAAAGTAAAATAACATACATAGGGTAACAGAGTTCCAGAATCAGAAACTGAAAAGGTGTTTTACCTTTGTTACTGGATGTGGAACAATGATTTCAGCATAAACTAGTGTGAGAGTAGACTCCCGTTTATTTCTTTGCTTTTGTCCTATGTCTAGGGTTGTGTCGAAATGCTGTGCTTTAAAATGTTGTTTTTCCTTTAGCTGAGAGATGTCTTTTCATATGTGAGCCAATCCACCCACACTCTTCCTGTGATTATCCTCAAGAAATGGGAAGAAAATTCCATACAATGTGCATACCCGATAGCACTGCATTTGCACTTCAAGCCTAGTTTCACTTGATGAATAGCTTCCCTTCCTTTCCAGTTCCCAATAAATGTGTATTCCCATGAGGCATTTTTGGAAAATGTATGGCAATTACTGTACCAGAGGAATCTCTCCTATGGATGCCACTCTTACCACAGAAAAATCGTAGGTAAATACAGCCTCACGTTTGGCATTTGAAGGAGTGAAAGGCAATACTTAGGAATTCCTGTACGACATCGCCCTTACAATCTCCTAAGGAAATCCAGTGTAAAATACAGTATGTGCTGAGAACAAGCTGGACCACCTAAATATGGATTGCTTTTGGCTTCAGCTATTCAGAAATCCCTGGAACAGGTGCCAGATTAAGTCACCCTGCTAGCTGCTTTCCATGGCTGAAGGTCAGCTACGGTTAACATGGAGAGGAATTTGGATAGCACATCTTGCAATTCAAGAGCACCGCAACCGCTCTAAAACACCAGTGCATTCTTGCCTCAGAAAACCTAAAGTGTAGAGCAGTTCAACTTTCCTTTGACATGGAAGTGGTTTACAGCTTATAAAGAAAACATATTAGTCTTCTGTATCAATGTTAATTTATCTATTTTTCTATCTATAACTCAAATGTTCTAAATTAGAACTATTAGATGCAAATATATTGTAATCTGACAGAAGGCAAAATATTCTATAAATCTGATTTGGAAAAAGAAAATATTCATTCATATATAGCTGACTAATGGTTCTATAGTTGCAGTTTCAGGAACATGATTTCCTGAAAGAACTGCTGACAACCCATGTTAAACTTTGAAGATCAGTATGTTTAGCAATAATTTTGCTCCCATTTGAATCCTACTTTTTTTCTCTGCTTTTTCCTTATTGCTTTCTTTGTTTCTTAGAACACTTGTGTAAAGAGAGAATTTTTGTTACTTGAAAGGTTTTTGATCTCCTTTTCATTTCCCACCTGCAATTATAACTCTTTCTTGGTGACATCACCCATTGGATGCAGTGAAAAAAAATTCTGATAAATGGCTGAAAAAAGAATTATTGACATCAAGTGGAAAATAGCCAGCTGGAACTGACGAACTCTGAAAAAGCCTGTTTGCATGCAAGAATCATAAATAATAAAGAATACAGCCAGAGAAATATAGAAAATACTCTATGCAAGCTATGCAATATAAAGTTAATGCTCAGAATCTAAAATCTCATGAAGGTGGTTGGTAATACAAAGTAAAATATCTAACCTGGTTAGCTAGAGAATACTCACAAGCCTGAGTACAACGATAGTGATACATTATTATACTTCATTTCCATTAATAGTGAACTAGCACAGCCCTTGGCATTTCTTTTTCTTCCACACCTATTCAAATTCCAGATGGGTTCACTTTTAAGTGCATAGATGAATTTCATTCTCCAGTGAAACACATTGAGTTTATGGTAGGCCCATATTCCTATTGGTTTGCTTTTTTGCCTCTTTCCTTATTCCTCAGACTAGTAGTTCCATTATATTGAAGTCCACACTTTAAGCAAGTATAAACCAGTATAATTCTCTGAATGTGGGTGGATCTGCCTTTAAACTGTGCCAGTCAAGAATCTAGTACTTTTCTGAAACAAGTGCTGGTATGTACTACTGGTTTTTTTTGGTTTTTTTTTTTGGTGTGTGTGTAAACTGAGGTCATATTGACCTTAAGCACAGGCCTTAATCATATTGATTACCTGGAAGTAATGGAAGTATGGACTGCAACTCCTTTCCCTCTTTTAGGCATGAAATATTCTTTAAAGAGAATTAAAAAGTAATTGTTGTTCCTGGCTCTGTCCACTCCGTTGCAGTGCTTCATAATAGTCACAGCATAAAACTGAAGGCAGGGAATGTAACATGTAGTTTTGGCCTCTTTTTTTGAAGGAATTGAACGGAAGAAATTGTAGAGAGGAGCTTCTGACAGTTTACACTTTTTGCAGAGTGGACAGTAGAGTTACCTATGTTAGTTTTGGTACTCTTGGTTTGCTGTCTAGACAGAATTTGATAGCTAACATATCTTCTGGAAAATCTTCAGGTTAACATGGAGTACAGTTTAACTCACAGGTATAGATTATTTTCATTATAGCAACTTTTTAGACAAACCTATGTTTTTGTTCACTGAATAATAAGATATAAAAGGTTACTGGACTTCAGAGCAGGTTGAAAGAACGTGGTACCTAGAGATTCAATAATAACCCCATAAATAATAACAACAGGCATATACAGTCTTGCAGTCAGAGTTGGTTTGTGTCCACAATCACAGTGGTATTTCCCATAGTGCTTATACAAGTGCTGTGTACTAATAAGCATGGATAATGTTAAGGCTTTCCACTGTACTTTGAACTTACGCAGCTTATCACTTCATAGTAGAGATGATTCAAATGCATTCCCTGGTTCAAAAGCAGTTACCCTCTGGAACAAATTAATAGGTGTTCCTACTTCAAACCTAGTTATTGAAGGCTAGAAATCTCTTTCATACACAGTTTATATCTGCTGTAAGTCCATCAAAACTACTGTCAGTTTACACCGCCGCAAAAGTGAAAGAAAAGCAGGCACTGTGTTTGCTCTTATCCCCAAGGGTCTCTGTCCCTATCTGTTTGGAATGGCATTTTTGGGAAACCCACGAGCTCTGCAGTATGAACTAACCAAAACAGATTTGTTTTAAAGCAGACTTTTTGAGAGTTCTGGTAGACAATGTATGTAATGAGGTGGTGGAAACCACTGCTAGGCTACCCCTGCTCTTCTGATAGCCTTACACACAAAAAGAGATGGAAATCAGAAAACTCTCTTTGATTCTGAGATGTATATTTTGCATATGACCCTTTAAAAAATATCAGCAACACTGTACTTGCCTTTCTTGATCTTCGAATCAATATCTTCTGGCTGCATTAAGATATCAGCAAATACATTTTGTGTCGAAACAGATTCTTTCAGAACTGTCACAAGTGACTTTTCACATGGAGCATCATTTATGTGACACTTACAGTTCCTGGCAAAAGCAGGCACAGACATGCCCAAGAGTGCCACTCTTTGCCCTCTCTCATCACTCTGAGCCCTCCCTCAGAGGGAAGAGAGGACAAACCTCACAATGATTCTTTTACCAGAGAAGACAAACAGTTTGTTGCATGGTAGATTTCATGTCATACATCTTATTTAAAATCATGTATGTAGTCACTAAAGGGATCACTGTGACCTCTTTGAACTGAAACCATCAGTACAGTGATGTCACTTAGCTCCACTTTGCTTCATGTTGTCCAGATGTCACAGTTCCTCCATGCCTCATTTTGGCTGGGATAGAGTTAATTTTCTTTATAGCAGCTAGTATGGGGCTGTGTTTTGGATTTGTGCTGAAAACAGCGTTGATAATACAGGGATGTTTTAGTTACTGCTGAGCAGCGCTTACACAGAGTCAAGGCCTTTCCTGCCTCTCACCCCACCCCACCAGCGCATAGGCTGGGTGTGCACAAGAAGCTGGGAGGGGACACAGCCGGAACAGCTCACCTCAGCTGACCAAAGGGACATCCTGTACCATAGGGCTTCATGCTCAGCTTATAAAGCCAGGGGAAGAAGAAGGAACAGAGGGACATTCAGAGTGATGGCATTTGTCTTCCCAAGTAACCATTATGTGTGATGGAGCCCTGCTCTCCTAAAACCCGTCTGCCGATGGGAAGTAGTGAATGAATTCCTTGTTTTGCTTCGCTTACACACATGGCTTTTCCTTTATGTATTTAACTATCTTTATCTCAACCCACAAGTTTTCTCACTTTTACCCTTCTGATTCTCTCCCCCATCCCACTGGGGCTGGGTGAGGGAGCGGCTGGGTGACGCTTAGTTGCCAGCTGGGGTTAAACCATTACACTCAGCTTTCAACATCTTGTGTTAAGATCATTTCTTGGGTGAGAGGTAATTACCTGATGCACATCTGAAAGAAGCTGGCAGACTGTCTGAGACTGAAGGAGCAATTTCCTTCCTTTTAGCCAAGCTTGTGAACTGACAGTATCTCCTAGGACCTTTAGGTGCATCTTGATACCTTGGCAGCAATAATAGCCAAGGAATTTTATTCTGTTTTGTTTTCTTATTTAGAAGCATATGTCCAAATGAAGACTTTACACTGTTTTGCTTATCCAGAGTAAGCAGTTGTAGAGTCCAGGTTTTAAAATCACTTGAAACCTCAGCAAGAGTAAAATATGATTTGCTTTCTGCTCCATGTCTTTTACTGCATTGCTGCTTAATAGCTATCCTGACTTCCACTTCCATTTTGGATGCCTGTTAATTACTAGCGTTTTAGTTCACTGTATCTGAAAGACATAGCCTCTTACAAGGCAATATGTAAGATCACCAGAGGAATAGATGCTCATGGGCCAGTTCTTGGTCTAGTGTGCTGATTATCTGTGAATATTACTGATATAAGAGATATTAATTTTTGCTTGTTGGGAGGTATTTTTTTGAAATTGTGTCAATCTAGTTTTATCAATAAAGTTAGTTTTTTGTAACATATACATGAATCCAAAACATTTGGGACAGGTGTATCATATAAACTGATCAAATAATTGCATAACTGTTGTAGATACTAAAAGCAATAGTTTACTAGAAAGTGCCCATACAATGTCTGGTGCAGGAACTAAGGCATGACTGTGGTTTATCAGGCACAGTCATCTGAAGGTCTCACTTTAATTATTTGTGCTATTAGAGAAGATAATATTACTTTATTCCCCACCACTGGGGAATGAAGCTATTTCACAAGTTGTTGCAAACACAAGCAGTTAGCTGTCATAACTTATTGGGTTCAGTCGTTCACAGTTATGCAATGATACACAGCTGTTTTACCAGGTCAGAGAGTGCTTTGCTTTTTAGCTCACTGTTAAGGGTACGTTATAATCTCTGTATTAGTTTTCATGAACGGAACACATATCCATCATAAATGTTTTAGCAATGCATTCAGAAAAGAGGCAGCACAGCTTGTCAGTTTTTACAGACTATCATCGTCTGGTGCTGCCACGGCAGGATGAGGACTGAATAAGTGCTCTTTCATTGAGAAACCGTCCAAGATCTCACTTCCCATAACAATCTGAGTTGAAGTACCTCTTAAGAGCTTAACAGAGTGGATGGCCGTATAAATGAAACCAAGTTTTACATAGAGGCCTGTTGCAAAGATGAGCCAATTCAATAGTAGACTTCTCAGTGATTTCATGGTGATTTCTGGGATTTTACATCAGGCCGTCAATATAAAATTTTTTCTCAGTGTAATTCCAGGGAGTAAAGATGCAGGACAAACATTTCAAATGTATTTCTTTTGATTGGAAGGCATTGTATCCAGTGACTGTATTTTTAGCATCTGCTAGTCAGGTATTGTATTTCACCATTGTATTAACCTGTACTACTGATACTTTCATTGCTTTGGTTTCTATGAAAAGATGGAAGTCTTCTACTAAAACACAAATGTATGCTTGAGTATAAATAATGAAGACTGTTCTGCTAACTCACTTGAGTGTCAGTTTGTAAAGATAGCCAGATATCCAAAATTTTACAATCTGGGTTGAGTTTGGATAAACATCTATAAAAGCAAGCTTTCTTATCACATTCCAGCACTTCCACTTGGCATCTCAGCTGGAAGAAGAAGAAAAGCCTTTCTGTTAAAGCACGGTCATTTCCAGCTCTAGTCCCTGGTGGAAATCAGAGGTGCCAAAGTCCTTTTGCTGATGAAGGGTTCAGTGTAAGTTCAGTTCCAAACATGGGCTAAGGTTTCTTTTGTGTTTCTTCCTCAAAGCCTGTGTAAGGGCCTGATTTGTAAGTACTGTATTTTTATTTTAAATATTTTAAACTGTAATTGTAAACCGGGAGGGCCTTCACTTCTAATTGTGGTCTAAGGATGTGACTCGAGCCAATAGATTTGAAAAGGACTGCTGATTTTGCATATATTGTCAGGTTTTCTGTAAAAGAGAAAGGAAATGGTTAAGATATTGGCTAGAACTTTCCTTAAGTTAATTATTAAGTCTAACTCTTTTTTATGAAAGGCGTAACTGTCATCTTCTGCCTGAGGAGATTTGAGCAGCAATTGTTTATATCCCCAAAGACTACCCTAATCACTGCACTTCAGCACAGTCTGGGAGTGGGAAGAAGAGTCTTGACCACTTTGATTAAGATATTTCACTATTAATAAAATAATATGAATTAGATGAAGAAGTTTAATACACTTCTTTCTATATTCAGACAAGTGCTTAAGCTGAAAGACAGTTTTATTCTTGGTGTTTACCTCAATTAATATTTAAATAAGTGCATATGAAGTAGAGCAGTTTTAGTCAAGTCCGGTCCAAAATGAGCCACATCCAGATATTAGACCACGCTTGCAGAAAATGTGATTTCAAGACATCTGAATCAGATAAGGAATGTGAGTTCAAGGCCTTCAGGACCCTCCTGAGTGCTCTAACAGGCAACAGCAAAACCAGCACCAGCACCACTCCCAGCAGTTTTTCTCTGTGTATGATAACCAGTCCAGCAGGCGTGTTCTGAGAATTCCCAAATCCTGAGTGGGTGGTTAGTTGGATGTTTCATTTAGTGGATGTTTAGTTCATACAGACATGGTTTGGATGGTCCTCTGTAAGCTGCCAAGCAGATATTTGAGGTTTGATATTGGGGCTGATCTTGGTTAATTCTCCTTTTCAGTCAATGAAGGCACTGTCAGAGGGTAAGTCATCCTACAGACCTTAGGCTCACACCTTATGATACAATAAGTCCTTTGAAGGTATCTGTTTCTGTTCACAGTGGGAACCTACAGATACAGCTTTGACTATATTAACTTTTAGGGTAACTGGTAGCAATCCTACTATTCAATACTCAGGAATTTTATCATATAAAAGTGGATACATGTACAAAATTCAGACAGCTACACATTGATAAAAGTTTGTGGAGTCTTTGAAAATTAAAATCTTGAATGTCAGCAACAAAAGTAGGAAGCAGATACTGCAATTGTTTTGTTGATGTAGCTTTGTGTATCTGTTCAGTACCTATTCTCCCTAGGCCCGAGGTCAGCTCTTTAGATGCTGTTTTAAGACAAATAAATAACAATCCTTATTTTTCTTTTTAAAGTGGTTTCACATAAAGATGCTGTGTAACAGTAAAAATTATTCAGGATATTCCCTTTAAAACCTTTGTTAAAGTTCATAAACATATTTTTTGATGTTGGTTTCTTTCTTGCCCAAATATAAAAAATGGTATACTTTGCCAATTTGATATAGGTGTGCAGATGGATTGTCTGGGAAAGATAGCATGATTCTTTCAATAACATTATCAGTTTTGCCTCCAAAATAAAAATGTTAATTTAAAAATACTGTGAAAGCTGCAACATCTATAATTCTTCAAATAAGTTTTTCTCTTTTAAAGTTTAAATTGAAGAATCAGAAAATCTCTGTTCTTTGTTTCGATTAGTTCCCTTTTCATTCTTAGTTCAGGACTTCATCCAAAAAATGAAGCACAGAAGAACTTTGTGTTCTCATATGTAGCTGGTAGACTATAGCTCTCCCTTACAGCTGATCCGTGGAAAGCGTGTTCCTGTTGCCAGATTCCTAAGACTACATTGGAATACTATATTATCGATATTTTAGTATAGAACCATAGGCAGTCATATGCCAGCACAAGGCAGGGACAGAGATATTCATAGGACAGCAGGCAACTTGAGTTGCAGAGCTGGATCTTGTATTAAATCCATTCTGGTTTAATTCTGATGTTTATGTATGAATAAAAGGGGTTATCTCATTCAATAGAGAAGTACTACAGCCGTGAGTAACGTGAACCAAGATTTTCCTGCTGCTTGAAACAGAAGAGCTGATGATGAGTGTTACCAGAAGGTCACCTAAGGTAACACAGCTGCTTTAGCTCAATGTAACATCTTTGCCTAGAAAGCAAGAGTCCTGGCTTACCTTCTGCCTGAAATTACTTTTTTTGCTGTGTGCATTTTCTTGAACTGAGAAAAACGTGTGGAGTGACCTGTGAGTTTTCTGTACTGTGGAACAGTGTGGAAATAGGCAATGATCCAGCAATGAAAGTCACTAACCCGGTTATCACGGCATTTCTCATCTCTTCCTGTGGATTTCAGCTTCTTGAATAAGGAAGACAACAACCTTTGAGTATCAACATCATCAGGAGATGTGTTCAACATGGGCTGTACACTGCTGTTCTTATAATACTTGACCTAAACGGTGAGCTGGGAAAGGGACAGGCTCTTTCCAGTTCCTAACTATCCATTTGGCTCATCCAAAGGCAAATTTATTTTAACAGCAGTTGATTACCTGTCTGGAATAAGTGAACTTCAGAGAAGGCCAAGGAAACTGAGCTGAAACACACATCTGTTCGGATCACAGTGCCAATGAAGTTTGTGAAATGATGCATTTCTCCTGTAGAAAATCCCAGTTGCCCCTTTCTTTCTGCATAAAGTATACTTTTTTTCTGCAGAAACTAATTGATATTTATGATTTGTGATATGTTCCTTCTATTACTAACATTACAACCTACTGCACAATATGCACATCAGGTGCTTCTTCTTTTTGCAGGCTTTCAAACAAATGTAGCGTGGCACTAGATGTTTAACAAGACAGAGCACATACTACCCATTTCTAATTCTTCTTCAAAGCAGCAGTTGAATTAGCATAAGCTTTAAGTGGGTGTTATGTATTCATTTGCACATTTTCTGCTGCTGCTTAGGACTGGTGTAGCTGCAATCTGCTACACATGAAAGGACTACTGCACCTATACAGAGTCTTATAAAAGTGGAAGATGCTTCAGATATCTTTGCATAAACTCATGCAAAACACTACAGGTGATTAGTTTTAAATGTTTTGGGGAAGAGAGATACAAATCACTTTCTCTGTCTTTCTCTACCTGCAGTCTCACCCACCACCAGCTCTAGCTAGACATATTAAACTGGCACTCTCTAAAACATACCTCATCATCATGAGCCATGCTTCAGCTTATTGTCCTTTTTCCCTGCTATTATTCAGGTGAGATGTTTGTTTAAAATATACCCAGGAAACACTGGTCAAAGAAGAAGTTTTGTTTTACATTTACCTCAGAAGACTGAACCTGGTAAAATGTAAATAATTGTAGCTTTTTCTTCTCCATGCACCCCTGCTGCTGTATCCCCAGCCTGATGTATCCCTATGTATAACTCCTCTGCTGAGTGTGCTGAAATAACTTTATTAAACAGTTTCATTAGAAAGAATAAGATGAAACCAACAGTATCATTCTATGCTATTACTTAGACAAGATTTGAATTCAGATTTTTGCAGAAGTTCCTGCAATAGCTCACAACTACTGCTTGGTTTCTTTTTTCTGGATAAGCACCTTTTGCAGAAAAAAAACCCAACAGTATTGTGGCTCCCAGAATTCTGATTAAATCAGGGATTATATGCTATTTCTAGTTCTGGAAAATATGATCTTCTTCTCTAGCCTTCTGGTTGGAAATTACTTTGCATGGCTATTTTTTTCCCCAGAACATACTAGCACGTTACATTTTTTTGTTGATATATGCAGTGGTAATTTCCAAGACCACATAGGAACAAAAGCAAAGTCTGTACTGTTTGTTTTGATGGTTTATCCAGTCATTGCACAGCACGGGTAGAACTCATTCATGAATTGCTCTTCATTTTGTATCCGTTACAACGGTGACCACTCTGTGCAAGTTTCTTCGCATACAGAACTGTAGAGGCATGTTTAATCCCTTACCTCACTGAGAACACTTCATAAAGCAATGCATGAAGGGGATTACATAAAAATGTGGTTTGGGTTTTTTTCTGGCCTACATTTTATATAGTATATGTCAGGACAGCTTAGGCATTTTATAATGACAATTCTGTATACACTTTTACTTTGAAACATCCTTTTCTACAGTCTGTGGTTGGTATGTATGAAAACCTGTGGACTGTTTCACTGAAGGCATATCAAATATTGAATGTCATGCAAGGCAGCGGAACTATTCCAAGGGCAGATGACTAAAAGTTATGCTGCTACCAACAGTGTATTAGGCTCTACTGTAAGGTAATGAATCTTTCCAATGTCTCCAAATAACGACATAGCACAAACTGCCTTAATTCCTCTGCTCCTCTGGTAGTACTGATTTACTGAGTCAGGCTTTAGTTGTGGGAGATGGTAGTAAGGGTGGCTGACAAACTGCAGAAACCACTGTTAAGAAGTGAGACAAGAGGGCTGATCTGATGTCCATATTTCGAAGACAGCAGTTATCTGTATGAAATCTGTCTCTGGACAAGCTCACTTTCCTTTGCAAACCACGCCTTATAAATTGTACTTTTGCTTCTTAGGTAGTGTAACATGCAGTATACAGTTTCTCACTACTAACAGGTTGCTACTTATACACCCTACTTGATAAAGAAAACTATTAACATTTGAGCCTCACTTTGAAATGTTAAACATGCACCCTTTAGAGATAAGTGACTTGTTTATATTCCCACACACTTCTTTTTTTCACATTATTGGTTACTTAGTTTAATGACATATTTTTCCCTGAATGTTACTTTAAGTAATCCCAGTGGAAATAGCTTGGATGCAGTAACTGAAGATAAATTGACAGGTTGCTTTCCAGCTGTAGGTGAAATGTTCCTGTTGTCGCATATGTTGTTTGACATTCTGAAAACTGTCTTTTGAAACTAATATTTCCCAACAGGGAAAGACAAAAAGTAATATCGTACACTAAAACTTTTACTTGAACCAGAACAAAGAGGTCCCACACTAAAACCATTATTAAGAGATTCATTTTCCTTTTTATTTTTTTTCACATTAGGTTGTGCATTTTTTGGGTTCGTAATATGCGAGACACTGTGTTGATCCTCAAGAAGGAAAAACTCAAGCCTTTGATATGGGATGGTATTAATTTCATCAGGTTTTACACATAAAATATGCAAATATTTAATCTAAGCTAATCAAGCAGGCTCCATCAGCAGCTGAAACACCTCCATACCATCTTAATGCAAGTGTCTTGTGCTGGTGGGAGGAATAGCCCTCTTGAGAGGCCTACCTCTCAACTAAATGCAGAAGGAGCCTAGATGACCATCCCAGATTTGATGTCACATCTAACTTTTAGATGAATAAAGATTGATGAGGTGAATTGGATGTGAATTAACATAAAGGTTGTTTAAACAAAGTATGAACCTAAAATGTGTTTATTTAGAAGGAATTCCAACATTAATTGCAATATACAATAAAATAAAACAGCTAACAGAAACTTTTGCTATTATATGGTGCTGCAGTATGACTTCATGTGAAATAAGGCAACAATGAAGGAAAGGGGGCTGAATAACCAGGTAAATTATCAGTCTCCTCAGGAGAGCAAAAGGGATCTCACACCTTGCACTGTTCCTTAGGTAGAATAGTGATCCATGTTTCACTCGCATCCTCCTCTCTGGGGGTTTGGGCAGTAGAAGCAGTGAAGAAGATAGAATATTCCAAGACAACAGGGCAAATTAGAAGGACAATAAAAGTGAGAAATTAAGGGAAATTTGTCTTTGAGTTCAATTAAGAAAAAAACAAACCCACCCTGGTACAATTTTTTTTTGAATGTCGCTGAATTGGATCATCCTTATCTACCTAATTTTATCAAAATGATGCTTCCTAATGAAAATTATTTTAGCATTAATTTGCTGTGTGGTTTTTTTCATACTGTATTTGGTAAACTCATCTACAAAAGCATTCTTCTTATTCAAGAACACCACTGCTTGCAAAATACAGTCATGTTATGAAGTAAGAGGAAAATATGAAAAACAAACCACTGCGGTGTTATTAAGAAATCCATGTTTAAATAGCTACATCCCATCCACTTATTTTCTCTGTAATTTCAGCCATGTGATTCCTGTGTTTACTAATTTTTTCTATAGACATGCTATGTATCATTAAGCAGATGTAATGACTGGATAGAGTGGCATTTCAGTGATGGACCATGATCACGTTTGTATATAGGAGAGGTGTTTTGGCAATAATTTTTCATCAGATATAGATATCAGAGAAAATTATAGCACTTTGGGGAATCTGTTACTTTTTTTCTCCAGAAAACTAAGAAAATTCTTTTGAAAAACTGTCAGCTAGCTGTGGGATACATATCTGTGTGTGCACCAAGTTCTGTTGGTGGAAGGTGCTGAGCAAAACAGGAATTCTTAAGTACTACTGTAATGAGTTATCTGTGTTCACTAATGACCAGAAGAATTTTTAATGAGAAATCACTTTCTAATGTTGGAATCTTAGCCCATGATGTTCAGATACAAACAGAACTTGAACGCTCAAAAACTTATTTAGTTACTCACATGGTTAGATCTTTACTCGTGTCGTGTACTCAGAGCTTCCACTGGCCTCTGGAGGAACCATTTTATGGCTCATCATGTCTAAAAATGAGACTGTAGAAAACTGGATTGAAAAAATCTAATATAAATAATACTGACTGAAAAAACAAAGATATTTCGAAGCTAAATATTTTGTTTAATATACCAGTCATTGTAAATAATGATAACCTCTGCATTTAGTTTTTAGAGGCATTTATACTTTACACAAAACAAACGCTGTTACTAAATTAGCTAGTGTGAACAGTCATACCTGTTAAAAGAGTTAACCCTGTGAGCACTTGCTGAAAAGCCAGTGTGAACCTTTTCCAGCACATTCCTTGTGTTTAATGAACTATGGCTACACAGGGACTTACTATCATGTGGATATGTAGTTCCACCAGGGTCAGTGAACGACCCAGAGAATCACTATTCGTCAATACCGGCATGGGTTTATTGTTCCTAAATAATGATGCTTCAAAAATGTAAGGGGAGGGGGAACAACCCTGTAAATACGTAAAGCAATAGTACAGTCATTAAAACTAAGTGTTCTAAACAGAAGCAATTCTACTGCATTCAGCAGAATTGCTATCCCAGAATGACGATCTTCAAAGCCACATGGGGATTTTGTCTGTAAACTCCCCATTAACTTTGATGTGAAAATTTCTCATGATGATTATTACTGTTTTCCTTTTGTTCAAATGATTCACCTAATTTTTTTAACGGAAGAGTTACTTTCTCTTAAATGTACTTCTCTGGCAAGCTCATAACATTAGCCCTCCTTCAGCAAATGTTTAAGATAATTACAGACAAGACAGAGCATTAGAAGCAATGATAGGCAGAGAACTACAGCTTCTCAGCTCTAGCTGATTTGACATTTGAGAGATCTGAAAGTGTGGCAGTGATGTGGGAAGGTAGCGCCAAGACTACAGGTTTCACCTGAGGGTATAGTAGCAGCTGTTACACCAACTTGCCTGAGGTCCCATCACATCATTCTTTTACCTGCTAAATTGCAGAAGGTCCATCAGTTACACATCCTTTATTCTAGCATAGTTCCATAGTAAAGAATGGTCAAAGGGGTAAAAAATGGGGGAATTACAAGCTACTTTTGCAGTTAAGGTCCAAACAAAGTTCCTTTTGTTTAACTTTTAACTGAACAAATTTGAATGTAAGGTTAAATTTTCTTTTTTTTAAATGTTACATTTATCTTGCTATTTAGAAGCACACTTGCACCCTCACACATATATTTGCATGGGTAGGGATATATGCCCTTTTAAATGGAAACAAATTCAGTCATATGGCTGTGCAGCTCCTACGTTATGTAATTAGCCCCAAGCTGTGAGGGTGATCTTGCCCTTTATTAATCTGAAAGCTAAAAGCCCGCCCTAAGCTAATCGTGTGGGCTGGGTTTCTTCTTACCCTTACTTCATTAATTTCTAGATTCTGACTCATAATTTGCCTCCGTGGCCACTGATCATTTCTGGAGGACAGCTGACGTCTCCTGTCTTGCATGTCTCTCTAAGGCCAGAAAGGTCTCTCTCACCAGGTGCCCAGACCTCTGTATAACATACAGAGGCAAGTACATGACTAACTTAGGCTGGACTCACGTTTTAGATTAATAGTGAGGTGAATCGTACCTGTCAGGGTTCTCTATCTCTACGTAGACACTTTATGTTGTGTGGAAAAATGGATGCTGCAATAAACATCATACTTGTAGGATCCTAGAACTTCAAAACACAGCCATATGAAGTTCTTTTCATGAATATTTTGTCTAAACTGGGCATGAAGTTTAAATATTTGACTGAAGTTTGAATAATGCCTTCAGCATTAGGCAGGCTTTTTCAATAAGCATATACAAGTAAATTTTTAAAAACCTCAGAGGCTCACGTCTTCTGCTAAAAATATTGATTAGGTCTTCAACACCTTCTTGTGAAGCAAAGGAGATTATTGTAACAAATGCATTCAGCTGAGAGCAAAAACAGTGAGACTAGATATAATTATCTTGGCTCAGAGTCTAAGTCCTCAATTTTAAATTGGTAATTATCTTTTTTGGCCTCCAGAATGTTATATATCTGAAAAAAAGAAAACAACAGCATGAATTGCTTTATTTAAAACTCTGTTTGATGTGATTACATTAATGCATAGTCTATACCATAATTGTCACTTCTGCAGAAAAGACTCATTATGAAAGGTATGTGAAAAAAAGGAACATATCATTATTAATTTGATATTATCTCTACTGGTACTTTTTGGATATTAGGGTATAAATAAGTTAGGTATGGTCATTCACTTCATGTGTTCACACTTTTGAAGATAGCTAAGATATTTAGAAGCTCGGTACTGTCTATTCAGCAACTGATGCCAAGATTTTTTTTTAAATTAAAGACTTCTGTTGATATGCAATCTTTTTTCCTCATTTTATTCCTCCACAAAAGAGAGAGTAGCATATGAACCTTACACTGATTGATTTTTTTGCACATGACTGAAAAAATCTCAGCTTGGAAATTTGGGGAAATAATGTGTGACATTTATGTAAAGTCTGCCTCTATCACAAAACAGTGAAAGCTTTTTTGGCTTTTCACCTCCAATCTGGATTAAAGTCATAGCAGAGACAAGTTTGGGTAGATGGCATCTTTCATATTTCTTCTTCCTTAGAAGAAGCTGACTAAGTCCACCTGGATTCTTTGGCAATCCTTAGTGACAGCAGTCCTGGTAGAGAGAACATATAGGAGATGATCATGCAGTAAGGCTTTTGAACATGACAGCTTGCACTTCTTGAAGAAAAGAAAGAAAGAATGTTGCCTTTAAAAATGCCTAGTGCTAGTGGAATATGCCCCTGTTCTGTCAAACTGCAGCATTGTTTGCATTGGGGCCCCATTTTCTTAACATGCACTGGCATAAAATACTTTCCAAAATACCATCTATTTTAAAGGGGTTGTCTCCTTTTCTGTTCTCCTGTGAAACTTATATAATAAATTCCTGTTAAAGATGAAAGCCAATAGCATCTTTATTCTTCGCACATGAATCTCTCTTCTTTTAATTTACCAGAAAAAAATCATGGCTTGGTGTTCCTCTTAACATGGGAATGTTTTAGAATTTACATATTGAAATGTAAAATTTAGTGTTTTCAATCAATGCTGAAATATAGGCAGAACTATTTTCTGTTAATACACCTTGAGAATCCCCCCTCCACAACCTTGCTAGATAGTAATACTGCTGGAAGATTCTTAATATGTGTTCAACTACATTCATTTTGCTGCAAAAACAACGTCAATGTTCTTTCACCAATTTTTGTTTATGGCTTGTTTTTTGTAACCCTGGCTCAGGAATTAATATTTCCTTATTCCACAAGCTACGCTTTTTATAACTGCATACTGGGCACTTCACCTAAGTAATATATGGTTTATTCTGCATTGCTCTAACAGTCCAACTGATGCTCTAGAACTGATACAATTGATGCTCTAGAAACAGTCACTCCTTTGTATATACTAGTAAATGGGCAGCAAACCTCAGCAGACACCCACTCATCCAGTGGCCATCTGTCTATGTTCTCTTCCTAGGTTTCACCATCTTAATTTTAATTTTTGCTTAATTTTCAGTTCCACTATAAACAATAATGGAAAATTCCCTGCCTATGTACATATTTTATATTAGGCTATCATTTAATAAAATAAAAAACATCTGAACCTGAACTGAAAACCACATTGAAGGGCCATTCTTTCCTTAAACCAAACATGAACTGATTATATGCCCATGGGGTATAGAAGAGTCCTAAACCAGCTACTGGTTCATAACAGTGCTTTTACTAAAAACATCCATCCCTTCACAGGAATGCGGCAAACACAGAGACTCTCTGTATGTGTTAGGGTCTGCAGAGTGCTCATGTGTTGTCTTGTGTTCTCAGTCTCCCCTGTCTCTTCCCCGCACTGCTACAGAGGAGGCAGTGCAGCCTAAGCCTTTGCTTTGCAGCCCTGAGCCTGCTTTCAGCCACGCCGCACTGCTCCTCAGTATTGAGGTTGGTCCTGCACAAAGTCTCATTTCTCTGTAACCTGCGAGCCATGTCCCCAGCGCCCACTCCTGCAGCTGGGGATGCCCTGAACTGTGTGATCTGCTTACCAGCAAAAGCCAGGGGCTGAACCTGCGGAAAGACCTAGTCCTTGGGACACAATGTGCTGTGAATACTCAGGGGCAATTAACATGTGCTGGTTTCTGTGAGGGTCTGGCTTTTGTATGGGACATCATTCAGAGTAGGGTCACATAGCAGGCAGATAACAAACAGCACACAGTTTAACTGTCCTTCAGTACTGCCCTATTCAGGTGAAACCACCTTGGGACATTGTCTTGACTAAAATGAAGAGAAGTGGTTTTCTTGTGTTTTCCCTTTTCCTCAAATTTTCTGAAAAAGAAAAAGGAAAAGAGAAAGGAAAAGGAAAAGCAAAAGAAAAAGAAAAAGGAAAAGGAAAAGAAAAAAGAAAAAAGAAATAAAAAGATAAAGAAAAAGAAAATTAAATTGCTTTAGAGATATGACTGAGACAAAGAAGATTGCTACAACTGAATGACTGGTCAGGCAACGGTGTTTTAGAAGTGGGTATTTAGTCCTAGAAGTACCCAAGTCAAAACTAGAGGACTAAGCCGAATGAATAACACATAGTGGGCATAGTGACTCAGACAAGCAAGCCACATAGAGACAGCAACATAGTCCTGCCTCTTGGTGGAGAGAATTGCCAGCTGTGCAGGTGAGCTCCTTGCCTCTCCACCAAAACAATGCAAGTGGGTCCAAGCTCCTGATTCAATGACTTGAAGAGAGCTGTTCTCATCCTGCATAGGTTTAAATCAGTGCAAGACCACTGACTTAAAAGAAATTATTCCTAAATGAATCCAACACAGGTGAAAAAAGGATTAGTTCTTGATCTTGTCCATAGCAAACCATGGCAGCAGAGCCCAAAAGAGGGACTTTTCATTCACTTTAACAAACTTCTCAATGTTTCTTTTTATTGTTACATTGTCTTCTGCAGCCCTATGATAAGATGGCCAAATTCCAGCTCATTTAACCATCGTGTGTAAGTGTCATGTAAAATAATATTTTCTTGAGGTCCAGAAGGCTTTTTCTCCTGCTGTACTATACCTGTCTGCAAGCAACTCCTCTCTGGTTTCTCATTTTGAGTGTTTGTTGGAAATGCTTTTACATCAGCTGGCAAGGTGACAATAGAACAATCCTATCTACAGCTGAAGGAAATGTTCTCTTCAAAAACATTATGCACAAACAAAAGGGAAATAAACATTAAAATAAAGCACTTAACATGGTAGAGTCCTTGATGTGTCTTTCCATCATCTGAAATTTATGTGAGAGAATTTTTTTAGAAAACCAATTAACATATTCCTAGGCAGATCACTACAACCTCTTGGGACTTGCTGATGTTTTTACATATGTGTCATAATAGTTGTAATGCCCTTTCCTGTCTGTTGTATGAGTTCATCTACAGTATTTTTAATACTGATACTCAAAATAACAGCCCTGGTTATTCTCGTTACACTTCCCTGCCTTAACTGGTGGGCACCAATACATGAATGAAATATTCAAGGACATGCTAATTCTCTCTTTTGCATTTTATATTGTTTTTCATAAAAATATAAAATTAATTTTCAGAGACAACATGCTATTACAGTAAAACTTAAGTGTAGTTGAATGAAGGAACCACAGTTACTCTCTGGTAGGGAGCTCCCTTCTGAAAAGGACAGGTAATGCTATGGTTTTCCCAACTCCAGACATTCAAAAATCGTAGGTTAAGTCTATTAGACATCTCAACACACCCACAATAATAATTAAAAAATGCCAATTTAATTTTTTTTTTTTATTTTCTTCTTGGGTTTTGAGGCTTGTATGTGAGTTCATAGCACACTTTCAAACTATGCTTTTCAGCCAAGAGTATTTTTTTTTAGTTTTTAAGTGAAAATTGATATTATGTTTTTACTTCTCATCTCCAAGAGCTGAGGTTCAAGAAAATGCATTAAAGAGAGGAAGGCCCCAGATAAATTGCAAGTGCTGGGAACACACATACAAGAAAACCATGGAAGATGTAACATGTATTCTATGCTATAAAATAAAACTGTGGCACCAAGAAAATTATGTAAAGTTTAAAGAATGAAAGTTAGATATTTCTATCTGATCTTTAAAATGAGTTGTACAAACATTCAAAATGCCAGTGTTCAATTTAATAAAAGCATTAAGAAATACATTCCTTTTTCACTGCCTCTTGCTATTCATACAGGCTAATTCTCACTCTTCCAGTGGCTCATTTCTTCTGTTACAGGATGTACCTTCATTATTGTTGATGTATTATATTAAACAGTGTCTTATGTTAATATTCAGAAACTTGTGGTTGCCAGGCATCGTCCTTAAAGAAAAAACCCAGAATTTTCTTTTTAATTAAACAGTTGTCTTCAGTATGAATAGTTGTCATAAGCTACTGCCATTACCCAAGGGGTAATGTTTCCAAAGATCATTACAGAATCATTCAATAAGAAATCCCACACCTGTATTTATTGAATAGTATATGGAATATATAAAAACAATCAAATTGCCAAGTAGACAGTTCCCTACGTGGCCCCCAAAGAGAGGAATTATATAACAGTACTGAAGAAACTTTGGGGAGTTTATACAGTTTCCCACTGTATTCTGTGAAGAAATGAGACAACCACCTTTATCATTTGTACCATCTGCTCTTATTACTGTAATACTCACCTTTTGCCCTCAGTTTTTCCGTGGTGTCTGTTGCAGACATTTGACTCATCTCATTAACTGGTCTATAATAGTTTGATGAGGAAATGATGTTACTGGAGAAATCTAGGCAGCTCCCAGTGAGAAGCAGTGGCAAAGGCAGAGTGGGCACCGCCTCTTGCTGTGAATCCAGAAGCTCAGGTTTGAGCCACGTGACCTGTAGTGAGGGTAGCAGTGAGGACTGTCCTCAAGTGACCCAGTGTGGAAAGCGGATAATCTGGATTAGGTAACTCAGGGTAGCTGGAATGGCGACTGCTTTATCACTCCCTTGTGCATCACTGACTACCAGAAGATACTGGCTCACCTTAACCACACCTGATCACTTGCAAAGTCTTAGAAAAGTGGACAGATTTCAGTGTAATGAATCTGATCTTGATCAGTGGTTTTGGGCCATCTCTTAAAAATCTGAAATATGAAACTCAATTGTGAACTTCACAGTGTGTAAAAATTTTCCTGTGTGATTGACTATAACAGAGAGCTCATCAAAAATATGCCCAGCTTCACATGTTTAATCCTGGGAAAATAGTGGGAAGGTATTTTACTGTGTTTTCCTCTCTTTTTCCCAGTTCTTCTTTGGCTGCTGCAGTAATAGGCAACAAAATAATGATCTTACAGAAATATTGTGTCTTGGAAAAAAAGCTCCAAAGAATGCTTTTTAACAATGGGATTCATTATTTAATCAAAGCAAAACTAACGTGATTGAGTCCCCAAAAGTAATTCAGTTCATCCTATGATAAATACCTAAGACAAGTGGGATAAATTTCCTTCTAGAAATGCCATTCTTCTTCTATTGCCTCCTGAGGGAGCCCAGAAGACTAGTTTAGATTATGTGCCTAATTTCTAACAGGCTAAAATTAAGTCAGCAGAATACTGCCCTGGATGGTTGTGTTACAAAGGTCATCTCCTTGATGTATTCAGTACAACATTGTCACTAGAAGGAGCCTTGAGTTCAGT
Organism: Phalacrocorax carbo; assembly: GCF_963921805.1. Lineage (NCBI taxonomy): Eukaryota > Metazoa > Chordata > Aves > Suliformes > Phalacrocoracidae > Phalacrocorax > Phalacrocorax carbo. Next base: position 49,133,035 of record NC_087513.1, read on the forward strand.
TTGATGATGGAAAATCAGTCCTACTGTAAACCTAAAAAAGATTTCTAAATTATGCAAAATGCTGTAAGAAAAAAGAACAAACAAAAGTTCCCACCAATTATTTTGTCTTCAGAAGACTAAAAAGGCTTCTGTCTGTTTTGTAAAGCTTTAATAATTGATGCAAGTACATTTAATTGTTCTGGTGCTTCTGTTTATCTGTTTTTCTCATTATTTTACCTGAAGATCATCCTAATGGGGAACTGGGCAGAAAAATATGTTTTGTAGGAAACTGTGGATTGTCAGACAGCTGTTATCTTGACAAAGAAAACCAAACAAAAATGGAAGAAAATATAAGACAGGAACGTAAACTCCTTCTGCTCCCTCACCAAGATTATTACCCTTAGAAAGACCACTTTCCAACACAGCAATGAGGGAAACAGAGCTGAAATTTATAATGCTTCAACTAAAAGGAACAAAAGACTTCAGATGCTGGTTAGAAACATATGTGACAACTTAAGAAAGATAAGAAAACTACTTTCATGACGTAAAGATTTTTCATTATGTAAAGATATAAAGTCATCACGAGGCAATTCCTACCTTAACTCTAAGTGAAGAAGAAATTAGGAGATTTTAAACAGAGACTTAAAAGTGTCTTGAACTGTCTGAAAAATAACATAGATTAAATTGTCATTGAATTTCTTACCCTTTCAGATGCCTGTTTAGACACTGAAGTAATCCCTAATGTTGGAAAATATTTGAAGCTCTTCTGTAAGACAGAAGATGAAATATCTCCACCACTTTTAAAATTTTCTGTTTTTTCTAGTTATGATTCTTCCACCAGTTAAGCTAAGAGAGAACACTGACTAGCATCTGAATAGATATACACAATGTAGGAGAGAAAGATTAGTCCTCTGCAAATTCAATTTCAACCTTACATTACATATCCTTGTTTCTGGGTCTCTGTTCGTGCATGTCTGCTGCAGGAGCAGTAGAATGATTGAAGGAATTCATTTGCACTTAGAAAATCTGAATTTACTTCCCAGATGTGCCAGCAGTTTCTCTGTGTGAACATGAGCAAACACCTAAAAGCTGAGGTTCAGATACATTAAACTTATAGAAGTCTTCAGAGCTCAGTTCTGAAGACCTTGGGACAGTTTGGCTGTTTAGGATACGCTCAGGACAATTGTTCTTTCCCCGCTTCATGTTTATAGATAAATATTTGCATGGTTCCTGAATGCTTTAGGAAGTGTCCAACAGTAAATAAAAGTCATCATTTATCTGGTGATAATGTAGGTCATGCAATCTGGCTCTTTTTCAAAACAAATAAACCCTAACAGACACAAGAGATATTGACAAAATAATGTTTCTTTATTATATATAATAAAATTATCAGAGGTTTGTTCTTGTATTGACATCAGTAAGATAGTACATATCTCTGCAGCTGTCAATAAACACAATAAATGGTCAGATCTATACCTTGTTTAAGTCTTCCTGCATGTTCTTTTCTTTTTCAAATTAATTAAAAATTAACATTTTTCCCCACATCAGCCTAGGAATCAGTTGTAAAATTTAGCCAAGTAAAGTCAAAAAGAAAGTTTAAAAGTACTAGTTCTTGGCACTAAATTTCATTAAGGTTTTAGAAGACATCAGAGAATGCATCCAACCTAACCTCAAAATGTATTCTAATTAAACATTTTTCTGTACGGAATAAGACATATTGCCACATACATATCCTAGTAATGGACCTTCCTCAGAATCACAACTACTTCTAGTTATGACCAGTGTTACAAGATTATTTTTGGAATACAGCAACAAGAAGAAATATTATTTGATATTAATAAGGAAAATTTACTGTTTTATGAATCATAAATCAAAACAGAATGTTACCCAAGAATTTTAATAAATTAATAAATGTCCTTTATTATCTTTTAAATTTGTAGTTCTTTAAGAAGACTTTCATATTTGTTCTGTTTCATCATAGTAGGTTTATCTGCCACATCTGTCCCTGAACTTTTGAACCTGTTAACTGATTTCAGACTAATTTGACACAGAGGTGGAAATTTCATAAAGAAATTTTAAAGTACATCATTAAAATCTGGCTGGGTAGAGAAGTATGTGCCCTAATGAAAGGAAAATTACAATATGAATTTATATCTGATTAGGTAACAAAAATTAAACCAGGAAAGAACCCTTAAAGGTCCCATGGAATGATTCAGTCAAATTTCTCCCATTATTGATATAAAATTCAATTATTGATGATAATGATGAGCTCTGAGAAGAGAATCGCTTGATTAGCCCCAGTGCTTATGGAACAATGTCTTTGTTTACTCAAAATCTGTATGTGCTTACACCCTTGTAAGAAGACAGTAAAGTCAAGGCAAACTGATTTCCCTTACCTTAGTTGAGGACCCCATATGGTCTCTGCCTTTAAGCTGTCACTGACTTCATGCAGTTTCAGACTCAAACACCTCTCTTGATCAAAGGCAGATTTTTTAATTAATTCTTCTTGCTTGAAGAAAATGTTCTTTTTCCTTAACCTAGATTGTATTAGAAACACTGACTTTAAATAAGATGAGTTTTGAAGGCTTTTAAACCTTCATAAGATTCTTCTGGATTCTACACATGCATCAAATGTAATGGCCCAAGATATGCAGCAAGTCTGACTTGATTATTTAGAGAACTGTTCTTGCTTTAAGATTTAAAAATTTAGGAGCTAAAGGTGGCGTTGACTGTGTCTTTCAAGTCATTAGTACAGAATATGCAAAACAGCTCCATTTGTTTTGATCGTACAAGACTACAGATGGCACTTAATCCTAGATCCCTAACTTTTATCTACTAAGCAAAGACCACTTATCCACCTGGTTATGGGAAAACATAGCAAGAGGATTTAAATTACCCTGGCACCCATGATGAGGGTGCTGAAACACTGGAAGAAGTTGCCCAGAGAGGTGGTAGATGCCCCATCCCTGGAAACATTCAAGGTCTGGTTGGACGGGGCTCTGAGCAACCTGATCTAGCTGAAGATGTCTGTGCTCACTGCAGGGGGGTTGGACTAGATGATCTCTAAAGGTCCCTTCCAACCTAAACCATTCTATGATTCTGTGATTCTATGTAAGCAAGCTAGCACTTGTGTGCAGTGGCAATGGAGATTAATGGAGTTATAACAGAAATCTAAAACCATTTGCCATACATTCTGTAAGACTTACATTTCCTGTGAAGGGAAATAAAAATGGGTCAGGTATGTACATCTGAACTGAGAAGAACAGGAAGCAAACGGATAAAAGTGTGTTTTGTTTTCTTTAATTAGTTGGCTATACTCCTCTATATTTCATGGATTTTTCTTATTTATATTTTTAAAAAATAAATTTTGAGTAGCATATATACGTATACTTTTTATACATAATAAGTTCTTTAAAATATTAATATTTTTAATGTTACACATTATCTAAGTGTTTATATATAAACTTAAATAATATTACAAGACAATTTAACATAGTAATAATTTATAATTTTAACTGTAATACATACATATATCAAGCACTTTTGGCAGTCTCTAACTGGAGTACAGATGGTGAAGTACCTTACTATGTATTCCTTGATTTTATGATACAGTTAGTAGGTGTTTGCTTCCTTCTCAGACTACACCACTTCTGCAGAGGAAACAATATTGCTTATGTCATAATAACCTTTGGTGGAGCCAAGCATATACAGCAAACTCCAAAGGACCACTTTAGATTAGCAGAGACCATTTGTAGCAGTTTGTAAGGAACTTGTAGAAAAAAGCTTGGATGAAGTACTTGGAGGAAGCCTCAGCCTTTTTGCTCAGAAATCCACTAGCAGTAGTTAGAACATCCTTGTAAATAAGTAACAGAGACCATTTTTTTCAGAAGCATATAGTGCTTTCATGTCACTACCCAGCATATGTGAAACATGGTGTCAAGGAGGAAAGCTAGAGAGAATGACAGCAAAATAAGTGAGTGTAGTTAGCAGCAAAACAAACCAGCACTTAGAGACTAAGTAGGTGACTCATATGGTAGGAAATGAGATAATTAACAGAAATAGAGCCCTAAACTGAGGACAGTGGAAAAACTGTTTGAATTCTGTCACCTCAAACTGAGTGAGTGTCTGTGGTGATAGTTTGTTTATCAAAAAGCAGAGAGTAATACAAGCGATAATGTTGAGAAACTTGTTATTATATGTAATTTTGCAAGCATGGAAAATTTCCTAATTTTTGACAGGGCTATATCATGGAACTTGTGCCTCCAGGCTTTAGAGGAGATTAGTCAGAGAAACAAATTTAAACCTCAAGAATAATCTGCAAATAACTAATGTAAGTGAGAGAAAGGGGCAGAATAAATGTGGATTCTCATAATGAAGGAATTCACAGGGCAGGACAGAGGCTGAAAGCTGAGGAAAGCAGGCAATACAGAGCAACATATGTTCTGCAGAATATATGGAAGTCTGAAGGAAGAAAAATCAGCTTCTGGGCAAACATACAAGAGACCAAAAAATCCCACCCTCTTTCTACCCAATTAATTGCGCAGCTTCTCCAGGAGGAAGAAAGTAGCTGAGGAGGTCAAAACTGCACCTGGAGAGAAGGCTACTGGTGATGTGGTCTGCACATCCCTTTGCCAGACAGCTGCTGTTCTCACTGTGGTGCAAAAGGAAGAAAGGAACTGTTTTAGGAGTGGCCTGAAACGCACTTTATTTTAAATTTATTTTCTATTGATGAAAAAGATAAAAAGAGTGAAAAAGTTTTAAATAGTTCTTTTTCTGATGAAAGCAATGAAAGAACAAGGGGAAAAAAGGTGAAAAAGTGGTTTTGAAGAAACAGAAGTTTTGTGAGAAAAACAAGTCGTGCTACAGCAAACATGAAAAAAATACAAACACAGATATATCTGAAGTTTTGGAAGATAAGTTCAGGAGCTACTGACCTGAAAAATAGTTTAAGCTAACTGTTGCAGGCATGATAAAATTTGAGCAAGTACAGACGGAATCATAATGGGGACAAAAATTAGGTTAAGATCCCATGTATTTCACAGAAATTATGATTAGTCTAGAGATTCGTTAGTAGTAGTGCTTGTGTCTCCTTATACTGTGCAGAGCCAAGCACAGTCTTTTGTGCTTAATAAATAGTTTAAAACAATAGTAATATCCCAGAATCACAGAATCCCAGGTTGGAAGGGACCTCAGGGATCATCTAGTCCAACCTTTCTGGGAAGAGCACAGACTAGACAAGATGGCCTAGCACCCTGTCCAGACGACTCTTGAAAGTGTCCAACGTGGCCGAGTCAACCACTTCCCTGGGGAGATTAGTCCAATGGCTGACTGTCCTCACTGTGAAAAATTTCCCTCTCGTGTCCAATCGGAATCTCCTCAAGAGCAACTTGTGTCCATTCCCCCTTGACCTCTCCATGGGACTCCTTGTAAAAAGGGAGTCTCCATCTTCTTTGTAACTACCCCTTAAGTACTGGTACACAGTGATGAGATCCCCTCTGAGCCTCCTTTTTTCAAGGCTGAACAAACCCAGTTCTCCCAGCCTATCCTCATACGGCAGGCTTCCCAGTCCTTTGATCATCTTGGTGGCCCTTCTCTGGACCCCTTCCAGCCTGTCCACATCCTTTTTGTATAGCGGGGACCAGAACTGTACACAGTACTCCAGGTGTGGCCTGACAAGCTCTGAGTAGAGTGGGATGATGACTTCTTTCTCTCTGCTGGAGATGGCCTTTTTGATGCAACCCAGCATCCTGTTGGCCTTCTTGGCCGCAGCAGCCCACTGTTTGCTCATGTTGAGCTTTCTGTCCACCAGGACCCCCAGGTCCCTTTCCACAGAGCTGCTCTCCAGCCAGGTGGATCCCAGTCTGTGCTGCACTCCTGGATTATGTTTTTCCTGGTGCAAGACCTTAGGTTCTAAAAGTATTTTTGCTTTCAATGCCATATTTTTTACAAGAGCTAAACAACCAAAGTGATAGTTTAATGATTGAAAGGGTTTAATTTTGTTTCTCTAGATATAGAGAAACTCCACTTACTAAATAGCAGAACTGAAACTTCAACTGAAAAGTAATGCAGGGAAATCAGCAGGAGGGATGAAAACAACTTCTTGTCTCGGAATCACATCTCTATTTAAGCATATTATTTTTGTATGTATCATGCACACATAGATACATATTTTCAGAGTTCAACTAACTTTCTGTTTCAAACACCAACTGAAGGTTACTTAACATTCTTCCTTTCGGAGCATGAGGTTGTAAGGTAGCCCTTAATTTCTATTTTTTTATGATGTAGAAGGATGCTTTCACAAATTCCACAAGTTTGCAGTTTATGGGTTTGTTTTAAAATGGCAATTGCCAGCAGCCTTGTTCATCCTACTTAGTTCATCCCATAATATATCTTTTTGTTTTGCCACAAATTAAATTATAATTCATAATTCTATCTCTCAATTAGCTTCCCACAGAGATCCTTATGATAACAAATGCAGTTGTTATAATTCATTTTAACAATTTAGTCTATAAATTGGTAGAAAGTACTTTATGTTTTTCTGTTAGTGAACAGAACTTATTTTTAAAGGGAATATAAATGTACTATACGTACTGCATGCTGACTGGCTGATAAATTTTTGCGTATCTGCCACTACAGTACATTATGCATGTAATAATGCAGCAATAAGAACGTTAACAGCAGACCTGAATGTGAATTTGAAAGAACTATGACTGAAAAGAAAGAAATAGTACTTTTGTGAAAAAAACTAGAATTATGCTGTGTTAGTACATGGAAATGTATTCTAATAAATACTGAGATTTCAAAGAAAAACTGCTGTCAGAAGTGTTGAAAATCTATCTTATTATGGCACACAGTGCTTACCCTGCATGCAATTCTGAATGATGTGGCAGACGTTAGGCTTTATTTATAGATAGCTAGATAGGCAGACTAATATATCTGGATTTTAAGCTATTCTTTAAGGCTGGAAATTATTAAAATTTATATTGTTTTCTCTCTCTTCACATATCCTTAAGCTGTCAGGGAACAGTCAGGCAGAAGGCAGCTGCTCTGGGGCTGGGGGGCTGGCAGGGCTGGCAGCGCCACACTGTCACAGAGGGTGCATCCCTGCAGCACCTGCGCAAGGTGAGCGGGGCAGGGAGGGTGGCAGTGGCTGGGGACAGCCACAGCTCAGCTGTCATCCTCATGCAGCTCTTTCCCAGGAGATGCTGAAGGGCTGCTTGGTGGCACCATCTCAGGACATGGGCAGGCAGCCCCCTTGGTGCGGGAGAAGACAGTAGAGCCTGCTCAGAGTCCTGATGCAGGCAATCTCTTTCTCTTGTCTTTCCCCACTTCTCTCTTTTCTAGTTTTCACAATGCAGTGTTTTCTTTCTCCTATGTATAACTCACACATCACACCTTTTTCTTGCTGAACCTCTGTTTTCGCTTAAAGAAAAGTAGGTATCACATGACTTTGGTTTTTTACTTGTCAGTACTACATTTCTCAGGAATTTCCACCATCTATACTGGCATCCTTGGGTTAAAAAAACGCTTTGGAGTATTCTTTTTAGGAAGTAAAATACCTTGTAAAGATGGGCATCAGGCAGTTATATGTTACTACATTTTTGTGAACAAACAAAAAAAGCCTGTGAGTGTTCCTGGGATCTGAGCACTCCGAAGTCAGAAGAATTTCCAATCCTAGCACACCCTTTTTTGAATTCTCTAATTCTTTGCTCATATAAGTCAGTGAGATGGGATTGATGAGGATGAAGGAAATTCATGGCTTTTAGATTTTCAAATTTACAAATTGCTCTTAAGAACAGAACCCATGATATTTGTTAGTTCACAAATCTGTCAGTGCTAAGAGATTATTTTCAAAGCAGGAACTACAGAATGCCACCTTGAGCATGGCAAGCTTCTGTTCTGAACAAAAGTACTGGCAGCCTTCATCAGCAGAAAGCCTGTATATCTAGGTGTCTTTACCCAAAATTGTTCATGCCATTTGGATAGGAATATTCCAAACAACTAAAGAAATTCATTGAGTGATACCTTTTGGCATTCTTGTGAAAAGTATATTTTTGTTACCTCAGTAATTCTTGCTCTGATACTATCACAGAAGATGACTTGAAGGAGATTTTATTAATGTCTGAGTAATTTCATCAAAGGCTTATTTAAGCAGTCTAGATGAATCTCTCTGGCCTATGATGGAAACAAATTTCTCGGAATACAATATGTAACAGAGTCCAAAGAGAGCAGCACAAAAATCTGTCAGTCAAAACACATACAAATGCCATAAAAATATCATTCTTTCAGTGTAAATAACTCACTGAGTTCACCCAGCTTGAATCTGTTCTTTCTTATGTGAGTTGTAGCAATAAAAGCTAGGAAATAGCTAGTTCTTCAGGAACTTGAAGTCATCACTCATCTGTAAATCTGACAGTCCACAGGAGGGGAGGTTGGGTGTGGAACATTTAATCGCAACCGTATCACTACTCATGACATTAGAAGTTCTTTTAAAGTCATTAAAATCATTGCCTGACTGCAGTCTAGTATGTTTCCCCTCTGCTCTCTAGGAATGGTTGGTTTCCGTTTTAGACCATTTTGTTCAGTTAGGCTGTGTAAAATGTAGGACACCAGACAATGGAACCATTTTTATTTTCAGGAATGAGCTTTTGGTACATATTGAAGAGTTCAGTGGCTGAAGGACTAAAGTTACTTATGTTACACAATCTGTACCTCTGCTTTGCAGTTCCAGCATCCACTGTTTTTTATTTGCTCTTTAATACTCAGAATTAAACCGAATGTTATGTGTTCGTGTAAAAGGTTCATAGTTTATTTAAATGGATTGCTTCTTAAAGTGCACTAACTGTGAAATCACATCACTGTACCTCCAAATAGTTAAAACAGAAGCCACAAGCTAGGCAGAAAAAGATATGTTATTTTAGATAAGAGAGAAATGTTAGTTAGGAACTCTTATATACTGAAGTTGAGAGGAAATATCCTCATGTCCTATTCCCCTGAACAGGAGTAATTGCCCTGGCAGATTTTTGAAAACTTTACCCAGAAACAGTATTGTACTAGCTATAAAAATTTTAATATCTCTCTATATTTCCTTTCCAGGTATTAAGGGTTATTACATAGAGAATTAAATGGCATATGGCCTAGAAGTACTGAAAATCCAATCTCAATATATACAAAATTACAAAAACAACACATGCCAAATAAGTTATGCAAGTAATTGCCTGGCTAAATTTCTCATAACCTAAAATTATTCTGTCCCAAGTTGCTTTCCAACTCAATATGATCCGGGGAGCAAACTAGATCTTCTGCTCATGATAGATGGCAGTCATTTACCTATTACTTTTCTTATTAATTAAATCTTTTGAAGTTTATGGCTCAAAATGTCCTTGTTCTTGCTTTTAGATCCATATTACTTCAACTCAAGGTCAAAATGAAAATGTGATTCTTCTATTCAACTTCAGTTATAACAATAATATTCCTGACGGAGATATTGATTTTCCCATTGCTATTTGAAGATAGCACATTTATATATAGATATGTGTATACACATATGCATATACACATGCATACATATATACACACATATATATAGGTGTATTTGTATGTATACATACACACACACAGATGGAAAAACCAGGAAGATTTTTAAAAGTAAAGAGGCTGGGTTTGTACTCAGTTTCTACTAAGGATCAATAGAAGTTGGGCATCTGAAATCCAATTTGTACCTTTGAAAAATCTCCATAAAGATAATCTTCAGAGTTAATATTCAATTAATTCTCAAGAAAGAAAAAAAGCTGAGATTCTGCTTCAGCACTTATGCTGCAAAACTTCTACACTTTATTGGAAAAGAAATATGAAACAAATTGTATTTCATTTGCTGTATTTTCCAGTTTCTACATATAACAATATCTTTATCACTGATGTCTGTGTCTTCGAGATTCCCATAATTTTGTCCTAATTGCAGTAATACATCTTAAAACATGTTAAACGAGAGAAATCAGGGCACAAACATGACTATTAGGTCATGGTTCTCTTACCAGCTTTTAGAATACAAGAGGAGAGGAAGGGAGTTAGTGTTAAGTTCATTAATACTGTACTTCAATAATAAAAAGTAAAATTATGGGAATACATAAACGGTCAACCTGTTTGTTACTATTTTTCAACAGTAAATCACTATGAATTGTATTTCATAACGAAAATGTAATACAATTTGTAATCATTTTATGAGAACTGAAAAAGTATTTAACAAAAAAATATCTTTACCAAAATATCTTGGTTTTCACTTGAAAAATAAGCAATTGTACATTTCTGAAAAGGCAGGTAGTTCTTATCTGATGGCTTCAACTACTAATCACCTCTTGACACTAGAGTCTGGACATCTCTTCTTCCCTAGGACAATGTTCCTTAGCTGCCCAAGGTCAAAATGGGTCCTGTCTGTGCCACAGACTGTTCTCAGAGTAATTCACAGTCCCTCTGTATGCACATGGCATTGTCCATCTGGCCAAATCCTCCAACTACTTCATGCTACTTCCTCTCTTTCAACTTGATTTTTTCTACCTGCAACTCTCCTTTAGGTTTCATTTTTCCAAGCTTTAAAATTCTTCCTTCTGCAGTTCCTTACTATGGTTTTCCTATCACTCCTCCCTACTTTTCCCCCACCTCTTCTATCCCTTCTCTAAAACCAAACCAAGGTTTGGTCCCCTTGTAGATGGACTCCTATCCCCATCCACACAGTCTTCCTGTCCCTGCTTCCCACATTTGCACAGAAAACTCTCTTGCCTCCAACCTACCACTGTCATGGTTCAATCCGTTTTGATGACTCAACCTTTCCTGCTATGTCCTTACTTCATTTAAAGAATGTACAAGCTGTTTTGGTGTCTCCACTTCCTGGATCTTTAATTTCCACTTGGATTTCCTCATCTGGCACTGAATCTGCATTTGTTTTCCCTCATGGAAAGCAGCATTTTTATCATACTGCTTTGTTTATAACACTTTCTTCTTACCGCTTCCGATTTCCCTACTTATCATTTCTCCTGTTGCAGAACACCTGAGTCTTCTCTGTTTTCCTTTGCTCCAAGCTGTTGTTAACTAGGCCAGACTAATCCCACCTAATTTTAGCTGTCTAAAAGCTAGCATGCAGCCTGAGCTGTTCATCCTACTTTTTTATTCTGAAATGGGAAAAGAAAGGTAGGCAGTTTCAGATACTGATTCATGATGGTTACATATCTCAGGTTGGGAGGACATATGCAGAGGTGATTTATTTTCTATATTAAATATCAGAGGAGTTTACACAGCTAGACTGTATTACACAATTATTTTTAAATGGTTAAAATTAATCCTCCTAGTATATATTACATTGTAGCTTCATCCCCTGACTTCTAATCTCCCACCCTTATTCCACACACTTCTGTATAAAAGAATATTTTCATTTTCTAAATTAATATTTTATATTTTATAATTATAAATTATATAAATTATAATAATATGAAATGTTTATATAATTAATAATTAATAAACATCAATAATTTAAAAGAAATTAATTACTAATTTCTCATGAGTCAAATTCTGTTTCTGATACTGTAATGGGTTATCTTCTTTTTTAATTTTACCATTAGTGAAAACACCTATTAGCTTCGGCTTCCCACTGTTTTTATTGGGCTGGTGATCAAGGTGTTGAAAATTGTATCTGTCCCATAATGAGGATGGTTTTAATTCAGTTTTGAATGTACAGTTGCTAACCAGGAATAAAAAATGTCCACTATTAATAGAAAAGGCTGGACAAGTAAGACTAGTTATTAGCATAAATTTACTGCTGTTCAGACTTGAGGAAAAAAAAAAAGAAGGGAATCTAGCTGTCTTAGGCATGATAAAAAAACAAAAACCAAACTCCAGACAACAGGAGACTCAGTTTGCTGGTTATGTTAGACATCTACAGATAAGAAATATGAGATATAAATAATTAGATCTGGAAGCTTTATTATTTGTTCAACAGTATGATGTATTTGTCATAATACATATTTCATGACACAATACACGTACATAGTTCATAATACACAGTTCGTATTATATTAATGTTAACAAATTTAATAAAATACAATAATAGCTAGTTCTATATTTATTAATTAATATTAATATAAATATTAAATAATACAAAATTTAAAACCAATACAATAAATATTTATATTAATATGAAAGATCAGAAACTGAAAAGGGAAGATGTGTTGCCTTCTAACTTAAAGACACATATCTGCTCTGAAGTCCAGAATGTAAATGGATCAATCCAAAGATAGCTGGTGCATAACAGCAAAAGACAAAAAATATATCATATTAAGATTATGGTGAACCATCAAGCCAAGTGGGATGAAGTAGATATATCTTTTTGTAAAGAAGGAACAAAATTCTCTGAATCAGAGGACTGAGTGGCTTTACAGGGATGTTAAACAGGCATATGTTGGGAGAGGAATTTTGAAACTGTTTAGCAGGTTCATTAATTGAGCAGGGTATTTGACAGAGTAAGTAAAGGATGCAACAAAAGAACATTTCCTTCTCCTTGCTACAGAGTAACAGACAAAGGCTGAATGCAACTTGGGCGATGGTGATCCTGAATCACTGAAGTAGGAAGAAAAATAAGGAAAAAGTGTAATACACCCAGCAGCCTTAAGAAGACAAATTTCAATAAACTCTGAGGAACCGGAAAGTAATATCCCATTCAGAGAAATTCTGAGGCAAATACAGGTAAAGGAGATTTGTCGGTTTCTTAAGGAAGTAATATTAAGTATAATTCCCGGCTATATTTTAGGAACTGGCTGGAGCAGTCCCAGGAATGAAGATGTGTATTTTTTAGATCTTGCAGAACATGACTAAAGGTTCATAAGATGGGGAAAGGGCAAAGAGATCCACCTTTCTTTTTTTAAGGGGGAGCTAGGAAAATGATATAAACAGCTAAACTGTAATTCACTGAAAAATACTGCAGCAAATAATTAAGCAAACTATGTATAAACTAATAGGATGTATAGCTAGATGAGTATAGGAAGGATGTATAGGAGTATAGGAAGATGAGTAACTCCCAATACATTTTTGTAAAAAAATACTGACCCTTACTGTTTTAATTAGAAGCACAACTAGTTTTGAATTTCTACAATCTGTTACTGCACAGACATAAAATGTAGTGTCCAGAAAGACAACTACATCTGCCATTGGACAATATGGCATATTAACACAAATCACATCAAAAACGACAGTGTATTGATACATGTGAATTAATGGGTTTGTTCATTTCCTAATATTTACTGATCTACTCCCCAATACTATCAGCAGAACTGACACTATAGAGCATCTTTTTGATTATCTAAATAAATAGATGAGGGGAAATCAGACTGGTTTTCTTCACCAATAATATAAACTTGCAGAAAAGGACTGAGTATGTTGGCAAAGGCAGAGAGAGAAATTTTATTAGGTTAATTTAGTTGAGAAAGAAACGACTGTTCTCAGGGTTGTCTTACACTTTATGAGCAAAGCACTTTGAGGAGATAGATGTGTATATCTTTGAATGCAAGAAAAGCAGGGAAATTCCTTGCCCATTAATGCAAGAAGTTAAGCATTTTGACTATAATCCACTGAAAGGCAACTGGGAGGGGGACACACATTTATATAGTAAATGAGAACAATTGAAAAGAAATAATATATATAGTCTAATAAAAGTTTGTATTACTGCCAAGAAGTAAGTGTTCATGCCAAAAATGTTCTGGAGCAGAGCTGCCAAAAAAAGCCGGGAGCATTATGAAACATGCTAAATCTATACATAGAGGGGCTTAGAGAAGAAAAAAAAAAAAGTATATTTATTCTTAGGATTCAAGTATATCAAATCATTACGGTTATTTTATGGACAATAAGCAAGGCTCTGAGCATGCTGGCAAGCATTCAACAAAGCATTCATGTTGCTTAAGGAGCATGTTGGTCCTTAAATTCAGGAGAAAGGCTCAAAAAAGCCATATTTAACTTCAGTGTTTGAGACAAGCTAAACATCCAGAATGACACAAAAACTTCCATGTGTTGTTGGACACGGCTTAATAATGCTCCTGCCATTGCCAAGACAACTCAGTCAGTTTTTGATGAAGGTGACTCAAGATGCACACAGCAGGCATCCTGGGCTCTGTCTTGGAAAAGATGAAAAGTGGGTTGCCATTGCTGCAATGTGGCTTTCAAATGAGAACCTCCATGAGGAAGCTGGAGGACCTTAGGAAGACTTCCTAGCCTGCAATTTCCAAAACAGTACTCTAACTACCAGGTCTGGGGGCTGGATCATGGATTTTTAGCTTTCCTTTTGAAGTTAGTCCATTGAATGATCAAAAATATTAAGATTCAGGGATCCAGGAGGGGACCTGGAAACCAAAGGCCAGTGACAAGGCATCATGATTGGGAGATGGAACTGCCATTTTCTGAGAAGAGACTAAAAGGCTGGGGCTCTGCTTCAGAGCAGAGAAGGCTGAGGCTTAAAATTCATGAAGGCAGAGGGTAAGGGGAATGCAGAACTGTTGTTTACCAAATCTCACAATACTGGAACCAGAGGGCACTCAATGACACTAGTAGGAGGTGAGCTTAAAATAGCTAGAAGAAAGTACTTCTTCACACAGCGGGTATCGAACTTTCCGAACTTGCTGCCACAGGAGGGTTTTAATGTTCATCTATGAAAAAGGATTTCAGACACATTCTCCTCCTTATTCCTTCTTGTGGGATGGCTAAAGTGTCCAGTGCTCAGACCCTGACTGCTGCATGGCGTCTTCAGCTCTTACCTTGATATTATGAATTCAACGACCAGGAGTGTCTTCTTTGAAGCATTACTGCACTACCTGCCACAGTGTCTGACAGGTTTTTTTCAGTATCTGCCTTTTTGCCTATGAAGGTACACAAGAAGACACATTAATTTCTTTTCCAGGAAAGCAGTTTAGTTTGCGTAGCATTCTCAAGCTTTCCTGTGAAATAGGATGCAGCAAATATGCTCGCAACACTTCGGAAAGAGATAAATCATAAATATGTGTGATAGGTGGCCTAATATAGGTGGTAAGAGAGAGAAATAATTAGAAATTGTGATTTGCAAGCTGGTCATTTTCGTAATGGTATTTTCTCAGATTACAGCAAGACTAAATGGGAATTCCTCTTCTACCATTAGTAAAGTAAAAACTTCTGAGTATAACACCTTCTGCTATTGATGGGGTGTGAAGTTTATGGTTAACTTTCTTCATTACTTCTCCATTTATCACACATTGAAGAGAGAATATAGCTTCAAATTTTTTTGGCCTGCGAGCAGGAGAGTGACCTCTAAACTGATTTTGTTTCTTCATTATTGCTGATCCTAGTGCTTACAAATTTGTAAGGCAGACCCAAGTTGAAGAAGTTTATGTCTGCTTTCACAAGACTAGCAGTTTTCCTTATTCTTATATCTTTTTCACAGTTAAATTTTGTTATCACAATTTCAGTTATGATTTTCAGTTGTTGTTCTGGCCAAACATCTTGGAATTAAGGTCAATAATAAACACCAGGATAAAAATAATTATGTGGTGATGTCATGACATCTTAAATTCCAATTTCAATTTTAATAAGCCCTTTGATAAAATCTACATTGATTTTAATGGCTGAAGAAGGGCAAAGAGAGGACTCAAGTATTCTGCACAGTAAAGAAATAATTAAGTAATAATGAAAATATGATTGAAACCAGTAGTTCTTTCTTCTACAAAGCCCTGGCTAGTAACATGGTGCTGGCTCACTTAATTTCCAGCTGCTAGATTTCACTAAAAGAAGCTAAAAATAAATTCAATACTTTCCTAAAATGACTTTCCCATGTAAGCAAGTGCTGCAGTTGCCATAGGGATGTTATAACATCACAAATGGGAAGCAGTTCACATAGTGGTAAAGCAGCACACTGGTGGGCAAGTTGTCTATACGAACATGTCTCAAAGAAATCTCTAAGACTATATTTTTTTTGGAGGGAGGGACATTAAAGAAAGAAAGAACCCTTGTTTTGACCTGCAATAGTGCAAATCACTGGATGTAGCTTTTCACAGGTGTGGACATCTGTGCAGATGCAAGACACATACTGCCTCTGCTGAGTGCTGTAGCACCTAACCTGTAGGGGCTACACCTTCCATTGAAAAAGGATAAAACTGTTGAAAATATCTGTCAGTTCTGTGAAAACAAAAACATCATTGTGTTCTTGCATTTACCATTTGTTCAGTGAGCCTGGAGCTGTCCAACCTGTCCTTATTCTCCCTTCTCCCTTGTAATGCATTATGTGACTGAATTCTGGTAGTACATTTTTTGCCCTATATTATCCATTTATTTTGAAAGTCAATACAGATAAATACGGAGAATCCTAACAAACCAATGGACTTCCTTTCCAAGGTTTCTTCATAATGTTCTACATCATAAAATTTCAAAGGTCAGATGATATAAATAAACAGTCACTTCACTGAAGTTGATACTACTGTCCTGATTTGCAGCAAGTAGTAATCTAGCCCCAGCACTCAAGCTTTTCATTCTGTGCTCTACCCAGCATAGAAAGCAAATGGCTGCATAATAAATACCATGGAAACAAGAAAAAAAGCCCAGATCCTATAAAGAATCAATTTGGGAAAAGAAGAAAAAAAGCCAGATTGTCTGTAGTTAAAATAGAATTCACTGGGATTCTGCAACAAGATCATCTAAAAACAAAATATTATGATAGTTTTTCTTTTTTTTTTTTTTTTGTACATGCCTTCGGTAGATGTCTGAGGGCTTTTTCTTTTAAGACTGACAGTTTTACGCCTTACCAAATCATTACCAACTTGCTCTTCTGAATCCAGTTTCAAAGTGGTCCCGTTCCCAGTCAACTCTTTCCCATTTGCTGGATCAAGCCCTCTGAATTAGCCTCTCACAACTCTGTTATGCCTCTGCTTTGAACCCATACTTACTTGTTTCCTCAGATAAATAGTTAAAGTGTAGGTTTCCCCTTGAAGTGTGCCTCATCTACTTTGCAGTATATGTATAGCTATAGAGTGAGTAGTAGAGCTCAGGCTAGTCAAGGATGTTGACCAGTAAACATTCTGTCTGTTTACTCATTCCTGTCTGGGATTTAACCTACACCACATTTATGGCTTCATTTTACAATGTTAGGCCTATAGCAGAGGATGAGTGCTTGAACATAACATCTACATCCCAAAGTAGTGCTCTATGAGCAGATTATATCAGGTTTCATGCTAACCCCAGTGTCAGAACAGGATTAAGGTGGAAGAATTATCCACCATCTTTCCTGATTTATCTCAATTAAACTAATATTATTTGGGACCATGTGGCTGGCCAAGTGCAGCAGATGAAAACAAGCCCTCTAGAGTTTGAATCACAGTGCAAAAAGTAACCATAGTATCTTGAAAATTTGAGATTTTTCCCCAGTCTTTCTGTCTGTTGTGTTCAGAGCCTGGTGGTTAGGAGAGAGTGAGCCTAAACAACTGGATATCTAAATGGTACTTAGTCAGCTTATTACCAAGGCTTCTAGAAACCCACAGACCAGTCCGAACTTGGAGTGAGATGCGAGTCATCTCTCCAGCTTTTGACAAAAAAGACTTGTGTATTGCACTAGTCACCTAGATTCCCTTTATTGTCAAGAGGGAGAAATGACATTAGATAGGCTGCATTAATCTGATTATTTTAGACATGTACTCAAGCATGAGATAAATAAGGTGAACCGTGCTCTGGATATGCCTATTTATCTCCTGTGGTTATAATGGAAACATAGAATGAACGACTCAGATGTGTACTTTTACTTGACAGATGTCTACATTTGGGCAGACAAAAATCACCTTGGCTGCTCATACTGTCCTTGCAAGCAGTCAGCATTCACTCTGAGCTTAACTTGCCTGCAGATACCATGTTCCTTTGCAGAAGACAATGCCAGAAATTGACTTAGAAGGATCTCAGAAGCGTTGCAGGCAACCACTGGTAGCAAGGTCACATGTGGCAGCTGGACACTACAAAGTATGGTAGTGTCCACTCACACACTATGTGTGCTGGATGCACAGAGAGTGCTGCCAGTCAGCTCTGGGAATAGCACAAAGATTGCCTCTCACCCAACTCCAAGGGCCTCTGGTGGGCAGGCAGCATTAATGGACAGCCATTGCAATGTGCATAGTAGGAGACACACAGTCCCACAGGTCTGTGTGGGTATCCTTTCCGTCAGGGTCTAATGCCCTTTGTGACACCTCTTGCCCTCTTTCTCATTCCCCTGTTCATGTCCTTCTGCTTAAGTAGCCAGTCACCCAGCAAGAAACATCGTCCCTGTTGCTGATATAGTGACTCTCTTGAGAGGTTCCAGTATGTTCCTCCATGAATACTTTGGTATTTTATACATGTTGGAATAGCTTCAACAGAAGAGCTGGGGACCACTTTCCTCTAAAACAGCCCATGATGTAGTCTTATCAGGCATGGAAAGGCAGGATTTCAAGCAAAAAGGGAATTGAATACTTGTCTCCCACCCTCTTTATTCTAAGAAGTGAGTTATTGCTCAAAGGCAATAGTCCTCCTTTCTGCCCATACTTTATTAAGATTGTGCTTTGTGTCTTTCATTTTATCACAAGTGGCTGGAAATGAAATATGCTGGAAATGGCAGGAACAGTTGGTTTCAATATTTCTGAACTATTTCTTTCAACCGAACATGAACTCTATTCAAAAAGGATTTTATAAGTTTTGCTTCTGGTTAAAATTATAAGAAGATACTGACCTAAACATACAGTGATTATTGGTTGTCCCAGAAGTGCACTTTTCAATGAAAAGGTACTTGAAAAAATATGATCCAGCTGTCCTGTCCCTCTGTCTAGTATGATGGCCTAATGAGCAATATCGTCCAATACTTAGATTGAAGGTAAAGCTGATTTTTATAGCACTGGAGAAGACCCCAGAGTGGACAGAAAAGCAGAAGAGACCCTTAAATAGGCTTTAGCGTTTTGAAAAGCCAGGAAGCATTCTGCAGTGAGTGATCTAAATAGTCTCATGAAATTAAGTGATGCTCCTTCTGAGACTGGATCTATTGGAAAATTTTTGGAAGTAACACTAACCTGGAAGAAAAACAGTGTTCAGGTAGGTGTCAGCATCCATATTTTATTACCTTTTTGTGTGTATATATGTATAGTTTATATATATACATAAAACTACATATAGTTATATGTACAGTTTTATATTAATCATCTAGAATATTTTGCCTTACGTTGTGTATGATCTTTCTTTTTATATGTATACATATGTGTATATATAAATATGCACACATACATATATAAATATATATATATAAAAGATGGGTTTTCTAGTTTGGACCAAAGGCACTGAATACATATGAAAGTACAGTACAGTACTGATTGCGTATATATTAGAGTGGCCTTTGTAATGTTTTTCTGCAGTGCTTAAAGGGCACTGTGATTTGAAGGTTATGACTCAGGTGAGCCTTTTATATAACAAAATAGAGAAGGGAGAGGCCAGAAGAGACATCTGTCAGATGCTTTCCCAAATGTCTCTAACAGCAGCGGCTGAATCTTCTCCCCTCTGGGGCACACTGGTGCTGTTACACCTCCAGCTTTTGCTGATACAGAGACTTCTGTGGCCCCTTCATTGGCATGAAATGCAAGATGGTGGTTGCAGGGGATAAAAATTTAAAAATTAAATTAATGTTTCATTTTTATAGTGTTTGTGTCAGTTGTTTACAAATAAATGAGTAGAAACACAGTTAATCTGTTGAATATGCATGAGGGCATACCTCAATTTATAGTACTCTTTGTATCAAGGTATGAGAGTGATGCTGTTAGTGTCATCAAGGCAACTGCCCACCGAGGCTAGGTTACACACCCCAGTAGAAGAAATGAAAGAAAAAGCTCCTTTGAAATGGTAGCGGTGTGTCTGTTGGGATATTGCAGTCACAGCAGGCTGTCCAAGCTGTGCAAGATGTGGAGGGATGAACCAGTTCTGCTGACAGCAAGCCCCTGCATCCTAACTCAGCCTCTAACTAAAGTTCAGTCAAGTTCTTCCCTGTTCCTGACATGTGACATATGAGGGTTTCTCATACTGAAGGTGGTCACTGAGGAGGCTGCTGGACAGGACCAACTGCCAGTGGCTGCCCCATATTAACCCTTTCCACTACCGGAGTTACTGATAAACCAGAAAGCACTGGAAATTTTTCTGCACTTAGATAGACAGGAACAAACCCTTCAGCTGGAAAACCTAATCCCTTCTCTGGTCAGAGCGCTCCAGAGACTCGACTGTGCCAAAGTTTCCCCAGCGTGAAATAACGCTAGTAGGACCACACATTTCCATTAAGACCTTTGCCTGTCCTCTTAGAGTTTATTTTTTCTCTCTCTGACTCTTGTGCAATGTTTTTGCAAATGAATTAAATATTAAATTCTTGCCATAGAATATATGGGAGCTGACAGATATACTGAGCCAGCAGCATTTGCCAGATATATTATATGCCAGCTATTCTACATCAGATACACTGTGCAGGCAGGCATACTGTGCCAGCTTCTGACAGCACATGCTACGCCAGCTTCTGCAGCTTCTGACCAGGCCAACTGTGGAATTATAGAAAGTAAAGCTAGACACGACATTGTAAGTTGTGTAGTTTATCCCTCCACCCAAAGACAAGATCAGCTGCTTCTGAACCAAAGATGACCATCTTACTGTTTCCTAAAACCAAGCAGTGATAGTAATTTCACAGTCCCAGGGTAAACTATTCTAGCAATTAACCATCAGACAGTTGGTATTGCTTTTCTGTAATGTCTAATATAAAACTTTCTTGCTACAATTTATGCTTATTACCTCTAGTTCTGTTCCGAGAGAATGAGGAGCATAGTTTACACTCTTTGGCAGTTACCTTTAAAGTATGTGAAGACTGTTAGCCCATCTTTCCTCCCACAAGTCAGTCATCTCTTTTATAGAGAAAATGAACATCATTCCTCTGGTCCTTCTGTATAGGTCTTATTCTTTAGATTGAAGCTCATTCTCATTGCACGCCCCTGGACCCTTTATGAGAGTTAAAGGAAAACCATTAAACAATATCAACTCATGACTTTGCTATAATCAAAGAATCTAAAATGAAAGCGTGAGGGTGAATTGTTATTTCTTTCCAGAGACATAAAATACTCTATTCTTTCTTTTTTTTTTTTTTTCAGTGAGATCTTTTACCTCTGCTAACCTGAGACGATTGTTGAGGTGCTTTGAAGGCAGTACCACCTTAGGCTCTATTTTGCTTCTAAGTGTCATAGATGAAATTGTATAGATATCTGCCAAATTCTCTACAAGGAAGGTATGACCTCATTACACTGGGAGGAAAAGAGAACACATGGTTCCTTAATCTAGTAATAGATACTGATATCTCATTGATACTATTTTACATGGAGGAAATTTATTTCCTTGTGTTTTAAAAGATCACTGTGAGAAACAGCTGTATAATTCTAGAGGTTGTTTGAGAACCTTTATTTGCCTGATCTGGTGCTGGAGGGCTGTGGCAAGTTCCTTATAGGTCTCATGCTTCCTTAAGCTGACAGTCTTTGAGCCACTTTTAGTTGACTGAGTGGTGATGTCAGCCCACCAGATTGAGATAGTTGTAATGCACGAAGAGGGGGAACCTGCATAGACTGCAACATGGAAGAGATATTTCCACTCTGCTATTCAGGGTGCTAGCATACACTGTCTCATCCCTGGTGTCCAACTCTGACTTAAGGGAGCAAGTACACAGCTTGAAACACGGCCCCAAATCCCTGCCTGCACTCTGCTGCAATAATAATGCAGATACAAATAGGAACAGAGCATCTACCTGATATGTCTCTGTGATGAGTAGTGGTTGAAAGAGCACAAAACACCACAAGCCCCTCAGCTGAAGAAGTCCTAATAGTGACCACACATGACTACAGGACGCACTGGAAGTGGCACAGATACAGCTAGTGCATGTGTCCACAGTGACAGGCTTTGCAGGTAGGTTTAGTAAAACTGGTTAGATATGCCAGGAGCCCTTACTCAGCTGTAGATTGCCATGCTGATGTCTCCTAACAGGAGAGCCATAGTGAGAAGCAACAGCAGTATACAGTCTTTTCCCCCCACAAAGATGAAAATGACACCTTTTAGGTGGTGGATATGAAATTTGTTTAGCTGTGTTTACTATCCTCTTTGCCAAAGCCAAGTAATTTGTTGAACAGACATAAACAACAGGTGTGTTCCTGATATCTCTGCTGCATGCAACAAGGTCAAATGCCATAAAAGCTCCAAATAATCCATATTATATATAATGACCTGTGCCAAAGCACTGTAAGGAAAGACTGATCTGTGTATGGAGACAATCTTTAGTCCCACTTGGACAGAAGGAAAAGATATTTTCTCTCCTTATTTTTCCTCAACCTAAAATGTTTTTTTGGGGGGGCTGGTGTATTTTTCAAACTTTCCCATCTTTAAAAACAAAACCTTAAAAACAAGAAAGGAAACAACAGAAAATAAAAAATAGTCCTTATTGAAAGGACCTAAATCTTGATTACTTTTTAGTTTTATTTTCCCAAGGTATTTCCCTCCCCAGCACCCCACTGGCCAACACTGCTGGGTGAAATGATCTTGTAGCAAATACAGCTCACTGCTGGATGAACAGTGTCTCTTACCTTTATATGACAGTAAGCAGGGCAGCTTCTCATTGAAGCATTTGTTCCTTGCAGGTGTTCCCTGCCACAACTCACTTTCCAATTCTGGATGTGCTGAATCTTTCTTTCCTCCTCTTCGGTCTTTGTGATTAGTACCATTATTCAGATATCTTTAGTACCCATTTCATCTCCTTCTTTCTATATGTGCTGTTGGGTGAGTGATGATTTGGGTGCCTCCATGAGAAGTTCATTCCCATTTCTTCATTTTAAGTCACAGCCACTGGTCTTGCCAGAACACAAAGCAAAGTTTTTCTGGGCTCTGCCTGACTAGCAATTCCAGGGCGTAATTTCATCACGTAAAGGGCAGGGAGGCAAAACAGTCTGCATGAATCAACTTGCAGGCAGGAAGTTTACATGAGTGCAGTGGCTTGCCATAGTGCTGGAGACTATGCTAGCCTATAAAAGAAAATCTGAACCGTCACCACTGTAAACTGCAGACACATTCATATTTGATCACTTGCTTGTTTGACTTATACATAGAGGTTATTCAAGCATGTCCTAAAACACTGTACATTTACCAAGGAAATTTAGGAAATAACATGTAAAATTTTCTCTGACACAAATAACACAATCCCCTTTTCCACATTGCTAAAATGAATTGGCTTGTTTACTCCATATTTAATTTATTTGCCAAGCCAACACCCACAAGTCATGACAACTGACACCAATGGCAGTATTTTTCACAACGGTAACTCTTTTCCACTGAAATGTAAGCCAATCAGTAAAGTAGTAGCTAATAATACTGAATACTGCTTTGCAGTGTTTCACTCTCCATACAAATAATTATTAGCAAACATGGAGTTTCATACTTCATAAATAACATATCCAAAAAAGGATTGGCTCTATTTAAGTCAGCTTAGTTGAGAAAAATTAATGGGGCATAGAATTTCTTAGGTTTGTTCAAAATGGTGGTACACTCAAGCATTTGATAAACTTTTGTCAGACTTCCAATCTCTGCCTACTGCCTTTGCATGTAAATATCCCCAAATTATTTACAAGTTTAGTGTTTAAAATATCACTGATGTCATCGACATTAATCGTCTTAGCCTTTGTGTTAGATTAGACTACAAAAGCAATGTCCTAAATTCCAAATTCCAGCAAAAAACAATTTCCCACAAGTGTACCCCATTCATGGGTCAAAGAACACTGAAGGCTGGGGCACACAGGAAAAAAATTGGCCACAGATTCCTTTCACTGAGGGTGGCTTTAACTGTTGCTGTGGTGCAGCAAGACACCAGTACCCAGCTAAAGCTCTTCTCAGTGCATCAGGCATACCAGAAACAACAAGCAATGTGTTTCTGAAGAATGTCATGGCTTACTCAAAGGAAGTTTCACTGACAGGGTTGTACCTCCCAAACATATGGGCCCTCTAAGCTCTTCTTGGACAATGCAGTTTAGTATCACCCTCTGCATGAGGGTTAGGAGTCCTAGGTACAATCTAATTTTAAGACAGTATAAATGGTTCCCATTAAAATAAAGAGTGAGGAATCAGGAGCTTTCAGGGATGAAGAAAACCCAACATATAAAGTAGCTCCATTCTTCCTACCTGTCAATTCTCCCTCACCTCAAAGCCAGCAGAAGTTTTTCCCAGCAGAGTTATGGACCCATATCAGGCCCTTAAAGCATCTCCTTATAAATGTCTTCGACCTTATTTTGCTGGGAATTTTTACATACCCATATTTTACATATGTTTGTACTCCTTTGTGGCCTAAAACAAGCTGCAGAGGAGTTGGCTGTTGTCTCAATTACACGTTTCTTGTGTTTCCTTCCATCCCAGTGGAAAAATTTTCTTCAGAAGCTGTGATCCCACAAGAATTCTCTGATATGTTTCCCTTAATTCATTTTTGTATAGCTTAGAGGAATTAGATAATTTACTAAATCAACTCCAGACATTGTGGCAATTCTTATTAAGCATGTGATGATGGTCAGCTCTGTCCACTTCACAGCCAAGTACAACAGAAGTGTGACTTCTGCTCGCCTCCCCTCCACTTTAAAGACGTGCATCTTCTGGACACCAAGGGAAGCGACTATTAGTACAACACTGTCTATGGGTGGCTCCCAGCCTCCTGTGCAGCCTGTTTGACCTTTAGTGGCACCTAGTGGCAAAGGAGATTGTAGGGAAAATCTTCACAATTAAATGGCAATTAAACCAGCAAAAACTGATTGCATCTTCATATGTGAAAGCGGGAAGAATGGAGCTTGCAATGCATTAGGATAGTAAGTACAGGTTTGCTGGCTGCCAGGCTGCCTTACTGGTCTAAACCGGTCCCCACGCAATATTAGGTCATGTGACCAAATTAGTTTCAGTGCTAATTTACAGATCTTCTGGTGACACTCTCTAAGTATGGTTTGGAACAAGGATTGTAGGCAGTTGAGAAGTTAACATTAGCCACCTTATGCAAATCAAAGTGGTATTTTTTCTACTTTGTTGATTATAACTTCTTTGTTCCATAAAGCCAGGGGAGACATGCTTTTCTATCACAATGTGAGTGCCTCTTACTATTACCCTTAGGAATGTCGCAACAGATTTTGGTATTGCCTTGCCAGAAGAACTGTACCTCTCTTCCTAAATGAGATTCACTAGCATTTTGATTTTATCAGATGTCACAATACTTTGTTCTCCTATCTCGCATTAAAATATATACGGAGTAGTATGCTGGATAGTGACAACCCACAGTTCAGAGTCAAAAGATGTTTGTCTCATAAATATACGTTTCCATATTCAGGCAACATACTAATAAAAGTTGATAGAGACTTCTAGCTCTGCTTCAATAACAGTCTGCAATTTCTAAATTGCCGTGTTTTTAATGCATTAGTTTACACAAAAGTCAGCTGTATGCAAACAGAAGCAATTTAATAAGCACTGTAGATGAAGTAGTCTGTCCCAAAGATTTTCAAAAAATAATTCCATATGCTGAAAGCTCAAGCCTATATATATATATATATATATATAATTTCCATAGGAAGTCTCTCCACAAGTGCAAAATGTCATACATTAATTAATATATGCATATCTGTTGTTATTCTGTAGCTCTATAGGGGGTGAGAAAATGGCTGTGAGTATAGCATTTACAATCCTTGAAATCTTCTGAAGAAAAATAATATTTATATTATGTATCTCCTTATATTCATGTAACAAAAAAGAAGGTCTGATGCAGAGTTTAGTATTGCCCATCATTTGGGCTGACTGAAAAGGTATTGTTGAGGATGCTTTTCAGTGAAATATTGTCAGCTAAATTCTTTCCTTTACTGAGATGCTGGCAGATTAGACCAACTTTGCATGGAAGCTTGTTAGGAAATGCAGGAGGAGGTATTTTGGCCATTGTATGGCTGCAAAATACTATGTAGTCAAATCTCTTAGCACAGCTAAGATGACAAAAACACTGTAATATGCCATTCTGGGAGTTGTTGATAAAGTCCTTGCTTCTGTATTCTACAAATGCCCCCCTTTTCCTGGGGGAAAAGCACTTCCTAAATGTGCTATAAAGCAGCATGCCGTAATCTCTTAGGTCAGCTTTTCAAAAGAAGAAATTAGTGTTATTTTAGGACATGGAACATGTCAATGAGTCACAATTCACTATTTAAGAAAGAAACAAGAAAACTTCCCCCAGCGGACTAATGAATGAGATACATTAATAACAGCAAGTCCTTCTTATTTCCTTTGGTGAGGGATATACTCACATTCTGGCAGCCAATAAAGTCTGGGAGGCCAGAAAATGTATTTGGGCCAGTTGAGTGTGTTTGTCTGCCAAATTAAATAACAGACCAGAGACACTGGAACAGGACTAGAGGATGTAGAAGATAAGTGAAAGCAATGCCAGCTGAGAGATCTAATGGTCTTACTGGAAAGTGGCTTCAACAGCCTGCAGCTGAGATGAGACAGAAAGTCCATGTGGATAGAGAAGCCCATCTGTCTCTGAATCAGTTTGTCCACTTAGTGTTTAGGAAAGATGCAGAAATTATTTGGGTTCCTTGACTTGTATAGTGAAAGGAAAATGGGAAAAGATGGTTATGCTCTTCTGACACTGCACCTTGACTTCAGATCAGCTTTTGCTTTGTTCAAGAGAAAACCTGCTTGAAGAAGCATTAAAGCCTGTGCCTAGCTTCAAACAGATCCCTTTGAATAAAACTGAATGAGTAGTCAGAAAATTATCTAAAATACATAGCTGATTCTAGCAGTGAAAAGACTCTACTATCCAGATGAAACTGTTTGGACATATAAAAGAAATGTTTTCTGTATTACAAAGCATATTGAATGTATAGCTGGGGAGTCCCAGAAAAATGTCTCCTCCAGAGGAGGTGAGTTTAGAGGAAGAAAACCCTGCTGGAGTTACCCAGCATCCTGGAGGCATGAGACTGCCTAAGCCAAAAGGCAGAGTCTCTAGTCATCTTCTAGTGTGCTAGAAGCTGATGGCTGAGAGCTGACAGCTGATTGGAGAGTTTATTTTCAGTGTGACTGAAAAAGTGTGACTTTATAGAACTAATAGCTTCTACCGAAAAGA
Organism: Phalacrocorax carbo; assembly: GCF_963921805.1. Taxonomy (NCBI): domain Eukaryota; kingdom Metazoa; phylum Chordata; class Aves; order Suliformes; family Phalacrocoracidae; genus Phalacrocorax; species Phalacrocorax carbo. The sequence continues at coordinate 49,160,207 of NC_087513.1, forward strand.
GGACTGGTTGAACAATCTGGGTTGGTTCAAGCAATCCGTAAACAGTCAGCAGGTTTAGGAATGCTGCTGAAGCTGAGGTGGATTGTGTTCTTAAAGGCTTGTATTTTTCAAGCATGTTTCCCCAGTGGTCTAAGTGTACTGTATACTTCTCTCCCTCCAAAACTAAGAATAGACAAAATTGAAGGACAGGTTCTAACAAAGGTGAAATAATTTTTTAAATTTATACACTATCACCAGTGTGAGCCATGTTTGTCTAAAAGATGTGACAAAATAATATATTTTCCAAAATGCTTAAAATCTGAAACAATAACTTACATTTATACCCAACTTGTTAGACTGAAGTGAAATATCCAAATAGTACAGGTTGGTTTGTTGTTTTTTTTTTTTAATATAACATTCAGGTCTAAACATAGTGGACTAAGCAATTGTTGTTAAGGTAAACATAAAAATCATGACCAGATTTACATAGAAGTATTTTAGGGGAGATATTTGGAACAAGGGTATAGGAGAAAGTTCTAGGTACTGGTGAACAATGGAATATGCTTCAGTAAGAACAGCAGACAAAGAAGGAGCAATCTAATGATTATTGCTGTCCTTATAGGTTCTACTGTGCTAACCCTGAGTCACAAATAGGAAAAAAACAAAACATTTTTTCAAAGTAATTCCTTCCCTGAAGGATTTACTTAAATAGTGAGAGAGGAAAAAATACAAGGATGAAATAAATATGCAGTGGGAAAGACAGCAGAAATATAAAACAAATAATGAACATTCTTGCTTATTTTTAACTGATAGGAGCAGCAGGAGGGAGAGAAAGAAATGCCTTTAGAATAGTTAAAAGAAAGGAGGAAATAAGACATCAGTATGGATAGTGTAGGTAAGGGCAAGTACAAGCAGCTTGAATGTGATGTCAAAGGATAAGTGGAGCTGATCAAGGGATTCAAAGAGGAAATGATACTGTACTGCATGCAAAAGGTCAGTTAAGGTGGAGAATCTACAAAAAGCAGTCAAAGAGATGATATGATTATTAGCAGAATCAAAACAACACAGATAAGGAGACAAAATAATTTTTGTTTTTCAAAACTCAATTTGGTAGCCTTACAGGCTGTACTCTGTGCTGAGTGCTCTTGCCATGGACAGCCAAGAACATTAGGAAACTGTTGCTGCTACTCGCTTGCAGAGAAATCAGCCCTCATCAAGCACTTATTTGTTGACACTTATTCCAAGGATGTACTCCATGCTCCAGGGTCTCTGAAAAAATGCTTAGAACAAATATTACATTTATTAACCAGTCAGTAAAGTAAGTCATAACTGCTTAATCACAGCGGGCTATTGCCAAAACTAGATCAGATCAGCCTTGACTTCGTCTAGCTGAGTCTTGGAAATCCTCAAAGCTTTTGAAAAAACCTCCAGGGATGGAGATCCCACAACTTCTGTGATTGCCAGTGTTATATTGTCCTCCCAGGAAAGGTTTTTCCTAACATCTGGTGTGAGCCTCAGTTATTCTCCTTCAGAAATGCCTATCAATTCTCTTCATTTACAATAGAAGTTAAAAAGTCCTTTTAATAAAGAAAAGTTCCATGAATTCAGCTGCACTTCTAGGCTTTTTCTACCATTAGAGAAGCAGCAACAGCACTAAACCAGCCAACATCTTAAAGGGGAGAATCACACAAACATGCCTAACTACACTGTTAATTTTATATTCAGTGCACACCTCCATTTTACCATCACCTATGTTATGACAAAAACGGCACATAGTTCTTGCAATCATGTTTTCCCCCACAATGCTAAACAGAGCTTTAACCTATCAGCAGGGTGGTGAAAAGCTTCTTGCTGCATGCAGAAGTCAAAGTCTGAGATTACACCTTACCCTGGATTCATGCTACAGGCTGCCCCTGTTATGAATGAGGTTTTGGTCAGTTGAGCTGGGGAATTGAAAACAGCTGGATATAATGCTTGCCTTATGTGCTGTTGGCTACAAACGTTAGCATTCCTTAGCCGTGCACCTTTCCTCTGCCCTTGGAGGAGCACTTTTTGAGCGCTGTAATGCCAGCAATAGGTGTATCCTCCTACTGTCTCACTCCAAGTTGTTCTTCAACCCATTCTTTCTCCTCCCCTCCCAGTTAAACAGATTTCCCAGTTTAAGCAAATCTGGTATAGGCACATATATTAGATGACTCTGCTGCCTCTCACTTGCAATAGGAGCACATTCGTCAATGGTACTGTTTTGACTTTCTCTGCCTGTTCAAAGAGGAATGCAATTTTCTCCATGTATCTGAGCAAGAAATCAGTCAGTACCAGCGACAGGGGGGTACTTAATAGGCTGCCAGTTGTTTAGCATGAGTCTTAGATCTTACAATTTTAAAATGCTGATCCCTTAATTAGTAGTATTCATGTTTTTGGTTTTGTCTTTAATGAAATGAGCACTGTAATTCTGTTGTAGAATCATTCATGCAAGTCTGAATAAGCCTTTATATTTCCCTCACGAATTGGATGACCACAGCATTGGAACTACATTCGTGGTTTATTTCTAATTTGTATTCTCTTGTCAATGTACATTTTCAAGTAAAGAAGTAACTTTAAAAAGAGTAACTCAGCCCTAACATAACCATCTGCAGAAAAAGAGTAAGCGCTTGGCAACACTAACTAGTTCACAGAAGTTCTTACTAGATATAAATAATCCCATTTTCTGGCAGAGAAAGTCCTCACAGTGTGATCTTTAGTTAGAGGAAAGAAAACTTATGTTAGTTGGCACATCTAGCAGCATAATGTAGTTATTATTAAAAAAGTGACCATGTAAAAATGGCACCTTGTTAAATGGTGTAACAGCTCTCTGTGTGTATTCTGGGGCAGATTGGCTTACAGTGTTTAAAACAAAAACAAACTTTTATTGCTTTCTACTTCTGTTAACACTGCTGAGCCAACACATCCACACAGAGCAGCAAGAGGCTAGAGCCAAATACTGACTGAAGTGTTTTAGCAGGACCAAGGTGGACTTTAAATATGTAAGTCATTAATACAGGTTAAAAAAATGGGGCTACTGTAGACCTAAATTTCTAACAGAATCTTTTTTTCTAACAGAAATCTTGATCACAGGGATTTTGAAGGACACGCCTGGAATTTCAAGACCTTTTCTGGTACTGGCAGCCTTGACGCTTCCCACTCAGCAGCTGCATGGCCAGAGGTCTCAGACATGCTCCCCTGTTGTGGGTACAGCAGAGATTTCTGGACCTGCAGCCGCCTGGTCAGAGCCACTCTGCATTTCTTCCCCATGCTGAGCCCTCTGCTTCAGCGAAGCTTCAGGTGGATTAGTGACACATCTGCACAGTGGCTGCTTCTAGGCCAGTGAATTAGATGTGCTTAGGGCTACTCTCTAGCACAGAGGCCACTGGAGAGAAATGTGCCTTATCCCTGCTATTAACTCTATCCTCCTCCAGCTCAGACTGCCTGTATTTCTCTGCAAGAAAATTCAAACCCCAGGCCAAGGAAACGTATACAAAATACCAGCTTTTTAACAGGACTGGATGGGTGGCTTTCTCCATTCATTGTCTTGAAGCTGAGTTGTTGTATTCCAACAGATGTAAAGCGCATGGGGGCGGTGATATTGCAGCCTTGTGACAAGTTCTTTCTTTCATAGTCAGAAGTCTCCAGTTCTTGATTTCAGGGTTGCCCATGCATTTTACATTAAGTAGTCCCTACACTGGGAAGAAAGAAACAGGCTTTATCAATAGTCTAGGACTGGTTCCTAAATCTTTCTTCTACAGCTAAACCCATAGGCTATTGAGCAGGTTTTTTCCTCTTTTCAGGCAGGTGATGTAAAGAAACCTTATTATACCCCCACCCTTGTGCAGAACATAGGACTGTAGATGTGCTTGGAAACAACCACTGGGTTAGCGACTGATGGGGAAGGAGGGTCCACATTTAGGTGCTTAGGTGGTCAGCTGTGTAATGGCCATGGTACTTCTGTTGATGCCAGCAATCAGGGGTTTAATCACCTGGGGAATATTGACATCGTCTACATACATCTTCTACCAATTAATTTTATTCTTAATTCTACTATTTGTATGCAAGGTAAAACCAATGTTTAAATGGAGATAGTATTGATATGGCAAAACCTAATTTTATTTAACATTACAACTACAAATGTACAGGTAGAATTGCAAAATTAATAAATTTATTTATCCAAAACCCGACAGTCCTACTGTAGCAATAATCAATGACACCCACCTTCTAGGGGACTTATGGTAAACCCTTTATGATACACTTTTAGAATGTTTCCTAACATTTTCAAGGGAGCCTTTGCAGTAAATTTTTGGCCATTTAAGTTCTAATACCTGTTTCCAGCTTCAAAAAGCTATGGATTTTTTATTTTTCCAGAAGAAAACCACTATCCTGTGATTCACTGAAATCATTGCCACAGGTAATTTTGGTTATAAAAAATGTATGCAATGTAATTTATTTTTAAGCACTTTTAAAGGTCTACAGTGCTGACTCAGAGATAATGGTCAGTTGTATGAAATGACATTTAAAGCAGATTTTAGAGGACTGGTATGTAAACCTTAAATGTTACTATTCTAAGTTATATTCTGGAAGGTTATTCTTACTTAAATGATTAGAATAAACAACTACTTTGAGATAGCTGGAGTTAGGTATGAAAAATCCTACCCATGATGTCCAGGAGAGTATCTGCTGGCATAGACGAGTGCTACAGGCACATACATGAAAAGTCATACGTGGAAATATATTATCTTTCCACAAATGTGGATTAGTCCATTACTGCACCAGGGACATGACCAGGAAGCCACTTAACTTATGTTTATTTGCCTCAGTATCATCAAATTTTAAAGCTGTGCCTTTTTCCTTTAAATAGGTGAGAATGAACATGTGAATGAAAGGTTTAAATAGTGTCAGTTGAAAAATAAACTACCTGGGGACTGAAGGAGTTTTTCTTTCTTGGAACAAAAAGTGACTGAGCCAAAAGCGACACTTGTCCCTAATTTAACTGGAACCAGATTTTATCAGAGGCACAAAAATGACAACTCTAAGGCAGGTAAGTGTAAATCTGGTTCTCACAGGTGTCCAGCTTCCATTGACAGATGGGGAAGTTCAGCATTTCTAAAAGTCAACCCTGATTGATAACCCCATTTAAATCTGGAAAGCTCAACTGGGAAGTTGTGTATGTCTACAATAACTAAAGTAACTGTTGTTCTTTTTTCAAATGAGATTTTGCAGTCCATTTCTGCCTGGTGTTCCATTGCAGTACTGCTTTTGCAGCCACAGTTGAAATTTTGTGCTGCAGTATTTGCAGAGCTCAGAGGAGCTGAGGGAATCCATTCTTAGTGACTGGTAAAGGCTATCGACATACTGTCTGCCTTCCCAGCTGCTTCATATCATTCGTTAATGCAGATATTATCTTAGCAGGCACATTAGTGCCTAGCATTGCCACTAACATTTAGGTGAGTATTCAGATGCATTTTGAAGAGATGGCATTTTTTACTGGTACCATTAAATATCTATTGTTATCATTCCTGAATCACTGCATTCTATTTCCTTGTATCTTGGCCTTGTTGTACAGTGAATTTTTTAACTCCCCATTATTCTGATGTGATTTTTTGACTGTGATACAAAACATGTCAGATGAGGTCAGGTAAAATTCTCCAAACCTTCAAATATACTGCCTCGCACTTCTTATAGTTATGATATGTTCTAAGACAAAACTGCACAATTCCTAGCAAAGTTTTGTTAAAGACCCAATTCTGTCATAATTCTGTCTTCAGAACTCCTGCTTCTTGATAATGAGGGGTTTGAAGTGTGGATTAATGGCTAGAGCCGACCCCTATCCCTTGACAATGACATCCTCCCTACAATAGCAGAGAACAGTCTTTCCTTTCAACAAATGCTTGAATTCAAGATAGTTACTTAAAATATAAGATTAGAAAGAACTATATATAGTGTTATCCACACAGGTCTCTAAAGGCATTTCTGAAGTCAAACAAATTTCCAGTAAACCCAGACTTGATCTTAAATTAGCTATTGGCATAATCCTCTGAAAGACTGAGAACTTTCTGCAAGGTGTTCCTGTGAATATTTATGTATCTACTCTGTAGTTCAGTAAAGGTAAGACCTGTGGCACCAAGCATATTGCCAGATGCTCTCAACTTCTAATATGGTGATTTCATTCCTGTTAATTCATATTGGGGAGAATTTACAGGTTTGGACTGACCTGGAATGTTGCATGGGTTACAAGGGGAAATCCAAGCATCTTGCTTTCACCATGCTTGTTACAAAGCAGGGAGAGTCTCTCTGTTCTTATGTATGACCTGAGGGCACTGATGGCTCCAGAGGAGCCAGGGTAGAGAAATTGACACACTGTTCCTTCTCTGTAAACATGAGCAAACTGGTATCAAGTAGAGTTTCTACAGCCTTATATCCTTTTTCTGACATCTGTTATTGTGGCTAGTTTAAGAGAGGATAAGGAAAGGAAAATTCAGCGTGATATTTTCTTCATGGTGCTAGCTGTGCCATAAGTCTTGCAGAGGCTGCCTATTCACCACTGTGCTTATCAGCCATCAGCAGACCTTTCTTATACACATTTGTTTCATCTTGTTCAGTCCATTGGTACTGATGGCAAAACATCCAGAAACATTGACATCCCCAGCTCTTTTACACAGAAAAAAAGTACTTCCACTCTTTGCTTTTAACTTGATGCTTCATAATTTCCTTTAGTTCCCTCCAGTTCTCGTATTATGAGAAACAATGACAAATTATTCATCATTTACCTTCTTTGCTATGCTTCTGTCATGTGTTTCTATCACTTTGTTTTCTAGTGAGTTTTTTAGTGAGTTTAGGCTCTGCTTGTGTAGAAAGAAGCCTCTCCCTTTTCTTTGATCCCTCCTTTTGCTTTTTGTATCTTTTTCTTTTCTTATTCTATTGTATCTTTTTTGAGGTGGAATGACCAGAACAAAGCATGATAATTAAAAGTAGTTTGCGTCAGAAATTTCTACAGCAATATAGCAGTTTCCCATTTCATTTTCCATTATCTTTCTACTAATTCCTAGCATTCAATTTTCCTTTTGACTAAACACTGAGGCAGAAATTTCAAAAACCTGTGACTTGCAGATCTCTTCTTTCAGTGCTTAGAAGTTCATTCAGAGTTCATAATTTATAGGTATAGTTGGGGTTGTTTTTACCATGTGCATTATGCAAATTACTGACAATTTTATTTTCCATTTTATCACTCTGCTACTATATTACAAAATGTTTTTGCAGAACACTATGGTCAATTTTAATTTTGGCCACTGAGGCTGTTTTTATATCATTTGCATGTTTTTTTTTTTTGTGTAATTGTTCAGTGACTTTTTCAGACTTTTTAAGAATATGCTCAGTCCCTGAGGGAGTTCCATATGGGACTTCCCTGAAAATCCTCTCCCTTTTTTGAGAATGAGCATTTATTGCTGAGATTTGTTACTTATTTTTCAACTGAGATTTCTTTTAAAACCATTGCAATTTTTTGTGGAAATCCAAGTTGGGTTAGATGGGAAACCTTCTCAATGTGTTTACTGAATCCTTGAAAGCATTCATACCTCTCAAATTTGGGAAGTATAAATTTGCGCTTCAGATGTTACATCCTCTCAGTTTATCTCAGTTATTATGTTTATCTATCTGATTACTAATATAATTTTGACTAGGAGGCCTGGAATGAAAGCCATATTCACTGGTTTTGACCCTCTCTATTCCTCCATGAAGTATTTTTTTTTTTTTTAATTTGGTTTATCTTTGTTCCCTTCCCTCTGACAGTAGATGGGGTAAGAGTAGACGATGGTAAAAGAAACTGTGAAATATGTAATTTAGCAGTTTTGTATCTGAGCTTCTTTGGACCCCTTAGGTAAATGTTATCTTGTCCTGCTGGTTTGTTTTTATACATATAATGAACTGATTCCAGAATTCTTTCACCAACACCAATCTTGCAGAGCAGCTGAGGTAGATCTGGTGGACTGATTCAAGATGGTTCCCTTTATGACTGTACTTGTCTCCTTGGGAAGATTTGTCTCCCCTCCAAATCCACATGGGATAGTGAACCGCATGCTGCCTGTTGCTGCCTCTTATTCCTCAGAGACACAATGTAGCCTATGGTAGTGAAAATCAGGTTACCATTTCACATGCACCATAAAACCATCATGCAGACCTTATGTCTGAAACAAGTTATATGTGAAAAAGGGCAATCAGTATTTCCCATTTTATTTGAAATTATTAAGAAAGTGGACTGCTGTGATAAAATACTGTAGAACTACAGTGTAAAAAGTTTAATCTACTACACATTTGTAAAGGCAGTCTACAAAGAGACTCTGAATAAGGTGTCTAAGCTTTTTTGCTTTCTTTACAATACATAGAAGAGGTCTGAAAAAATTATATGGAAAAAAAGGGACTTATTCTCTTATTACATATTAACAAAACAGGTTTAGGGAAGACTGGGAGCAATAAGAAGTGTTTGGCTTTTCTATAACAAAAAAAATCAGGTTTTGTTTCTGCTTATGTCTTTTTCCAGAGTTTCCAAAAAAAGTCAATTCATCTAAGACAGGCATGTGTGATTTTTCTTTGCATTGATGAAAACAATCTTGTCTGATTATTTCCTTTTAGCACCTATGTACACATAAATACTTGGAGAAAAAGGTGTATGAACATCTCTAATGGCATCCCTTGTTCTCTCTCTTTCAGCTTTAATCAGCAAAGAGATGTGAATGTATGTAAAAAAATTGTTAATGAATCTTTCCACAAAACTGACATGACATTACTGATATTTTTATGGTTTAACAATAGCAGAGAATGAAAGCCTTTAGAAGGGAAAGGCAAAAGCTCTTTCACAGTGTCTTTATCATAAGGAAACAAAGGTTACCTGTTAAAAGAAAAGAAAATTGGGTTATGTGCTCTTTAAGTATAAATATGTGACAGGTTCAAATAGCCATTTGAAAATAGTCTTCAAACAATTTTCCTGGTACTGTGCTATAACTTTTTTTTCTAGCTTAACAAAGCCTCTCAGTAAGAATTTGTAGAAAATTTGAACAAAGCCACACGCTATTAACTACTGTTAAAAATAACCACTATCTTCACAAAGTTCTTTGCTACCTCAGCTACAGATGGAATTTGCTGTTCCTTACGGAACATAAGAAGTACTTTTGATTTAGAAACAAATCGATATCACTCTTAATCACAACATTTCTGTAGGCCTAGTATCTCCATTATGCAAGGGGAGCAGTATTGTTTTCTCTTTGTTTTCCTCTTCATGCTTTACACATTTTGCCCTCAGGATTAGGATTATGGTCATGACTGAGAAAATATCCTGGAGACTTAAGACATCTTTCATGTTTCTCTTGGAGTAGTTCCTGTTGTTGGAGACATAAATAGTTACAGAGAAACTCTGCTGTTTTGAATGGGAATTTGCTATAATTTGAAATGTAAATAAGTAAATACAGTGGCAGGCATAATGTCTGATTGGTTTTAACTACATAATACCAGGTTCTTCAAGAAGGTAAGCAGAATTCCAGAATATTTCAAAAGCAGGCATTTAAAGTGAATGCGGAGTTATGACCTTTTGCTAATGACTTTTGCAGTAGGTACCGTTTCTTGGCTGCCATAAAATCTTACCAGTATTTTCCCCTTCAGAGTAAGCTCATCATATACAGAGGAAGTATTTCTAAGAAAACAGTAGCTGGTAAACTCCACTGATAACACCATTTTTCCATTGCCACTTCCATAAGAAATCGCAGTAGTAACTACATGACTCTAGTTTAAGGTTAGTACAAGTGTAGCTACATTTATAATCCACTAATCTGAATAGCTGTATCTCTCCAACATCTCTTTAACAGACCTTTATTAAGACTTTTCACTAGTTAACAACCTTCATTCATGCATCACATTAAAGGGCAGAGATCATGAGTTGTTTTCATTCATCAGGTACTGAATTTTCTTACATGTTTGTTAGTGTATAAATAAACCTTTAAAACAAGTATGAATCAAATGGAACTTTTTAATTCCCTCTCATCTTCTCACTTGTCTCATATTTGTTGCCCTTAGTCTTTTCTTGGACCTTCTTTGCTAAACCATAGATAAATTAGAGCCTCTACCTGTTGCCACATGACTATTGAGTCAGGCTGATCGACCAGGAGTGCTTGCAGCCTATGTGAAATGCATCACAAACACACTCTCAGGTTGATCCCAGAAGTTGTGGTCATTTGGTTAATCTTTTTACTTCCATTCTTCAAAGAACCCAAGGCACTAGCCTATAACCCAGTCTGTGAAATCCTCCCCTTCATATAGATACAGTGGTATAGTCACATGCATCAAGGTCAACAAGATGTTTTGGGGAATGATGATTCTTAAAGCCTACTGATAAGAATACCTTAGTATTTCTTCTCATGCTGTCCTGTCATCTACAGATGCCTACATTGCAGCTGTGTCCATTCATCCTGATTGTGTCCCAGGCATCCTTCTACAGGGACCTTTATAGACTTCTTGTGGTTTCTATTTCTTGATCTTCTGTCAGAGACTTGTCAGGATAAGAATATGTCATGCAGGTTTAAGGATCTGATTTTTGAAGACATTGTAGGGAAAATCAGTACTTAGCTGTCATTTTTTCCTGAAGTCACTTGTGTCCTCAGAGTGGCACACCTCAGCCTCATAAGTGAGCAGCTGTTAAGCAGATGTACTTTGACCATCCAGCCCACCTTCCATTCCCAAGGGACATGTGCAATGCTTGAGGCCATCCAGAGGAAGTATCTTATCTCTGGGCCAAAAGGAGGAGGACAACTGCTAATATGAAATCCCGGGCCAGGAGCAATCCCAGGAATGCACTATTTCAGTTGCCTCTCCTTAGGTAAGCAAAGGTTCAGAAATGTGTTTTACACCCCAGTTAAAGGACTCACCCTGCTTTCCTCCTTCCCCTCATAATCAGGCTGTCCTGTAGGGAAATAGACAGGGATCGGCGACCGGAAGATTAGGGGATGTGACAGAAAGATAGACTCCTCCCCATAGGAGTGGCAGGAACAGGAAGCGCAAGAGCTACATAAGCGTGTGACGCAGTTAAATAAACGGACATTTTGTATCCATCATATTGGTGTCTGTGCATCGCTGTCCCCAGGGTGGGTAGAGCCCTGTGTCCCGGAGATATGCGGCCCAAGATAAGTTCTCCCATAGAAGCGTACAGCTACACTGTCCCAAAATATATTCACAAGAGCTCTTCTTCTTACCTGATAAAAATACTGTTCCTTTGAAGAGGCCAGGGACACACTCTTGGATCCCGAAGCACATTGCTGAATGAATACACTTGAAGAGTGGCAGCTTTCTACCAAATTTCTAAGTAGACAAATGGACAGCTCATTGCAGGCAGATGCCTCTGTCAGGTAAACAATCCTTTCAAGGCAAGTGAGGAGTCTTGATGTGGTAGAAGGTGCCTGAGTGGCGATATTCTGTTCTTGGGACAGAAATAAAAGATTTTGGCTATGAGGCTATGAGTCATCTTTCCAACATTTTGGTCTCAGGTACACTCCTCCCTACCTGGATAGAAAAGGGAGTGTGTTGTTGTTACTGAGATGTGTCCAGGCAGGCTGCACACTCCTGAGGCTGCCAGCTTAGCTGGGCTGGTAGAGGGGAGCCTGTAAAAGGCTGTGTATGTCAGCCAACCCACAAAGCAATACTGTGCAGCATGGCTTGGGACTGTGGTGGTAAGATGCAAGGGGGTTGTGCTCCAGGTTGTAGTGGAAGATGAAACAATGTTCTCACCAAAGGCCTGAGTTTGTATCCTGTAGACCACTCACATAAGCAGAAAATCCAGTGGCACCTCCTGGGTTTATCAGGTGGCATTCTCTGTGACTTTCACTCCTGTGGCTAGATAGCACAGGCTTTTCAGGGATTTGGCTTTGAGAAGAAAGTTGAAGGCACTCTTAAAGGACAGTGTGAATACAGCTACTGATTCTTTTGCATTTATTCAGCATATCCACTGTTTTCAAGCAGTTTTTATAACTCTGCATAGCTCAAACTGGTTATGGCATAATGTAATACAATAATGTTGTATGTATAATACATAATGTAATACAATGTAATATCATCGATCCTACAGTTAGTGACTTATCTGCCATAGTTTCCAGTAGTGTTTAATCTGTTCTCATTCTGGGTGAACTACCTCTCAGAGAAAGAAAAAAGCAGACTCAAATTAATTTTCTTCCTTTGCTTTAGATCTTCTTAGCTGTTTCCTTTTCTTGTGTCTACTGATCTTCCTCAAATTATTAGACTTTTTACGTTCTCAAAGAGGCCTTGTTTTTCCATCACTGCAGCAACATTTATTCAACCAGGATTATTTAAGCATTTGAAAATAGAATATGCACCTTCCACATGGACAGATTCATGGACCAAAATATCAACTGCATTTGCACTGGTGTAAACCACAAGTATCTGCACTGAAGCTGATGCAGTTACAACAACATAAAAGTAATGCAAATGAGGTGTCTTCAATACCTAGTACTGTAATTTCTTGAGTAATTAGTTTCTCAGTTTAATCTTGTACCCATCAATCTCAGCCAGAAGTGGGAGGAAGAGGGAGAAAAAAAGAAGTTAAATAGAACCGTTATCCACACATTAGTTTAATAAGCATGTGATTCTATTACTGTAAACCTTATCAAATTTCGTTACTCTGGGGTTTTTTTGTTTATTTTCTTGTGTTTCTTTGCACAAAGAAATTACTTGCTTTCATCAGGTAAGAGCTAAGCACATGTCTGAACAGTAATTAGCAAGAAGGAAATACTACCTCTTATTTTCAGGCTCACCAAATATTCCTCCTTTTCTCTGCAACACACAGCTATACACATTTCATATCATGCTCTTACAAACATGTCATCTTGTGTTTTGATTATATAATGTTAATTTTTTTTCATTAAATGTGAACCATAAAAATTTTAATTTCCAGTTAACCTTTTCATGCCACAAACTTGCTAGCTTCCTCTTAATCTGTCTTAATCTGTCAGCTGAATAATGCTGCTTTTTCTGCTTGGAACAGTGAAAATTGTTAGTTCACTATCATCTAATCTGCCTGCCTACTTTCTGTCTGGATAAAGGTTTAAATGTATAGATAAATACTTAGTGTATCTAAAAAAAGAGAAGCAGCATAACAGTAATCCCTAAATCAGCTTTACATGCCACTTTAAAACAGCGGAATACTTTGCATCATTTGAAGAGCAGACTCCAAAACTTATTCTAAGTTCATTGCTGTACTCCCAGGTGAGGAGAAGACCTGCTGAATTATACTCTGAGTGGTGGGCTAGCACAGACGTGTGTTGTTCTGTATGAGTAAAAATAATCAGGGAAACTAGCCTTTTAGAGTATGACTAACCCACTTTTTAAGTCAGTGACACCAAAGCAGTTTATCTGTTTTCTTGGAAAGGTGCCTGTGCTTCTGTCCCATTCCTTCTTGAAATGTACTGCACCCAGAGCAGCTGCCAAGACAGATGATTCGCACACCAGGGGGAATTGCTGAAAATAAGCAGAATGCAGATTGAAAATAGGACTTGGGAATAATTGCAGGAGAGGAAAACAAGCATGGTTTTCTCCATTGCGGTTTCCTCTTACCCACTTTCCAAATGCTTCACGTACTATGGAAAATATTCTAGAGAAGAGGTGTAGTGGCTTGAGCTGAATCAAAAACTCATTGCTGTCAACAACTTTTGACCACCAAAGGTTTGGATCAGGCCCTCAGTCTCTCAGCATCCTGCATTCAAGGCCTCATGTACTAGCGAAAGACTTAAAAAGGTGCACTCAAGTACAACATAAACTTTGGTGCCCATATTCAAAACTTAAATTGAATCCTGCCCCACTCAGAGGCTGCCAGACAGCAGAAGCATGTCCCATACTGCTCAGGCACATTCCTCCTCCTGCCTCCCTGCGTAGGTCTGTCTTCTCAGGGCTGAGCAGCTCAGTGCTATTTCACAAGCCATCATACAGAACATTCAACAGGCAACTGGAGCAGACTCCTGAAAAAAATTATGAAGTTGACTTTCTTAAAAGACAGCCAGATAAACAGTTTCTCCTGGGGATATGATTTGAGCACTCATGCTAGAAGCAAGGAAAGACTTATTTCATGCTCTCGTCTGGCCAACAGGATGTACACCTGTTTTCTACTGCTTCCTAATGATTATAGACACTTTAATGAGCTATGGGAGAGGGAGGGAACGTTTCCAACTCTTCCTGTGGAAGCAATGTTACTGTGCAAAAGAATGCAAGATTTACTGTTCTGTAAAGACAGGAAGACACAACACAACACAAGACCTTTTTCTGTGTTCTAGCTTGGAGGCAGCCATCTAGATTTCTTGTCCTGATCAGAGGTTTTATAAGGATGTAAGGAACAATCACTGTGTAAAAAACGTGTAAAGGCAGTTTGGAAAAGGATTAGGATCCAGATATCCTATTGCCAGTGTCTTAACTCTTAAGCTACAAACCAAGTTCATATATTCTGTTTCATTTCTTGTTCATTTTCCAATCCAATCGATCCTGATTTTTTACTTTATAGCTTAGTTTCATTAGGATGGGGCCAGATTTTTTTTATTTTTCCCTAGATGTCTTTCCAGCTAAACCCAGGCCCTTTTATATGAGGCTACATGTAGCATGATAGTTAAAATCTTTTCCTAGTGTGCTTTTGTACTCCAAAAAAAGAAGACCCCCTTTTTTTAAATGAATATTCCAGCAATTGCACAGTGATAAAATGAGAGCAGGAGCTACATTTTAGAAGACAGTAACAATAATTACACTTGTCTTGTGTTTTTTCCTATTGGGGTGTGCTTAGGAGTGCTGGGAGAATGCTTGCCAAGCCATATCCTTCTAGATATGCAGCTGGAGGAGTGCCAGGCCCAGCCATGCCTTACGCATCAAGCTTCTCACTTAAGTCAACACTGAAGAAGAGCTACACGTGTATCAATTGGGCACCACTGGAATTAGAAAGCAACTAAATTGCTGTACCCAGAGTCATCATTTGGGGCAGCAGAAGAAATTAGGCTCTCACCTCAGCTTTTAGATGCTTAAATCCTTCATTAGGTCTGGTCTGAAATTAACTAAATATGTGCATGCCTCCATTAGAGCATCAGGTCAGGAACCAGAGTGAAGTCTAGTGTGTTCTCAGCTACCATATATATCTTATTCCTTGGATTACTTAGTAGTGTGGAGTGAGACTGAGATCTGACCCAACCTAACAGGTGATGTCAGGGTCCGTCTTATGTGCACAGAGCCCTTCGTCATTCAGCAGTGACTGATATTGATTCTGCAATATCACCCCAAAAGGAACCGGTGTGTATATAATGGTCTGATCCAGCCCCTCCATGGGGTCACACCTGAGTCTTTAATATGAGGCAACACAGTCTTGAATGTTCTCCCCTAACTAAAACCTGTACTTGAAGGCAAACATGCATCCTTACACTTCTAGATATAAGTCCAAACTGATCTGAGTCCCATTGTTGAATATAATCTCGGTGAATTTGGTCTTCAGTACTTCAAGACAGGCTGCTGCAGCCTTTTTGGTTAAATGGGAGATTTCTGAAAATGGGAATAACCAAAAAAAATTTTCTCCTAGTCACCGCTGATGTTACTTTATTTTTTTGGTATTAACACAGCTACTATAAGAACTGGCCAGTTCTCTTGGCTAGTAGAAATGCGGGACTATTTATATTACAAAGAAAGCTAGGCCTGATCCTCAAATTACAGACCATGCTCCAAACTCTCAAGTGTTTTGCTTGCTCAGACATGTGTGTTGTATGTATATTTGGTTTTAACACTTTAGTCCTCATTCAAGCAAACCCACCCACTATGGTCAAAAATAATAGGGTAATTTGGCAGTAACAACCTATTCTCAAGTAACATTATTTTCCTACCATCACTGTTGCTTGTTGCTTGAATAATTATTGTTCCCTCAGCTTTCTCCAGCTTTGTTCATTAATTTTCTTTCTCCTTCTCTTAAGAGAGAACAGAAGTTGCCAAAACCTCAAGATAAGGACACACCATTCATATAATGTTATCATATTTCTTACACATGCTAATAAGACAGCAATGGATAGTGTCGTATTTCCTCTCTTTCCTCTTCTCAATACAGTCTTAACTGTAATGTACTTTTTGGGGATTCTGTTAAATACTGAGCAGATACTCCAGGGTGGTGTTTGCAAAAAATATCCCCTATGTACATTTTCTTTTTTTCATCTGTAAAAAGCAATATCTTATTTTCAAGAAAGGTGGCTTTTATGACATGGAAAGCCAGCAAAAGACAAAGAAAATATATTAGGAATAGACTTTATTTCTCTTCTGTGTAAGTTCTTCCATGTGAAAAACTTTCTAAAACCTTGCATAGAGACATTTTGTATTACAACTGTATTTTGAGAGCAAATAGCATCATGGACTTAGACCTTAGACTTTTCTAAGGTCTCGTGATTTGGAAGGCAATATGTGTTTTTGATTGTGTGTGCGCGCGCACACATATATGCAGTCATACATGTACATGCCAATAGTTATAGAGTGCCATCTGCTGTCATATGAGACTAAATAGTGTTTCTGTTAAGATTTTAAGACCAATAAAGTTGTGCCCTTCAAAGACTTTAAGTTGCACTAACAGACAAAGCACATTTTTAAATTGTAGGAAGAGTGGAGGTGGCTTTTTTCCTGAACCCTCTATACTGAATTCTGCTTTAACTCATATCATTGCTTAATCTTCCTGGCTGACCAATTTGTGCAATTTCTTTCTTCTTTTAGTCATAAATGAAAAAATAGTTTTGCAACAGGCTTATATAAAATACTATTGTTTTTCTTAAAATGTTAGCCTATTTAGACTAACAGGTTATTTTCTTGTTGATCTAGAAAGAAATTACACAGATTCCAGGCACAATGTAAATCACAGCAGAGGTATTCTACAAGGAGCATTCAATCTCCTTTTTGGGAATGAAAATCTAAACTTGTATTGCATTTGCATGGCAAGGTTTTGGTTGTGGGAGGGGCTACAGGGGTGGCTTCTGTCAGAAGCTGCTAGAAGTTTCCTTCATGTCCGATGGAGCCAATGCCAGCCTGCTCAAAGACAGACTTGCCGCTGGCCAAGGCGAGCCCATCAGGGACAGTGGTAGTGCCTCTGGGATAACATATTTCAGAAGGGGAGAAATCTGCTTGACAACTGCAGCCAGAGAGAGGAGTGAGACTAGGTGAGAGCATCAACTCTGATGACAC
This sequence comes from Phalacrocorax carbo, assembly GCF_963921805.1. Taxonomy (NCBI): domain Eukaryota; kingdom Metazoa; phylum Chordata; class Aves; order Suliformes; family Phalacrocoracidae; genus Phalacrocorax; species Phalacrocorax carbo. The sequence goes on from NC_087513.1 coordinate 49,177,439, forward strand.
TCAGGCCAGTGAAGAAGGAGGAGAAGGTGCTGGAGCAAAGATTCCCCTGTAGCCTGTGGTGAAGACCATGGTGAGGCAGGCTGTCCCCCTGCAGCCCGTGGAGGTCCACGGTGGAGCAGATATCCACCTGCAGCCCATGGATGAACCCACCCCAGAGCAGATGGATGCACCCAGAGGAGGCTATGACCTTGTGGAGAGGCTGGACTGGAGTAGGGTCCTGGCAGGACTTGTGACCCTGCAGAAAGGACCCATGCTGGAGAAGTTTGTGAAGAACTGCAGCCCATGGGAAGGGTTCACATTGAAGAAGTTCACGGAGGACTGTCTCCTGTGGAAGGGACCCCACAGTGGAGCAAGGCCAGTGTGTGAGAAGTTCCTCCCCCTAAGGAGGAACGAGTGGCAGAAACAATATGTGATGAACTGGCTGCAACCTCCATACCCCATCCCCCTTTGCTGCTGGCACGGAGGATGTAGAGAAAATTGGGAGTAAAGTTATGCTGGAAAAGTAAGGAGGGGTGGAGGGAAGGTGTTTTTTAAGATTTAGATTTATTTCTCTTTATCCTACTCTGATTTGACCGGTAGTAAACTAAACTAATTTCCTCAAGTTGAGTCTGCTTTGCCCATGAGGGTAAATGATGAGTCATCTCCTTGTCCTTATCTTGACCCACAAGCCTTTTGTCATATTTTCTCTCCCCTGTCCAGATGAGCTTTTAGTGACAGAGCTTACGAGGGCACCTGGCATCCAGCCAAGGTCAACCCACCACACTTGTTTTTGTGGCAAAAGTCTGTCTTCAGAATTGGAGCCATAGAAAGATTAAGTCAAAAAATAAACCTTGCCACTTGTCACAGCTTCCTCAGAGCAAATCCAAAACCCCCAGCCATATGGCATTTCATTCAAGACTGAAAACTTGCTCAAATGCTGTGTCTTAAGGCTGTTCAGTACTTCCCTCTTGTGGCCTGTCCCATAAAATATTTCTCACAAAAGTTAAATTGCTTAAATCAATCTCTTTTTGAACTTAGGAAATTTTGTGATGATGTAAATGCAAAGAAGTTTGCACCAGTTTTCAGATGGGCTCAGAGATGGCTTTAACCAGAAGGTTGTCAAAGATGTTTTAATATTATAGATGTTTTGTAACATGATCTTGGTTTCCAGTTTGGCTTAGATTGGTCATATTGGTGAAATTTAACTAAACTTTAAAGTGCAGGAAAATCACAAGAGTATATTTAGCTCAGTTTTTAAGAAAGCAAGAAGAACAAAAATCAGCCATGCACTACTCTGGGCAAGCTGACTTCTTAATCCCTTTAGGAAAGGTAGCCAGGGAATCAGCACATTTTCTTGTATCTGACACGATTGTACAACTAAAACTTCCACTCTGCCATGGCATCACTCTGTTCTGCCATGATTATTTTTTTGTTCCCTGTGAAACGTATTCCTGTGGAAATATCCCAGTCTTGATGCTTTAATAGGATAATATTGTGTGCTTTTGCTGCTTATGTATTTTCAAAAACAATCCCAACTTTTGCTATTTCCTTCTTTGGCATTCAAACCTAGATACCTGTAACCTCATTTTCAGAGTTACTATCATCAGTATTGTCAATATTTTTTGGCAATGAGCTCCTAAAGTAGGCTTTTCATATAGACATCCACATAAAAAAGAGGAGGTAAAAGAAGCTAATGACTATGGGTAAGATTTGAAAAGTGGTGCTACCTTCTCATTCACTCTTCTGTTCCTAAATCACTCCTTTTTGTGTTTTACTGTGCTTTTCTATGCAAGTTACCTAACATTCGTATCACTGTGCATGACATTCTTCTGTGAAATATTTAACTTTCTTCTCTTTTCTCATTATACATTTGATTATGTAGTCTTCATTATATACTTTTATACACTACTGTGATTGCATGAAATATTTAGTCTGTGAAAGATACCAATTTCTTTAAAATTTGCTAGCCTCTTCACTTTTTCACTTCCTTGTTTTTCATTGAATACTGCTGTAGTGACTTAAATAGCGGTTGAGGTAAAATATGGGAACAACTGAATCTAAATTGGAAAACTCATTGTATTAGTTCTCATCCTGAGCTATTGCTGCTTTTCACAGTTTCCTGGTGCTTTCAAATTTTGGAGAATGCAGGAAAGCCAAGCATATCCAGGTCATAGGTCTATATTTTATGTCTGAGACCCTAAACAGAGTTAAATGTGGACCTGTCTTGAAAAGTGAGATTGCCGCTGGAAGGGTGGTTTGAAAAATATTATTTGGTGGGAACTCAACCCATTTGTGTCAGCCTTCAGTGTTTTCTTATACAAAAACCATTTCTGAGTAGAAAATAAATGAGACTCATGTTGTCATGTAAACCTGACAAAAATGTGTAGTACTTTGAAAGTAGTACCATCAACGGCCAACACTGAGGTGGATATCTGGAATGGGTTTCAAGTTCCTGTGTTTCACTAGGTTTAAATTTTGGCAGAAAAATATAGAGCATGATGCTCAAATGACTTACCTAAGATTTTGTGTTAAGTGAATGACTGTTCTATTGGCCTCCAGATATGCTCCCTCCATGATCAGGGACCAAGAAAGAAAAAAGATACTCTATTACCTAGAGCTCACCAGAAATCTGGTAACAAGTTTCACTTTAAGTAATAAAATTCTTGAATGTAGATGAAAAGTTATAAGTTTGGATAATTGTTTTTGTGTGTGTGAAAGGAGAATTGTAATTAAAAAAATCCATTTAAAAAGAAAAGCAACAACAAACAGAAAACCATTGCATTTTCAGCTTTTTCTTTAGTTAGACACATCCCATCTTCCTAAATCCCTGAGGATCCAGCAGCATAACTCCACAGGCAGGTGAAAATTCAGTAGCTGAAAGAATATTACAATCTGGCACATGATTCAGGCAGTATGGCAAGCAGGCAGGTAAGAAACGATGCAGAGAAGGAGACAGGTTGTCTTAATCACTTAATTCTTTAGATAAATTTGACAGAATCAATATAGTACCATGTAGTATTTTAGTTTGGTGTAATTGGCTTATTGTGCCAGGGAATAGTTCCAGTGATAGATTTTCAATCTATCTTAAGAGTAGTTTGGACTGAGGAACAGCATCCACCAGGGATCTCAAAGCACTTCCCAAATGCTCCTGAATGAACCTTTGTGACACTTCCTTCATGCTGGCAAGAAAAAACATGGGAATTAATGGAAACTTTTCCTTTCACTGGAGACGATCCAAATCAGCATTACTGAGCACTCCCTTCATTTCAAGTGGAAATATCAACATTAATTTAACACATATCCTCTAAGAGAGAGGGCCTGTTATTAATCTTGTTCTTTCACAAATGCAGATATGTTCTGGCAAGAAAGACAGAAGCAAAGGAAAAGAGGTAGATCCTAGTTATATAAACAATTCTTATTTTTACTTAAAAATTGCTAAAGCAAGGGCCAGACTTGACTTCCACAATAATGATCTGGAATAATTTTCTTTTCAGAGTTGTGCTTTACCTGTAGGCCTGCAAATTTGGCAAGACTTTTATATTCCCAGTTTTACTCATACACTTTTTAAAACATATGAGTGATTATTATAAGAGTAAGTAATGCTCACTTTAAAAATGTGCTGCTGTAAGTAAAAAAGTTGAGGACAAAAGCAGCTCATATCCCCAGTTGCCACTGAAACCAGGAAAGTAAAAAAATAATGGAATTTAAAGCGCTCAAATACCTTTCAGGTTCCAAGTATCATTACAGATATTCCACCTGAGAATATATACCATCACTCAATATGCATTCACTTGCTGTTTTTCTTGACTTCTTTAAAATAAGTGAATGACACCGTGTCCTCCTTTTATATGCAATATTTACTGTTTTTCTTTTCACTGTATATGTGTTCATTTACTAGGTGCCTTTAACAAGTGACTTGGATCAATGAATTCCAGTTTTTCTTGTAATTGAAATATAAGCACCTAATGTAATTTTTAAGATCTACAAAGTGCCAGTGAGGTGTCAAAATGAAATTAATGTCTGTGCAAGACCATTCCGTAATTTTCTTATAGTGTCAAATTTCAAGGTCAGATCTGAGTACATCAATAGTACAATGAGAGGTAAAGAAAGCCTTGTGTACTTTTTACTCGACTCCATAGGACTAGGCCTTTCACTACAGATCATAAATCAGAAGAATGATGACAAAGTTTCACACTCCAATATGAAAGCATTTATTTCCTCTTTTGAGCCTTTATTATTATACTGTTATTATAGACCTTATCATCATACTCTTACTGTCATGGAGTAGTATCATCAAAACAAAGGGATTCACTTTGAGTAAAACAGACCATGACTTCCATAATTAGGAGAGTTTTGAAGAAAGCTTGCAATTGTACCCCTAGGCTTTTGGAAAGCCCTGGTTTAGCTCACGGAGATCAATGCTCTTCAGAATTTTACCACTCTTTTTTTGTTACCACTAACAAAGCTCCCAACAATAAATCATTGTTGACTCCAGAGAAGAATTAAGTTTAATAGTTTTCCCAGCCATAATATTCCAAATGCAAACGTTATGCTATATAGCATAATGTTGCCTTGCAACAACAAATATCTTAATGCATTTTGGATTCTTATTTATCTCCTGGTTCTTATAAACTTGACACATTTTTAGGTAATTTTTTCAAGATTTCATTGAAATGTGAGTTGGGAGAAGAGAACAGTTGTTATAGCTATTGTTTTAATTGTTGCCATTGTTTAATGAAAGCCAAATTTCAGTTACAAGAAGTGAAATTTAAGAATCTGCTAGGTAGTCGACAAACCACAAAACTGTGGAACTGCCAATCCTAGCACAGCTTCACAAAGATATAATGTATTTCACTTTCATAATAACTATCTGAAACTAAGGCCTGGCTTTAGATTTTGAGGGAAAATTACTAGTAAAGCTCTTTCATGTTTGGAAGAGACCGTTTTAAACATTATGAACATGGGCACATAGAGAAGAAATTTTCTAAAGGGAAAACTCCTATTCAGCTGTTCCAGGGATGGAGAATAGAATTGGAGTTACATTATCAAATGCAAAAGCCATACAAAGGGAAGAAGAAATCTATTTTAAGAAACTTAATTTATTTCTAAATTTAATAGATATGGAAGATAAAGATACAGGAACACAGTTCCTTTATCATTTAGAGGACTTAAAAATAGAGTTTTAGGGAAATACATATATTTTACAGCAGTCATTTTAAACTTAGGCATTTGGTCTTCAATTTCAAGGGAGGGAAAGAGAGATGGAAATTGCCAGAGCATGGCAGTCCACTGGGATTTATACAGTAGGGTGGGAAGAAATGCTCTCTGGAGAAGCCTGTCTTTCTCCTTTGACTACAGGCTGTCTTGAGCAATCAGCTTATACTTGATTCCTAATATTTATATAGCTAAAATTAGGTAAGATAAATTCCACCTTATGTTAAGTAGTTCACCATGAAGACAGAAACATGAAAAAGATTGTGAGATGGAAGATGATGGGATTATCTGCATTGTTTGTGCCAGGGGTGCACTGAAAAGCCTTTGGTCTTTAGCTGAGCTCCTAGTATGCAACGCACAATGCAAACACAGAACAAGAGAGCTTGCCATGCCCTAGAGAGCTTATCCATTCCCCACTGTCAAAGATTTTAATAGTTATACCAGAGCAGGAGTATCTTCCCATAGCGGTCTGCTACAAAACTATGATCTCAGTCATAACTCAGTAAAAAGCTTTCTAATGCAAGTACAGAATACATTAGAAATGAAAAATGTTAATACATTATATTGGTATCTTCTCTGATTCTTAAGGATGCTTTATTTATAAAGCTTCCCCACAATAAAAGGTATAATTTCCAACACAAACTGAAAATATTTAACAAACTGAATGATTTAAAAATTCAGAAGTATATGTAAGCATCTGGACTCCTATCTTATGTGTATCGGGTTGTAAGATAAAGGTTTCTGTGTAGATATAGATGGGTTATAGTGTCTCAGTTTCTCATTAGAGTATGTGGAAGCATAATTTTCTGAGAGATTTAATTTAAAGACCCAAGGTTAAAATAAGATAAAATCTTATAAACTTCAGGGTACATACCCCAACCCCACTATCCAATCAGTATGACTTGTCTTATTTTTTCTTCAAGTTGTACTCATAAAATCACTGTGCAGACTATCACAGAAGATGCAGAAGTTCATGACAATGGACAAAATCTCTGCAATATTGGGTATTTTTTCTTATAAGACAGGTCATATAACTTGTCTCTGGCCAACTTTACTTGCTCCTTTCGCTGTAACTCACAAAAAATATAGATACCCCAAATCCCATTTAATATCCTGTACAAAATGGTGGCCATGCTAGATGCACAGTTGATGCATGCAAAGCATGCCAGACATTTGGTGGGAAGATGTCACAAATTTTTCCATATCAGGGATTGAGTTATATGAACTGCACTGTATTAACTAGCCTTTAAAATTCCAATGACATCTATAGGAACTAAAAACTTTAAAGCTGCAACATTGTAAAACAAGCAGCAGGTCATCCAGAACACAAAATAGGTTGCAGTACAAAAGTTATTTAATGCTAGCTTGCTTTCTAACAAGCTTTAACACAGTGTTAAATTTTCAAACATACCCAAATGTTGGGGTTGGTGCCTATTAATTAATGTATTCATTTTCAACTAGAAAAATGCTGTAAATTACTCGTTTCTATGAGGCATACACTGTCAAATCCAGTAGCTGAAATATAGTTGGACATACAGTAACATTTCAGCTGAAACATCAAGGATTAATATAACAATAACTGTAATGAATTGATAATTGAATTTGAAAGCAATTAATTTTGTGCAAATATTTTAGCTGATACATCAGTGGCATAAGTGTAAAATTTGAGAGCTTCCATCAGACATTGCTAGACACCTCAAGACATAGACAAACCTCTTATTAAAAGGGTTTAGATAGTTATGGCAGAAAATTAAAAGCTGATGAATCATTTTGCTATTACAGAAGAAATAACATTACTTGGAATTTATAAATTATTCTTTTTGTCATAGAATGCATAATGAATCTAAATTTTTGTTCATCACTTGCTTATTATTAATTTAAAAGGCATAGAGATGGTGTAATATATTTTCTCCAATTCCATTTTTTATTAATAGAAGTCTTCCTTTTCAGGTTTAGCACAATGTCCAAGAGGAATGTAGTGTTGGGGTAATGAAGGAGTAAAGAAAACAAGTCTCCTTGAGTTTCAGTTCTCCTGATTTACATAGCAGTCTGCTCAACAGAGAAAATTATTCTATTACCCACAACAGAACACACACCTCATTATGGAAGAGTGGTGCATGCTGCTTTAATGACACCACAGACTACAACACAGAGATTGTGAAGGGCTCGTTTGGGATGCAGTTGCTTACCTGGTTGCAGAAACATGCATGGAATGTATACATCTTATCCTTTCTCCAGGTAATATGCAACTAGTTGTAAGAGTAATGAAATTAATGGTATTACATCAACATTTAGATATAAAATATTTATTTATATGTGTTTAATATAAAATATCAGCCCTCTTTCCATCCAATAACTGTCCTCATTCCAGGACCTACTTCCAACATTTTTCTTTCTCTGGAGAAAACAGTACAAAAGTTATTAAACAGAGAAAGGAAGTTTGCTAAATGTTCCTCTTTAAAGATATAAGTGATATATATTAAATTATATTAAGACTCACTTGAAATATATTCCCTTGTTTTCAAGATAAGGCAAGTCTCAGGAGATTTAGAGGAATTCTGCAAGGCACAGATAGATAGATAGAGCAGCTAGATACGGTGGGTCTGTGTTGGGTGCATGTTATAGCCAAACAGCAACAGAGGGGCTTCCAGTTTTGTCCATGTTGCACAGCTATAGCACCTCTGAAGCTTTCATTTGGCTTTCAAAGCGAATCCTTGGAGTGCTCACAGTGTCTGACTCCAGGACATCCTGAGCACAATCTGGCTGGAGGAGACTGGTAGGGAGAAACTGCCCTTTCAGTGCTTGTCAAAACATCCTTAGGCATGCTGTGAATCACCCTGGCATAGAGCATACCAAATGCCCAGCACAGGTCTCACCTGAGAAAGAGAAAAAGGAGAAGCTGCACCTACAGTATCCCATTGGATGGCTCTCCATAAGGAACACCTGTGAGCTATTCAGCACATCTATATACTTTCAGGCTCTTCTCACTTAGCCTCATGTGACAGTCTCAGATCATAAGGACACACCTGCATGCTATGTAGCCCAGGTCAGCTCTCTATTAGAAGTAAAAGATGCATAAGACATGATCATCCTGCTGTGACAAAGGCACTACAATCATAGTCTCCCTGTAAACAGTGAAAGCTCAAGTTTCTCATCCAGTATCCCGGCCTCACCTAACCATGCACCCATCCCCAGGGCTGAAAAACAGCCACTTAGCCTAGAAACAAGTTTCTATCTGGATCCAGCCATGACTAGCACATCCAGTAAGGAAAAAACAAACTGACTTTTTTGGGAAACCTCTTTCTGTGGTGGGCCCCAGAATTCTTAGATTCATCTGCTGTTGCTCTTGGCACACCAGCAGGTCATGTTCCTGGAGATACGCCCTGTAGAGTGTATGGCAGTGTAACTCCTCACAGCAACATGCCTTGTTCTCTTCTTGCATGGTGCTCTCTAGGACCTTTACTTTTCCACTGTCTTCCAACCTCATCTATGATAGCTTGTGACACATACTAGTGCAGTGATACCATTATAGAGACTGATGATAGGACATTTTAGAGTAAGATGGTGTTTCATGGCACAGACAAGTTGGAGTAGGTGAACACTAAGAGTGTCTTGTTAGACATGGTGTGATGACCTGCGGTATGTCTTGATGAGAAAACCTTATGCAGTTTGAATATGTCTAAGCTACCCCAAAAATGTCCTGGGAATTCAGTGCATTGACAGCAAGTGTGAATCTGAGGTGCTTTTGCTGGCATGGTCTTTAGAGTGGCCAAAAAGAGCAGTGGAGACAGAACCAGTGAAAATGAAAATTGCCAAGTTAAACCTCCAGCTTGCCAAAAGGAGAGCTTCCATGGGGTAACTGTGTAAGGAGATGGGATAGGCATGAGGCAAAGAAGACATCAGTTCCAAATTACCTTCAGATCTGACATTAGGTTTAATGCTCACAAAATTTAGCCCTTATTTCTGAAAACAAAAGTGAAGGTGAATTGCAGGTCTAGGGAAAGTGGAAGATCTGTACAGCCTTGCTCTAATTTTCTTGCCATCAAATGAGTGTTCAGGTGCCTGGATGAGCGAGAATCCTCTGGTAATTTCTCAGCACTTCCTGCCCTGAAACCCATGACCCCTGCTAATGCAGAGGCCTCCCATCTTTCCCTCAGTTGCCTCAGGACTCCCATCCCTCATCTTTCCTGTCTCAGAGATGCTCTGAGCCCTTTTAGCCCACCCCCTTGCCTCTCATCACTTGACCCTTGCCATCTCAAAGCCTTCTCTGGCCTCTGCCCAATTATTCCCAAATCCCTTTATGACTTAACAGCCAAGGTTCATGCTCCCTGACACTTTCCCACCACCTCTTCTTACCCATGTCTGTCTCCAGAAGGCATGGCTTTTGACATAGGGGCTGCTGTGCTCCTCTACCCCTGCAGTGCCTGCACCCTGTAGGGGTAGCTGATGATACACCAAACCACCACTGCTGCAGGCATCTGCTTTTACCCTCCTCTCCACTCACATCCTCCCAGCAGTGGTTGTGTCTCTCCTTCTGGCAGGGATTTCAAAATCCTGCAGAGAGGTTGCATTTCTAAAATATTGCTCTAGATGCATTTCAGAGGAAACACTCAGGAAAAGAGGGGAAAAGAAAGCCCTCCCTGCAGGAGCCCTCTCTCCTCTACCAGCCATGGAGATTTTCTGTGAGGATCTTTGAGGGTTTATTTAGCTTTCTCTCTTAAAAGGATTGGCAAATGTTTTTAGGAGACTTTGGCTTTGCCTCAAAACCTTAATATAGCATTAAGGAGAATTGCATAATTTAAAGACAGCAAAGGCCAAGTAGGTCATCCAGTGAAACCTCTCAGCAGTGCAGTCTTGCACTGCTTAGTATATTTTCTGGTGCCTTTGTCCAGTCTAGATCTGATTTACAAGGGATGAGGTTTCCTGTACTCCTCAGGAGTTTTTCTGACAGTTTAAGTGATTTTAACCTTTAGAAGTTTGCAACATAAGAAGTTTGATACCTGTAACTTTCATTCAGACTACACAAACTTCCATTTTACACCATACTAATTTATTTTATGTACAAAAGCTGAAACATACTGTTATAGCTCAGCAGCAACATAAATAAAAGCGAAAATGGGCCACTCAGTCATTTGCTCTTTACTGCCCATTCACAGTGAAAAAGAGCTCTGACTAAGCAAGATTTCTCTCTTCCGACAATTGTCAGTGCACCTCACCTGTTTTCATCCCTTACATCTGCTGTTCGGGCTAAGTGTGTCTTTTTTCCCGTTCTTTCATTTCTTTTTTCACTTTTGACCTTTTCAGTCATTTCTCAATGCCTTTTCTCAGATGCTTTGGGGGATTTTATAAAATACCTCAGACTGTTCTGCAAAGCTATAGAATGCCTGAAGTTCACAGTAAGTCTTACTGACTTGCTATAGTGCATGAAGGAACTGCAGTTCCACTGAAACCAGCAATGATTTTGATACAGATTTCTCTGGGATTCAGATTCCACCTTGCTTCTGCTGTTTTTCAGCCTCATTTTTCACTTCCAAAAATATTTTGAAATCACTAATTCTGATACGAGTGGTTTGATACAAAATTTTAGAGCAGCAAATAGGATGTGTCAGCTTGACTTTTAACACTTATGATGAGCAGAATTTTGTTCTAGCAGGCCACAGTACTGCAAATTTTCATGCTTGATTGTGCAGATAAGAAAAATCACATTGACTTGAGCAGGACTACATAGAGGCACAAATTCATCATGGATGATTCTGTGATGAAGGGTGTCGTGGTCCACATGACACAATGGGAACAGTTAGGCTAGTTTAGCACTGAAAAAGAAACTTTAGAAATTCAGGATTTGAATTTTGTGCATGAACAGTAGTAAGGCCATTCCACCTATTATGTTTCTCTGTGCAATGAAGAAAGGTAAAAACTGTGCTGGAATTGGCATTGAAATAAAGAGATAACATAAGTGTTTATGCTCTCCAGTGCTTGGGGTGCCATTTGAGTTGTCAAGTCTTATTATACTATCATCCACACCTGTCACATGTGTTGTTGAAAGACATTTCTAATTCTTTGCCAATATATTTTTGGACAGAGCAAAGCATTTCTTGTTGTGATAGTGAATGACAAGCTTTACAATTTCATTTGTGGGGAAGTATCTGCAGAGAATTTAAGTTGAAATGAGCAAGACGTGGCCTCTGTTTGAACGTGCATGTGCAGTGTATATGGCACTACCTGTCATACAACAGGTTGGGACTCGTCTTCAAAATTCTTCTTTTTGACTATGTGCCCTAGATGTATTTGAAATAAATCTGGGTAAAAAGTTTGCTGTTATGTAATAGGTATTCTTGCTGGGATACCCAGACAAAACACAAGTTTTGCCTCATTGTAATTTGATGTGCTTAGTTTTGAAAAGGCACTGTTTCTCCCCATTGGGCTGAAATATAGATAAGGAAAAAAATATTTTGCAAAACCTGCATTTTTCCATGAAACAAACAAAGTGAGAACCTAGTAAATGGCTCAAGTTATAAACTATTAATCAAGTTGGAATGATTTTGAGTCACCTTAAGTGACTCAGTCCTTCTGGAATAAAGCATTGAATTTCCAGGTGGTGATATTCTTTCTAGCAATCTGAATGCTGAACAAGACCATTGTGATTAATGGCTATCAAAATTAATACAGAATAAATTAATAATGAATTTCAATTATGCAGTAAAATGTTGAAGATAACAGGTATCTTCTGTGGTGTACTTACTCTATGTCTACAAGAGATTAATGTTTTAATGCATACCATTAAATGATGTGAAACTGCTATTCTTCATTCCCTTTGGAAATAAATATTTTGTAGCTTACTATTGATCAGGTAGTAAAAGCTCATTAAATTACATATATTTACAGGGGAAGTGCGTAGGATATGTCCTTAAAGAGAAATTAATTTTTTGGACATGGAACACTTATAATGAGGTGTAACCAATAATTATCAGACTCAGCCCAAATTGCAGCAACAAACCTGCATGAATAATAATTAACTTCACATTTGCTTTTGAAAACAGGGCTTCCAAAAACTAAATAATGATGGCATACTGAAAAAGTGTAGTAGAGAATTATCCAGTATCACCAGATACACGTTGACCATTGTAGTCAAACTCTCATCTTGGTGCAACATGTGAATGCACATATCAGTACCAAAGGACAGTTAACGTTACTCCTGAGGATATAAATGTTTGCGACAGAGTAAGGGTGACAGAAAACAATAATGGGGGCCTGAGGATTTATAGTATAAAATGACATAGTCTTGATTACAGAATCATCCCTCCTATTTTTCATTTTGTTGTAATACCAAGAAACTAAACATTACTAGTTTTATCTTTGTGATCATCTTCTAAAAATTTAACAGAGCTTACTTGAAGTTAGTGGCACTTTGGAGGTTTACCTTTCATACACAGTAGGTAATCTGAGGAGACTAGTAAAATATGTAATAATGGTCATATGATTTCTGTGGATAAACTGGGAGTATAAACTTCTACCCAAAAATTTTTCTTCATGTTTAAGTCCATATTTTCCTGCTCCATTTTTGCTGGATTGTAAAGGTTTCTTTCTTCTAGATTTTTGTGTAGGTCCGTATTAGTTGGTTTTGAAATGGATTATTTCCAAATTGTCCCCAAACCATATACTCTCTGACAGAATCATGGGGAAATGACATTATAATTTGTAATGTATATTCCTCTAAATCCCCCCAAAATGTTAATCCTAACATGAAATGGACATAGTAGGTGTTTTTCTGCTTTCTCAATGGTGCCAAGTCTATAATGAATTCTCAATTAAGTACATTTCTGAATTCAAATAATATGTGAGTTTTCTCTCTGAAATACAACAGGAGTTTCCCATACAGCAGGAAGCACCTTTGAGGCTCCCCAGCTGTGCTTCCCTCTCACAGCCCAGCAGTTTCACCCCAAAATTCATTTGCCATAAACTGCCAAATTCTAAGGCTGCCTTAATAGGGTGGCTTTTGGGCAGCTTTATAAATGAATGCTACCATATTAGGACACAGAACCTGACACAGATCTTTTGCTGCTGTTAAATTAAAGTATGAGAAAATATATCCACCAATTATAAAAAGAGGAGTGAAGCAGCTGAAACTCAAGTTTCAGTTTCTTACTGCCATTTGTCTATGCACCTTGAGAAATGAGGAGGAAAACAGTTGTTCAGACTGTCCCTGAGTTTAAGGGAAATGTCAATATTCAGGCTGAACGTCTCGTAATCGAATCCCAGTGTGCTTGCTCCCATGCCTGTTTGGTATAGATCCTCCATGTCCCAACACCTGAAAATAGAAACAACTTTAAATGTCACATCCTTTCACTGTTTGCTGCTAAGAGGATAGAGATCATTGAGAGATACCTAACAGCATTGTACAAGTCAACAGTTAGCAGACAGCAAGGAGATCTGTAAGGCAAAGAGGCTCACACATCTGCCTTCAGCCTGAAAGATCACGCATAGTAGTGCTGATTTGCAAAGCTGTGGAAAAATCCCATCCACATAAATCCATCCACCATGATGGATGTGTATTTTTTTCATTTGCTCCATCTCCTTTCTGATGTTTATTTTAGAAGGAAGGGCCTGCTAGGCTGACTCCCACCAAACAATTCTTGGGTCAGCTGACTGGCTTGAGGAAGAAGGGGCTTGGTGTAGGAGCTGTGGGCAGCCAGCCACTATTCCTGGCTTTGGCGTTTCTCTGGGACTGCTGTGCAGGCTCAGCTATTCACAGTTAACCCCTACTGAGACTTCAGTGAATGAGATGCCTTAATACTTCAAAGCTGTGGGACAGGTTCAGCTTTAAAAATGTCTTAAATTTTGATTAGTTGAAAAAAATTGCTGTGTGACCAAACTTTCTGGGCCATTTTCTGAAGAGAAAAGTCTTCTGAAGCCGAACGCTGGGACTCCAGTCAGAAGCACTGGGACACGAGGTCAGTTTCCTCCTTCTTCTAGAGTTATCATAGACAAGAGGAGATTTTATGTTCACAAGTCCTTCTTTCTATGCTGGGAAAAACTGTCAATCTCTCCTGCAATAACACTTATCCCCTTTCCCTTTGTTACCTATAAAAGAGCTGCTGTGCATTTAAAAAGTAAATGCAATTTATCCACCTCATCCACTCTTGCTTTTCACCAGCTAAACAGGGCAGTCTACTTCATCCTGATTCAATTGATTTTTTTGCCTACCGGGAGCACAAGTAATAAATAGCAACCTTATTTAAAGATCACTGCAGTGGTCTTGCAATACGTGTACAATAGTTTCAGTGCCATAGTAGTCTCCGTTTGATGGCTATGTGGGTTCCCGCCAGGTCTGAAAACATTAAAGATCTGAGGAAAGCTATTTTACTTCTTAATAGGAGAATCAATTGGACTGAACACATAAGTTCAAGCTGATATGATTAAATGATGCGCTAAGGAGATGGACTTCTTGCCATATATTTTAGGTTTTAAAGAAATAAATGTTAACCAGCACTGATCTCCATACCAGATTGGCTAAGAGCATAAGGTTGGACAAGGTGATTCTTCATTCTTTGTTTTTTGGTCGTTTTTGTTTGGTTTTATTTTTTTTTAATTGGTGTGCAAAAGAACAATATTACAAGCTATTTTCTTTGATTTATTGCCTTTTGAGGCAACAGAATTCTGAAACCTTAAGTAGGCTTAAGGGATTAGAACTCAGACAGCAAAGGAAGATTTCTTTGTTTTATAGACATATTAGGTCCATTGGCAGATGGGACAGGATCTAATTTAATTGTCTTTCATTTCCATAGATGTGATCAAGAGAGGCTGCACATTGTGCAAGATGCCTTTGACTTTATTGACCTCAGAAGGGTAATCTCTAAAGTCTAGCTCCTTGTGATAAAAGACATTCTTAGTGCCATACATATTTGTCTCCTTTGGCCATTCCCCTCTCTGGTACTCATTATAATTTGGTGTTGTTACATGTATTATGAAAACTGGAGCCATTAAACTGCTGATTTTACAAATAAATCTACAATAAACATTTTGTTTTCAATATTAAATACTTAGAGTTCCTACAAACAAGAGATGAAGGATGTATTTATTTATGTATTTTGGACTCTGTTTCTCATCTGTACATACATAGAATAAAAAGTACAACTTTACAACATTGTTCTACACCACTGTAAGCTATTGTCAATGTCAGAATGTTTATTCCTCCACTAACAGGCACAAATCTCTTCAAAGTTTAATTTTAGATTAATAGTTATAATAATGCAGCCTCTGTTTACTGAAATGTTGCAGAGTTATTTCCATTAATGGTAAAAAATGTGGATTATCCCACACTTTATTATCTGCAGTGACCATGTGTTTTTGATCATTTGTATCACTTTACAGGATCTGGAATTTCTTTTCCAGGAATCCTGCTCCTTAGTGTTTGAAGACAGTGACAGCACTGCCATTGACTTTACCGAAATCAGAATGTAAACCTTCAACCTCCATGTAATCTATCTTAAATACACCAGTTTCTTTTTGTTTGTGTTCTATTGTACTTGCTTTGCAGTGATTGTTTTCTGAATTCTCAAGATCAGTTTTTCAGTAAATTATTTAGTAGTCCACTGGATTTTCATAATCTCCCAGGTTCTGTTCTTTGTCTCTTTTTTTTTTCCTGTGGAAAGACCTTTTCAGTCATATTCTTTTGAAAAACATCATAGGTGACTTAATAGCAGTCATAAAAGTAAAGATTCAGCTAATGCTATCTATATTCAGGGTGGGATATGCTGCAATCCAATTATAAAGTGGAGTGGATTGAACTACACCATTGTGACTGTTCTCACATAAACCTTAAGTGGTGGTTGCCATACAGATTGCATGAAACATTTTTGTTTCTAGAGGAAATTAATTCAATTTATAGATTTGCCCTTTTAAATGTAGAGCACTGAAACATCAACCTCTTATCCATCTTCTTCCTGGGAAAGAAATAGCTATATTCAGTTAGATTCTCCTCATTTTTATTAGTTTTACACATGGCAGTTATTCCTTCATCAATAAACATAAATGGTTATGATTTCATCATTGTTAACCATGTATCAGTGTAAAATCACATAATCACTGAGACAAAATGACAAGGCTCCTAGGTGCAGAAAATCCCAAGGTCCTCTACCTGAATCATTGTAGCCTGTTTGGGGAATTCTTGAGAGAAATAAGCTCACAACTCTGAATTCCTTATGGATTCAGTAATATCTGCTGATTTCCATGGACCCTCTCAACCTGTGCTGGGTGCACCATTGAAACCGCCCACACAAACATGCAGGGAACTTCCCAGGATGTTCAGGTCAAGGTCAGTCCACCTCTGTGGAGCATTATGAAAGTTTTTCTTTCCTGAGGGGAAATAACATTACGTTC
Organism: Phalacrocorax carbo; assembly: GCF_963921805.1. Lineage (NCBI taxonomy): Eukaryota > Metazoa > Chordata > Aves > Suliformes > Phalacrocoracidae > Phalacrocorax > Phalacrocorax carbo. Next base: position 49,194,011 of record NC_087513.1, read on the forward strand.
AAGAAGTGTCAGACTACAAAGACTCTGAGAACGAGGAATCCACATTTATATCAGTGGCAGAAAAAGCAAGCTACAATACTTGGTACATATTTTAAGCACTGCAGTGATTATGTAGTTTAACTTCAAGAAACTGAAGGCCTAGCACCTCAGGAAAGGATTTGCTTACTGTGCAGCAGCACGTTTTTAGGTACAATGTGACATTAGCAAGTCTGCCTAAAAACCATCACAATGTAGTACTAAAGAGGACCAATTTTTCTCTCATAACTCAAAAGGCAGAGGAAACAACATGAAAAACAGTAAATAACATGCTTATTAAACCCAAATTACGCTGCAGTTCATTATTTTCTTTAGATTTGCTGGGCTTTATGTGTTCGTTTCTATGGCAAACTGTCAGGGTAAATGGAAGAAAATTACTAAGCAATGCATTGCATGATGATCATCTCTCATACATTAACTCCCCCACAACATGCATATAGCTCACTAACTGTTTGGTGTGCACTGAGAAGAATAAGAGCACAATGCTGTTACTCTTCATCATAGACTACACTGCCAGGAATGCAAATCAGGCTCACTGACTTATAATTCTCAGGATGCATTCTACATCCCTTTCTACAGATAACAGTTAAATTTGCCATCCATCTCTGATTCAGAGGCTGCTTGTAATAGCAAGTTACACTGCTTGGCTAGCAGTCCTGTTGTTTCACATGCAAATAAATTTGATCCTGGTGGTTTATTAGCATTTAACTTAATTATTTGGTCTAACACTTCCTGTATATTTGCTTCAAACTCACCTCACACTTCTGACCTATGTGCTATCAAGGATGCATCAGCTATGGGGATCTCCTAAGCTTCTTCAGCATTAAAGACGAATGGAGAAAAGTCACTGGGCTTTCCTGCTATGGCCTTATCAATGCTCAGTGGTGCTCCTACATCTCCGTCATCAAGCTGTCCTGTCACTTCTGAGTTGGCTTTCTTGTTTTCATGTACTTAATGAATTTTCTACCATCAATTTTCATCCTTTGCTAAGTGATCTTCAAAGTGCTTTTTACTCCTCTTAATTCCTGGTTTATATTTTATAGAATCATACAAGCATTTAGGTTGGAAAAGACCCCTTAAGATCATCAGGTCCAACTGTAAACGTAACACTTCCAGGTCCACCAATAAACCATGTTCCTGAAAGCCATGTCTACATGTCTATCTCCAGGGATGTGACTCAACCACATCCCTGGCCAGCCTGTACCATTGTTTGATAACCCTTTCAATGGAGAAATTTTTCCAAATATCCAATCTAAACCTCCCCTGACACAACTCGAGACCATTTCCTCTTATCCTATCATTTGTTACATGGGAAAAGAGACTGACATCCACCTGGCTACAACCTCCTTGCAGGTAGTTGTAGAGAGTGATAAGGTCTCCCCTCTGCCCCCTCTTCTCCAGACTAAACAACCCCAGTTCCCTCAGCCACTCCTCATAAGACTTGTTCTCTCCAGACGCTTCACCAGTTTTGTTGCCCTTCTTTGGATGCACTCCAGCACCTTAATGTCCTTCTCGTACTGAGGGGCCCAAAGCAATATTCAAGGTGCGGCCTCACCAGTGTTGAGTACAGGGGGATTATTTCTTCCCTACTCCTGCTGGCCACACTATTTCTGGTACAAGCCAGGGTGCTGTTGGCCTTCTTGGCCACCTGGGCACACCACCAGCTCATATTCAGCTGCCTGTCAACCAGCACCCGCAGGTCCTTTTCTGCTGGACAGCTTTCCAGCCACTCTTCCCCAAGCCTGTAAGCATTGCATAGGGTTGTTCTGACCCAAGGGCAGGACCCAGCACTGAGCCTTGTTGAATCTCTTACAGTTGGCCTTGGCTCATCAATCTAGTCTGTCCAGATCCCTCTGCAGAGCCTTCCTACCCTCAAGGAGACCAGCACTCCTGCCCAACTTAGTGTCATCTGCAAACTTACTGAGGCTGCACTCGATCCCCTCATCTAGATCATTGATAAAGATATTTAATAAGACTGGCCCCAACACTGAGCCCTGGGGAGCACCATTTGTGACAGTCTGATGGCTGGATTTAACTCCATTCACCACAACTGTTTGGGCCCATCCATCCAGTTTTTCACCCAGCGAAGAGTACACCTAAGCCATGAGCAACTAGTTTCTCCAGAAGAATGCTGTGGGAAATGGTGTCAAAGACTTTACTAAAGACCAGATAAACAGCATCTACAGCCTTTCTCTCATCCATTAAGCAGGTCACTTGGTCATAGAAGGAGATCAGGTTAGTCAAGCAGAACCTGCCTTTCATAAACCCATGCTGACTGGGCCTGATCCCCCAGTGTCCTGTATGTGGTGTGTGATGGCACTCAAGATGATCTGCTCCATAGCCTGGATCCTCCTTCTGGCCCTTCCTGTAGATGGGTGTCTTATTAGCTAACTTCCAGTCAACTGGGACCTCCCCGGTTATGCAGACCACTCATAAATGATTGAAAGTGGCTTGGTGAGCACTTCTTCCAGGTCCCTCAGTACCCTTGGGTGTATCCCATCTGGCCCCATAGACTTGCATGTGTCTAAGTGGTGTAGCAGGTCACTAACCATTTCCCTTTGGATTACAGGGCCTTCATTCTTCTCCTTGTCCCTGTCTTCCACCTCAGGGGCCTGGGTACCTGGAGAACAACTGGTCTTACTATTAAAGACTGAGGCAAAGAAGGCATTAAGTACCTCAGCCTTTTCCTCATCCTTTGTCACTATATCTACTCTCACATCTAATAAATGATGGAGATTCTCCTTAGCCCTCCTTTTGTTGTTAATGTATTTATGAAAACATTTTTTATTGTCTTTTATGGCATTAGCCAGATTAAGTTCTAGTTGGGCTTCGGCCCTTCTAATTTTCTCCCTGCATAACCTCATGACATCTTTGTAGTCCTAATGAGTTCCCTGCCCCTTCCTCCAAAGGTCATAAAATTTTTTCTCCTGAGTTCCAGCCAAAACTCTTTGTTCAGCCAGGATGGTCTTCTTCCCTGCTGGCTCATCTTTCACCACATGGGGACTGCCTGCTCTTGTGCCTTTAAGATTTCCTTCTTGAAGAATGTCCAGTCTTCCTGGACTCCTTTGCCCTTCAGGTTTGCCTACCAAGGCACCTTGTCAACCAGGATCCTACATGGGCCAAAGTCTGCTCTCTGGAATTCCAAAGTAACAGTTCTGCTAACCTGTCTCCTTACTTGTCCCAGAATAAAAAACTGTATCATTGCATGATTGCTGTGCCCAGGACAGCCTCCAGCCACCACATCAGTTACAAGTCTTCCTCTGTTTGCAAACAACAGGTCCAATGGGGCACCTTCCCTAGTTAGCTCACTCACAAGCTGTGTCAGGAAGATTTCTTCCACACACTCCAGAAACCTCCTAGACTGTTTCCTCTCCACGGTATTGTATTGCCAGCAGACATCTGGTAAGTTGAAGTTCCCAGTGAGAACAAGGACTAGCAATCGTGAGACTTCTCCCAGTTGTTTATAGAATATTTCACCTGTCTCTTCACCCTGGTTGGGTGGTCTATCACAGACTCCCACCATGATATCTGCCTTGTTGGCCTTTCCCCTGACTCTTACTCATAAACATGTGACCCTTTCATGCCCATTGACAAGCTCTAGACAGCCAAAACACCCCCTAACATACAGGGATACCCCACTGCCTCCTTTTCCTTGCCTATCCCTTCTGAAGAGTTTATAGCCATCCATTGCAGCACTACAGTTGTGCGAGTCATCCCACCATGTTTCTGTGATTGCAACTGTATCATAGTTTTCCAACTGCACAATGGAGTCCAGCTCCTCCTGTTTATTGCCCATGCTGTGTGCATTGATGTAGTTGCACTTCAGCTGTGACCTTTTATTGGGAAGAAGCCCTAATTTCTATGTGACTCATCTCAGGGGCTTCCATGGTTTCCAACATATCAACAATCCTTGTGTCTTTGCAGTCATGTAGATCCCCATCCTCTACCTCCACTGAGATGGATGATATTACCTGATGTGTTTCATGGATTTTCCTGTTGTCTTCATTTGTACAGGTCTTTTTCTTTTTAAACATCTAATTTTTTCCTTGTATCAAACTTTTCCAAGGAGTCATGCAAATTTTTGCTTTTCTTTTTTTTAATTTTAAATTTTAGCACTATTTTTTCCTCAGATTCTAACAAATAATTTTTTAAATATATTCCAGGTTTCTTGGAGGCTTCTTGCTTTTTGCAGCATGCTTTCCTCACCCCACCTCCCCCTTTTCTTTTTTTTTCTTCTTTTTTCTTTTTTGGCAATTTGCCTCATTTACACAGTAGCCTTTCTTAAACTGAATATCCATGCAATGGTTTTATTTAAGGTGCTTTGTAATTTAAATGGTGGTCAGTACCACAAAGTGGATCTTGCAATCATGTTTGTTGAACTAGGTCCACTAGTTCCAACCACTCAAAATCAAATCTTGAATAGCATTCTTCCAGTAGATTCTAAAAGGTGTTCTATTAAACAGTAATTTCATTTCTTTGCATGCAAAAACTCTGTCTCTACACCTTATCCTTAACAGGCATTTATCCAGTCTATATGCAAGCACTTGAGATCTCCTTACTTTTCTTACCTATCATAAATTTTCAGTTTCTCTTGTCTTGCATAATATTTCCTCACCATCATCATTGCCCCATTGCCCCAGTGAAGTGTTCAGAAGTGCAGTCCTAATACAACAAACTTTTGCATTAGGGGGGAATCCCATCTGGGACTTCAACCCAGAAAGATTCTACAACACTTTATATTCTATAATAGTTCTATGCCATTACATTAAACTAGTAGGATGCCCCTTGTCTTATTATTAAGCATAATTTCTTATTGGTTTTGCTTTTGTGGCTCAGCATTGTTACATCACAGACTGACCAACACAGGGGACTGAGCAGTCCTGGCAAGCTAACTACATCAGATGAGACTGAAATAAATAGATGATGGTTCAGTAAAGAGAAGGTCGACTGGCAGCCCAAAGAAAGAGTCTGAAAAGCTTTTTAAATTTATTTTCTGCAATGAATAGTCCTTTCGCTTTATGATAAACCACCGGTTCAAGTAGTTGTCTGGGCAATAATAACACAATTTGCCCTGTAGTATTTGGAATAGCGTAGATTACTGGCTGAGGTTCATGCATGCATGTTTGTGAAAATACTCCTGAAGATTATTTTCTTGCCAAGAGGCTGACTTATTTGCAGTTTCTTGTGTTGGTGAAAGAGGTATTGGAACTAATGCTTGACTAATTAAGTAACAACTGACTACAATAATGAAACAAAATCCCATATTTGACCACGAATTTCTGTATTGTCCTTTTATTGAGCTGGGAAAATAATACTGAATATGCCCACAGATATGTGTTTATTTATTACACTGGTATGCCCATGTCTCTGCTCACTTTTCAGGCTAATCCCAACAACCCTATTTCTATAAAGCTTTATAGAAAGACATACATGTAGGTTTTCATGGAAAATAAATTTTAAATTCATACACAATTTATTCAGGCAAAAACCCCAAATCCCCCCTGCCAACCAGGTTATGCCCGCTTTGTGTTTAGGGGCTGTATCCAGGGAAGGTGCTGAAGTCTGACGTGATCCCTGAGGGCTCTCTTGTCATGAAGCATGTTTCAATAGCCTAAACATCAGGCAATATCAGTGTCCTTTGCCATCAGTGCTTTCCTAAAGTTTCAAACATTTCTGTATGAGGTTAAGACCTCAAGGAGATCTCTGCCCCTCTGGAGTTATTGCAGGAGGCCACAGTATCTCCAATGGCATCAGAAAGCTATATTTAGGCAACTAAATTTTGCCTCTGTGACAACAGCGGATGGGATACCTGGTGTTGTCAGGTCACAGACATTGTGACTGTCCATCCACACTATGGATAAATAACTGCTACTACATACACGAAAGGGCTATCACAGGTTCAATCTTTCCTCTCTTCTTCCCTGTCCAACTCTTCCTCTGCCATCAGCCTCTGGATGTACTGCAGATGAGTATATGTGGCCTTGAACATGGGTTCAGAGGCCCATGGTCAGTTGACACAACACATAAATCAAAGACCAGCAGCCAGAATATATGATCTTTGTGACTAAGCAAATGAACTTAAGCCACCGAATGTAATATTAAAAATTTTCAGAGACAAGCAAGTTAGGCTGCCAGATACAAAACAGCCAAAGAAATAAAAGGTTGTAGATAAACCATTCTAATCCCCTGAATCAATGCCCTAAGGGAAGATACAACTGTTTCTCTAAAGGAAGTAAAAGACTGTTTATAGAGAATGAGATTAACTTGATTAAACATCAATTTCTTCAGTGAATACAAATGATTAACATTCCCTAATCATAGTTTACTATATTTGATAAACTCTCGAAAGAAAATGGTTGTTGTTGGGATTCAGTCATTTAAAGTAAGTTGCTGTCAGTTTTAGAAATAATGGCAAGACAAAGGAAGTGATGAATTCTCTGGTATCTGTGCATGACTTTGCAACAGATTAGAGAATAAAACTAGCTGTAGTAGAAGCAGTAATAATGGCAATAATAATAATGACAAAAACAGCAATAGGATACTTGGAGATTATAAGACAGAGCTTTTGGATTATTTTAGTGCCTTTAAAATGGAAAGAACTCTCCTAACATATGCACCTGTCACATCTGATAGAGGTTATAAGTGTCTGCTAGTGGTTAGTAGTTGGGCACCTAAGACTTTAGCAGGAAAGCATCGTAGTCTATAATTGATGTTAATTCATCTCTATTCCATTGATGTCAGCAGAGCTGGAATTTGCTTCACCACATTCAAGTCTGGCCCTTACTGTTTACAAATGGTATGTGGGAAATATTTATTAAATTGTAATTACTCATAGCTGACTGCAGGGCTGTGGCTGGTTGCAGGCTAGGAATTGTGCTGAGTCTGAATTTCCAAGCACAGGCGGATAACGCTACACTGGAACAGCTATGCTCACCCTATGGAAAATTTGGGATTTTTTTTTGTAAGAAAAAAAACCCAAGAAAACACAAAACTGGAAATGTACAAACAGCATGTATTTCTTTGAAGAAAATTTAAAGCCAGTGAGATGGCAAGGGATTTAGGCCATCCAGTAAAACAGAGGGTCCAAGAAATGTCTATTACAGTATTCAGCAAGGTAGGTCTGGAGGTAGCTTAGAGCCTACCTACCTTCCAGGTTTCCACAGTTGTCCTGCAATCATCGTGATGCCACAGAAAACTTCAGTTCTGTTGAATCACCATTTACCAGCTGAGATCCAGTTCACTGGAAATCTTCCAACCAGTTCTAGAAAGACAAGCTAGTTTTTGCTGTGCTGGAGCAAGATGCTTTGTAATTCACATTTTAATCAACATTCCTGCCTTTGTCAGCCAATGGGAAACAGCTGAATATATTTAAAATCAAATCATGAAGCAGCTCAAAATAGTAGCTGTGTTTGAATCACTACAAAATGAAATGGGGGAAAAAAGGTATTCCTGAATAGTACTAGCAGCTGACAAGACAATAAAGGGCTATGATAAGAACACAACTACTTACTATTATTCTTGCCTTGAAATAGCATTTGCATGGAGACAATTTATATTTTATTTTAATAACATGCTAAGGGTAAACAAGATAAAATATATGTTGGAATGACTTGTCTGATTCTGAGGAAATTACCCCCAAGAGTTTTCTAATATTTTGTCTCAGATTTTTTGTTTCTATTTCCTGTTAGTCTTATCTGGTCTACATGTTGTTATCAGAAGCTCTATAGTACATTCAAAATGTATATAAAAATAATATCTGAGTGTACTGACAGATCATTTCTTCTTTCTGTTTCCTTCACTTTCAACTAAAGGCTGAAGAATGCTAATAAATCTACTTCTTTACCTCTCCTACCCTGAGACCATCAACCCTGTAGAAAAATGGAAGTTAGACCTGATCAGTCTAGAAACATTGCTTTTCAGTTCATTTCACTCTCATTCAATAACTGTTGGTAGCAAACAGCAGAGGGCTGTTAATGACCTTTAATTGCCTTTAGAAACTTAAAATACAAGTAATTTTATTCCCCCTGGGTATACATAAATGAGAGAAAGCAAAGAGCGCACACATCTGACCGGTCACAGAACAGTCATTAGATTTATTCATCAGTATCTAGCAAATTCCTTATTCAACTCAGAAGTTTAGAGGATTCAAAGCAACCAACATAAGAACGATGAAAAGAGGAGGGAAATGTGGTCGTCTGGCTCAGAGGTGGGAGGCAGGTTCTCTCCTTTCTCCTGCTGACTTTCATGGTAACTGAAGCGAGCTACTGCATGTTTCTGGTACACACACGAGAAATGTTTTACCAGATCTAGACAGAGCTGTACATCGCAGGAGGAGAACAACTGTTTCACAAAAACAGTGGCAATGTTGATTAAGAAGGATGATTAAAAGGAAGAACACTAAAAGAAAGAGCTAAAAAAAATAAAATGTAAGAAAAAAAAGTAGAAATGTGCTATCTATTGTGATGCATGCAACAACCTCATAAATAAAAAGCTATCTTCTTTGCAAAATAAGATTATAAAGAACATACAGTAAATAACCAAGCACTTGTAAATGTATTTGCAAACATTCAGTAAACGCAATGCAGTGTAAATTAAGGACAACTCCTTAGCAGTCAGCAGTTATATAAGTCTAAAATCAGCACAAGTGAGGTCAGACCAGGGTCTAGGAATGTTAATGTATTTGAATTGGAATGTTAATGCATCTAAACAGGAATGCCAGGTACAGCTTTACAATGCAGTGTCTGGAATTAATATTCAGTACTCTTCCCCTCTAATAGACTTTGGTACTGTGGAAAATGCAAGAAGCACAAAAGAGGAAATCTCATTCTTCTGCCAAAACCACAATCAGCAAAGCAAACTATGAGCTGATAAACAGCTGTTTTTCATTCTGATATAATAGGAACAGAAAGAGAAATATGGAAATTGGAAGGCTGCAAATGAGGCTGTTTCACTTCCTGTTCAACTCTCAAAAGTCCCAAGGAACAAACAACACCTGAGTTTTGGGTGTCCTTCTCTAGCGTTGACTTATTTTTACTCTTTCAAAGCTCTCCAGTGCTCACTTGTATTTCACAAGTGAATGCTGACAAGTGTCATGTATGTCACAAGAAATCAGTCATTCAACAAAAGAGAACAACGATTTCATGTCATTTCAGAGAAAGACCTCTGCTGAAGCCGCACAGCCAGAAAAAAATAAAAGGCCTGCCCACCCCAAAGACACCAGCCAAGAAGCAGAGTGCTGAAAGAAAAGTAATTCAAGAGGAGCACAAAATAAGGAGAATGAGAACAAAAGTAGGTTGGCCTGAGTGATTTAGGGTGGGAGCGATTCAGTGTTGAGGGCCAGGCTATTGTAAACTGAAGTCAGATCACAATGGACTTGGCTGGTTGTCTTGTTTGATTATTTTTTGGTCTGAAAACCTTTTGGGGGGAATACTATGAATGATAGTAACAGATGTTCATTTCACAGCATCTTAGCTTTTGACATTTCATGGTTCTGTGCAGAGCTACCATTCTGAAGAAACTTATGTTGTGCCACTACCTTAGCAAGTGCTAAGACTATAAAAAGGATGAGAGGTAAAACATAAAAACACAGAAAACAAGTGAGCTTCTTTATCATTCCTTTAAAAAACACTACTGAAGTGATTGTGAGTAGTTGCTGAGTCCCCTTTTTGGCTAGAACCATTCCTCATAAAGCAGCAAGAAGAGCAAGATTAAAGAAAAAGCAAACACTGAAGGGTTAAAATCTCCAGCCTGTCATGCATTCAAACCTACCTTTGACCTTGCCTTTTGCTAATATGAGACAAACCATTCATCTAACCAGCAGGACCTCAGAGGCCTTGAAATTAAATCAGGTCCCTGCCTCAAGGTGTTTAAATTAAGTAGCTCTTGTAGTTGGGTCAATGTAAGTCAGCTGCCCATTTGACTGGCCTGGGGAGGGAGAACTGGCTTTTCTGGCACAGTTCCAGGTGGGCAGTTGCCTTCAGAGCCCAGTAAAGTCCCTTCCAGCACAGAGCAGAGAGAAAGACGTAAAATGTTTCTCCCCAATGTTATAATTTTCTTAATATCTGTTCCCTAATGAATCTCAGCTGAAGGACTATTTAGCAGATTAAGACTTTTTTTTTTTTTTTTTTTTTGGGCTGATGGAGCTTGACCTCTTCTGTTGCAGAGAAGGACATTTATCTCCTTCAGTGGCTGGCTGGCTGTGATACACACGGTTGCTCTGCCCATACACTACTGTGTGTGTCTCCAGCTGGGAGCAGTGGAGGCCATGCTCACACGCTGTTTTTTGGAGGTGGTACCTGTGAGTCTCTGGGCTCTGGCCTAAGAAGGTGCTCAAATAGAGGTGACCAAGCACTGCAGGTCTCCACCTTGATAACTTCTGCTGCTGGGCTGTGGGGTGTCATTTCGCAGCTGGGGATGTTACTACTGGTGATGGGGGAAGTCTGGGATGCCAAATCTGTACTTTTCTGAAGGATTTTCTGAAGGATTCTTCCCATAACTAAAAATCTCACTTCTGTTTGTTTTTTGGTTTGTGGTTTTTTTTTGTTTTGTTTTGTTTTTTGTTTGCTTGTTTTTCCTCCCGAGCACTGTAGCCTCACATGCAGGTTGCATGAGAGGGCAATCCTGGTTATGCTCCTGCTGCTGGAAAGGATTTTTCAGAGTAGCTAATGAATCGGTTCATTCCTCAGTGACAATTCATATTTAAGCAATAACCACGTTAATTTCTAAAGTTTCAGAACTACAGACAACAAAAGCAACACAAGAGTAATACGTTATAATCTGAAAAAGACAAAATGAAGCCTAAAGATAGCAGCAGGGAGAGTTGTAACCCCCTTCATTTAAGAAATCCAGGGCTTGCTTTGTACAAGGGCAGTAGAAATAGTCAGGTAAAGAAGAAATACAAAAGAGGGGAGAAATGATCAGCAGGCTCTGGGATTTTTTGAATAAGGTGCTTTGGAGCAGACAGGGCTAAGAAAGATACTGGGGAAGTGGGTAGATAAGGGAGAGAGCGAACTTGGCTTCATAACTTGGGAATTCGAATCTTTTTAGGATTTGAGAAGCCAGATTATAGCATTTTTTCTAGTTCCACATGCCAGATAAATGTACTGCTGGACAGGAATAAGTGCACAGATCCTGTGACAGGTGAAGAGAGTTAATTGTTCATGATCTGACAGCCTTTAGAGTGGGGCTGCACCTTGGGAAAACAGAAGTAAAAGTTCATTTTCTGTCTAAAAGGAGGACATTAATAGTCCTATTCCATTTAGTATGATTTTCTCCTTTGATCTGTGTATGGCTTTGTCTACCCTGTGCTAATTTACTTAAGTGTTTGTAAGGAGGGGCCAAGGGGAAAAAGCTTTCATTAGAGCTACGGAACTGCTGAGATGTTTGACAGTAATTCTATTTGGAATTCATTTATTTAAGTGTAGACAAGGTGGGGTTGAGGAGTGATTTTTTTTCTTGGTATGGACAGGATAAATAGTTGAATGGAAATGTGTGTGTTGATGACTGGAATTGCTAAAAAGCTTATCCCTGAACAAAGTTCACCTAATGCAATGCTGCATGGGTTACTGATTGGGTCTTCTTGCTATGCCTGGCACACTCATTCATCTTCTAGACCAAAACCAGACAAATACACATGGGTACATGCAAATACATATACAGGAAAAACCATAGTGAAAGCTTTACTTGCATTTTTCTCTCAGTGTGTCCCAGGACTCCCAAGGGAATGATTTATTAGAGACAGTATTTCATTCCCCAGGATTATTTTCTGGCTTCCTGGCAGAGTCTGCAGAGATGACAGTTGTGGTGCTTGTTACTAAGATGCACTTACATAGTGCACTGAGATTGTACTGAAATGACCAATGGGCTTTTCACTTGAGCAGCAGTCTTTTGGGAATAGATTTCAGTCAATATTAACCTAAGCTGTGTTTAAATCATTGACATGGAGGTAAAAAGCTTCATACCTTATTACCAATTCTTCAAGCCATATGCTCCTCCATTTTGTTGAATAAAATAGAACTGACTGGATACAAGTTGTGGTGTTGGTTGGGTTTATTCTTCCTCTTCAAAGGGGAAAAGTGAAGAGGACGAAATATTAAAAATTAGATGTCAACAGCCTCTCTGTGCAGACCGGTTGTGATGTGCATCTGCACTTTTCCATACTGTTCCTTGTACCAAAGAATTATGTGTGGTCATTGCTGGTTGAGGATACTTTACTTAGTAAAAGAAACAGAGACAGGAAACCCTAAATATGAAATCTGAAGGAAAAGAAACCATTGTAAAAAATATAGGGTTGTATAATAACATGGTGAATATCCTACTAAAGGAGAACATTTTAAATCAAATAAGAGCTGAAAATGTATAAGAATTCATAATAAGAAATTCTACTGACTTTAATTTTTCTGTCAACCAAGAAGTAATATTTTATAAAATAGACTTTTTTCAAAATACGTTCTTCTTTAAATGACAGCCTGGCTTGATCAAAAAGCCTTAATGTGTATTTGTAATTAAAGCTTGAAGTATTGATCGTTGCAGCTGGATAAATAAGCATTATGAATTTTTTTTTGATTGCAAATAAAATTATTTTATCATCTAATTAGTACACAAGTAAATTGAAATTAATGTTCCCATGCATTAACTTGAAATAATGGAAAATCTGGAAGTATTTCAATTTATACATTTTAAAAACACTTATTTATAGTTAGTTTATTTTAGTAAAACTTAAATACATAATGATCTCAGTAAAAGATACAGCTGGTGTTAAAGAACTGCTAAATTAAATAAATGAAAACACTAACTGAACAGGTAATAACTTCTCTTAAAGCATTTGCCCAGCTGTAGGTAAGAAATATAATTTCTTACAGATTATTTAGAAAGTATCAGTTTGTACTTTACATATATGCCTTGTTTTTGTGGATTCCAAGATTACAAGGCCCCTGATTTCCTTCAGGAACAGAACTCATTAATCTTGTATGCCATTAACTCTGTCTTAAGACTTTGAAGTATATTTTCCACATCTGGCTGTATGGAAGGTCAGGATGTTCCCAGCTTTATTTAACTGCAACCAGATTCTGATCACTGTTTTCCAAACCATTTGATTTTTATGTTGCTTTTCATTTTGCATCACTCCCAAGACAATATTAAAACTAAAATTGCTATGCTGTTAGTGATTTGATTTACATATTAAAATACAACAGTAACAGCATTCATTTCCATATTGTTCCTCACAATAGATTCAGACTACTTTTATAATTCAGTCAATATTGATATGTAGAATAAGTGGAAATCTCTTCAAATTTTAACACACAATGGTGCACTGCTTTATCAGATTTGCATGATTAACGGCAATCTTTGCCTCAAATAGCTTTTAATTAGATTAAAGATAAAATATATCAATTATGGAAAAATCTGCAGTAATTTAAGACAGGTATAAATTTTACAGCAGAGGTCAAAGACAGGGTACATAAGTGCTGGATCCATATTAACCCCTTGCCAATGAATATTCATTTCAGCCCTCAACCCTCACCCATGACATCCCACCTTTAAATGGGGAATGTCTCTCTAACTGAAATCATGATACCATTGGAGTCAGTGCAAAAATTTCCAACATTTCATCTGCAATGTATTTTCACCTCTGTTTTTATATAATACTCTATAACAAGCAGGTTTTATATTTGGCTATATTAAAATTCATGTATGAGGTACTAATGAGAGCGAAATGTCAGATTGTGAAAAGTGGCTCACATTGTTCCTTTGGTTCATATTTGATTTTTGTCTCCATGTCTCTCCAGCTCTTTTCTTTCTTTCCCTCTACCGTAATAAAATACATAGATACTATTTGTAATTTTGGGAAACTCAGGATATTAATCACATCCCATACAAAACCATCACATGCATTTCAAGTCTTGCACGGAGCTCATGTGGACGTTCACAATCAGCCATTTTTTTTTCTCCATCTCTTTTACATCGTTCTTTAAAAATGTGCTCTTTCATTTCACAGCTCACTTCTCTGACTGTTTAGATGGACTGTGTTACTAAAGCAAGTGTGTCTCTCTAGCATCTCCAATATCTGCAGCAGTTATCCCTAATGACTTTACATGACTTACAGTTTCTCTCAGATTTCTTCTTCCATAGGCCAATAAACCTTTCCTCATAACCCAAAGTTTCTGCCATCTTTTCCAAATGTACTATTTTATCCTGAAGCTTTGTTTATTTTTCTCCTCTATACCTCTATATTTCAGCTTGTTCACAAATTAATTTCATACAAATTTTTACTGTAAATATCAAAGCCTTTATATGCTACCTTTGCAATTCAGTGTCTCACAAAATATTTTATGGCTTACCTAACACATATACAAATTATTTGCAGGAGTTATTTCATTCATCCACTGCAGAAAAGTGGGGTGAAATAAAGTCTTTAACAGCACATTTCAGCATTATACAAGGAATTGGGAATGTCATATCAATTGAGTCCACAGAGGAATGTGGAAAGGCAAAATGCTGTTAACCTAGTTACAGTTTGGAGTAGAGACTTACATGAATTATAATATTTTCTCATAGGGATATAAAATAACCGTGACTCATAACTCTCCAAAGCTACATAAGATCTTGCCCATCCAGAGTTACTGCACCAACTGTATGCTAATAATATTTAGTGAGGAAAATTTCTAGATACTATATCATACATACAGATAATGAAATTTAGTAGATTTAAAGTATAGTACGCTTTGTGTAATTACAGTGCTCTGTCATGCAGAACACAATATTTTTAAGAAATTCCTCACCAATATCTAGAATTAAGTGAGGTAACTTTGTCAAGGACATCCTTGGCCCCTTAGCAGAATGGGAAGAGGTTGAATCTCTGAAAAAAAACCCCCATGCATTGGAAATTGACTTGTGCCTTCTGGGAAATCTGTTCAATGTAGAGAGCAGAGATGACTGATGCACATGCAGTCCTCAGAGAAGGTTAGGAACAGCTCTGGGAGTAGTCATGACTCTTGGACCTGCAGGTCTTGTAGAAAAGCAGGAGAATAAATGAAAGACAGGGCAGGAAGGCACCAACAAGATTTGACCCTGAACCCACTCCAACAAGCACTTATTCATGAGCAGTGAACACTGACTCAAGTGGCACCCAGGGACTTCTTCTGCCTGTCCCGTGGCCACACTCCTTCATTTAGCCACATGCCCAATATGGACCTGAAACACGCCCTCTCAGATCTATCTTATGACCTAGCACCAAGCTTGCCACACTACCTACTGGAGCACTTCCAGCAGCTCTGACATGCAGCCTGTCTGTTAGCACAGTGTGAACTGAAGCTTGTTGGGGAAACAAACTAAAGCAGCCTATGTGTGTTTAGGAAATGCTCTGCTTTGGTACATGAAAATGAAAGCCCTCCATCTGCCATTTGTAACAACACCCTCTTTTGGCAGATCATTCACACAGGGGTTCAGGGTGGCACCATGGCAGAAGAGTTGATATCTTGCAGTTTTATGCATTAACTTTTGTGTGAATCATCTAGTGAGCTGTGCAAAATATTGTACTCAAACCTACTGGAACTCAGGTTTGGAGTTTTTAGGTTCATTAAACTCTGATCATGTTACAGAAACATCTACAAGCTTGGCTGAACTGGAAAGCCAGTGAATCTCCTTCATCTGGAGACACACCAGAGGGAGGTGGTGGACGACTGCTGTGTTCCAGTGCAACTTCACTGGTGACTATGAGGATTCAGCTTGTCCCTTGTTATCTAAGACAAATTAAGCTACAGAGGAAAAAGGTCATCCCTCAAAATATACAGGCTCCCAAAGCTTCAGAAGTGTGTGCAAGTACAATTTTCCCATGCTTTTTCATTTTTTTGCATGACCATGTCTGTCTGAATCGTATGCCTAGTGACCTCTCTTTCCCAAGATCCACTGTACGATGCCATCTCCCTGAGCAGTTTCAGACAGCTGCCATGCCTTTAAATCAACCTGCCAAAGAAACATTTCCTCATCCTCTCTCTAAATGCAGACTCCCTTCCTCCCCACTAAATCATCCTGGCTTAAGGCCCAGAATGGGCAACATTGACTTCTGGACCAATGACAATTTTTCTTTACAGATGAAAATGTGGCTGTGTTTAGCATTTTCTTTCCCAACCACATAAAGTTAGGAACAAGTTTTATATGCTGGTAGAAGTCATTCCTGCTTCCCAATATTCCCAAGTTGTAGAGGGTCTCTGGGTATCCAATTTCAAAATTTTGTCAGTTTTCTGAACAGAATAGTAAATTAAGTCATTTGGTAAGTTGGTTTGTATTTACTTGATTTAATTTGCCTCTCTTTCTCAGGCATGTGCTGTCAGGGAGAGGAAATGAGAGAGAATGAGAGCAGACTAGGAGGAAGATAGGAATCCGCTGAGACAAAGTTTCAGTAAGATGAGACAAGAAGCCTGGGAAATGTGGCTTGGAAAAGAGTAAAGGTGGAGAGAGCTAGAAACCAGTGTGCATTGTGTCTAGGAGAAGATGGAGATGAAAATTGTTATGTCTACTTGATATAAGGAGAGAGAGTGAATCCCAAAGTCTATAGTGCAATAAAAAAAAATAAATTAGGTTCTTAGTTGTGTTATCATTAACTTCGTGACTATAAAACCCAATTTGTCAGTGATTCTCTTAGCCACTTCATTGACAGTCACTTCTTAAAATCATACCCCTGGTATGAAGAAGTATGGCAATTACTACCTGATACCTTCAAGAAAAACCCAGATTTTACTCCCATGTTCATGCTTCTAATTATAGGTTGCTTTGATGATGTCTCCAGAATATTCTCTTCACTTCCCTGGAAAACTGTCTATAAACTGACTTTTTGCCAGTGCTCTCTCTGGATTGCTCTTGGGTGTTGGCTCCCTCTCAGCACCAACAGTTTCAAACATGGGATCTGCTATATTTAAGCCACCTTCTGGCCAGAATATGTCAGGGAAAACCCCTATCTATAATCTTTTCAATGTACATAAAGAATACACAGTGACACATTCAGTGACATCTCCCTCTTACCATCCTCCTGGGGTTTCAGCAGAGCTGGTCTCCACCCAGAAAAGTGTTTGAGTGACTGCCTAGAAGAGCCACTATGTGTCTGGGGAATTTGCTGATAAAAGGTCATCAGAAAAGACTCCTAGGCATCACTGCTTCCTCCTCCGTTCACCCATTCATAGACAGCAAAAGCTCACAGCCTGCCAAGTGTTTGCAGAGTCCAGGCTCTCTCACATGACTAGTAAACTCCCTCTCCGGGAAAAGCCCTTGTGGAGCTCCTTTTACTGGCTGCAACACATGCTTACAATAAGCAAGAATACAATTCATTGGGGCAGTGCAAATAACATTGGCAAGCAGATGTCTTTACTTCCACTTTCTTCTGGGTGTTCTTCATGATGACCAGCACACAAATAGCACGTGCAACCCTTACTTTTCTCTAGGTCTTTGATTTAATTAAAGACAATACAAAAACATTATATAAAGCAGTATAAAAACCTAACGCTAAGATGCAGCACTGCCTGCTGGTGACAGTGCTGACTTTTCGGTCACAATGATGCATTTGTATGGGTACTTACTGAATTAGATTAAATCAAGTAAAGATTGCCAAAAGAAACATTAAAGGAATAACATTGCAATGCACTTTTCCAAGCTAGTCTTATTAGAGTTAATCAATTTTGCATGTATGTAACAAACTGTTTAGAAGATCTATACTGTAATTGTGTCAGCAGCAAAAGTCTTAGCTTTTTCTTTTAATCTACATGAGAAAAGTCACCTGGACAATGTAACTTTGGTTTCCAAAGTACAGAAGTGAATGCAATGTAAACAAGTCTGATGTTAAAGCCTTGTAATATCCTTTCCAAATTTATATCTGTTATAAAATAAACCATGGCAACAGTGTTTACGTGACCATCCTTCTACAAGCAATAAGGATGACTCTGGCGAATAAGATGATATATAGAGAGAGCCAGCACTGGTGGGTTTTCCATATCTTTTTTATTAAAATTAAAATCTTCATTTTGCACCTCCAGTGCAGATCATATTTTCTCAACAAAAATGAAGGTGCTTCATTTGCTCATTTTGTACTGGTGAATTTCACTTGCTGCTTCTACCTATTATATACATCGATTCCCAGATCATGTAATATTCAAAAAAATAAAACAGTTTCAATGAAAGTTTTCAGGGGCTTGGAATGAAAGCATGCATTATGAGGGTTTTAATAATGATGAGAATAAGAAAGATGAGTTCTCAGACTTTTTCTCTCTATGTTCTGGGCATCACCAGCTTGCAAAATTAACTCTTAATAGTTCAGTCAAAAGCATACATGAATGTATTTAAGAAAGCTGGACTGGTGAAGAATAGATGAAATACCACCAGTTTACTGTTAAAGTCTGTATTTGACATGTCTCAGTCACTGAGGTTTTACTACAGGTTATATAATTAGTTTTGATCTAAATTTTGTCCCAACACACTAGTCTAGAATATGAGTTTTTATAATCCAGGTAACCTCTATTTCAGCTGAGGGAAAAGCATTTTACAAGTCACTAGATAAAACCTAGTTTTATTGAAGTCAGCAGCAAAACTTGAATTGATTTTCATGTCACCGTGTTTTACTTTTTGGGCCTTTGCAAAAAAAAACATAGAAAAAGAGAGAGGGAGTGAGAGAAGGAGAAGGTGGCTATTTGCAGGGGTGTGTGTGTGTGGGAATTAAGTATATGAAATTTCTTTCACCCCATTCCGTTTTGGAGGAAGAAGGGGCAGGGAAGCAATAAAGAGGAAACAGATTTGTCTTCTACCTCCCAGCAAAATTTTTCTTTGAACAGACACTATTAAAGAGAAATAAGAGATTAGAAAAAGAAACTGAATTTACACCAGAGGCAGTTGTGTACATGTCATGTTCATTGAAATGGTCAGTGAGGAGCAACTGGGGCATAGCACCATGGCCTTCAAGAGCTAGACATCAATATATGAAGCCACTGTCAAAGCAGCAACAGGGGAGCAAGCTCATCCAAAAAGCCTGTTTTGACAAGTAAGGCTAACCACTTTTCCCATGTTTATTAGACTACGCTGCTGGGAAATTGACTGTGCTAGTCTTTGCTGAGAGTTTAAAAAAAAAAAATCCATATAGATCATTCTGCCTTGAACACGATGATGTTATGGGGTCAGCCTTTCATCTGTGAATGATTTAATGCATAAAGAACATAATTTCCCAGGAAAGTATAAAGGCCAACACTAAACCATATGTACAAGATTTTATTCTCAAAAAACCTTCAATATATTATGTAATACCATACTGCAAGAGAAGCCACAGTATGCTTTTGTGTAAAACACTGTCATGACTGTTTCTTGATGTTTAGGCTGCATTCGTCACTTGTTTGGATTTCTAGTTCCAAGGACCAAACACTTTTAACATTTGTGCTTGTTTTTTTGGTGTTGCTTTCTGTACCATGATCCAAATTTGTTTTGCAGTCACCTACCCCTAAATAGTTTACTAGAAAACAGTTAAGGGATAATGTGTTATCCAAGCCTTATGATCAGAGTGGAAAGGATGGTACAGCCCTATGCCAATGAGGCAGTGAGATTGAAGAAGTTTAAGCTACTTACCATATTTTTCTTGAATGAACATGGAACTAATGCAGTATTATTATTTTTATATGATGTTTTATGTTCTTCCTTCATTATTAATAAATAGCAGAAAATATCAGAAATATCAAAAAAGGATGTTAAAGTAAATATAAGATGTTAAGTGCTTTGGGTGCATTTGCTTCTCAGTCACAAAAAGAAATGTAGACATACAGAAACTATAGTCCAAATACAAAATCAAGGTAACATGCCTGGTAACATAGCTGCAACGTTTCTGTGCTTGAATATTTGCTGTAAATTTTGCTTGGGTCAGAAACTGCTATTTCCTTATGTATCCACCATTTTGCATTTCTTAATTACTAGGAAAAACTCACGCAGAAAAAGGCAGCTTCTAAAAACATTCCCAGTCAGGCCACAGCCCTGAAGTCCCGGCCCTCATTCTCTGCCTTTATCCTGTGTTAGAGAAAAGCTGGATAGGGGGGAGGCATCTCACAAGAGAAAGAAATGCATTGAAGTTTTTCATAGAGATTTACTCTCATGAAACTGCAGACATAGGAAGCTGCACATACAGGCTGGTTGCCCAGAAGGTCTGACAACAGCAGAAGTATGGACCTTTAAGAAGATGAACAGATTCTAAATGTCGTGGAGATATGAACATTTCAATACACTTGTTATTTGATTAATATTCACAGCAATTAGGAGGAGAGAAAACAACATCACATACACTGTTTGTTGTTTGACTGAAAGCAGAGTCTTCAGATGAAGTCTAAGATTTAGGAACTCTGACTAAGATCACTGTAAAGGCAAGGGATTATTAGCTCTTTAAAATAATGACACAAGAGGGTTTTCAATCCAGGATTTCACATTAGGGAATTTTGCTACATTAAAATTGCCGTATAAAACATTTCAAAGGCAAAGACAAAGTCTGAAAATAACATAGGTGTCTAAACTTTGCTTTTCTGCCTAAATTAAACACCTCTGTCATTTAAGGTTCAAGTGAAAATTAAGAAGGTAAAAGCCCTAAGTCATAGATTCAAATCAACATTCTGTGGCAAGAGTAAGACATCAGCCCTCACAGTGGCTCTATTGCCCCTGTAACATTAACCCTATCAGGAAAAGTGATGCTTTTTATATGATAGGGTTTTTTGATCTAAGAAGTTCAACATGTTTCAGGGCTCC
Organism: Phalacrocorax carbo; assembly: GCF_963921805.1. Taxonomy (NCBI): domain Eukaryota; kingdom Metazoa; phylum Chordata; class Aves; order Suliformes; family Phalacrocoracidae; genus Phalacrocorax; species Phalacrocorax carbo. Next base: position 49,214,801 of record NC_087513.1, read on the forward strand.
TTGTGTTGCTTTGAAATGAAAAGAGAAGTTGATTATTTCTCAGGCAGCTTAGGAGCAATCACAGCTATTCATGAACGGTAAACAAAGTCTTGATTTTCTGAATCCAACAAGAATCAAACAATAGCACAGAGCTTCTTTGCTTCAACTTAAAGTCTCTTTCATCACAAGCTCTTTATGCTTCCTCTGTAAGTGACTGCTTCAGTGCTTGTTCAGTCATGGGCTAGGTTTCTGCTCCTTCTCTGTGCTTTATTCTATGGTGCTTCTTACACAAGCAGGCTTCTAAATAAAATTATACTCAGTCAAGCCCTGCTTTCGGCTAGTTTAAGCTTTAATGCTTCCTGACATCTGTTTTTGGTTAGGACAGTGATATATGCTTGCATTTTTGTCTGGAGACTGTTCTCACCTCAGCAACCTATTTATCTCTTACGGACGGCTCAGATGGCGGACAGGCTTTACTCATCAGTTTCAGTGTGCTCATCAGTCCATCTCCAAACTGCATGCTTTTCTAGCACCTGGCACAGGACTATGGGTCTAACTGGGGCCTTTGGAGCCTCATGTAATATAGCATTAAATTATGAAGGGTTATAATTGGTGTGATAAATCTGGGTTTGCAGCACTGCATGTTGTGAGCCCTGCAGACACCTTGCAATGTTTCATGTTCACAACAGTGGGTGCAGTCTGTGTGATCCCACCTGTGTTTCAGCTTCAACCCTGAAGTTCCAAAGCTGCATCCACATGGAGTTGGGTCAGCATGAATCCTCTGCTCATCCCAGCAGGGCCTGTTTGCCTGGGCTCAGCATCCCAACATCACAGCTTCAGAGCATCTACAGCAACATCTGGCCAGGCTTGCAGTGCTGGTTCATCCAAACATGCAACCCCTTGCGCCCAGCTGAGAAGTGAGATAACCCAGTGCAGACCTAGCGGTGATCCACTTGTGGCTTTTCATGTCATAGAGTTGCAGTGGACAGGCCAGTCTCAGAAACAGCAGGAGAACATAAAATCTGTTTTTGTATCAGCTAAGAAAATGACAATGAAATGGCAACCCCTTCTGAAAAGTCAGTCTGATTGTTTGCTTTTTGGGGTGGAAAGTTTTGTTTTGTGTAATCTTTGGCAGAAAGGAGAGAGAACAAGGAAAAAAAGGGCAGCAAGTTTCTTCAGCTGCAATTTGTGACTCACTGAAAAGTGATTGGTTTTAGTTTGCTGACAGCTGCTGCCTGCTGGCAGTTGTGGGCTTACACAGGTTCAATTTCTATGCTTCACTTTTTTTTGCAAAGCAATATGAATAAATTGGAGAGTTTGACATTAGTGAACTCAACACGTGTGTTTTCTCCTGTTGGGATACTGAATTTTCTTTGACTTTGGATTAAGGGAAGAGGGAACTGGTCACAAACAGGTGAAGAACAGTGAGGAGACACAAGGCTGTTTGCTCAAAGAATTAGGGAAGGATAAAAACATAAAAAGATTTCCATCTGCCTGTCACACATGAGAGTTACTGCTGACAAATTGGAGCAGAAGGAAGCACACTAATTATAGTATTAAACCTATCATTTAATTTACCTTTTTGGTCAGCATGACAGAACCGAAAAGACAGGGAGAATAATGAAGCATAATAATGAGGACTATAGTATGTTATTGTTACATTTAGAAAATATGGGGTTGACTTCTCCAATTCTCTGAGTTCAATTTGCTCTCTTTTAGCAGACGGTTATCCATAAGGTATTGCATTTTGAGTATACAGCAGCTGAATGCTGTCCCATAGGATTTCTCCCTGTGTATTGGGAAGCTCTGCTGTTGTAAAGCCTCCTACAGCCAATGCTTCCTGTCCTGGACCTGCATTGCCTGGCCTAAGGTCAGCCATGGGGTGAAAAGACAAGGTGAGGAAGTGCATGTTGGCCCCTGGCTTTTCTGTGAGCAATTTCCCAGGGGAATCCTGCTGCTGAGGGAGTTTTGCGAGGCAGGAACCAACACTGATCCTTTGCATCTGCAGCCAGACAGTGGATGTCACAGGAGAAAACTGAAACACATGCTTGGAAAATTCTTTGGAAACTAGCCATATTCAGGGAATAAAGGGTGATTTATAGCTGGGATTTCATATGTGGAAAAAAACCCCACGAGTCAACTCTCAGGTTAGGTTTGGCTTCCCAGAAAAGCAGGGTTTATCACGCTAAAGGAGTACAGATTTCCCATAGAAAAAGAACACTATGTTAAGCTGGAGTGTTATATTTTTATTTTAGATGTTGGTCAGCTTTATTATCCATGTTCTTGAAATTGATAATAAAACTGGTAATTCTAAACAGGTGTGGACTACAGTACTGTTGTGACTCATGAGCATTTTCATTCCCTTACTAAAGCAGTACTAAAATCCTGTCTTCTAATCCACTGCATTTGGAGTTGCTTTCCCACACTTAATGGGTCATCTGTACATGTTCTTTCAGGCTTCTTTTTGGTCTTCATCTTTTTCTGCCTCTTTTGACTATTTTTCTCTCCAGTTAACTTGGAAATTCTCAACCTTTTAGGCAGATTACATTTTAAATCCCACATTTGATTTCCTGAAAAAAACTGCAGTTATTTATTTCTGTAAGAAAGACCCATAGAGACATATAAAAAAATAGAGGGCTTACATTACTGGAATGCAACTTACACATTAGACATATGGCAGATTTGATTCCCCAAAGAATGCACAGGGTGTATGTATGAAGTTATTTTTAAGTACCGCCAACTCTGAACAAGAAAAGTCAATAAATTTGATGCTGATAGAGACAAAGATTATCTTTAAAATTTCTGTCTTTCCAGACGAAAGTAGCAGAAGGCTCTCACTGCATATAGAAGGTATATCTAAATGCTTTGGTTCTGATAGCTTTGTTTGCACGCAGTCTAAATTACAATGGCTGCTCATTGGTTGCATTTAAGCAAAAAGATCATGATCACCACAATTTACCAGGAGGGAAAAAAAGCTTTCTGGGAAGAAAAAAACCCAAACAGCCCAGTGTTTCAGCTCTTTCTCAATCTCCTGCCACCATGAAAAGATAATCTCTGCTTATTTTTTCAGCAAATGTCAACCATGTCATCTTTGTTTATAGACAAATGGATTTCAGTCTTGAAATGTTTATTTTAAGCCTCTGTTAGTGGATGAATTTTGCTTTGGGTAGTCTGGTGCAAAGAAATATTGTCCCCATTACTATTCTGAATGAAGGGAAGAGGAAAAAACTGTAAAGGATTGCAAATGGATTGCAGCTTTGGGGACTCTCCGAGTTGGCTTTTGTGGATATGTAAGATTGCATCATACCCCATTGTGAGAAAGGTAATGTGCATGAGGTAAAATGTAAATATGAGTTCTTTGAAATCTAAGCAGTTGAAAGAAGCAAGGAGTGCAACTGGAGTGGAGCAGTGAGACACAGATATATTCGGTGCATTCGTTTTCCAAAAAATGCACTTAGGGATAAATTTTTAAACACTGGAAAAAGTGCAAATGAATAGAAATTGCTTCATATAAGTATAAATACATGTTTCTAGAGAAAATGGGTCCAGTGAAGAAGAACTAATGAAAATTAACAGAATGTGAAGGTAAAAATAGTGTTCAGGTCGGATTAATGAGGATCACTTCAATATATCCACATGCAAAGAAATATAATACAAATTAGAATGGATAATATTAAAATAAGGAGCAAATGTAACCTAATACTAAAGAAGGGGTGTCACTAAAAGATTAATTCATTTTAAGCTTTATTCTCTCTCTTAACTGCTATGGATCAAAGAACAGGCTCCTTTAACTCCTTCCTGCAGCAGTTTTTTGAAGTGATATAAAACACTAAAAGTGAAGGCTTGTTCACCTCTTCTCTTGCTCACTGCTCTACCCAAACACAGACTAAAGTGTGTTGTTGCATGTGTGTAACCTCACAGGTGAAGTTTTATCTCCATTTGAGATCACCGCCAAAACTCTTACTGATTTTTCAATTGATTCTGTCTTCTACAGTCCATAAGCTTTATGTTTACATGAAGCTGGAAGTTAACACCCTGCAGGGACTGCCTACTGCCTACCTTGCCTGTGCCAGATCTCTGGAGAATATTTTTTTGTTTTTACCACCACTGATGGTCGGGTCCCTCTGCAAGGACGTGGCCATTGCTAGGCAAGGCCGGGGACTTAACAGAAACAGCAGCCTCTGCTGTGAAAATAAACCAACCATCCCCTTGTGAAAACAAACCCAGAAAGCTTGTCTCCCCAGGGCTGACTAATTTTATCCATATCCTTGGGACAGTAGGATTCAGTTTTCCCTACCCTCCTGCTAAGAAGCATCGAGTAGGCTTTGCCTCTGGCTGTCATTCAGTGCCCAGAGTCACTGGGGAGTTACTGCTCAGTTTAAAACCTACTGAAGTCAACAGAAATGAAAACGTTTTCTAAAATGAGGCTTGGTTTTACCTTGTTCTGCTGAGTATGTTATATCATTCAATCTTCTATTATTCTAAATTATTCTGAATCTACTGTTTTATTCTTCTAAACTGCAAAATAATAGACTTTAAAATAATTAAGTGGCTGAGAAGTTTCTCATTGAGAAGTAGTGCCACACTTTTGCCAGCACTTGCAAATTATTCAAAATTTCAAGACAGTTTGTGTTCTTCCCCAAGAAGACGAGGAGGGGTGTAATTAATCACAACAAAGTTTTAAATGCACTTAGAGATATAGATGTTTTGATAAGATTTGTTTAACAAGTAAATTTAATTCAACATATTATTTCAACAAATGCATTCTCTTTCTTTTTTAAAGACATAATTAGTAGCATTCAAATATTTTTTCTTTGACCAAATCTATTTCAAAATAAATATTGGTTTGGAGAAAGTGAAACCTTTCATAATGCAAGCTTAATTCTGAGCATATCTTTCTGTTTGATTTTCCATTTTAGGCTTAGTTCAAGGTGGGAAATAACAACCTGTTCTTTGGTCTTATTCAGTTTCTATGTTTGTAAATCTATGGGAGAAATAAAAAGGAAGTGTGGGATACTCTAGATGGTCCAGTCAAAGCTCAAAGAAAATGCTAAATAAACTACAGATCTTCTAGAGTTATTTCTGTGAAACATGATGGAGGTTTTTGCACAGGTAAAAGGTGTAGTAGTATTGCTGACAGGTAATATAGCAGAGGATGATGGGTTATTTTATCAGGAAGATTTCTATGGAAAAATATATCTTTTCTTCCTTCTTTAAGAACTCCCCACCAGCCAAAGGAATCAAACTAATAAGTCTATGCTGAGAAGCAATTGAGAAAGCAGTATAACATATTATTATCCTCAGTAATTTTTGCTGATGCAGTGTTTCCCATGAAAACTCTGTGGAGTCCAATTTACCGGTGTGTTATATTTTAAAATCTTTCATTACATTATGAATTAGTGTGGGAACTGTAGAATACCAGATATCTAGATTTATGAAAAGAAATTAACTGGGCCAGGTTACATGAATAGAATGAGAAGGTAAATGACATTGTTTCAGGCATTCTGCCCAGTACGCTTCAAAATTCCTTGAACAATAATGTACTTGGAAAGGCAGAGATAGCTGAACTTCAACTTGTCCAAGTAAATTTCTTATAATAGCAATAACAGATTTGGTATGAACTAGATGCTCTCTTGAGGTTCCCTAATCCTGATTTAAAGCTAGGTGCTTATAGGAAATGAAGTTTATTCAGCCATGCTGGCTGGCTGGGTGTCAGTCCCAGGCTGTAATTTCTGAACGACTGGCCTGTTTCATGTGGGAAGATGTTACTCTCAAATGTGTTAAGTTCCTGAAAATGTTGTGAAAATTCACAGCTGAGTGAAGGAGAGAAATGCAAATTAGTGCCAGAGTGCAGGCAAAACCCAGGCATCAGCTACAGTCAAGTACTTCTGTAGTAGCTGGGGACTCAGACTTGGTGGCTGAGCTGGAATGGGGACCCAGAACATCAAATGGTGGCCAGGGATTGTGGAGGGAAGCCCTAGAGAGTGCTCATGGAGTCAGGGTGTTTGAAAGGGACTGCAGTGTGAGCAGTCAGTAGTTCCCAGAAACAGCACACACACCAGGACCAGAGCAAAAGTGAGGCCAGAAGGGTGCTGAAAAGGTCCTCTGAAGCAGGCAAGTATTTCAGTGTCCCAAGAGGAGGAACTGTGTCTCCAAGGCAGAGGCTGAAATTGTCCCTGGAAAGAAAAACCTCTGGAAGAAGACGGTTGGATGTGACGATCTCCAGAGGCGCCTTCCAACCCCTACCATTCCATGATTCTGTGATTCTGTGGCTCTGTGGGATATTCCCTGGGCACCAATATGTTTTGAAGCATATCTCTCTGAGCTTCTCAAAAAGAGTGTTTGAACATGAAAACTCCAAAACAAGGGAAGCACTACAGAAAGATAATGTGTGGAAACAGTCCAGTAAAAATGGCTAAAAATGATAAGGAGTGGTACAAAATCTGGAATGAGATAAATTACTACAATTTGCTCACTGGTGCTAGTGGTTCTCTCCTTACACATGAGTCAAAGACCTGACAAAGCTTGCAATTAAATGGCAGAGCTTGGATGTTTATTCAATACATGGATATTGTTAATGTAAAATTAACAAACACGTGCAAAAATACTCATGGCAGTTCTGACTCCCTTTATATGTACAAAAAGTGACTTTTGTAAGCTGGTCCCAAGAATCTTTACTTAATGATTTAGTATAGACAAAATTGCTGGTCTAAGTCATGATATGTGCTGCCTATGTGTCCTGTGGTAGAAGTGCTTCTGATGAAGCACTTTGTTTCCTGTTGAAGCTTGTTTTGTTGTATTTTGCATTAAAAGATTATTCCCCAAATTCTTCAGAGAAAAACAAATAAGAAGTTTGACTTCTCAGTCAAAAAATATTTTGTATTTTAGTGTTTAATTTAGATGAAATTTTTAAAAATGCATTTTTCCAAACTCCTCCCCTCCCAAATCATTGTGCTTTGATTGACCAAAAGTAAGGTTTTGGTTTACTTAGCATGCTTCTAAAAAGTGGAGGAAAATTTACTTTTGTTCTTATCAAAACATTTTTTCCAAGTTCATTTGACACGCAGGTGCACTATTTAAATCATTGGTTTGTTCAGTGGTAGACCAAAACTCATCACAAGGCATTTCATCCTCCAAGAACATTAACATCTTAAATGCAAAAGGGCTTACAGATCATTATGTTCTTTTTCTCTAACCTGTGTGACACAGGCCTGTCTCATCAAGTGTTGTTAGTCAGGACTGGGTTCAGGGATGCCAGTGCTGCTGACTGGGAAGGAGTTCGGCTTATTGCAGAGCTGCCGTAGTGGCAGAGCAGAATGACCTCGAAATGAGCTCAATTTAGTGCTTGTTTCTCTATTTCAAGCCCAAATAATAATAATTTCTATATATTCAAATGCTTATTCATAAGTGTTGGTTTAATAAAAGAGATTTCTTCTCCCCTAAAACTGTTTTTGTTTATTTTGCCATCAGAGTTGAAACAGCACAAACACTAACCAGGCCTACCTGAGATGTATGCACTTTCCTAGCCTGGCAGGCCTTTCAAGACATGGACCTACAGACCTATCTCTCTCATTTAGACCTCAATTCTTTTGCAATTTGTACATTTTACCACCTGTGACTTAAGTTTGTGCTAGACTAGCCCTAAAGGAACAAAAATGTTTTGCTTTGTCCCTATTATGAAACATAATAATATGGTCCCATTCTCAGCCTCAAGAGGTTATTGCATATTGGAGAGGCCGTCAGAGACCTCAGAGAGTCTGGATGCAATGGCATTTTAATGCAAGCAGCAGTGCTCTGTTTGTCTGCCTGTGACAAGAACTACAATGAACAAATGAGTTACATGACTCATTTTGAACAGTCACTCTAAGGGAAACATGAGAAGCAATCAACTAAATATCAGACATTTCTACTCAAGTGCTCTACAGTCAATCAAAATAAATATATTAAATTAATATTGTGTATTCTGCCTTGAAACATTTCAGTAAAAATGCACCCCACATACAAGAATACCTGAATCTGTACTGAAAAAACCCCAGGGATCTGAAGTACGAAGCCAAAAAACAGAGAGAAAGGCACTGCATAAAGTATAAAATTGAAAATAAGCCTGTCCGAGACCGAGCAAACTCAATCCTACCTGAACTCAGGTCTGCCTATCCCTGCTTGCGTACCCTGAGTGCTGGTTTCTCTCTCCCTCTCTCCTACTGATCTCATGCATCTTTTATTGCTTGCTCAAACAAAACCATTTAACCTTGCCTTTCATCTCATGGCTAGAGCACTCCCCAGGGAAGGGGCGAGATTGATGATGGATGCCTTCCAGTGTGTTTTCTGACTGCCAGCACACAGGACTTTGGGGTTTCCCCCCTGCAACTCCTCACTCTTCCCAGGACTGGTGCAGAGCCCTGCATGTGTGTTCAGGCTTCACACTAGAAAATTATAAATGGAATTGCTTAACTTGTAGGTGCCCACGTCCATTACTGACTCTAGGCATAGCTGCCTGAAGAAAAGTCACGTTAGTTAACCTTAATAAATGCTTGAAGCATGCAGTGACACCACTTAATTTATTGCAATAAAATAAAAATCATAAAAGCCTTATTCCCCTTTGCAAATAGACCCAGTGGGTCAGTGAATTTTTGTAACTAAGGAGCAAATATTCTTCTTGTCATCCTTCACATCTGCCATTTACAAGGAATGACTGCCTAGGAGATTCTTTAATTAACCTAAACATTTCAGTTAATGGTCAACAAATTCACCTGGTGCATTATAGTTTCTCATCACATATATGGAGAGTAGTGGTAGCTGTTATAATTGAAGAAAAAGATTAGATTATAGAAACTAAAACCTGCCATATGAAATTAATGTTATTCATAATCTACTTTTTTTTAACTAATACTAAAGTGCACTCTCCTGGATATGCCACACAGATAGCCCCAAACCATTTCTATTCATAAAATGGCAGGGCAGATTTGGATTCATAGGTAATTTTTATTATTTTTATGAATTTCTAAGTCTCATGACACCTTTTGCTTTACACTTTCTAATGATGTATTTATACAGGTAAAGTCAGAGAAATGGCTTTGCATTTTCTATAGTTGTGTGTACTTTAAGCCTAGTGGATATTCTGAGGTAGCCTTCCACTATACCTCTCTTAAATGGCCTGTTGATCCCTACAGTTATAAGTACCTACAGCACACTCATTTAGCAGGAATGCAGTTTAGATAGAAACATCTGAATGGTATAAATGATCCATCTGGAAATGACCGTCTTCTTGCCAGAGCACCATTTGGGATCCATTCTATCCAGCCTGGCCCAAGTCACTGACACTATAAAAAAAGTCTACGGTTGTATTCATTTTAATATGTTATATATTATGCCACCAAATTAGTCACAGTATCATTAATCTACAAACACATAATTGGGAGCCATGAAATGTAACTGTACCATGGACCAGCTGGGGAGCTGAGGAATCTTTCCACAGGGTGAGAATAGCTATAATCCAGCATTCAAGGCAGTCTGCCTGACTCCAGTCAAGGACTCACACCTGGGTTTTCCAAACCTCAAGTGTGCCAGCTGCCCTTGATAATCTCTGTCTGTTCTTATGCAGAAGTGTTTGTATATGTTTAATGCATATAAAATGTTTGCAGGATCCTACAATAAGGGGTACTGAGAGACATTATCTGGCACTGCTATAAAATATATTGCTGTTATAAGTATCTGTGAAGTCTAATTCTGCTTTCTCCTTCAGTCAGGTTTTGATTTTGTTGCAGTGTATCATGAGGTATGTTAAAATTTAGACCCAATCCCAGTGTACCTTTTTGAAATTAACTTTGAAACGTTTAATTAATGAAAGCTGAATGATTTGCCGCATGAGAGTCACAGCTGCAAAGCTAAGCCAGTTTGTTAGGTCACTTTACAAGGGCTTGATGGCTAACTAGAAATTTGGGAGCTCCCAGTCAATCATTCATGAATCCTTTTAAACAGTCTCTCACATCTGCTCAGAAGCTGCCTGAAATTAGGCCATGCTCCCATTAGCATACCCATCATGAAAGACGAAGCTTTTTATTAAAACTCTGTGTTGATGGAAGGATGGGCATTTTTGGAATAGTGCTGGCCCTGCTTTCCAAACCTCACTCTGAGAGCACAGCTGGCTGGAGGCAATCTTTCTTCTGCATGGGATGAGAAAGTTTCTGTGGGGCAGCCATTTTGAGGGGTATCAGAGGGATTCCTTCCAAGTGACATTCAAGATTCCTTAGAAACAACATAGGTGAAAAGTGTGGGTTCTGGGGAAAAAGATTCAGGGACAGCCTCAGGGAGCTGGTGACCACGTGCAGAAGCCCCTAAGCTGGAGCCGTAACGTTTTTGCAGCGATCGTGCAGTCCTTGTGCTGAACGCGACAGTCGGTAGGGGGGCGACTCCTGTTTGCCAGTGACCGCCAGGCAACTCTTATTGAGGCCCACGTGCCCAGAGTGCAAACAGCTTTCCCTGAGAGCCAGGGAATGAAATTATTGTCCCCCAGTGAGCTCTTGCTCAATGACTCTGTTTCAGTCCAACAGCCAGGAATATGCAAGGGGGCATAAATTAAGCAGTAGATGTCTCTTGTACATGAAGGTGGAACTAACGCTGTAGCCAAAAATTTTGCAAAGCACTAGAGTTAGAAAGAGAGCTAGGGCAACTTTTTCTGGTTGCTAAGACACTACAGTCCTCACTTCATTTTGTGATTAAACAAGGTTTTGGCCTATCTCATGAGCTGTAATAACGTTTTGCAGTACAATCAAGCAGAGATAAAAAGCAGTGTGCTCCCAACTACCTATAGGAATTCTTTATGCTCATTCTATTTTAACACAGTGAGTTGCTGTTTGACTGTTTCAGTTGTGTGCTAAGCTGTTGAGAAACTGAAAATATGAGATTTGTTTGAGAAGGAAAGTTTGTGTGTTGAAAATACTGTTCTATTTCAGAGATAAAATTGAAACCGGACTTAGAAACATTCCACGGGTTTTAGGTAGCACTACAAAAGGTACTGTGGAATTACCATAACTTCTTTTCCCAGGTACTTTCCTTCCTCCTTTTCCATGTAGGACACATGGCTGTAAGGCATCTAGAACTGTAAAAGGTAAAGCTTTTTTGTATATTCTGAAGAGATCAAAGTTATGGAGACAGCTTCAGTACTTTACAAAGACTTCATGCCCGTGAGACTAAATAATCTTAAAGCAATTTCTCTGCAAAACCATGCACAGTTAATCTCTCTTCACAATAGCTCACAGTCCATAGAAATGGCAACACATGCACCTGAATCTGACAAAATGTGTAATTTCTTTTGTGCAAGCTCAGGAACACGTATTACGGTGAAATCTGTGTGTGTAGCTTTAAGGCGGAAAGGTAAATTAAGCAACCTAGTAGGCAGAAAAGTGTTGGGGAGGACTGGAGTGAATGACAAAGAGCTTTCCTCTGCAGCTTGAAAGTAGAGAAATAAAGGATCAAAAGAGTGGCAGGAAGTGGGCAAGTATTTGGGCTATGATTATTAAGGTAATGATTACACAATATCTTCACCATTTTTGACAGGATGAAACCTCTCCTTCCCATGCAATGACCTACTGCAATTCTTTGGGTTAGGTTTTGAACAAAAACTTGCCCAGCAAGAGACTGCCTTCTGCCACTGAAGTGCATGGCAAAAGCCCAGAAACTACCTGAAAAGAAGCAAGAGTAAACCCAGGAAAATAAAAACTTAATGTGAAGTTTAGTTCCGATTGAGGTTTCTATAGTATTTAAGCATGATTCACTTGCTTTGAATTAATAATTCTGTTTATTTCAATGAGTTATACATTCATTCAATATTCCTATATCATCACATTATACATTATGGAATCTGCTTGGAGATAGCTATTCTTGGAATTGGGCTATCATATGAATTACAAGTACAAACTTCTGTCAGCTACTTGGGGTTTAACTCAACTTTTCTGAAAACGGGTATTCACAATACTTTCTTTTTTAAAAAATATGGAGAAAATCTGCATGAGTGAGAGCACAAAATTAATGTTTGCTATGCATTAAGGAACATGATCTAGGCATTCATCATGCTTCTATTTGCTTTTCAGATCACTTCCTCCTCCTGACTCTGCTTGCAGAAAATAATGCCACGATTTTTGTTAGGCATCCAAATTGTTCAGGTGAGAACATTCCAATGAAAAGAGGCAAAGTACACATTTACCTTTGAGCAAGGAAATGATACCAAAAGTCAGATCCGATTAGAACCATTACGACCAGTAGTTAGCAAGATATGAAAAATGCTAGTGGGATGAAATAATATTTTCTAAACAATTCTTCATAAAGCCTGCAAATCTCTACATACAATGAGAATCGCAAATAAAAATTATCTGTTAAAATTGCAAATTTTTATTCAGCAATTTTTTTTTAATATGCTTTAAATCTAATTTAAACCAATGGAGCTATTGTAGCTTCTTAGTAGATTCATGCCATGCCGAACTGGAAATTCCAACGGTTGTGCACTTGAAGGGTCGGACTGAAGCCCTTTCTGAAGTGAAATGCCTTGCCCAAATACTCTTTTCAAGAAAGTGAGATTAAGTAAAAAAGGAATATGATTGTCAAACTTCTTCTACCAAATATTTAGCTACATAAAACAGAAATGAAAGAGGAGTTAAATTCAGATTTAAGGCATTGATTCAGCAATACAAATATTTAACTATCGTGCCCTTTGCTGCTGAACAGACTTTGCAATGTGGAATTAATGCAAAGCATAGGTATTATTAGTGTCTAAACAGGGAGCTGCTAGTGGGAAAATTAAAACAAAAGATGCAAAGAAAGGAGCAGTTCAGGTGTGAGTAGACCTAAGACAGTGAGAAGGGAATTTTCTCTCTCTCCTTGGCTGTGAGTTTGGATGCTCACTGTCTGCGTGGGACTCTCACATTCAGTATAAGACCTGTTCCTCAGGTTCATAAAGGTACCACATGTCTCAGAGGCCTGTACAGAAAAGTCTCAGACTACACTGCTGAAGATGTCTCACTTGGCACAAGAGAATTGAACACTACTGACAGCAGCAAGAACTAAAGCCAGGTCTCTTAGGAAAGAGATTTTGGCGTTCAACCATTCAGATCTTCCCCTAACGCAAGGAATGTTTAAGGGTAGGCATTGTAGGCAGATGAGTAAAGGAAGGAGAAAGCCTTATTAGCTTTTTTCCTGTCTTTTTTGTAAGGAGTGCTTAAGATATCTTATTTCTCTGGATGTGAGTGGGGAATGCCACAAGCATGAATCCTGTTGCAGAGGTGTGGGCTAAGGGCTGAGTTTCTCTGCACCGCCAAGGCTAAGTATGTCCTTCTTATTACTGTGGCGAGGTGCTGTCCTGGGAAAGGCTCTTGCCTCCTGGATGCAGCACCCCTTGGGTGCGTACCTGGGGAGGAGATAAGTGCCTATGAAACCTAGCAAGTCATTCGTGGCATAAGTGATGAATGGCTGTGGGTGGGTTTTCTCTTTCTTTTAATCTGGTTTTAAATATTTAATATTTATTAGGAAGAAAACAGTTTTAAGGATGTTCTTCAGGAAATCAGCTATGTTTTGATTCAAGATCGGGAGTGACTGCTCTGTAATCCTGATGACTGATCCCACATATAAGCGTTTCCTCTGTGTCAAAGAAGCAGCATTTTAAATGGACACATGGTCACAGGGATGTGTTACGCATCAAGTCAATTTATTTTGGGAGCCAATAGATTGAAAGGAAGCATGATGCTGTTTCACAGTTTGTTCCTTTATGAAACTTTGCTTTAAAATTATTAGGCAAAGGAGACCAGATGTCTTGGTTTTACCAAGGCAACCATTTTTTTAAGACCCTATTTTAGTGTTTCAACAATTTTTACTGCAATGCTAAAATGACTTTTTTTTTTTGCTGCTATTAAGCAACTCCCACCCTGAAGTTACCATCTGCTGAGAAACATTGAATGTCTTTTCCATTTTTCAGTACTTAAATGTATTTATATAAAGGAAAAGAAATCATGGTGTGCATATATCTGTGTATGATAATCCATGTGGAAAACTGCATGAGAGAAAGGAGATATAATGTCGTATGCCTGTAGGAAGTAATTAATGGCAAATACTTCATGACGAACTCTAGCCTTGACTGGAACTGTCTGAACAGTAAAATATATCAACAGAGAATAATTTATTTGACAGCTGATTGATTTTTGTGTCACTTAATAAATATCACTTCACTATTTATATAACCAGTTTGAGGCACACCAAACTACTTGTAAAAACAGGAAAAATATTAGAATGGATGTTTTTGGTAAATGTTATGGAGCCTGTCTACCAATTATATTTGTGAATTTATCAGTGGTACTAACTAATGAATACAATCAATAAATGAAATTTCAAGGCAAGAAGACGACTCTTTCTCAACTAAGGCACAATTTGATACATTCTTCTTTCATGATTTTTTCCACGTTTTTTCACTTTTTCAAAACTTCAAAGTTCTTAAATGTTATTCTTTGCATTATTACTTCCCAACATTTGTGATACCACAAATGTTCAAAATCAACTTCAAAATATTTTTTCCTAAATTTCAGCAGCCCCAAACAAGTAATAAAAACACATCTATCCATCTGGCCCAGTAGGGAATTTAAAGTTGTACCGTATTGTACAGAGATAAAATATGATTACTCATAGAGTCTGAGGATCTGTTCACACAAACAGTCAGTGAAGAGAGAACAGGATTATCACTACTATCAATTTATTTCATGGCACCTGGCAAATTCTTTAGTTCAAAATTTTCAATTTTGATGATTAAACATGTAAATTAAAAGCATTAAAAAAAATTAAAAGGAAACTTATTGAGCACACATACCCTTTGCTGAATTCTCACAAATTGCTATTTGCTTATCTGCTTTGATTCTGCTGCTTAAATTAATCTGTTCCATGTACAACAAAGTCCAAAACTATTACCTAAATATAAGTGTATCTCTGCACCAGCATAACATATCTTTCTAATTTTAATGAATTTGTCATCTAGGTACTAGTAAAGGTTAACAAAAATAAACATTTTAAAACTATATATACACAAAAACTTGTCTGTACTGATAATGTTTTTATAAAAAATGATACATATGCAGATACAGTTTTGCTGAATCTTTCCTAAATGAAAAACAACAATTAAAATACAAATGTTATATAGCGATTAGAAAGGAAATATCCATCTAGTGCAAGTATTTGTGTACTTAGAGCCATAGCTTGATACATCAACCAGGGAAGTTTTCCACCATAAGCCAGCTGATACGTTTATGTGAGAACAAAATAGACAGCTTATTCTGAATAGTGTCCTTACAATGATGAATATCAAATAACTGATATTAAAAAATAAAATAAAATAAACACTTTTTCATAGGATGTGGAAAGTAAGTCTGTATTTCCTCTGTTTTCCTGTAGTATGATATTATTCTTGCTGATTTCTTTCAATTTATAATATGGCTTTAACTAGTCGTTACAAAATAGCTCTAAAGGGATAAAGATTATTCTTACAAATGCCAATTGAGCTGTTTTAATGCTTTCTTTTTTTTTTTTTTTTCAATGCATCTGTGAAACACAGAGGCAATTTCCTCATTCCCTGATAAGCGGGACTGCTGGGAAGTAGTTAGTTTTGATTAAGTGCAGGTGTAGGTTTGTACGTGTTACCCTTTGTGTCCTTTCTATACTAACTAGTGGAGTGGAAGCGTTCTGTTACTAGAATGATTCGAAACGTCTTTGATAACATCTAGTATTTCTGACAACTGCAGTTGAACTTTCTGTCTTCATTGCTAAGTGAAAAATGTAATATTTAAATTGAGGCTTAAGTTCAGCTTCTTCCTGTTCCATTTGCTCTCCTGTAATGTGGGGCTAGATGGACTTTTTGGTCCCTTTTGCATGTAATTAATCCCCAACTTCATTGCTTCGGAAAAGCCAGGCACTCCCCGCCTCCCACATTGCACCAGCTGCAGGGAGACGGACACTTGGATGGGACTGAAAGCAATTGCCAAGGCCTAAAAAAGACTTTGGTGAAAGGGCTGCTGTGGAGAGAAAGAGACATCACAAGTGACAAGAGACACATTTCAGAGATGATCAGCAGCACAACCGGGTCCACTTCTTCCCCATCTCCTTCAGACTCCTCTAAACAAATGCTATATTCAGTATCAAATACGCAGTGGTTCCCCCCCCCACCTCCCACTACTCACCCAAGTCTGAAATCAAACACAAGCTGACTCAAACTGCATTTTGCCATCCCTAAATAACATATTTATTTACCAGCTGCTAACCTTATGAAAGGTGAAGGTCAAAGGGTGGTACAGCTCTCTTTCCAGAACAGTTTCTCCATCTTCTGCCTTTAGCAGTCTTCAGCAGGAGCTTTTGTTTTCAGCAAGTGGCTGTTCACTTCAATGGGTAAATACAGAAAAGCTCATTTTTCAAACCAGCATCCTTAATATCATGCATCAGGATTAGTTCCTCTCAAAATGCATGACTGTAATCTGTAAAATGTTTATTCTAACCTTACTCAAAAATCGTAACATTTTTTCTTTTCAAAAGAATCAAAAGAGGGTCTGGGGGCTGTTTTTTTTTTTTTGGTTTTCTGTTTTTGGGACTGAACTGTTTCATTATCCCTAATTATATGATGAGCTACTCAGAAAATAAAAGGCACATTGAAAAATAGCTTGAAAAGAACAAAAATAGCCCTACAGTTAATTATGTTAAAAATACCAAACACTTGTCAGCATCTCATTAACATCTTAATGAGGGGAAATAACCCTCATCTGTCTTTAAAAAAAACAACAATAAAAGTTGTTTTCTAAAAAAATCCCAACCTAGTTTGTAAATTTTGCACCCTGAAAGCCATGGATTATTTGTCCTCATTAAAATTATATTAACAGGTATCGAAGAGTTGCAAGGTGTGAAAAGAACAGTGAGGCTTCTGCTCTAGCTGTTATTCTGCTTGTGTCCTCGAGGAAGATTAATTAGACTGCAAGACCTTATATTAATAGGACTCATTAGAGCAATAGATCTGTAAAGAAAGGGAATGGAGGCTGGACAGCTATGATTTGTGGGGTGATTTATCCTAAATGACATATAAATTGCTCTCAGGCTGCATTTATTTTCTCAGTATAGTCTCTTCTTTTTTGCTGGGATGAGGTTATGTCCTGGGCAAGGTAGGTAAGAAGGATGAGTCCGAGACCAGATCCCTCCTTTGATCGTGGAGGGTCGGTAAGCCATGCTCTTGGCAGCAGTGTTAAGAAAATGCTTCCCCTGGGCTCTTGCAGGGACTGACAGCAGGATGAGAAAAGCAATGTAGCTGCACTGGTCTAGGAAATGGCAATACCCGCACTGAAGATGTAACAAGATCATAAAATATCTTTATTCAGATATTGCAGTGCTGGCATATAAGTCTTTTTTTTTTTTTTTTTTCCCCACACGCCTTCAAAAGGTTAACATTTATCCTAATTCTTAAAACAGTATTTTAAATCTACAGTTCTTCCACTATACTCTCAATTATCTCAGAAAAAGGTTTTGGAAGTTCAGATGGGTGAAGTAGAAAAAGTTCCACGTTTAACGTTGATGAGTTCTGATTTGCATCAATTCTCTATGATGTTAATTGGGACTTCATCTTCTGTGTCTTTATGTCTGAGTTTGTTCAGCCTCCTCCTCCACCTAGGGGGAGCGATTAAGGACTTTAAAAGGAATTAAACAATCATTGTAATGAAATGCCAAAATATTCAAAGATTCTATCATCAAACAACTCTTCAAATAAGAGTGAATGTGATGGGAGAGGATGCAGGGTATTTATGTCCCAGGAAAGGTTAGATGTGATATTGCTCATTTTTCATGTCACCAAAAATAAGACTACTGGTCAATAAGATATTCCAGGCTGTTGTTTTTTTTAAGTTCACTGGGGAATCCAAGGATTTTGTAAGATTTTGATTACAACTTTAATACAAATGCTGTTTAATTTGGAAGAAGTTTTGAAAAGCTTTTAAAATATGTTGCTAATTCTTTCTTCATCATATACTGATAGCATGCAGTGCACTGTGAAGACTTTGTCATGACAGGTTTTGTGCTCTCCCTACATAGAAAGAAACTCTGTACACAATAAATAACTTCCATATTGGCTATTATATGTTAATGATGGCTAATTAAGAGTTCTAAATATTCTTATGTGTCAAGAAGAAAGGTTGCTAGAATAACTTCATTCTTCCACAAATATAATATTGATTTAAGAACACCTAAGAGGGAAAGACATTTCTTCTGAAATGTAATCTTTAGTCCTTTAGGAAGCTAAATGATCTTTAGGCAGTCTAAGTATGTCACGGACCAAGACTGTTAGAGGGGAATTGCTCTTCATCCTAGACCTTAGCTATGCCTGCAGACACCAATAGCCTTTCTTAGACATTTAATGTTGTAACTACAAAATTCATCTGAAATCCCCTTCATCAACACTTTTCTGTCTCAGTTCTTGGAAAGTATGCAAACACGTGACCTGTTAGGTCTTATTTGACTGCAGTATTACAAGTTAGACATCATAGTAGCTGAGTCTATGGACTTTTTCGATAAAGCCAGTATGATGTTGCCTTTAATTTATAAGTTAACACTTAATAAGTTGTCGGGGAAGAAAAACAGGTGATGACAAGACTTTTCATTTTACTACAATAAAATTGGAATAAACTGATGGAGGAAAATTAATGTAAAACCAAAACACATTAACGATGTTCAGGCTTACATGCTAGAATCCTCTGCTTAGAGTGAATGATTTTTACATAAATATTTTAGATTTAGTGTGGTTGTATGGTCCTTGAAGTTTTATGCCTAGGTAACTCAGGCCCCGTTACGTTTTTTTTTTCTTTCTTTCTTTTTAATTGAGTGGCTGTAGACAGCTTATCTATACAAAACATTCCACCATTTAAAAAAAAAAACAACAAAGAAACAAAAAAAACCAACAACAAACAAACAAACCAGCTTCCAGTTTTGTTTTCTCTATTATATTCTAAAGTCGTACTGATAAAACAACTGACACCTACAGATTACAAAACAACACAAGGCCACAATGTGAGGTTCTGTGACTGGGTACTTGGCTGAGCGTCCTGCGTCGGGGATATGCAGATGTTCTGCGACATGTTGATGGAGCAAGTAGAGAGGTGTGCTTCACTGGACAGTTACCATGACTATTGATTACCAAATTAAAATAAGCTTCAGACCTATTTGAGGAAGGTCTCTCCAGAGGAACATCACCTGCTGATGATCCATATTTTTATTTTTCTTTGAACTCCTAACAAATACTGTAACATTTTTTGAGAAGGTTTGGGTTCGTGATGTTCTAAGTCTGCATCCTGTAGCTTTGCCTTCTTCAGAGATATTGTGGAGGCACACATTCAAAATGGTACATCTTACAGAAAATGGAGACAGCTGTGGCCGTATGCTGCCAGCCACTTAAAATCAGCAGTAAATGCATCACTCTGTGCAAGATGCCACAATTATTATCTGTATTACGTAACTGAAAATGGCATCTACTAGCTTTTTATTTTTGACCACTGTAGGCATAAAGACACCATTCTTTTCATATTAAAAAATCAGTCTAAAAATACATTATGCACAATGCTCATCCATTAGTGTCCAATAATTAACACTTTGCTCTGTCTGCATATCTTTAGAAGAACTTTTTTTTCCTCCAGATTTTGCAGCACCCTACTGAGACAATCATAGCTGATCATAGCTACAGAGACAAGCATTTAGACAAGCAACAAACTAAGGCTTTATTACTTTAATTTTCCAGAAAAATTATGTGATGGTAAATTGCAGCACATGGAAATACTCTTTGAAAGATGAGAAGGGAGGCAGACTTTATATTTTGATGAAATGGACTACCTACATTTCCTATTGCTTGCTTTAACTGCTTATATATGTTTCCAGTATTTTAAATGATACGGTATACAGCTATAGTCAAACAATAAGATACACAAATTAAACTGGTAAATATCATAATGAATTTAGAATGCCAGTTACAGTCATTTATAATCTCCAGCAGCAAGTTTCCTAGTCTGCCAAACCCTTTTGCTTTAAAGTTAATGTCAAAGCTTTATCTATATTTGTTCTTGAACGCGCTGCAGGAGTGCAATGAAATCTTTATTTGCAAACTGCAGGAAATCTTCCGAGCAAATACATAAATTGACAAAATCTATTTTAATGGAAAACCTATTATTTTAATTACTAGGGGGTGGTGTACACTTTTGCTTTCGACTTTTTTGAATTAGTAATTAATGGCTTCATCATGAAAAACATTTATTGTTTTCATTTCAGGGAATTTAAATGAAGATAACTCATTTTAGAGAATGTCAAATATTACCCCAGCCTTATCAAAAGGACAAACAGTACCATATGGGAGCGAGGGGGCAGGATGCAGGTTATGCAGGTTTAGGAACAAACTGAAGCCAGAGAAAACTTAACTGTGAAATAAGATACACAAACGTTTCTGATTATTGGTATTAATGACGATTTATCTTGCAAACTTTGTGTTGCCAAGAGGTAGAGATCATCTTCATCAGTAAAGTAGATGTAAAACTTGTTTACTCGAGGAAAAAAAAAAAGAAACACAGCACAAGAGTATGAGGAATCTGATTAGGAGACATGTCAAGCCCTTGATATTGTCATAAGGCAATTCCTTTACAGATACCAACAAATTTTCAGCAGGCTTAATTTAGAGCCCTTTCTTTCCACCGTGTGCCCCTGCTCCAAGTAGTATCAGAGCATACTGCAACAGGAAAATTTTTTCCTTTACTTGAGTCTCTGGACTGACTCAAATCTTTGCAGGTCTTTGGACTCTTGAAATTGTCTTGGGTAGCTGGCACTTATTTGGATTTGCTTCCTTTAGAGAGAAGGAAAAGGTGATTCCAGCTTATCAAATTCACTGAGTTCACTTTACTAGCCAAGCTTTAAATGTGAGCAGCAAGTTTTATCCTTATCAAACAAAGGGATACATTCCATTCTGGCTTACAAACTGCAAAGTGTGTATACAAGAGAGCCGCATTTAAGAAAAAGAGAAAGGAAAAAGAAAAAGACTGAGAAAACAAGATCTCAAAATCTCCTTGAAATCAGACTATTCCTCCAACTGGCGTTCAGAGTTTTGCTGAAGTCTTTCTCCACAAAGTACTTAAGGAACCAATCAAAAAATACTCTGCCTTTGCAGCAGTTGGTGTTCAGGTTTTATGATGTATGGACCACTATGGATTTTTCAGCAGATAGGCAGCTTTTTTTAAGCAAATTGAATATGCCTTTGTTTTTACTTACTCTGTAGACCCTTTAGGGATAGTTCATGCAAATTATTCACTAAAATGTTGTCTCTAAAAGTGGATGGACTCCTGCGCTGGGGTTTCAGTTCCTTATCTAAACCTGAGCGTTTTCTGGTAGCTACTGAACTGCAGTCAGTTCTTAGTGTTTTAAAACCTTTCTGTTGTGGGTGGTTTAGGTTTTTTTCTTCTGTTTCAAAATTTTTTATATATATATATATATATATAAATTTAGGGCCTCTTCTTGTGCTTCACCATTGCTTAGTTTGGGTTTGACATTTACAAGAATCACCTGAAAATAAGTATTCCCTGGGAATCTTTGAAGTACTGACCCTGTTACACATTTTTATTTTTTTCTCTTCAAAAGTCAGTTAAATTTCAGCTCTTTATTTAACATAATAAATATTTTTTTCAATCTGCAATTTTTTTTTAAGTTTGGAGGGGGCTGATTTTATTTCTTTCATGTTTTCACTTTTAGAATACCACACAAAATTCTTATATTCTGTTAATTTTAAGACATCCCAAGTGACAGGCCTAACTGTAATGGCTGTCCGAACAAAGTTTTCATTCTTATCCCCTTTAGTGAAGGTAGTAATTTTCCACCAGCAGAGTGTAATGGTACAAATGCGTTTTACAAGATTTTTTTTCTCTTTTCTTAATTCATGCAATGATTCAAAACTTTGTTCTGCTACTTTTCCAACAGTGATGTTGAAACAGAAGATAAACCCAAACAGCAGATTGCAGTTATATGGTTGCTTTTTAAATCTGTAAGATGACAGAGTGCACTAAATATATTGAATTCTTTAAACACAAAGAAAAGGAGTAACACCCTGAGGTTTTAAGCAGAAATCACCGCGTATATAGATATGCCTGCAGGTAGAGATAGAAGCTGGAAAACTAGACAAATCTTTGTACACAGAGAACCTGAGGAAGGGCTTCTGTTCCTGAAAGCTTAATTTTCCAAGTTAGTATAGCAGAAGCTATGACTGTATTTATGTCTCTTGTCTTGTCTATGGCCTTAATTTGTGATGACTCCAGCACTGAATTATGGAAGATAAGTATCTTCCATAAATGCAAGAAATGCAGATGTGATACAGAAAAGGACAGATTTAACAAGTGGCTGAGGTGTGATAGAGTAACAAGACACTGAGCTCACTTATTACTGTTCTATATCAGCAAATGAGAAAGCTTTGTAACACAAAAAAGTGTGTGGATTTTTTTCATGTGCATATTAATAGGATTTTTTTAATTGAGTGCATACTTAATCAAACACAAATTAGACTCTGTATAATCCTAATTACAGGGCTACTACATCTAACTGAGTGCCTAAATTCAAATATCTTTAATTAATCAACCTTCATACACTGCATATTTGAACAGATTTTCTTAACATGACTGTATTTTTAAATGAAATGAATCAGCTGCCACATCACATTGCTCAGGTTCGGTCTGGAGAACAAAAGCTGTTTCAGGGTAGAATGACACCTCCCAGACACTGAGCCATCTTAGTTCTTGAGCAGTTTGCCACGTGACAGTTTCTAAATAAACCTGAGCACAACCTGAGAACATTATGACTACCCCAATTACTCCTATGCATGAACTGAAAAAAGCATCTGGAATCCATACAATTACTAGCACATTCAGCAAAGCATCTCCTGGCCTTAGGATACATGGATGGCTTGCAACCCATCGCATCAGGTGCTGCTGCTTTCACTAATGTCCTCATGGACTATTTTGCATTTAGGAACCAAATGAAGAAGGAACACTGGCTGTAAATTTTTTTCTTTTTCTTTCTTTTTTTTTGTTTTCCCCAAAGTACAAAAGAATTTAGGCATTTTTTCCTGTAAAAAGGATACACTTAATTACAACCTAATCTACATCCAGAATCTAATTCTTCTTCCAAGAAGAATTTTAATTCTTCTTCCAAGTAAATGAAGAACTGAGTTCAGACAAGGAAACTACATCCATCAAAGAGAGTTGAAACATTTTTAGTAATCAGAAGTGTCATCAGATACATACTGCGGTACCTCCAGCTGGTAACAACATGTTTTTTCTAAAATATGCTCTCTTAGTACAAGTATCATGAATAGTGGTGTATTATGCATACAGAATTTATGACGAAAACAAAAATATATTTTCTATGCATTTGAAATTGAGATGCTTGTCTATACAACAGGATTTTGCCAATTAAACTGAATCAAATAGACCAATATTCAGGACTCCTTAATTTATAGACCTTAAAAATAGTGAAAGGAAGGACCTGCCCTCACGCCAGTAACTCACTGACAGCAGTGTCACATCTGCACTGTGAAATGGGGGGTTGTCTGGGGCTTGTGCCATCCATGGGGGCCATTCACACTGGAAGTGCCTGTCCTGTCTCAGGATGCTGTCAAGCTCTGCCCTGTGCTGGAGCATCAGCTTCTGCTTGGGTTTGTACCAATGTGTCTATGCAGCCTCTGGCTCCTGGGGCACCACACAAACCACTTTTTGTAAGAGATTATTTAGGAAGAAGTAAGTAGCATCTAGTCACAACATTCTTGCAGTGTGAAGAAATAGTATAACTATACTACTTCTTTTCTTTCTTTTGACTATACTTCAGTAATTCAAAGGAGATATCCTTTGGTTATTGTCAGTTGTGACTACAGGATTGAGATCTGGGAAAGACCAGATAAATCAGAAGTCCAGCTGTCTATTCCATTTAAGCCTATGGAAATATTACAACTGTCTCAAATGCAAAGGGAAAGGTTTCTACTCCTTCATCCCACTGATATGATGAGGAAAACCCAGATCACTGCTAGTAATTCAATTTTGGAAGTCATGTAATTCATTAAAAATTCATATCTGAAGGTAGATAACCAAGCTGCAAGGATCCTTTAGGAGGGAATGTATTTTTACTTTTTGGCTTGCACTAAAGCATGATTTTGCAACAACCGCTTCTCAAATACTGTACATCAGGTCCTGGAATGGAAGTTGTCCGCCCCTCCTATGGCTGTGGGCTTCGTGAGCATACCAGGTATCAATTCTGTTAAAGACATTAGTGCAAGAAAGAAAAAAACTGTTATTTTTCTTTCTGCTTTTCATGCCATCTGCTGAAACAAGACACACACAAGCTCTGTTTCTATCTGCTTACAATTGCCAACCCAGTAGCAGACATCTGGGTTGATAACAGAGTATTGGGCTACTTGGATCACTGATGTAGCTGGAAAGGTGTTTCTTATTTTCTCATGCTTAAAGACTCTGTGGCAATCCATCCCTGTTTTCCCAGATGCCAGTAACCCACTTCTTCTTCACTTTTGGGAGTAGAATCAACAGTGCCAGTGGGATGTCAGAGGGGATGGAGTAGGGCTGATGAGCAAAATCAGACAGTCAAGATATGGACTGGAAAATCTCCATAACAGCCTAGCCTCCAGTGCTCCCATGAATACATTACCTGCCAGATACATTTAATTTTCTTTTGAAAATATTTCTTGAAGCATTTCTTAATGCCACAGAGTAACCCCACTGTAGTTCCATTAATAGGGCTGCAAAGACCAATAATGAACAATTTAGTTTTATTCTAAAATGAAACTTGTTTAAATAAAATAATTAAAGATTTAGTTTTATTCTAAAATGAAAGCATGGTGGAAATGCTTGGTCACACTGCCTTAAACAACAATTTGAGAAGCTAGGTTAAATACAGGATCTGTCATTATTCACAAAATTACTAGGGCGGTAAGAGGGGCAGCCTGATCAAAGGAGTAAGGAGAAAGAATATCAGGTAATGAAAAGCCCATTGTAGAGCATGAACTGAGGCAGGTTCACTTCTGTGAAGACATTTTATTTGTTTTCTTCTAATGCTGCTCATTCAGAACTTGCATCTGTTGATAATGCAGTCTGCCAGATGTTTCCTTTTGTATTGCATCTCCTTGGAGCTTTAAAAGCTATAAAACCTTCAAAATTTTCTAAGTTCCTTTCATAAAACTCAATTAATCCTCTTGCAGTTCCTTGAATATATGACAAGAAAAAATATGTGTATATCTCTAGTTTGTGTTCTGACTGAATAACAAATCACATCACTAATGATAATCAATGACATTTAGTAGTTCTGATCTGCTAACCACTGAATCCTTAGCTAGCTAGTAGCCATTGAGTTATGTGTGTCAAGAAAGCCTTATTTTTCAGTTTATAGAATCCAATTTCACAATATATAATCCTCAAGCTATTTACAGAATAGCTTTTTCACAGTGAGATTTACAGTTGCAATTGTTATTCTGTGAGAATTTAGCTAGGGAAGCTAACAGAAAGTACTAAGTGTCTGTAAAGAGGTGTTGGGGAGAAAACCAGGGAATTTGAAGGGGTGCATGATGTGGACACAGGTGTTGGGCAAGGCAGTGCCCTGGAATAGCTTGTGTTGCCTGGTACAGAGAGTTACTTCAATGGTTACATACTCAGGGAAATACCTTAGCCCTGATTACCGAAATATATCTCTCTTGCTGTCAAAAACTGAAGTCAGCATTAACAATTTTTGTGTAGATGAAGAGCAGAGAGAAGAATGTGCTATTCCCGAGGCAGATGTTTTAATTTATATTTCATTAAAAGGCTGGGAGTTAGCAGGCTTACTAAAAGGTAGGCAAAGTGCAAGAAGACTGTCATAAACTACTCTAAATTATACCTTCCTTTCCCAGACCTAGAAGAGACTCTGAATATGTTTTTTTCCCTGTCTGCTTTTGCTCCGATAGCTTTTGCAGACTCAGGTTTTGTTCCCCAGCTTGCACTGATTACCAGTGCATGCAGCTACCAGCACACAAGGTTTAAGGCTGCTCTGTGCAGCTGCAAGAGCGTTTCCCTGGTAGATCATCAGTGACTGGGGATTCCTGTCAGTGCTGTGCTAGCATTTCACCTGGATCAATCCTTTCTTGCCCGTGTAGGGGTGAAAACGCCTGCATAAAGATTGGTAAACATACCTGCAGTTTGCTCTAGACAAATGAAGAAGCTGAAGGTAACACAGGATCCTGAGTGTCAGGGCTTGGTATGTGCAGCCTAAGTTGAATTGCTTATGACAAGAGAATTGTGAAAGGGCCTGATCGTGTGTGACATTGGCAAGGGGAAGGACAAATAAGTTTGCTCATCTGTGTCCAAACTCATGGCAAGGCATATATGGACTGCTGAAAACTCAGCTCGCCGAGACTGTTGGAAGAGTGTAGTGGTGTTATTTCTGGTGTTCTCAGATCAGAAACTGATGCAAACTGACAAGCACTGTGTTTGCCTGTAAGGGCTGATATCTCCAGTGATTTTAATCAGCTTAGGTGAGCTCTTCTTCACGTATTTTCTTCACTGTCCTACATCTTACTTAGGGAGCATTGGAACACAAACTGAAGAGGTGGGTTTATTAATGACAGTTATCTCTAATGCATTTGTAGGAAGCTTACACTAGCAGAACATGAAAAGTGAGATGTTGCTCTCAGAATACTAAATGATGCAGCTATTACTTGGCCTCTTGATGAAAGTGACTAATGTGTTTAAAATTATGGGAACCAGAATAGATGTCTCTGGCAGGAACACTGTGGTGCAGGTGTGCTGTGCAGTGGTCCCCACAGCCCTGACCCAGCACACACTCCATCCAAATACTGATTTCCTGGGAAGGTAAAACCTGTGTGTGCACTGTCCACTAACACAGACTGTTTTCTTCTGGAAAAAAAAAAAGGCAGAGGATGGAGGAAAGAAAGCAGTAGTGCTATCAAGGCTGG
Source organism: Phalacrocorax carbo (assembly GCF_963921805.1). Lineage (NCBI taxonomy): Eukaryota > Metazoa > Chordata > Aves > Suliformes > Phalacrocoracidae > Phalacrocorax > Phalacrocorax carbo. The sequence goes on from NC_087513.1 coordinate 49,241,802, forward strand.
TTAAACAGAGACATCTGGACTATGGGGTAAAATATGGCTAAGCACACCTACCCCAAAATGCAGTCAGAGCCTTAGGTCACCGGTCAATAAGCTGTGATGCATGTCTCTGTCACTTCAGCAGAAAAGCAGGGCAGGCAGCACCTTGCAGTGACTGCAGTAAGAAAACTGAACTACAGAGATGCTGAGAAACCTCATTCATCAATCAGTAGAGGCGGTGAAGATAAAGGTAACTGAATATATCCACTTTTCTGGGAGCAGCTTCTGCTACATTATCAGACCTTCCACTGTCTGTGAAATTTTTTATAACAGTGACCAAGAACACTAAATAACAACTCCTATCCTTAACCAAGTGAAACTACTTTAATGAGTCATTCACTATTCCGTGGACCTGGGGATCACCAAATCATCTGATACCTCTGAGGATAAAAATGGTGGGGGGTTAATACATGGTGACTGCACAGGGGACTTTTGGGTCAATCTGTTTGGAGCAGGCGGAGAGGATCGGATGAAGATCGATGTCAGAGGGACATTTACTGTATTTGTTGCAGTGGTGACCTACTACTGCAAAGCTCTTTCTACTTTCAAGAGCGCCTTGGTGTAGTCCAATGTCCTGTCTGTGGTCCACACTCGTGCTGTTCTTAATGGTTCACAGTCAATGACACACCATTTCACAGTTGCCATCCTCAATTTACTCATTGCTACTTGTCTAAGGAAGAGATTTTCATGGCTGAAAGAGTGGCTGCACAGAGCCCACAGATCAGGTGCCTCAAAAAGGAATCAGGGATTACCCATTGAAATGCCAGACTCAAATCTGCATTTCTCTCAGAAAAGATGAGAAGAGAGTTGCCCAAAACTCCTGTACAGAACTTGGTGGAGTAAAAAGTCATCGAGTTGTCAAATAGGTACAAAATTCAGTTTCACAAGATTGAGGGAAAATTTTCATTTGTTGTCCTCTTTTATCTTCAGCATTTTTATAGCAAATTATATGTAAAGAAAGCATGAACGCAGCTCCTTGCCTAGGAAACACACTGTATGGTGAACAGTGATGCTGTAAAAGCTAATGAGCATAGATGAGAAAGCCAAAGTCAGTGACATCTCTCAGCCTAATACAACAACGTGTTTCAAGTTTTGTTGACTGTGATCAAATGCAGCCTTTCTAATTACGTCAGATCTTATTGGCTGGCTGAATTTCACAGAACTTCACACTGGAAACTTTCACACAGAAAACCAGACTGGTAGTTTAAGATGTAATTACATCCTTGCACATGCTCATCTGGTAGTTGGCATGTACAAACAAACACACTCGCAGATTTCACAGTACAGTGATTAGAAGAGCCTCCTCAAAGTGCTGTCCTGCTTTTGGTTGCTGTGGAAAATGAGAGGAAACAACAGCAAAGACACCCCTGCGGTGGGAGGAGAAAATTTAAAGGTTTGCTTAAGCACTGTAAGAGTCCAGTTTTACACTTTTTCAGCCATAATAATGGCAATGAGGCTGAAGCAGTCAAATGTTAGACTAATAAATGGGGCCACAAATAAAGTCTTGTCCACATCATGTGATAGTAAAACTTCAGTTCACCTCCTGTCTTCTGAGGAGAAAAGCTGTTCCAGTCACCCAGCAAAATGTTCATGGTTTGCATTGACTGCTGTTTTGGCTCTAACTGCTGGACATTTCTAATGCCATTACTTGATATCTAACCATTTTGAGGATCCAGATCCAATCCTGACCAGCTTCAGCTAGAGTTGGCCCAGGATCCAGATGGTCTGGAATTCAAAGTAGATTGGTTACCATTCATTTCCCAAATTGAATTGATTTTTATAAATATTGCCTTTTGTGATTGGATTATTTGTCACTATTGAAATTGCTGTTATTTGAAATTAAATGGTTATTCATTCCCCTCATTCATGTATCACAAAATATTTCAATTTGGGTGCTCAGACTCTGTCTAAAGTTAATGTTAGCCCAATGACAATTTTATAATCATGATGTTTAAAATTTACTTCTTCCTTGTCATATAGCAGAAGTTTTCATTAGTGTGCACACAGAAATGTAGGCATATCTTTCACATTGGAATAGAAAAATCCTTTTTTTTTTTTAATGTCAATTGTTGTTAAACTAAGATAGAATATCACTCATGAGATAAAATTAATTTATATATTCAGTTACCAATGCAAAGCATTATCAGAAAATTAAAAAGTCAGAAAAAAATTAACACAAGCCTTCTTTTCCCTTATGACAGGAATTCATCAAGTTCACCACACTAATGAAACGGGATGCCCTTTCTTGGGGAATTCACATTAATTTCCAAGGACATGATCAATTTAGGCAAGATCTTATGCAGTTCCTTAAATAATTTAATCTTGTTTTAAGCCCTTCTAGCAATGTTATCTAAAAGCAAAACAAAACATTAAGACTATTAGTAAGTTTTCATTCTCCTTGTTTTATCTACCCCAAACAAGGGAAACAGACTTTTTAACTAGAAAGGGGAAAACAGTGAAACTAATGATGCATCACATGCCAAACAAACCAAATATTACAGGATCTATTTTAGTAATCTCTGCTTCCAGTAATTGTAGGTATTATTGGTAACAGTAAGTACTTTTTTTAATTGGATGTAAGAGCTGGCATTGCTATTTTAAGCAGTCCTTAAAATTGCTCCCTTATTTGATTTTATTTTTAGCATAGGCAAATAAACAACATTAGGTAATAATTTACTAGCAGCTCCTGCAGCTACAGGATATCATGGGTGCCTTCAGGTCATCCAGGATCTCCTGCCCCCCTTCTGATCACAGTTGACTTGGCCACGTGTCTGGACTGCTTATCACATCTCATGTGTGACTGCTCTCCATCTCTGGGGGATCCTTTACTAAATTATCTTAAAATCTTATCCCTAAAGTCTGCAGTGTTACTCTTACTGCCCACATGTCTTTTTCTTCTGCTGTCCTCTTTCATACGACCTGTTTTACCTAATTCTGTGTACTTCCTTACATCTACCTCATTTACCATCTGTTTTCTTTTTCACAAACAGGATAAACTGAGCATTGTGCCTGGTGAGATTCAGGTCCAAAGCTTGGGCCTTCCGTTGCCGCAGCTGCTGGACTCGGCTTCTCAAGAAGTGAAATTTTAGGCATGCAGACCTTCTTGGAATAATTCCTCCTGATTTTAAAGAGTCTAAAGGTTCCTTCATAAGCTGTGGAAATAAAGCACCGGGCACCTACAATTCAGTTGAAATAATGCTTTTCAAGCTGTTGTGGGCCCATGAAAAGGAATAAAGGAACAGAGAAGCAAAAAGAGTAAATGATATTTAAAATTAAAACGTATAATTATAAGAGGTATTCCTAACATTCACAGAACCACCTCTACTCTCAAAAGTAAAAAAAAATAATCCTGTAGAAGGTGACTTGTGTATTAGAAAAAGAACAGACATGCACTGACAATGGAATAGATGTTGGTTTTATGAAATCTTTACTATTTTACTACAAAATGTAATTATCAGAACATCTAACAAACCTTTACTTGATGAAGTTATTAACAAGATCACTTTCTTGATTCTATGCAGCAGATATCAGAAGAAAAATCACTCGAAAATTAATGTCCCAACAAAATCTGTAATCACTAAAGCTACAAGTAATACTTTTCCAATGTTTTTCCCTCCTCTGTTGTCCCCATGTGATGTCTGCTCAGGGTGAAATCTTAGGAATGCGATGTAGACCTCATGCTGATGCCTTTGGTAAAGCCACTTCTTGCTGTGAGACCTTAATAGGGTCTAAAACATCCAGCCCTGTTTAGATTAGGGTGACGAGGGACAAGGTTCACAGTGAATTGCCATGCAACAACATTAAGGCAAATGGTGTATTTTGTCCCATCATCATGGTGACTATATATCACTGAAAACCTGAAAAAAAGGTACACAGACACAAAAATAATGGAAACTCTTAATTTTCCATCTTTGACCTTTTCCTGGTGTACCAGTGGCATGGTCAGCTGGAAGTACAGCATTCATGGTGCTGAACAAAAGCCATATGTTATTATGCATGGATAGGTGTTCTGCCTTTCAGCATAGTCCTGCCTGTGTAGATGCCTGTATCCAGCATGTGCCTGGCAAGGATTGCGCTGATCATTTTACAGTGCTCTCCTTCCCCTGGTATGTGCTCTAGACATTCAGGGAGGCAAACTTCTCTCTGTGCCGAGGACTAATGCAAGACGTAGCAAAGAGTGAAGTCTCATTTAAGATCTATCTAGAGGTGGTGAGTAAGACTTAAACGTTTTGCAGACATTTTACTGGTCTTGCACAGAGGCATGAACCTCACCCTGAGGCTGTGGTTTGGCAATACATTAAATCTGACTTTAGAGCTCTTGGCACCACATCAAAAATCTGAGTTGAAGTATTCATCCGTCATCTTACTCTGATAGTTCCAATGCAATAAAATGCTAACATTTTGGCAGGCTTCCTGTGAGATCAGGGACATCTGTCCATACTATCCTAACTTGAGATTGGGTCAGCCCTAAACAGATCTATCTGTCCCAGGCAGGTAGCAAACCCCAGTGCCATGTGAGCATGACATTATGATTCTTTGGCATGGCTTGTGGATGACTAGGCAAAACCTCAGTGCTGTGCTAAACCTGATTCCAGTCAGGTGGGGACAAAGCCTGGTTTCAGTTTTAATAACTCTGGAAACATTGCCTAAGCAAAAGATTTGAAGGTGACAACTGTAAGACTGAACACATCCTCCAACAACTGAAAAAAAAAAAAAGAGAAGAAAATATAACTCATTTATGGGTACTGAAAGGCAGAATGATCTGATTTATAAGCTAAGAACAGATCAGATGGTTATACCTCTTCCCTGACTTTTTATGGAAAGGTTGGTGAAGCTGCAAAAGAGTTTTTGTTTAGAAAAACTTTCTCTATTTTGAATTAAAAAGAAAGATTCCTGGGTTATGCCTACCTAGAATTTTTTCATGGAATAAAATGAACTACATAGCTCTTCCTTTGGGTTTTCTCCAAGGCAGAAATGATGCCTGCTACTAAATTCTGTGGCAGCTGATGCTGGAGGCAGAGTGGGAAAATCCTTTTCATTCATTCTCCAGCCATTTTCATCCATTTTTGCTCAGAAAGCAAAAGAAGAGAAGAAAATGGGCCATAAATAAGGGTAAAGCATTTGTGCAGCATTTCTAGCAACCACTGTATTACTATTTAAAACGAAAAACATCTTTAATGATGGGTAAAGCATATCACTTACCTGCAAATGCATGAGAATGATTGAATGACAGATCAATATAGAGTATTTTAGTTATTTACAGAAGGTGTCTTAGTGATGCCCATTCCAACTCCACTGAATGATTTTCAGTATGTAGTAGTATTCCCCATTTTTTGTATAGAGAATTTCTCTAAAACTTGAAAGTTAAATGAATTTTAAGTTCTGCCACTCCGCAGAACTTTCATCCGCATTTTCTCTGAGCTCTGGAAGTTTCCTGCAGATGATATTCCAAAATTCAGATTTAAATGCAAACTTTGCCAGGGTTCATTCACAGTTGAGGTATGCATTACAGCCTGTGTCTCATCTCAGCGTTTCTACACAATTTTTTCACAGTACCATTAGCAAAACATGAATAATTCTCCAATGAATCAAGTGATGTTATTTCATTGGCCTAAATGGAGGTATTTGTTGGAACGATGAGGTGGTCTTTGAGTTCCTAAATGTGACAACAGTTGTACTGGCACACGTAGGAACCATTAAGCAGTGTCTCACAGTGAGAGATTTGCAGCTCCTGCCACCCTCCCCAAGTTGTATCTTGTCATAAATCCCCATCGGTAGCTGAGCTGTTTAAGCAGGATCCTTTGCCTCAAACAACATGAGTGAAAGCCTGCTTGACGTTAGACCTGAACAGTGTCTGCAGGCCTCAGTCCACTGCCTGGGACCCCTCTCCTGGCAGGGCTCTGCATGATATTGCTGCCTGCCTGGCAGAAGGGAAGAGTGACCTGTAGTCACACTGAGCTGGGCCACCTTGCTGGTGTCTGACTGGCATGGCTGGTCATATACAGGCATTTTAACTTAATTTTCAGGTATTATGGAGCAGGTATATTAACTCTATGCCTCAAGTAATCATATTTAAATTTTGTTTTAAAGGTGGCAGCCCACTGCTGGGCTACTTAATCTCAAATCCTACATTAAGCAAGTTCTGTCTGTAATCACGTCCAAACTTGTTCCCTCAGTTTTCCTGTGTCCAGACTGCTCAATAAGATACCTTTAGTCAGGTTTCAACACACATCCCTTAGTATTATGCTAAAGCAACACAAAGTAGTAGATCATTCCCTTTCTGCTCTAACATAGCATGGATGCCTAATATTAGGTGAATATTAAAAGAAACTTAAAGTCAACTGGAAATGTTTATACACTGGATTCAAGGGTTTTGATGACATGGAAATTTGGTGCCACTTTTGACATCTCAGTCCATATGTGAGCTGGGAAGATATCTGTTTATTTGGATCATCACCAATACTTTAATTTGTCATAGTTATGTGAAATAAATCTGGCGGCATGTGTGTGCATTCTTAATAAAAAAAAAATATTGATTAGATCCAGCTCTTTTTGGTTCTTTGCACTAAGCACCTGGGACATGTGGAAGTTTCCTGAAAGAAATTACATTTTAAAGTAACTAGAATTTTTGTTTCTGACTCAGCCTTTAGCTTTTGCTGTCAATTCTCACATTTCCAGTAAGAAAGATGACTGTGTAAATTTTTGGAACTTCAGATGTTCACCAAAAATTCACAACCTCATTCTTGTTTAGTAGCTTGAAGTGTACTGTTTTCCTTATTTACAAGAACTTTAGAAAAGAACAGAGGCATTTGAGAAGCTGAAAATTAAACATAAGTTGTCACATTGATTTACCTTTTGATTGCTTACAGGCAAAAATCTCTTGCCAATATTCACCTGCCTCCTGTACTAAACCTGAAAAGTATGGATCTCTTGCATCTGTTGGTCACATTCATTTTCCTACTTTGATAAAAAATTACATACCATAGCCATTATCCACACAGCTATTTCAGTTTAAAAGCCATTGTAACTTGAGATTCAGTCCTGTTGAAGTTTAGCCAACACAAGTGAATCCAATCTAAAATATTTTGTGCATCTCCAAGCTCTAGTTTTCATTCATACATACTGCAAAGGTAATTTAGCGGTATTTTTCCAAGTAAGCATCTGGATAAGTTACTTTATTACTGGGGAAGTTAGTCAGTTTGCTCTGGGATTTCACTTAAAAACCAGGAAGAGTTAATTGATGAATGCTCACAAATGCACAAGTACCCTCCTGAACACCATTAAAGCTATTAAGATTCCAAGAAAATTGCAGACACTATCACACTAAAGCAGATATTCTTTAGTCCAGTTGTGCAACTCAGTGACAATACAAGGAATTCTTGGGTTATAGTCCCATTGGTATAAAAAGTCTTGCTACAGAGTTAATCTGACTGTATATATTTCACAACTGTTATATATGAACACTTCATAACACTTAGGTAGTTTTCCTTTTTGCTAGTAATGCAAAGGAATGAAATATGAGCAGAGAAGCAGATAGAATTTCTATTTCTTGGCAAAATGCTGGCATAAAGATTCACCCTTAAAGCTATACTATTGTTAATGTGGACCTAACAGGACCATTTCCATTCCAAATGTAATGTTCCTCACTTTCCTTGTAATTTAAAATGTCTTACCTCATTACTAGTGTATTTTTAAATTTTTTTTAATTCTTTCATAAGAGGAAAACAGTCTTTCCTTTCTTGTTTGGTTTCTTTTTTTTTGAATGGGAAGACAAATAGCTGTGTGCTTTGGAAGAGATGATACTATATTTTTTGGCTGAGCTTCTACACAAAAGTATCATGGCCTCTTGAGTTATCTTCCTCTTCATAACAATGAAAACATTTTCAGTTTCTGCTGACAATGCCCGTTCTGTCAGAGGACTGATTATTATGACATCAGTTCTCGAAAAAAAAAAAACAATAGGCACAGAGGCTTTATATACGTATCAAATAAACACTTTTACCCTTTATTTCCCTTAGAGAGCAACCAATGCTTTCTTTCAGATCATCGTTTCTTTTACAGCAGCCTAATAATGGTTGTATTTGTTGGCCTTTTCGTTAAAGAACTCAGAAAGAAGGGAAAGTCCTTGATTTTCCATCTCACTCCTATTCTTTATTTCTATATAGCGGATGTGTGTTTGCATGCACGGTGTGCCATGGATTGGTTAATTTCTGAACACTGTGAAGGTTTCTGAATGCTGGGAACACTCCGCTGTTCGAACGGATTGCACTGAATGCCTTCTCCGCCAACATTTTTGTCCTGATTGCTTCTAGGGTGCTTTAACTATGTCAGTATACAGTCATGTCAGGGGATAAGTCTTCCACTTTCAGATCTGTCTCCAAGCCTTAAATCCACAAAACAGTCCATGTAACGTCCATTGCAGTCCCAACATTCTGGATTAAAACCAACGCTGCTCCATCTTGTCAGCAGATTCACACAGACTTTTTCAGTCCATTGTTCACTGTGTGAAACCAAAGCAAAATCAAGAGTTAAAACTTCCTAAGAGTTAAATAGCAAAAACCCTTGAAAGTGACAAAGAAGAATTTGTGAAAATGTCAAACCTTGAGAGCGCCCTGCTTTTCAAATTTCATATTATCAACTTAATGGACATGACTTATGTAGGTAAGCTTTTCTAAGGTAATAATTACTGTCTTTTGCTCAAAGGATTTCTTATTTAAAGGTGATCACCGCATACTTTTCTCCTCCTCAAAAGGCACAGAGTTTTCTCATTATCTACTCAGTTGCTTATTTTTCCTGTTTTCAGAAACCTTAATACATGTATATTTTTGTGTAGAAATGTGGCCTCCTGTAGGAGAGAAGAAAAATTCATGTATCAGTATCTGCTTCAGGAATGTGTTTGGCTTTCAAATTTCAGCATATAAATACCTGCAGAAAGACAGATGTTAAAAAGCATACCAGAACCTTGATCAACATCCCATCAAAATCAGTCAAAAGCTTCCTTGAGCCTCTGATCTGCTTTCAGATTGACTCCCACTAATACTAAAATTTAAAAGCAATAGCGATTCTGAGGATTACTTAGGAGCAAATAATGTTTTCTTGTATTAGAAATCAAGCTCAGTAAGGAGAGGAGAACTCATATAGACAACTACTTTATTGCCCAACTGTCATTTTGAAAATGTTGGTGTTTGATTGTCCAAGTTTGCAGAAGTACCCATGTTCAGAACAGGTCATAGAGTGGTTTAATCCATTAGGATGTCACAGATTAAAATTACTTTGATCATCTTATTCCAGACCATACCACACATTTATTTTCATCTGATGACTTTCCACTACTGCTTTTATCATGACTGACTGGCATTTCATCAGGAAAGGTTAAAGACTTCACCGGGCTAATTAGACACAGACTTGAGCTCCATTGCCAAAAATGTGGAGAGTTGCACAAACACTAATATGATTCATGGTGGCTGAAATTTAATTTATACACATCTTTCATTTACTCTTACTCCACAACAGCACTCATGTTCAAGAATCTGTCATCACATGAATGTTCAGGAGTAAAGGTTTTCCAAAACTGCTGCTTAAACTTCCAACTCATGATCAAAGAGCAAAGCTGGGTGGAAACTGTCATGATAAAAGAGGAAAAAAAGTCCTGAGACAGAAATTCAAGTGAAAATCTTAGTGGTTTTCTCAAATCAGAAGTGTAAACCATGCATTTCAGGTCAAAGTAAAAGAACTGCTTTAGTAATTTCAAAGTATTGTGTTTTGATTTAAAATTCTAACTCAGCATAAAATAAGTTATATTTTTTAAAATGTTATATCTCATGAAAAAATGAACTCCTGGTTTTGAGAAATCAAGATATGCTACTCTGAATCTTTCTAAAATCTTTTTTTAAAATTTAGAACTGACATAAATGGACTCTTTTCTGCAACAATCTTTTGGTTGTTTTATGAGGAAAGCTCAGATCAAGTGTTGGTGTATCCAACACCTGTCAAAACCAGCCCATGCATGTGAATCTGAATGACAAACAAGTGAATTTTAAGCACCTTCTGTTTTAAAACTCAAGTCTTTAAGGACAGAGCAATAGGATAGTACTGACAGGATGGGGACCTACCTAGAAAACAGTGTGTTTCCAGGTCTGTCACACAAGCACACATGGAACAAAGCTCTTTTTTTTTTCCCCTGCTTCCCAGAGAGTTTCTTCATCACTGTAATATGAATAATGACACTTTAAATGTCTTGTCATTCCTGACCGAAAGGCCCTCTGGCTACACCTGTGTTATCTTCCCAGAGTAGTCCTGAGGCTGGGATGATGGACAGCCACTAGTGATGGATGACTTGACGATTAATGATTGTCCCTGTTGACATTAAGGAGGCCCACTGAAGGTGGATTTACCACTGATCAGCTTTTACATAGAGGGCGGGAGCTGAGGCAGAATGTACTCTATAACTGGCATTGAGGGGGACTGATTCCCAGTCTGGAGAGATTCCAGCGTTTTTTTATTCGGCTTCCCCCCATGTAGATACATGTAAATACAGGTGATCTGCCAGCTCAGTCTTGGCTCATTGTAAGTCAAAATAGTGAGATGCATAAGCCCACACAGACCTTGGTTTATAATATGAATGTCCATATATGCCCATGTGAACCATAACCACAGTCACATGAGAAAACTCCATAGAATTTGTCTTCTCCAATAATAATGAATCATGTTAAAGTTAATTGTCTTGGTTATGAAAGACTTTTACTATTGCACTAAATTAAAATACTTTTTTGGCACCAAATTTCGAAATGCAGACACATAATGTTGACACTGATAAACTCTTATTTTAATCACCATGAAAAATTATTGATAGAAACTAAAAATATCACATATGCCAGTGTAAGCAAAACTAACAGACGTTCCTATTCTTCTAGTCTTGAACTTTAAAGCAAGAAACTAGCTATCTCTATGAAACAGTTTATTGTACACATGGCAGAAGTAATGCATCTCCCATTCAAACTGGAGACTCCAAAATTTGAGAACATTGGTGTATTTATAGAACTAATTGACAGGAGATTAATTGCTGCAGTAACAACATGACTGAAACATAGTAGACTGCCTGACAAAAATATTCATCCTTTTCAATCTAAAACTTATTCTTTTCTCTTGAGTAGAGCTGGATTCACTATAGTTGATCTAATCATAAGTAAGGGACGGAAATTAAGCTTTAAGTTTATTCAAAGTAAATAATGAAAAGTATATACGCTTTACAGTGAAGACATTCTTCCATTGATTCTAGGCTTCTTCTGGAAAAAAGAAAAATATCCAGAAAATGGCATCTAAAAACATTGGGGTAAGCTCTATTCTGTATATGTGACACTCACCAGCGTTAGTATACATTAAATTACATGGTGTATGTATGTTTATATGAAACATATAAAATACTTTTTGAATGTAACTGTAGAGAAAGTACCTGATATAACCAACTTGTAGGTGATAATTACTTGACCTTTTCAAAGTAGCTTTTCCTTTCAAAAGGCAAAAGTAACTTATTTAGTTGTACTTCTATTATCAGATGAAGAGTAACTTTAACAGGATGATTATGAACACTGATGCACCTTGATTTACAGCTGAACTCAAAGTATCCTGCAGTCAGTCACTATATGAAAATTAACATCTGAACATCTGAAAAACATGCCTTCAGTGAGTCTCTAGACTCTCCTCAGGACATACTAGATATCACACAACTAATGGAAATGCTCACTGTTAATACAGTTTAGAACTACAGTGACTGCTATTGGCTATTGACGGTCTCACTGCACTTTCTGCAGGAGTTGCAAAACTGATGCTTGTGTTTGAGTCAGACTTTACATTGTCAGCTCCATTTCACTCACCCATTTTCCAGTGTGGGTTAACTGCCTGTGATAATTTTTATGGGTTGTTTTGTTTTTTTTTTTTTTGTTTTTAATTCCCTTAACCATGTTGGAGATCATCTTAGCAAGAGAGATGCCTCTTTTTATTCCAGAAGTAGAGACTTTTTGGTGATGGATGGGGTTGTCTCCTCAGTACTTGTTTAATGCATATTACAGCCCTGCAGGTTCCTCCTTGGAACTGTAAATACACTGCTCTAAAACAGTCAAATCTGGTTTTGTGTTTCTTTTAATCTACTTTGCTCTAGTTTGTTCCAGAATGGACAAGATAAATAAATTTACTTTTATTTAGTACGATAAAGTACAAGAGCCTCCAATTTAGAATATGAACTGGAGTATCCCTGGGTGGTCTTTCAGCTCCTTAAGGTACATTTCAGTCATGCATCAGAACAGCTGCAAAGCTAGACACCATGATGCAAAACTGGCACGCTTTAAGCATGGCTATAAAAAGTTTACAGTCTTTCCGGATCCTGTTATCATCCAAAATATCCATAACACAGGCAATGTTAACTCTGCCTTCCACATACTCAGCATAGCTCTAGACCAGGAGAGATAGCAGGATTTGATACTGTATTCTTGGTGATCACTCTGGCTATTTTCCATAGAGCCTGCTCTACAGAAATCATCTCCACTGGTCACAGACAGCTTGGAGCCGTTTTGCCCCCTTATTCTCTTTTTAACTTTTGTCAGAATAGATATTAGTGTTTTACCCTAGACTTACTACTGCTTAGTCCTGACCTTTCTATCCAAGTGGCACATCTTTAATAGCAAAATAATGTTCTTTAACCCTGAAACTAAATGGTGAAGCATAGATCAAGTCTAGCTGGGTAGAATTCCTTCTTCCAGCAAAGAGGCTGGCTTCACCCATACCCTTTACTGAGCCCTACATTGTCTCTCTGAGCATGTCCCTGAACTGTTTGGGAGTATGCTATTTGACTCAGGCCAAGTCTGTTCTAGTGAACATGCAAAGAATTAAATGATACAGATGATCATGGGGCAGTGCTTGAGCCTGGCCCCACTTAGTCTCTTTATGAAGATATGGTCAGTAATTGTACAAGCATCAAACTCAGCTTACTAGTAAGAAAAGAAATAAGAACAACTGAATCCCCCCTGCACACACTCATGATAGCTTGCTTATGAAAAAAATTAGCTACTGCAGTCATGTTTTCTTTCTGAGCATCATTGTTTTAGAATTTAGGAGGAGCTGCAGTAGTACTACTACTGATACATTAAACAAAGCAGAAATACAAAGGAGCAAAGAATCACTCATGCTTTTGGTACGCAGGAATCTAACCAGTAAGAAACTGCACATGAAATTATTCCAGTTTACACATTAATGTGAGACAAATAACAAAGACCCACAATTATTTAGACATTTCATAATCCAAATAGCTATTAACATGGTTAAGAATGGCTGATTTAAGAAGGAGCTCTTACTGAAGAAGATTACTTTCTAAAATTAGTTACCATGTCTTTTTTTTAATATAATAACCTTGATCCGTTTTAGAAAGAAAATGCTTTAAGTAAATTAGCAAACGTCCTTTTTATTTTCAGTTATTTTACTTGTAAATTTAAAGGGAAACCCATATTTTAAATTTGAGAAACCCCAATTTGCCAGCAGGATGCTGTCTCCAGAAAGAATGGCATATAGCTCTCTGATGAATAAGGTCCACACTACAGGGGTTCCTAGTGTAATATGATTCTGGTGCGGCCAAGTGTATCAAGCACTCATGACACTCCGTTAGAACAGAAGAAACTTTCACTATCATTACTAACCTTTGCAAATATCTGCTGTTTGGAATTGCACGTCAGTTGCTAATTAATGGGTAGGTCAAGGTGCTTGTTTTGACTAACACTATTGTTAGTCATAATTTGTTATTCTGGGAGAATATTTAGCAAAAAAAGCCACCTCCGGTTGTCTGCCCAACCTGTGCTCTATCCTGCAGCATGGTGAACATTTTGGTTCTGATCCATAAGCTATAAATACGTAGGTACTCATATGGAGGTTAGTTATGATAATTCAAACTTATATTACTAGAAGGACAAAGAATTTTCAGAACATCCATTCAGACAGCCTTAGTGCAATGAGACCTTTCAGGACTCCCTTCACTAAAATAGTTTTTAGGGAAAATGCATAAAAATATATTAAGCTTTCCAGTGGATAGAATTAGTGATCTTTATGACTCCGCAGTTTCTACTTTAGGTCACAGTAAAATTGCCTTGTCATTTACTTTCAGCTTATGAGAAGAAGAAAAATACTTGAATGTCATTCCCCTGCCCATCTGAATATCACGGCCCCCAAGAACTTCATGAAGTCAACTCAATTTTCTCTATTTGTTAAATATACTTGCAATATGACATTATGGACCCTGAACTAAAACCCTTGCTGAAAGCTTACTTGAAGCCTCTAGTTATGTGCTTCTGCATGCGTTTGTATGTATGATACAAGCATCTCCACAAACGAGGTAGGTTTTCTTCTATCTTTCTCAATACTGTAAAGTAAAGGACATGGTTAGAGGTAAGCGTTTCCAAACAAAGAAGCAAATCCCACACAATCTTTCCAAAAGTTTATAATATAGCCTGTCCCATCCCTTCCTACCTCATTACAGAATCAAGAGGACAGAGTAAGTTTTGGGAAATCAACTGGAGACATTGGTGTTATTCCTTATTATGATATTGTCTAGCTAGCTAAACTTAGCCACTTTGTTATTCTGAAATTTTGTTTCATCTCCTGCCTCGTTTGTGTAGATTGTCCTGTCAGACAAATGGAATTCCCCAGCTACCAGTCTTTTTCTAGGTAGGGTAATACAAATATATATTGCACTCCACTCTAGTGTATTAAGAATGTTGATAGCTCCCGAACAAGCTCAGTGTCTGTATTTTCCATTGCTCTTCAAGATGCATACACAATATGATTTTGTCTCCCACAGTTCTGAGCGTAGGTTGGAACAGAAGCCGAGCTTCTTGGGTGAAGCACTCCTGCAAAATGAATAATCTGGGAGGAAAAAAAGATCCTCCAAATGCAGTACATTCGATTATCTCAGTATTATGTGGTATTGTCTAGCAGATGCAGTATGATCTTCACCCATCCTGGAAACTGATTTTATCTAATTTTTCCCCTTCATTATTTATTTAAAAAACCTTCCTAGAGTGCTCATTGTTAAAGTACTAAACACTTCTATCTCCTTTCTATTAGAAATATCTGATTCACTCTAGGACTTGTTTTCAGTTCAACTAGAGGATATGTCACCTGTATTTTAGTGAATTATAGGTTTTGCAATTTCTCTGAATTACGTATCTCTTTCAGTGCTCTTGGTGAGCAGAATATTTGCTATAGTACACAATGAAGTACTGAAAGAGAAAGACATCTTGAGAATAGTTTCTTGAGGTTAAATATATTTGATTAAGTTTCTCATATTTCCAGAAGCACGTTATTGCTTCTCATTTAGTCAAACCCAGTATTTATTAACTTCATAGAAATTAAATTAACAAGGCAAAAATAGATAAATATTTAGATAAAAAGATAAATATTTTGATAAAATACTAAGACTGGTTCACAGGTTTTCTGATTTCTCCCAATAATTAAACCATAAAATTAACTATGATAATACATATAGCAAATTTTGCCCTATCAGTATGAAGTTTATCACAAGCACAAATATCCTTGTTTGTGGGCTTGTGGGCTTGAATTGGTTTCAACACTTATGAATGACATCTGAATTAGCATGCCAAAGAAGCAAAAGTGTAAAAGTAAAAGCAAAGTAATTGCCTTCAATATTTCATAACAATTTTCTTATAGTAGATTAACATTAGTATAGATCTGGGAAGCAGATATGAGGTTTAACAATGTGCTGTTACAGGTGCAGAAATCAGGTATTTGTATTCAGAGCAGTATTATGTGTGTGTTTAACCTTCTTCTAAAACAGGGAGGTTTTAATATGACCTTAATTTTAAACATATGCCAAAGCTATCTAGTGAATGAAGATGAACTTGAGTAGAAGTTGAAGACTGGGCATACGGTAAATGTTTTATCCTGATTTCAAACAAAAAATATTATCTAAGTCCCAAATGCCACAAGAAAATAAACGATGTTCATTGTTACACTGAAGAATATCTGTATTTACTCGTTTCATAATTCAGTTGGACAGTTAGGTGGTTAGGCCAATATAAATGTGGCTTTAATTAATGTAATTACATAAACTAAAGTAAAAGGGTACATTAATACACCATGGATTAGCAAGCTAATTAAAATTCTTAACCTCACCGGTGAAGTTCTCTGACAACTGCAGGAAAAGATATGCCTTGCAATGAAAGTACAGTAGTGTCCTAGGCACAGCCAAGTGCCCTAATCACTGGGCTACAGAAAGACATCAGGTTACTCTTTTTTTTTCCCCAAAAGATTGAATTTTACTAAGCTAATGTACAGAAATGAGTGTTTCAGTAAAAGTAATTAAGGATGTCCCAATATACCCAGGCTCCTTTGAAATAACTCTCCCTTTTTATCCTGTGCCTGGGTGGCTAGTGCACACTTCCCAAATGGTAAGTTCTAGATCTAAATTTCTGCATTTAGTGAAGTGGATGGAATGGAGGTTTAGTATTTCCTAAGGGACTGATCTACCTAAATATAATGTTAAATGTATACAATACTACCTACATGTTCCTCGAAGCCAGACCTTTGAATGAAAAAGATTGGGATTGTCCATTTCTGTGCAGAAATGAGGTGGGTGAGGTGTGTCTTAGAACACCTACTAAATCAGGGGCTGCTGATATTTTAGGTGATGATTTGTTGCAATTCTGCATATAGTTGGTCAGCAATAGAACTTAGGTTGGAAATGGGTTACCAGACCTCTCAAAATGGAGTGTCTGTCTAGATTTATACTTCTATATTTGTGTATCTGGAGAGTATAATGATCCAAAACACTGGTGCCAGCAGAACATAAACCTCTCAAGCATTTGGTAGCCATAATGAAGGACTTTTCAGGACTTAAGTGGGTTTTTCCATCGTCTGAAACGCTTTTAGTGCTTACTGAAGGTTCTTTGAATCTATACATTGTGCTACAATGAATTGTAGGTGAAGTTTCCTAGTTTCAAAGAGCTGTTGTGAGATTGAGTGCATTAGAAACACCTTTGAGACCTATGGAAGAAGGAACTGTATGAAGCGATATTGCTATGGAGCTTGATGGATAAGATTTGCTTCTGCCTATTAAGTAAAACCAATAAAAAAGAGGTTCATCCTTCTTTTGTTGTGGGTTGACCCTGGCTGGACACTAAGTGTCCACCAAAGCCACTCTCTCAGTCCCTTTCCTCAGCTGGACAGGGGATAGAAAATATAACTAAAGGCTCATAGGTCAAGATAAGGACAGGGAGACATCATTCACCAATTATCCTCAAGGGCAAAACAGTCTCAGCTTGGGGAAATTAGTTTAATTTATTACCAATCAAATCAGAATAGGATAATAAGAAACAAAACTAAATCTTAAAACACCTTCCCTCCACCCCTCTCTTCTTTTTGGGCTTAACTTTACTCCCAATTTTCTTTACCTCCTCCCCCCCCCCAGCAACTCAGTGGGACTGAGAATGATGGTTGCAGTCAGTTCATCTCACATTGTGTCTGCTGCTCCCTCCTCCTCAGGGGGAGAACTCCTCGCACTCTTTCCCTGCTCCTGTGTGGGTTGCCTCCCACAGAAGACAGTCCTCCGTGAAATTCTCCAATGTGAATCCTTCCCACAGGCTGCAGTTCTTCACAAACTGCTCCAGCGTGGGTCCGTTCCAAGGGGGGCAAGTCCTGACAGGAGCCTGCCTCAGTGTGGGCTTCCCACAGGGTCACAGCCTCCTTCAGGCTCATCCACCTGCTCTGGGCTGGGTTCCTCCATGGGCTGCAGGGGCACAGCCTGCCTCACCATGGCCTTCTCCACAGGCTGCAGGGGAACCTTTTCTCTGGTGCCATGACAATTCACATTTTTGAATGATGTGGGCACATTTAGAAACACACTTATTTGTTACTGTTAGTAAGTCATTAGAAATGTTTATCTTTTGATATCCTTATTGTATACTGGAAATTAAAAATATTTTTCTAGTGATTGAATTTTTTACATACTGTAAGTTTTATTCATTTTTAAAATTAATTTTATGAAATTATATTGATGTTGCTTGCTATTTAGTCTTAGTGCAGATTTTGTACTGAACTTCAGGCTGGTAATACAGCTAAAATACTAAAACACTCCTTTGCCACTAGAATTCATTAACTCCATGTCTTAACCTTCTATCTCCCACCCACCCAAATGCAAAACTCCCTAGGCTTCAGTTTGAAGCGGCAGCTACTATTTGCCTTTGTTCCCTCAGGGAAGGTGTACTAAGGTCTTAATGGGTTCTTCATATTTTTATATTAAATATATATTTTCGTATAGCCTGTTTTCTTAATCTTGGGTTCCTAACCTGTTTTCACTGTCCGTATATGTAGGCGTGTAAGTGCCACTACCTAACAATTTTTGAAGCAGATGATTAATTGCATCTTAATTTGATATAAAAGGAAAGATTCTTAGAGATATTAAGTTCTTAACAGTTCTGCAAAACTAAGAAAGTAGGGTGAGGAAAAGAAAAAAATCTACCTGATTAACATTCTTACAGAGGGAAAGACAGGATGACAGTCAGTCTCTACCTATTCTATCTGGTAATACATGCCTGGCTTTCAAAATGTGTGATTTGACTAGATAAACAACACAGTCCTAGTCCACAGCTACCTATGGTATCCATTACCTTCTACCCAGTCAACAGGACTGATGATAATTAATCGAAGTGCTAGTTTTGTGAAGGACATGGATGGAGCTGGAGGCCAGATTTGGCTCTAGGCACAGGGAAAGCTATTAAAGATAGCAAAATGGTCCTCATCAAACTTCTTAGTTCCCCTGTAGAAATGAAAGATAAATGCTGTTGATAAAGGAGGACCAATTTAAGGAGTGACAGCTACTACTGGTGAGGACACAGCCTTTCCTTTGGTTGCACCAAGAGTAAGAAATGTGAGTATCTGGGACTGTCCTCTTCCTTTTGTGTTGCAGCACTTGCCTTTTCTTCTTTCCTTCCCATTGCTGGAGTGTGCCAAGGCCCCATCCAAACAACACCAAAATCCAGCATGGACTACTCTGCTGGAAAACTTTTGGCTAACACAGGGGGTATAGCATTGGAAAGACTGAGAAAGAAGGAAAAAACTTAAATGTACTGGAAGTGTTAGAAGGCATGAGAAGAACCTCTAGAATTATATAATCAGGGAGTTGGGGGAGTGGTTATCTTTGCAGCCCAATAGAATTCTTCAGGAATAAATCAGACACACAGCTAGAAACTGTTAAAGGAGTGTAGCAGAAGACATTCATATTGCTCTTGTTTTAATGGCCACCATGAAATCGATAGCCTCTGTTCCCAGATGGCAAGGGACTATTATTTTTAATGTTCTGTGCAGGATAAAAACTTTAAAATTTTAGCCCACTAAATTTATATTAAGATTTATTATAAGAAAGTAATTTAAATAATTTTGAAAATGTCCCAGAGGTTTAGATTAATATCCATTTCATTACTTACCACCCTTTTAAACTGGGCTTTAATATATTAGTCTTGATTTCAGGAATCAAGTGAGGTTAAGACTTTGTCATTATTCACTTTTCCATGTCTGTTACTGCTGAGGCTTACCTAAGCGTGAATGAATTTTCTTAGGTTTACCATCATTTTCCATTACTTTTGATATTGTATCCCAGATCTGTAGCTTTGTAATAAGTGTATTTTCTATGTATATTGCTATTCTTGACACCTCTACCTGAGCAATCTGAAGGCTTGACCAAGGAAGGCCAAATGAAAATTAATAAAACAATGCCAATCATACCCATGTGTAGGGATGCTGTACATCCTAGAAGGTTACTTGTCAGTCTCAGAAGTATAAACCTCAATATAATGCAAGATATTATGAATCAGATTGTTCTTTCTAGTTTCTTTAACTGGACAACCCATTTAGAATTAAATAATTGAATAATTTATATTGGAAAGGACTGCAGCAGATTATCTAGACCAACCTCCTGCTCAAAACTTGTTCAGCTTCAAAATTTGATAGTTTCTTGGGACCTAGTTCAGTCGAGTTTTGAATTTCTCCAGACACTAGCCTTCTGGGAAACCTGTTCCTGGGCTTAACTATCCTATTTGTGATTTTTCTTTTTGTATATGTCCAGCTGGAAATTCCTTTGCAGTAGCTTATGATCACTGTGTCCCGTTCTTTTGCTGTGCATATTGGAGAAGAGTCTGTCTTTTCTGTAACAACCTATTAGGCTGTTGAAGACAGAAATTAAATTCATCTTTCTCCTGGTAAAATGCATCCTAAAGATTTCTCCAGGCTAACATATCCAACTCTTACAGTCCTTTGCCTGTACATTATGGGCTTCCATCTCATAACTGTATTTGTGGCCTTCCAGCAAACTCATTCGAGTTTGTAAATGTCATCCCTGTACCAGGGGACCCACAACAGTACATGGGACTTCACTGCAGCCTCATGAGTGCTGAAGAGTGGGGAATAATCTCTTACCTTGGTCAGCTGGCTATGTTCTTGCTAATGCAACCCAATACATGTTTTGTACAAATTGTTTCAAAAGGGTATTCCTGACTCATGTTCATTGTGTTGTCCACGAAGAAAACTTTACTAATGTTAATATTTGGAGGATTAAAAAAATTTGCAGAGTAGTTACATTATAATTGAAACAGGTTAATGTTTCAATACTTAATTATTGTCACCATGATCAGAGTTACATTGCAGAGTAAGTTCATTTTACCACAGGCATTAGAAATGAAATGTCAAAACTAAAGGACTGAAATGTCAAAACTAAAGGACTAAAAGGTCAATCATACTTCTAGGAGAACTGGAATATGAGCTGATCCTACAAAAGACTCAAAATTAATGGTAGTTAATCATTTGAGGTCTCAGTGTGTTCCTCCAGACAAGATTAACGTGAGTTTCAGATGCATTTTCTAGGTGATAGTAACTTAAAGGTGGTATTTTTCCTGTAAATAGCAACAGTGAAAGTTATTAGCCTGCGTATGTGGCAGAAAAATGATAAAATTAGAAGTGGTTAGAGAAGATCTGTAACAATGTTGAATTTTGCTTTCAGTAAGTCAATACTTTACCCAAGATGAGGTGAAGAAGTGACAAGTTCATGACCTGTAAGTATTAATAGAGAAAAGATACCATTGAAAGCCAAAAAAAAAACCAAACCCCAAAGAATTGTTCTAGGTCTGAAAAGTGAAGCTGAACAAACTCAGACTAAAAGTACAGTGCACCATTTCAACAGTAAGAGGGAAAATTGGTTATATGGTAGGGTGCGCAGTAATAGAAATCTAAAAATCAAAAGCTGTTCTTCAAAGGACAAATTGTCATTGTGAATGAAGTTATGAACTTGAGAGAAGTTACCTTGCAAAATTCTGCAAATGTTAGACAAGGTGTCTGAATAGAAGAAATTCAGCTCCCTGTGCATATTTGAGTGCCTTGTCTTTCCTACCTGTAGTCCCCTCAGAATATTTTGCTTTTTTAGCATAACCTCCTGCACTGCCTTATCTAAAATAAACTGTTTAGATAATAAGTATTTCAACCACAGAATTATGAATTATTCAGTGTGTGTTCAAAAAGGTGTGTCAGTTTTGGTAGTTTTCCTGGCTTAGTGCATTTTTATACATAATAATTTACCCACTTGTAATCTTACTTACACCTTTACTTCATTAAAATTCAGAGCTGGCTCTTACTTTGTATTAGCTGGATACAAACATCCCAATGATGGAGCTGTGCAAGAGTGAGTTCTACTTTTTCATTTAAACTCTTACGCTAAAAAATACCTCTGTCATCTCAGCCAAAGGGATGTTTCAACCAATTATTAAAAACAGACGATAAGAGAAAATTCTTTGGCAGATTAAAGGAAAACAAACAACAATCCCTGGAAAAAAATAAATGTGCAATCACATATATGTTTATGTTTAATCTTTTTTTTTGCTTTTATTTCTTTTCCGACACCAGTAAATTTGGGTTATTTTTATATAAGTAGATATAGCTAAATGCTTACTGGGTTTTTATAAGGGTCTTTAATTTAGGTGGCATGTGTATATGTATATATGGCATGTGTATATGTATATATGATTAAATTTATGTATGTGAAGGATTGTACACTTCATTGTTATCCTTTCAAAATTGTTTAAGGCTAGATCAAAGGAAAAAACCCAAACATTTGTATTACAGGATTGGTAGGAGGTCAATGCATTTCAGTTTCATTTATTTATTTTTACTGCATTGCTTTGCTTTTAGGATTATTCACTAGCAATGCATAGAGTTGTATTATGCTATGTGATGAGTTCCTTGCTGGATCAACCATTTTGTGACTGTGGACTGAAATACAGGAATATTTTCCTCCCTGTCTGTGGCTCATTGGTGATCTGCCAGATTGATTTTTTATTATTTTTGGACACAATGTTTTAAGAGATGTTATTCATAAATTCATTTAAATCAAATCGGAGCTGTCTTTGAAGATGTCAGAAGACTTCTTCAGATAGAATAGGAGAATAATTTTTTCTTATCCTTTAAAGTCTTTCAGTATCTTTGTCCAATTTTATTTTACTAATGTATTGAAATCAGTCTCAATCAACGTTTAGTTTTGTTTGAATGAGAGGAAAATGGACCAGAGGGTCCTGCCTTACAGGTGTAATAATAATATTGGTTATGAGACTATCAGAAATACAAACAACCAGAAAGTTAGAAAGAGGTGAAGGTGTTATAGAATTGAATGAAGGTCAGCTATGAAGCACTGGTAGCATTCACTTAAATGCATATATTTTGTGATTTGAGAAAATGCTGCCCATCTGCTGTTTGAATTTGGCTTTTTGGCATGTTTTGGTAACAAATATCAAGAAATCAAAAGGCACAACTGCACTGAAAATGTGTTACAAGGAACTTTCATTATGAATCTTTTTGTCAAAATTGTTTCAAAAGGAGTTACCTCAGCTAAAAGTAAGGTTTGCTTACTTGTTTTTTATTACAGAACAATATTAAATGTCTACATACAATTAAATTAATTGTAGCTTGTAGATAGCATTACAATTGCTACTGTAAATATCACTGGCCTTTCACACTAGAACCTAAGTAGTGACATCTCCTATGATTTTTCTTGGATTTCTCCTTTTGCTCTGAGCTAGAAACTTTCAAACACCAATAATGGCTGCTACTGAGGTTTGCCTAGCAACAGTGGTATGCAAACTTATTTCCTAAGAAATCTCATTCAGCAGCATTTTAGTTTTCAACATGAATGCAGAATCACAACATAATTATTGGCTGTGATGAAGAACCTTATTCGAGTTTTATGTCAAGTTTACTTTAAAATAATTTCAGTTTATTCTTGCTGGTGCCAGTCTATATCTCAGTGCCATTGATTTACCATCACTGGCCTTTACAAAGGTAACTGTGTAGAAAGTAAGGAAACTTAATTTCTGTACAGTTCTAATTAAAATATATGTATGTGTATATTTTTGAGAAATACAGCTCATAAGATGAAGGATTTCTCTCAGGGATCCAACTCAAACAGTTAGAAGTACTTTCCATTATGTTCTATTGAATCAATTTTTAATGTTAGAAGTGTTTAATTTATAAATTATAGCTAATTACCTATTAGATACTGCCCAGTTGTACTGACTATTCAAGATTGATGGAAATTATTATTTTTCACCTCCAAATCTCTTTAATGCTTATGATACAGCATTCTCATTTCCTCTTGCTTTAGAGTCAATTATCAGCTGACTTTGATCTTTTGCTTCATAATTAGAAAAGACTTTGCTTAAAAGTGTTCATCCTCTTACATTTGAATAGTAACACAGGGTAATGATGTATACAAACTGTATAATTGCAGACAATATACCAATTCAAATTAATTTACATGATTATTCATGCTGAAGATGATAAAAATTACTGTCTTTTCTGTTTCCATAGGAATTTGTTTTCTTGCAAGGTTTTGTTTGTGGGGTAAATTATTCCAGAAGTCTCTGTGTAAGAGAGGCAAAAATACTGCATGAGTCAAACTCATTAATAGCACCGTTAGTAAAGGTAGAGTGAGTTTCTCAATCTTTATTTTACTTTTTAGAGGCATGAAGGAATTTTGATTCTCACATTTCTATTTTTGAACTGCTAGTAAATATCCTGTATCAGCAGTTTAAACTCAATAAAATTCAGGAAATTTTCAGTGATAAAAAGACCATTAAGATTTACTTTATCCAAATAACCATTTTGCATATTTTAATTTAATCCCGTATTCTTAGCTCATATTCAGTTCATCTTTTTGATATTTTAAATCAAGTATCGGAATGTATGATTAACTGGAGTCAATCCTTGACCTCCTATACGCATCTCTTATAATGAAAGTCTAAGCCTGTATATTACCTTTAAACTTTTATGAGGCCACCTAGCTAATTTCAGGATTGAAATTATAGATCTTAATAGATTCAAACCTAATTATAAAGTCGTTCTGAGGTAGAACAGAGACAACCAAACCAGATGGAATCCATTACCAATCTTACTCCTGAGACTGTCTGACATTATTAAAATGAATAATATTTCCATGTACCAGTGTCTGTTTTAATCAGCTTCTGTCTGGGTACCAACACTAGAGCTACTTCTATAAGCTTTATGTAGAGGTCAACACTCACTGCAGCAATAGGTGCTGTCATACTTGACTCTTTCATCTTAATTAAATGGACAAGTCCAAAAGGAATCTGGAGTCCGTAGAATGCTTAAAGAGGGACAAACCCCCAGAAAAATAGTGCTGGAGAGATAAAAATGAAAAGAAAAAAAAACCAAACCCTGTTAACAGTTGATGGGCAAGACATTGTTAGTTTGGATGAACCGAGAAAGAAATTGTTTTCCATTTGGAAGCCCCAAGGAAAACTTTGGAATAAAAGATCATTTCTTTTTACACCCCTCCCAACCTTCTTCATCTTAAGGAAGAGAGAGTAGAGAAGCAGGGCAGTAAATGCCATGTATCAATTTTGAGATTCTGGTAAGCTTTCAAAATTCATTTGGGCAGACTGAAAGGTATGTCTCCATTTCATATTCAGACAGATGTGTCCTTAAGCTACCCACACTCTAAACTAGTCCACAGACATTATCATGTCATGAGTCCAACTTAATATATCATGCCTCCCATCATGGCTGGTTAGTTGAATACTACCCTAACCACTGCTAAGGCACTTCCAGTGCAGAGCTGGCTTGGGTCCATAGGTCCTAGAGCTCATGGAGAGGGGCTGTTTATCTGCAGAACTCTGCATTGACTTAATAGCACAGGAACAGGTCTAGATCTCTCTTCAAAAGGGAAATTTCATCAGTACAAAATAAATTCTATTATTTTGAAAAATTATCATCATCAGACATGAAACTATGCATAAAATTAGAAATGTAATAATCTTGGTAGGAAACATAGCTAGCATGTTTACAGGGCTATTGATTTTTCACATTTATTGTTTCAAGATTCACAGCTGAAGGGCAGGCTCATGAGGCTGGAGATGTGGAAATGAGATTTATAATTTATTAATATAATAATAATATCTCAAGTTCCTTGTCTCAACACTGTGTTACTCCCTCACTCGCTGTCTTGCACATATATGCAAACACAACATGGGTTTTAGCAAGCTGGATTATGAAACTGCAAGTTTCACACAATTGGTCTCATTCATTAAAAATCATGAAAGAAAATAGAAAATGGTGGCTTTGCTTCTTCTGCATTACAGTCAGTAAAGCCACAACATATATGTAGGGATTTAAAATTAAAAAACCCCAACAAGTTCTATGTGCAGGTGACCCTGCTTAAGTTTAGGGACATACAGCAAGATACTACCTTTAAATACTTCCTAACTCAATGTACACATTTGCTCAAATTTCAAGCAGATATCAATGTTAAAAAAAAAAATCAGTATTACCTTCTTATGATGCTTAGTTTGGATAATGCATGCTTTGAGAAAGTCTCCTCATTCCTGCTGTCATCTTTGAGAAAGTCAGAAGAACCTTGAGTTGCTTATTTTGATATATAGTCCATTTCATCCAAAATTCATACTAGGTATGCCAGTTACACTGTCCAAAAGACCATTAGTTAAAGAAATTGAGAAGTATTTTATCAATTACTGTGTAAAATAACACAGCAAATTCATAATGATTATCTGTTAAAAAATCACTGGTGAAAGTGCATAAATGGCATTAGGAGTTGATCCCATTTAAGCAGAGTTGGAGGTTAGACCCTTTTCTTGAAGAGTAGGAACAGTGGACTTGAGACTCCTGAGGTTCATATAGCATTAAAAGGTGAAGTCTCTGTTTCTGGGCAAGTCTTCTCACCATGTGGATCTAGTATAGAAAATTCTGCCTCTTGCTCTGGTGTGTAGTGCCTCCTCCCAGGGAAAGATTCAGAGTGGATGAAGATGCTCATTGTGATGTTCTGTGTTGAACATTTACATATTTTTCTGCAAGCTCGCATGAAGAAACACTCTGCAGCTGTTGAGTTGCAGTGCAATGGCTTCCAGCATTTGTGTGGGAAGAAAATGTGCTTCATTTAAGAGTCCTAGTTCAAGGTGCGCCTTTAAACCTGGCTGATTCCCACTCCTGCGGGATAACTTCAGTACAGAACAACCCCCCTTGAAATCGAGGGAAATCAGCCCCCACCCTAAAATTTGTCTTTAAGGAGGAAACTTTCTAACAGGGTAGTTTTTCCCTAATTACGTCTAGGAAAGTATGTTATAGCTGCCCCTAGAAAGACTGCAACAGCACCCAGACTGAGTTATCACTTCTCCAATGTCTTGGCCCTTAATTCATCCAAGCTGGGGACTGGTCAGTGTGTAATACTACCCAGAAATCTCATACATTGGGTTTCCATTTACTTTAAAGTACTGCAGGTGAGATGAATCACCGCCTCAAGGTGCTTTTCTCCCTAGTTACAGCAGCAGGGATCTAGATGCCTAGCTCAGACTAGAAGCCTAACTCTTACATACTAAAGTTAGACAAGATGAATCCCAACTTGACTGCACTGAGGCATATCTAGAAATTTCTCATGCATCTAGCAGCCATTGGATGCACTAACACAAAGAGCGAGGAAAAACATCTTAGCAATGAATATGAATCAAAATGTGTTACATAAATCCTAAAATTATTTTTAAAAATAATAATGCTTTCTTTGTTTCAGCCAGACAGAAATAATTATTTACCTGAAATGGCATGAAAACCAGCTGGTTTTTCTAGTTGCATATTATTGGATTTCTCATTTATGAACTTTAAAATGAATGTATGCAATAAAGCAGACCAGCAGAGCAGAGTTCAATATGAAACATGACAAGCAGATACCTCGCCCTTCTTATCAAGCAGATGAAAGACAGGTAGCACTAAAAAAACAGTAATAGGGGAATCAAACTGATTAATGTGGCAAAAATTCCTGCACTTGCAGCACTAATGTGTTTATTGGCAGAGATGCAAATATGCATGTAGCCTACTTTCATTTTCCCAGGGCACAACCGAATTAATGCCGTCACGTTGCTCAGGGTAACAGACTCCCACCTAAGAGTCCTCCCACACCACAAGATCAATGGGACCCTGGAAGCTACAGCAGAAAGAAATTAGAACGTGCACCAAATTGTTGAGGCTGATAAAGAAAACACATTTGCCCTTCATGTATTTTTAAAGAGGTTCTTTTTCATTATGACTTGTAAATGGCTCCTCTGTGAACTGCACAAGTTCTGTTTTTAAGTCAGAAATCAGTGGAATAAATATAAAACTTATTTTAGTTTCTGAGTTTCTTCAAGTCAGAAAAAAACCCAAACAAATCCAAACAAAAAAACTCTATAGTATTTTAAGGAAGGTTGATAATCTCCTGAGGAATTCCTTCAGTTTAAGCAATACCCTCTGTGAAAACTTACGTGTGGAGAGAAAGTGAAAATTGTGCTATTATATGTTTTTTATGCGGCATAGCTTTTCTGGCTCGTATGTCCGTTACCTCAGCTGGAAGTCTGAACTTAGCTTTCCAAGCAAATAAATCTAGGGTTTTTTTCTCTTTTTTAAACTTTTTGTTTCTTGAAAAATGGCTGATTTGAGATTGACAAGTTTTAAGACCTTTCCAATACTATAAAAGAGAAAGTAACAGAGACACTTGAACTTCCCATAGCAATCAAAGGCCTAAAAGGGAGACACTGGGAGTGGGCAGGAACATCTTGAAGGAATTGATATCTTCACATTAATGCTAGTGGCTGCTGAGCCAGAACAAAAATGGAAATTTCTCAAATAAAGTGCATGTGGTAGAAAAACCCCTGTGTTATTACAGTCAGTTGAAAATACTTCGCCTTCCCTTCCTTGATCTGAAGATACAGTTTTTGTTATCGATGTGACAAACCAGCAGACCTGTAACCTGTCAACAGACCCTTAAACATGGTCTTTCCCAGGTTCCAAATAATAAGAGATGCACGCACTAGTGTTGTGGTTTACCCCCAGTCAGCAACTAAGCATCACACAGCCGCTTGCTGCTAATCAGAAGGACCAAAGTAAGAAAACTCATGGGTGGAGATAAAAATAAAGCAGTAATAGCAATAGTAATAGTGAAAATAATAGTATAATGAGAAGGCAAATGAGAGAGAGAGGCAAAACCTCAGGAGGGGTGGAAAACCAAACAAGTATGCAACTCCTCACCACCTGCTGACCAACGCCACCTGTCCCTGAGCTGCGATCTCTGCTTCCCCTGGACAGCTCCCCCCACTTAATATTCTGGGCATGACGTTATATGCTATAGAATATCCCTTTGGTCAGTTTGGATCAGCTGTCTTGGCTGTGCCCCCTCCCCTCCCGACTTCTTGTGCACCCGGCAGAGCATGGGAGGCTGGAAAAGTCCTTGACTAGTACAAGCACTACCCAGCAACAACTAAAACATCAGTGTGTTATCAACATTATTCTCATACTAATTCCAAAGCACAGCACTATGCCAGCTACAGTGAAGAAAATTAACTCTATCCCAGGTAAAACCACGACACTAGTCACAAAAATGGGGAATAAGAAGTTAGAACTCCTCTGTGGATGAAATGGAGATTTCTAGATTAGGGTGAGATAAATCAACCTCTAGGCTCTATTTATACTGTTGACTAGATCTCCAATGACTAAAAGGAGATATTAGGCACTTGGTTTATATATAGAAACTTTTGTTTAAGTGTCATAATCCACCAACTAAATTCCACTCAGTCTCTGAAAGCAGATCAATTAAATAAACATTTCTTTCCTTGTAGGATGACTATCTACTAATGCTATTCAGAGTAAATTGAAGTTCTTAATTCACAGGTAATTTATTTTCTTTTTTTGTTTACTAACCTCACACCTGTGTTACTTCACTGCTGTAAATGTATTTTTCATGTTATATATTCTTAATTGCTTTTTATTAATTTTGTTGAAATAATAAGAGTTTGGCAAAGAAGTAAATTCTTATTATCTACAACCGTATGAAGCTAGGTACCTTTGGCAAAATTCCTGAAACTGTATTGATTCCCACCTCTACTTTGGGAATGAGAACCTAACTCCTCTTTAAAAAAACAAAACTGAACAGAAAAACACTTAATCCTGCAACCACATGATATTGGCATGACAAACAGTCCCAAGATGGCCACTCATCTGTTTTCCTCATTTTCTGAGCCTGGCTTGAGGCCCTGACCACAGCCATACAAACTAGGGACCATATAGCAACAAACTGTGATAAATGAGCTGATTTCTGCCAGCCATTTACAGAAACAGCCCTCTAAGACACTGTGAAGTAGTTCAAATTAGTGTCACTTACTTTAACTTCCTAATGTATTTTGTTATTGCAATCTTAATAATTCAGCACAGTCTTAACTGTATATGTGTGTGTGTGTAACTGTGTATGCACTGATACTGTAACTAGAACTAGGCTCTTGCCAACTTTTAAAACGTGATGCTTTACATAATAAAATTCTATTTTTAGTTTCTTAAAATTTTGCTCAAGTTTAATTTTTCAGGCTGAAGTTTTCCAAGACAACAATTGGAAACAGGCTCAGTTTTATGAGAAATTTTCTTCTAGAACTTATCAACGATGTTGATATTGACAATATCTACCCCCTTGAAAGAAGATGTCATTATACACTCTGGTATCTACATACTTTGAAATGTAGAAATGAGGCATTCTAGAGTTATGGGTACACTTTGATAATGATATGAAAATATATGCAGTAGAGACTATTTTAGGAGGGGCTGGTTTTGTGTCCCGCTCTTGAAGTGACAGCAGAAAAGCTTCTCCCTGTCCTTCCACTATGGCTCAGGGAGCAGGAGGAGAAATGTAGTGTAAAGTAAGTGTTTAAAAAAATATTTCTTTGAATGCCACAGAAGGTTAGAGGGAACCTAAGGCAAGCTAATATGGCACAAAAGACATCACTTTGAAAGCACACAGAAGAAAAGACAAGAAGTTTCCCAGCTGCTTTAATTCTTCCCATTCCAAAAGTCCTGTGACCATGATTCTGCATGCAAGTAGAGCGCAAGCGATTCATAAGGGTTTTGCAGCAATTGGTTTTCATTCCCATGATACTGTCTTGCCTCTATTCTGTTAACCCTTTCTATGACCGTTACTTCATTAAGGATTTCCACCTGCTCTCTTTTGGAAGTTTTCCTTTTCAGTAACTGTAAAACTTATCACAAGGCTACCTTGCCTTGTGTGTGTTTTCTGGTAGATATATATGTTGGAATAAGGTAGTTTTTAATCTGTGCCTCACATTTCTTCAAGTTTTAATTAACTTTCTTCTCAATCGGGATATTATTTACCAAATAAAAAGGAATATCACAGTCTCCCAGTATGTGGTGTATTTCTCTCTATATATTACTCATGAATACTCCAAATTGATTTCTGGAAAAGGTTATACAATTTTTCAGGCAAAACATTTAGAGGAATTATTGGGGTTTTTTCTTTTTACTTTTTAATTATTACTTATATTTCTAAATGCTCTTACTCTCGATGTTCTATTCTGGAATCCAGGCAACTGGAGCATGGAAAGAAAATAGGTTGTTAGGCGTCTTCATATGTGAGAAACCATCACATCTTAGCTGGCTACTGGGTGCCAGAAGCCTCTACATAGAGGAACTTCATGAAAGTTAAGATAGTTGTGATCTCCCTCTCACACACACATGGACGTGTACATGTGCACACACCCAATTCATTCGTTTGATCCTGTCAGGCTGCCCTGAGTTATCCTGGTTTGTCAGATTATATGTTTCCCAAATGCTGTGCCCTAGCAGAGAGTTTATGTCCGTGTGCCTGCCTGTCAGGTTGATAATAGAGAAAAGATAGGTTTTTTTCAACAAACATCTGTAATGTTTCCCACATCACAGACTGTGTCCTTGAAACAACATGTGATAACCCCATGATCTCTTAAATATTATAAAATTTGAATTTAATATTAGGGTATAAGTTATATTCTAAATTGACTTTTTATCTTTTGCTTCCAAAATTCTGGTGTTTTATTGCATGGTGTTTTTTTATAAGCACCTCTTTAGAAGGGCACTCAGCTATCATAAAATTAGCTCTATTTTCTAATTTGTAATGTGTGGTTGTATATAAAAGTAAAGGACACAGAATTAAGCATGTGATTGGGAAAAGCCAACATGGCTTCACTAAAGACAGATCGTGCTTGACAAACCTGGTGGCATTCTACAACAAAGTGACTTGCCCGGTTGACATGGGGCGGGCAGTGGATGTTGTCTACCTGGACTTCTCCAAGGCCTTTGATACGGTCGCCCACAGTCTCCTGCTGGAGAAATTAGTGCATTATGGCCTAGACAAGTGGTCTGTGCAGTGGGTGGGGAATTGGCTGACAGGCCACACCCAAAGTGTGGAGATAAAGAGCTCCTTTTCAAAGTGGTGACCTGTCACTAGTGGAGTCCCCCAGGGATCAATATTGGGCCCCATGTTATTCAACATCTTTATAAGTGATCTGGATAACAGGATCAAGGTCGCCTGATGAAGTTTGCAGATGATGGCAAACTGAGTGGGGAAGTAGAGACTCCAGAAGGGAGAGCTGCTCTGCAGGGAGCTCTGGATAGGCTGGAAGAGTGGGCCAGCAAGAACCTTATGAAGTTCAACAAGGAGAAGTGTAAGGTCATGCACCTGGGAAAACATAATCCAGGAGTGCAGCACAGACTGGGATCCACCTGGCTGGAGAGCAGCTCTGTGGAAAGGGACCTGGGGGTCCTGGTGGACAGAAAGCTCAACATGAGTGAACAGTGGGCTGCTGTGGCCAAGAAGGCCAACAGGATGCTGGGTTGCAATAAAAAGGGCATCGCCAGCAGAGAGAAAGAAGTTGTCATCCCACTCTACTCAGAGCTTGTCAGGCCACACCTGGAGTACTGTGTACAGTTCTGGTCCACGCTATACAAAAAGGATGTGGACAGGCTGGAAGGGGTCCAGAGAAGGGCCACCAAGATGATCAAAGGACCAGGAAGCCTGCCGTACTAGGATAGGCTGGGAGAACTAGGTTTGTTCAGCCTTGAGAAAAGGAGGCTCAGAGGGGATCTCATCACCATGTACCAGGACTTAAGGGGTAGCTACAAAGAAGATGGAGACTCCCTTTTTACAAGGAGTCCCATGGAGAGGGCGAGGGGGAATGGACACAAGTTGCTCTTGGGGAGATCCCGATTGGACACGGGAGGGAAATTTTTCACAGTGAGGACAGTCAACCATTGGAATAATCTCCCCAGGGCAGTGGTTGACTCGTCCATGTTGGACACTTTCAAGAGCTGTCTGGACAGGGTGCTGGGCCATCTTGTTTAGACTGTGCTCTTCCCAGAAAGGTTGGACTAGATGATCCCTGAGGTCCCTTCCAACCTGTGATTCTGTGATTAAGTTCCCAGAGATGGAGGCCATAATTATAATTTATACACCATGAAGTAGGATACATCACACAATCCAACTACCAATCTTTCTCTTTCATTCCCATCTTTTAAAACAAACCAACCAACCAACCAAACAAACAAAAAAAGCAAAAGAGGAGGGGATGGCATCTGGGTATGTGGATTTTGTCCTGTGTCTGATAATCACAGACAAATATCATTCTTTTGCTGCCCATGGACATACAAGTGTCTCATGACAAGACAAAAGGATAAACCCTGCAGGAAAGGGAAACTGAGTGAGGAAGTCCCACAAGAACTTAGAGAGTCACAGGTAAGTCAAAATAAGAAAAGTGTGTGGTCTTATAAGGAGAATATTTCAACACTTTTAGTTTATCTTGATCTATGCTATGGTTTTACATTTGGTTGTTACGTTCATTTGGCTAACAACTTTTCAGACAATATGACAAGCAATAAATTATGTTTACCAAACATTTACATTCCGGCACAGAAGGGGATCATCAACAAGCTTTGTTTTATTTAGTAAAAAGGGAAGAGTAATATCTGGTAAAACTGGAGTTTCAGATTTTTTTTCCAACATCAATTTTAGTCAACTAAAGAGAAGCAAACATGTAAGGAACAATTAAACTGGTGCATTCATATGTTAGAAGAAGCCATGTAAGTGTGATTGTCACAATGAAGAGTATAATATTGGCCTCTAAAGATTACCGTGGGTCATGTGTTAATCATGAATGTGTATATTATAGGAAGTTTAGTTAATTAAATGTTTAGTTTTTGTACGAGGTGGATCTTTGTTCCTGTAAAACTGAAATGTTATATTTTCTTTCTCAGTAACTCAATTTAAAAAATATGTTACAAGCAATTATTTACATTCCTCTCCTCCGTGCATACATGTATCTTTACCTTGTATACAAAGACACACTCCCTTGCACATACCAACATACCTATACATTTCTGAACTGAGAGTGAATCTGGAGCACTGCTGTCTTCAAAACATTCTTTATTTATTTTTAAAGGCTAAGGAGTGCATTTGAAAATGTAATTTCAGTTTTCAAGTAAACTATTTTGTTTACTACCAAGGATTGTTTCAAAGTACATCCATCCACAAGATATTCTAAACAACTGTTCATTCAGACATAATGTTTCATGTATTCCTGTGGCTGTTTCTGTATTGTACTCAGCTCTTCTGAATAATGAAAGAGTAAGACAGAATGGCACTCAGCAATAGCCAAGGAAGGAAAGGTTAGGGGGCAGTTTGGAAAAAAAAATTTCTTACTAGACGTTTGGGCAGATTTGATATAAAAGCAGGCCTGGTAGGAGAAACAGAAAATGGAAAATTACTTCTGCAGAAGTGAGCTAGCCACAAGGGAAGACAGTGTTTCAGCTGCCTGTTTTTGCTATAACTAAAGAGAATTATAAATTGATAAAGCCTTTAGATGTATTCAGGTAAAGGCCTTTGCTAATCCTGTGATAATTTCTTTTCAATTTTAATGTTCCACTGTGACATGCAGTTTTAATTATTTCTTGAAGTGTGAAGTTTTACTGAAAACAAGGTTTATGCGAACCAGAAAAATAGGCACCTGCTGCTCCCATCAAATCCTACAGTTATTTGTCAACTGTTTCTGCAAATCCATTACATATCCAACGGAAAGCATGACTGGCAGAACAAAATAGCAGTCTAGAAAGAGAAACAAAGGTACCATTTTGGCAGTCCAACGGCATTCATTTATTTCCCATTTACGGTCACATAGCTTGACTCCAAGTGTTTGGCAAAAGAAGCAAACCCAACTTGAGTCATAGTTTAAAATCTTATTCCTATATACATACAGGAATACATGCGGCATTGCTCTTCCTCCTCTACATCATCATTGCCATCATCATCATCATCATCATAATCAGTGACAGCTTTTGCACTTTATGACTTGATTATGACATCACATAATAACTTGCATTGAACCTACTTTTATTAACTCTCTCACCAGTGTCAAAAGTGTACTTTCTTTCCAAAATGCTTTGACAGTGTGGTGAATGGACACAGTAGGTCTGACAAAAATCTGTGGTACTTTTATACTATGGACAAAAGTCTCCTGGTTCAGAGGATGAGATCATCAACGTTATGAAGCAAATGTGATTAAATGGATTTATATATTTCCCCTGGTATATTTATTTCAGCATGGCTGGCCTACAGTGAAAGAGAGATTACTATTTACTTATATAATTTTTATATATTTCCACTGTAGATCAGTTTAGACTGATACTTCAAACAACAGATGAAAATGTGGAGTATCTACTGCAGAGTTTACAACTTGATATTGTGTGTGCACTACTGAACACAAGCTGAACAACGTTATGTGGGTTGCCAATTCTGTTACATAGGAAGGGATTTTATTAAAAATATTCTAAACTCTTAGTTAAATTTTACCATGTGAGTTTAACCTCTTTACATATTATGGTGCCATCTTTTCCCTTTGCTTTGCTTTCCTTCCTTTTTTTAAATGAAGGTGCTATCCAGATGTCTCTGACATTTGTGTGTCATATTTCTTGTGTATTACCAACATGGAGAGTCTTCTGAACTCTGATCTTCCCTTGACTTAGATGTGTTTCAGTTTTTCTCCTTTTTATTTTAGGAGATTTTTTGAAGATCATGCTTAGCTCTGCTGTATTTTCTGCAGCTGTTTCATGGGCCACTGTCCTTGAACCTATTATCTTTTTTTTTAACATCATTTCAGGTTAGTATCTCCAAAAAAGAACTGTCTATGAGATCAACTAGTGGCTAAACTATGTCCAAAAACATCTTGGTTGCCTTCTGGCATTATCTTATATAAATTTGCTGTCAGCTGAAGCTCAACATGACTAAAATCTCTCCCATACTAATCTTTCCTTCCTAACTTCCTCAACAGTGACACCATCTTTCTGCTGATATTTAAAACTGTCCTTTGGCTCAAAATTGCTTTCTGGGTTTTCATGACTGGGATATATTTTAGTTGATCTTCTCTAAAACCTCTCACTCCTCTCTAGCCAGCTTTTTTCTATTATAAGCCTCTGATGCTATAGCTCTCCTTTCTCTGGACCCACCAATGCCTTATTCCCCTTCTCGTGTTCAAAGCAGAGACTGGGTAAGAAGTAGAATATGAATTTTCTATTAAAGAACAGATTTTATTCACAGAAACACAAGCAACTATACATTTGAATCTGAGATTTGGATACCTAGCAGTTATGCAGCTGATTATTGTGCTTGTCTGCATGTGACTTGGTCAGGAAAGCAATTCAATGTCAAGTAACTGGGAAAAAGTATATATCAGGGCTTGTATACTAACAAAATATGAAGTGGTCACTAAAGAGTGGTAGTCCAAACTTTAGACCCAGGAAACCCTTGTGACTGATTATCTGCTGAGTTTCCACTAGTCTTTTAGTTTCTGCTACCGTTAATCTTGTGGCCTACATGGTTGCCACAGGAGCAACACTTCAGAAACAAGTTCTCAGAACAAAAGAGCTTGGTGTTTTGCCTGTTTTTTTAATCCCCAAAGAAAATTCCAAGTGAAATCTCCTTTAAAAGAACATATTTCAGACAGTTTCCTCATCATCATTAAAAAATAAGAATTACTTTTATCCATGCTCCAGTGTGTTGCTGTCATGTTGTTGGATTTCAAACATCGTTCCAGCTATAAGATTCATTATTTTCTTTTCCATTCATCTTTAAAACTCTTATTTTCTGTGATTCATTCCGCCAACTCCAAAAACGAAACAAAGCAGTAGAACTGTTAGGTCATTGAAGTGGGATTTGTTTCATCTAACTCTAAATATGTGTAACACGGACAAGTATACTTGAGCTCTAATGGCACTGTTTTTCTAACAGAGAAATATAGGCACTTTTAAGCATGATTCATCTAAATTACTGTATTCACCTAGTTTATTTTCAATTAACTGTAACATGGACAGTGAAGGCAGTCTATGGTGCTGTCTCAGACAAAGGGCTCTTTTGCAGATACCTATAATAGGTCAAATGAATCCTAGCCTTGTTGTCCAGTACTAAAATCAGAGGATATTATGTTAACCATTGTTCTCCTGGATGACCTTAAGCTATTTGTTGTCATTTGTTACCTTTATATTATGAATTATTAGCTTGTTTTGTATTGTACAGTGCATTGTACCACTGGTCCTGTTTCTCACCTTGGGCTATTTGTAATATTATGATAACACTGTGCACTGGGGCACAATAGTCAGTAAGCAGACAACAGATTGGAGAGAATTTTAAGATTTGTAGAGGCTTTTTCTCAGGCTTTCCAAGACTTAAGGAAAAGACAAAAAGCACTGGTTCTTATATCTGTGAAGTCTGAGTACTTCTGCTCTTCCAGTATTTCAGGTTCCCTGATAGAGGGCTTGCCCCAGGGTTGTTCTAGTTCATTCCTGGAGGTGGTACATGTGCAGGTTAATTATTGGGAGCATTGCAAATTCATAAGTCACATTGTTGAATTCTATTGCTCTGCGTTTTCTATGGAGCCTGTTACAGACCACTGTTTAGTGTTGGATGTGAACATGAGCTTGTATGAGAACTGTGTCATGCTAAATCACACTAGACGTTTTAGAAATGGAGCCCCAGAATCATTATAAATGGACAATCCTTTTATGTTTAGACTATCTCCTGCTGAATATCTTATACTGATGCTGTAGTTAATTCTCAGATAAATTAGCCAATTTTTCAGGAGTTCTGTTTGTTTGGAATATCATGATTGATAAAGAAAACATAATTTTTAAAGCTCTCCCTCTTTTCACTCTTTTTTCACATTTACTAATGTGTCTGTTAATGTACTGACATTATTAGCATAGGTAGCGTAAAGTTAGCTGTCAGGCTCATCAAGCAATCCACTTGTCCTAGGACAGAAGTAATTTGTCTTGAAACAGCAGTCAGATCATACAACTAAGATTCCTGGATGTCAAACAGTGTGACCTCTTGGACATACCTATCTAAAGGCTCTGCCATATTTTTGAAGCAAGTCTACAAGATAAGAGATTATAGAAAGACTTTTTTTATTTATCAAGACTTGGATAGAAAGCATCATACCATATTTTAGTCGAGTATTCTGGACTCATACTACAGTATTAGTCATTAATTTTGACAAGATATTTCTTGTGTGTCTATTAATGCAGTAAACATAAAAGCCAGCATTATGGCAAAAAGCACACTGTTATTAAAAAGCTGATATCCAATGTAACTAAGCATGAAGTTTTATCTAAGATAAGGATCTTGATTTATTCAGCTAAAGAAGGTTTTTGTGTCTAGACTCACATTTGCCTACTCTGGAAAACTTGGACTAAATATTTCAGTAGAACTAGGAGTTATCATTCCAGTTAATCATGTAAATGTTTTCTTCTTTGAGAATCATGAGACTGACTGAAATAAAATTATATGTGAATGGATTTTCTGAAATAATTCTGTAAGTTTTCAATCATATTACAGTCAATCCCATCTGTGACTAGTACTGCTCACATGATTCTCTCAGTTCTCCCCCCCAACACACGTCTTCTTCAGTCACAATTTTTTTTTCTAATAGACTGACGATCTTCATCTGGAGCCAAAAGAAACTGGACAAGGGCTTCTTTTCCTGGGAGCCATTAAACTGCCTTTAATTAGTATCTCCAAGACCATTAATGAGTTTTTACCACACAGTAAAAAAAAAAAAAAAAAAAAGGCTAAAATAGGCCAAGGTAAAACAAACCTAGCCAGAAAACACCCTGCAGTGCATGAGAGATGTTGAAAGCCTTCTGTCACAGAAAAACATCACAGAACTCTTAACCCAAGTCATTTAATAAAGTTGTAGCAATAAAAAACAGAACAAAAGCAAAAGAAATGACATACTGCTTCAAGCTATAGATGTCTCTTCAGTATTGTAGAGCATATGCTTTTCGGTACCTACTACATTTATGAAGACAAAAATGCTCATAACAAGGGAGAATTTACTTGCTTTCAGGTTGATGCTTAGTTACTTTGCTCAATATTTATTCAACTTGAGTTAAAACACCTGTAATTATTACCATTACCTCAAACACGTTACTTCTGCTGAATAGGCTGTACCTATGGCATGATGTGAGCCAGGATCTTGTGGGGTCCATGTGAGATCCAGTGTTTTGTTCTGTGTTGCCAGTACAGCCCTAGAGAAGCACTTCAGTGTGTCAGCTTAGGAAGTCTTTCCATGATACATATTGTTCAGTGGCAATACTAAGACTGGACTGGGAAACTAATCCACCATTAGGAGAATGCTGCAAATTTTTTTCTGCTTTCTAGCCAGTTAAGCCCCACAGAACTGAGCTCTCACACCCAACACTGAGTTCTGCTGTCCCAGTCACACTAAATGGTACCATGTGTGCCAAAATAAATGACAGGAACCCCAAACCAGTAGAGGATTTTTATTATGAATTCCTGGCATTTTTTAAATTTAACTTTTTTAAAGTTTATTAAAGGTACTGATTGTAGTAGGATCTTGAATTAGGTGTTGAAATTATGTTTCTTGTTCAGATAGCATCAGAGCTGTGCCTGATTTCTTAACCATAAATAGTCTTATTATATCTTAAGTAGCTTGATGAACTGGGATCTATATACCTAGCTTGTAGTCATCTTCCTGCAGGAATTTGGGAGCAAGCCCCTGAATATTTACTTCCATTTCCTTGAATATAAGGGCCAGTACTCCACATATTTTTCCCTTTTCTACTTATGGGAAATCTCAGTAAGGCAAATCTTGAAGACCTCACATGGGACCATTCAGACCGCTCATGAGACACACTTTTTTAATGTACTGTTATGTCATACTTTTTACCTTGGTCTTCCAGAAGGCTCAGCAGTGAAGAATCCTATCAATGTAACAACCTCAGAAGTCCCTACACCAAGCTGTTGCCTATCTCTTCTGTGAGTTATAAAACAAAATCCTGACATGCATCTGATCCCTTTTTGCATTTGCTACACTATATTCTTCAGAAAAAGCCTTGCAGATCAGTAACCTCTATGACAAACTGTTGTCACTGTACATTCAAATGTAGTTCCTCTCATGCTCTTATATTTCAAGAAAAGTCACAATAAATGGCTGTAGTTGTTTTTATTTTCCCTTGTTGTCTTTTATATTTACGCAGAGAAACCCTACCCATAATTTACATTTCTTCAAAGCCCTTTGAAGGTAATTATCCTGCCCTAGCTAACCGATAATACCAGAAACACGAACGAAAATGACAATGTTCCCTCTTTCACCCAGGAGCCTCCTGGTCTGTTCCAGTCAAAAGCAGGAACAGGCAAAAAAGTCTGTGTTTTCTTGTGCAATTCTATTAGCTGGAAAAAAATGGTTAAGTGACTATATATACCTTAGTCCAATTATTTGTCACATGAACGAGGGGAATACTGATTCAGTCATTCTATCAATACTTTGTGGATGAACTCTAAGCAATATAATTGTTGAATGAACTTTGTTTTCAGCATAGAATTCACCTTGAAGAAACCTTAGTCTTTCCACAAAACAAATTACAAGATCCTCCCTTTGCACCATCTTAAGAGTGCACTGAGCAGCATGCTGAAAGCAAAAGCTAAGAACATAGCTTTCTGTTTGAGATTTTGTTTGCTGAAATGGGATATTCCTTCAGGCCTCTAAGTTTGACCTTATAACCCAGGTAAGGAAGTTGTATCCTAAGGGATAAAGTAAAAGAACTTATGCTGAACTTCATCTGTACCTATGTAAAGCATGAATGCTTACTAAATATGAGTTCTCTTTGCTTTCCTACAAAGGCTGAGTGATTCCTTGCTGCTTGGAAAGGCTTAAAAATATGGCCTCAAAGCATCTTATGCTAGGAGGCCATGGACAGCCATGACCAGCTTCTGCAGTTTATAATCCAGGCTCTGCAGCCCATAAGGTAACAGGCTTCATGCCCTTACTGGGCTTCACTGAACACATTTTCAGTTTCTCATCAGAAGATTTCAGAGCCTTATGGCAGACACTGAAACAAACTTTACAGTTAGAATAAGGAATGGATGAGAATATCTTTGAAGAAGTCATCAGTCCCTCAAGGTGACCAATACTTGAAGACCGAACAACTGGGCCAGAGTTAGGCAAAGTGAAAATGGTGGAGCAAACTTGTGGCAATACTCTCTTCCCCCACTTTCTGATCAGCTGACTCTGAACTACCTTTACTTATGGTTGTCTCACTCCTGTGTGCAACTATGAAGCACCTTTAATGTCTATTTTTTCTTACAGACGTTATAAAGGAAAGTCTAGTTATCATCAGTAACCATTTAAGCACTAGTGATACTTCAGATATACTCCCAGAATAGCTCTAGTTTGCCTAAAATAATTGCAAATAGACTTAGCCTGTATGCTCAATATTTTAGAATGTAGGGGACGATTTTATCCCATATGTTTATTGTGGGATAAATACTGATTACAAGGAGTTGCAGGTAGGATGAGTGGAATCCATAGAGATCATACTCTAAGGTACTGATACTTTCCAGTCCATAAGGACTGTTCCAGTGACAGAGACTGCAACTGGGGTATTCTACCTTAAAACATGTTTCTAGACAGAAAAGACTTTGGATGTTGTAGAAGTTGTGAAGGGGTTATTGATCCTGGTTCAAGAAGGAGGATGACTTCTGGTTGTCCCTTTCAACTGGAATTGTTCTACAATTCTGAACCTAATTTTGCACAAAGGAGGACAGTAATGACTAATGTTCCCTGCAGCTTAAGCAGAACGGGATTTCTTAGTTGTTTTCTGTGCACATTATAAAAAAAAAACATGCTATAAAAATATTTCTAATTGAAATTCTATCAATGAGATTTTAAAAAAATATTTCTGTTGTTAAAAAAAACACCTCCAGATACAGAAAACAATTGTGAACTGTTTCATCAGCTTTTATGTCCATCACTTGACTGTGACAGCAAAGTAGTTTGTTTCCCAAGACTCATTAGTAGTTCAGATTGCACACTTGGTAAAAGAAAAACTTCATATATTGCCTATATAAGATTATTTCAAAATTGAGCCAAAAATGGAAAACTTTGTTTCTAGAGACCAGCTTTTCTTATTCCCCACTACATGTGGTGTATCAGTCCTTGAGAAACGTCTCAGCCACCATAGCACAAAGTTCTGATTTATCTTTACTTCTGATCTGACACAGAACTTTATGATTTTAGGTTATTGTTAAGGATTATTTAAATGCTCCAATTTTCAGTCTCAAGGAGAGGTAATTCTTGTTCTCATTTCAGTGTTATTTAATGCAACTCACAGGATAAATTTTTTACTAGCTGTTGAAGTTATAAGGCACCTCTGTAAAACAAATTATAGTCCATGTGATTTCAGAGTTCTGAATTTGTAAAATTTTAGTGTCTTTTATTTAGGGTATTGCAGGAGAAGGTGAATCAAAGGCATATCACTGTTCTGCAGTGTAGGTGACATTGCTCATCTCAGCATTGCCACTTGTGACAGCCAGGCGCTCCCAGCGTGGAAGGTGACAGGAGTCACAGAACAACAAGGCAGAGGTTTCAGAACAAACACACAAACCCAGGGGGGGCATAAGTTAGAGGCCTTCCACCTCAGGGTGGAAAGTACATGTAAGACAAGCTTTAGTGGCCAGAGAGTGTGACCACACTTGCAGTAAGGATCTCCTAAGTACAGCAAAGAGTGATTTGACACTCAGCTATGTCAGAAACTAAGATGCAAAAAAATGACGGTCCTTCTAAAGAGAAAATTGCAACACTGGGGATTAACTGAGGCTTTAAGTATTTTATCTGTGAAGACTGATAATGTAACCTGCCATGAGAGATATTTTTCTGAAGTGTCCTTCACCATAACCTGACCTGACCTGAAAGTCCTGTAACTTTTGCTGCACCCTGTTGTCTGCCTGCAAACTGCTTGTTCCATCACTCTTTTGGTGGGACAAAAATGTCCCACCAAAACTTGGGGAAACTTCAAACCTTACACGTGGCAAAATTCCTTTTTAAATTAAATATATCTTTATATATTTCATATTTTTGTATTATACATTATACAAAAGTACATCATTAATTTCAATATTTGCCTAAATCTATATCTATTTAGAATTCTCCCCCGAAGGAGAAGGCAACATAACAAAAATACAAAGGAATTACCAATGTTTATGTTAGCATTTCTTCACTCCAAGGAAGTGGTGCAAAAGTAAACTCTTCTATGGTATTCGTTAAATAAACTGCCTCTCTTGGCATGTCTTAACAATTTTGATACAAAACTATGTTGTTTCACTCTCCCATCTTTAATTAATAGACACTTGACTTTCCAGGGCACAAGCAGAGCAACTTTTTCTTTGTCTTCACTTAGGCTTTTACTACAGTAGAGAAACTTAATCTAACAGGGTTTGGTACATCACCTGAGAAAAGGATTTCAAAGCAATCTTTTGCTGCCAAATCTTATCAGATATTTGCAGGCTGTCACTGACAATTATGGCAATTACAGGTTTATGACAAGGCTGATAAACAGATTCTTGTACAAACTCATAAGAAAAAACTTCATGATTACATCATCATCTGACTCAAGGCCACATAATTAGAGAGATTTGCCCCAAAGTTTTATTTTAGGATGACCAATGAAAAGAAACTTACAAATGCAGCTTAACAATCTGGAATGGTTTGCAAGTAAGGCCAAAAAGGAAACATTTTCTCCAAGGTCATTAAAAATAAATGAATGTTACATATGGTCATTAGGATTTGTTTAAAATTAGCACAGAATTTAATGAGACACACAGGAAAAGTATTAAGTAAATAATCTCATTTTTAGCACTTTAGCATTCAGCAGCATTTGAAATTATTCCCTCTGACTTTTCCTAGGTATGCAATATTAGAAAACCGAAGCTCCTCAGGAAACACTTCACATTTTCATTTATTCTGTAAATAATTATACAGTTGTTTTCCTTTGTGCACAGAAGACTGTATCATTCGGTAGTTTACTTTAGCAACTTAGGTCACCTGCTCATCTGGAAGCTTAAAAATTTGAAACTGTACTGTGAAGATAAACTTTTTAAAGCAGAAAAAGGAGAGTTTCAACCTGCATGAAGATACAGAGCCTAGACCGTAGGGCCTGTCTCCTGACAGACATCTTGTAGAGAAATTTCCTGAATATTCTACATTACGAATCTGTGCTTCCTAGTTCACAGTGTCACTAATGGATTGTGCAGTAAGGCA
Source organism: Phalacrocorax carbo (assembly GCF_963921805.1). Lineage (NCBI taxonomy): Eukaryota > Metazoa > Chordata > Aves > Suliformes > Phalacrocoracidae > Phalacrocorax > Phalacrocorax carbo. Next base: position 49,285,841 of record NC_087513.1, read on the forward strand.
AATAATTGCCCCTCATGTAAAGAAATTAAACAGCTGTCAGAGGTGGTATTCAAACGTTTTTTAACCCAGACATCTCTGTAAGAACAAAAAAAATTTTCTTTTGTTATACTACTTTTTTCTCTGATGTTTAGTCAGCCTAAGAATGACATAGATATATATTTTTGCAAAACTGGAAAGCATGAAAGCATTTCCTTCTTTTTCTTCATGTGTCTTTTTTTTTTTTTTTTTTGAATGATACTTACACTGCTGTTCCTATGTAAGAGGAAGTATTACCTCCTTTTTTGCAAAGGAATATACAAAAGAATACAATAATGGAGATATCGGTTGTTTACAGTTTGCCAAGCAGCACATGGTGTGGGGATAGAGCTGTCATCCTGACACCCAGCTGTCAAGCAGAGTGATCAGTCTCAGTCTTTCCAGGTGCCCTAATAAGGAATAGTGGCACAAAGACCCCTAAATTCAAGGGCTTATTTTTAAATAAAATTCACTTCAGCTGCAAGAAGATTTGACGATCTAATATTATCTGCATATTTTTGTAGCTTCCTTGTGAACTTCAGGTCTTTAAATCTATTTCTAGAAAATTCTCATTGTTGGGTTTTGTTCTGTTTTTCTTTTCCCAAATGTTTGGTAGATTAGTGCTTGTATTAAATTGTGTTGGCAGAAGCATAAATTTAGTGGAAATTCTCCCACTCAAACAGGCACAAGTTCTGTCCAGCTGACTGAAAAACAGAATTATTCTGTAGGGATGATACCGTTACACAACTCACTTTAGAAGCTTCGGAGAAGCATTGTGACTTAGGTCCTGTGTAGATATTGGGGAAAGTCAAATTTTCTAATATCAGCATTTAAAATGTAGAAAATATTTTAAGGTTGAAAAGAGGAAATATATATATATTTTTTTGCCCTTGATTGTGGATGTTCTACTACACAGAAAGATGTCACACCAGCAGAAATTTTTCCAGTCTCCAGGATATAAAAACATCAGATAAAAAACACCCTAGGCTCTTCAAAGAAAGATAGAAATACAGGGATCCCACAGCCTGGAGCCAATTGTGTTGAATGGAAATTAACTTTTTAAACATTAATAGAATTTTCTTCGGTGTTTGGCATATATGGTAACTGTCTTCTCTTACTACATTTAATTCAGGTCATCTGGAGCACCATCCCAGACCACAGCCACACCTCCAGTCTGGTCTGTGAGTAAATGAGGTGAACCATGAAGTATTTTGCTGCTCCCAAATTCCTTACTTCAGAAAAATTCCAGCTCCCCGTTAAAGTTAACTTCTCTACCTTTTGCATTATTTCCAAAGTACAAAAGAAACACAGATGGAGGTGGGGTAATCAATAAGGAATATGGGGTATCCAAGGAGGGATATGGGCTATCCAACCAGGGATAAGAGAGTATGGTGTAGAAAGGACTACAATTTCTTCAGCTTCATGTTAGACTTGTATTGGTAGATGCTGAACTGCAGGTAAGAGCTGCTCAGCCTGTGCAAGGTATGTAGAGTTGGTCCATTACTTTGCTTCATGTTGCTTCGTGCATGTTAAGAGAAGAATACACCAAGTTTTACAGCTCTTCTACTTTCTGTTTCTGTGCATTTCTAGAATTGCCTTACATTTGTTTCTATTCTTGTTCTTCTCCTCTCTGTTCACAGCAGCTTTCTCACCCTATCAGCCTTCTAACATTTGTTTTTAAACTTGCCAATGAGGTACAAACTTCAGTATGTGAAGCCCAAAGCTCCTTCAGTCTCCCCTGGTGTCAGCATGGGCTTAGCCCTCGCACCTTAGAGGTTGCCTGTACATACCCATCAACATCTGACATGTAAAAAGATGTAGTCTTCATGTTTCTGTCTGGTCAACAAAATGTTTGTGCACAATGTATGAAACCAACAAAGATGCTATGCAACCACTTTGCACTTGAAAGTCCAGCACATAGGGGACCCATCATGCCTGAGTCACTTCTCTAATGCCCATGATGTAGAACAAGTCTGATCTTTTTCACTAGATTACACCTGCTACCCAAGTACATCCAGCCCAGCTTGTCACACAACCATGTCTGTCACTTCGCGTTGCACGCAGTGGTGTATAATTCTGTGTATGCACAACTGGTACTTTCTGGAATTCACAGGTTTCTCTAGCCCCTACTGGGACAATTGGGACTACTGCCATTATGCTCACTAAGCTGCCTGGACTCTGTAAATCCCATACATATGATCAAAGAAGACATACATTGGTAAATGATATCTTATCAAATGTGCAGGTAGGGAGACTGCCTTGGAAATATGCGCATGGCAACCTTCCCATCTGGATGGGAAGCATTTTCAGCTATGGATTTACCATGCAATTTTGATCTACAGTCAATTTTCTTCAGCTTTTTATTCATCTCCTGTAGTGTACGCTGCTGCCTATATATTTTTACAAAGCTATGTCTTGACTAGAGTTACTGCCATTAAGAAGTAGAACTCCTTCCAAATCACAGACAGAACTACAAACAGCCTTGAGGAACAGTCAATTGTATCTCAAGGGAAATTAAAAAATCCCCCCATCTTTTACTACCTATACTTAACCTATTCTGTATGGGGTTTTTATGCTGTTAAGCACAGAGGAAATAGCGCTGCCAATATTTCAGACCCTCAGGCTTCCATCAGAAATGGGCTGCTTAAAAAAATGTATTCAACAGTAAGTATTTAAACTGTACTCTTATCATTATATCAGTATCACAAAATTGGCTCCCAGTGGAAGTCTGAGATTTTTCTCCTGAAGAGAGAAGCCCTCCACAGTTCATTAGGTTCTTTTCTGTATTGTATTGCAATAGACCAAACAAAATAAGCAAAAAAGCACTTAATTAATTTTAAGTTTCCTGAAATGGGTTACGTAATATAAGGCTGCTGGTGTGTAGAAGTTGTAAAATATATACATTTAATAAGCATTGAAAAGAAATTCTGATTATTTTGCTCAGCAAGCAGAAAGTCTTATATTTCAGAAGTGGTTTTCACCTGTGGATAGCCTAGTTTACAAAGTGAGAGAAAAAGGTTTCTGAGCATTGCCTGACCTTTTTGAATCCTGTGTTTGCAAAAACCATTACACTGGAACCTTATTTACCAGGCAAATTGACCCAAGAGGCATACCCACCATGGCTGTTGCCAGTAGAAAACAGCTGGCAGTTTGAAATCCATCCTGTTCTGCTCTGCCACCCCTGAAAACCCACTTTCTTCAAAAACCTTCACGCTGGGTGGTGTGCAGAGCAGTTTCCATGACTGATTAGCTGGCTGCAAAGTATTATCTGTTTGTTTATGAACTCACGAAGTGATGAGGACAGAGCAAAAATATCCACATCCAATGCCTTGTGCCTGCTATTGCTGTCCCCTTAGTGAGGGAAGGGGAGAAGTATATAACATCATGCAGCTTATAAAAGATGTGTGCTGACTTCACTTTTGTAGTACTCCCTAAAAAACAGGCCTGTTTCCTGCTAACAATGAAAATTTTGTGCCAATTTTGATCATTAGATCATTTTTACATGCCTTGATAACACCATTCAGTACCATACATTAAGCTCCTGCATGGACAACATCATTAATGCTTTGACTTTTTCCTCTTGAGAAAGCAGTAGGCTGGGTAGTAAAATTAGGCATTAGTCATGTTGCCAGGAAGTAAGAGTTTTATATATGCAGCATAATCTGTTCTGAATATGAACTGTGGAATTTAATTGCAAGGATTACAAAAAGAAAAGTTCTGAATGAAGAGTAAAAAGAATTTCCAAAAAAAATTATAACATTTTACACTTTGTTTTCCATTCCAAGATTATTTAATTGACAAAGTAATACTATCTCTCTGCCAAACTAGGTACAATATTTTATTGACATTAAAAACTAATTTTGCATAATATTACATCATATTACGTGCCACTAGTCTTTTTTACAACCATGTACTTTTCTTCTGTTTCCTTTAGCAAAGTTTCACATGTAAAAGTTTTAGAAAAGGGTAAGCCCCTGTTCTTTAGACAATAAAAATCAGTTGCCTAAAGAACTATCACCTGAATGATATTTTAGCTATATTACATTACGTATCTCCAATAGGTAGGCCTGAATATAAAAGTTCAGTCTGAAGTCTGGATTCAGGACCTACACATCACAGAAACCGAATACTCCATTCCGAACTCTTAAGCATATAGGTCTGGAAACTGAACTCACTGCAGTGTTTGGCTCAGAAACATTTCAACATAGGTTCAGCCTGCAGACTGGGACCCTGGTCAGGGCTGGTTCTTCAAGAATTACTCAGTCTTATTTTACACGACTTTCAAAGTGTTTGTGACATTTGTCATGTGTGACTGTAAAAGGGAGCAACTTGGGTTGGGCAGAAAGATCAGACAACCTGGTCATTTCTCCTGTGTTGGAGAAAACTAGAAGAACAGGCTTGTTTTGAACATTGGTCTCATGCTGAACCTTCATCCAACAAAGGATTCAAGCACTAAGCAACCAGAAGAAAGCCTCCTCATGAAATCCTTATTGATTTTAAAATATAGAGTTGCAGATGTTGCCCAAATTCATCTGAACCTCCTTAAACCCATTACAGATATTTTTTCAGACCATCCTTCTTCTGACCAGTTTATCCTGGCCTTCTCCTGGAGAAATTAGTGCATTATGGCCTAGACAAGTAGTCTGTGCAGTGGGTGGGGAATTGGCTGACAGGCCACACCCAAAGTGTGGAGATAAAGAGCTCCTTTTCAAAGTGGTGACCTGTCACTAGTGGAGTCCCCCAGGGATCAATATTGGGCCCCATGTTATTCAACATCTTTATAAGTGATCTGGATAACAGGATCAAGGTCGCCTGATGAAGTTTGCAGATGATGGCAAACTGAGTGGGGAAGTAGAGACTCCAGAAGGGAGAGCTGCTCTGCAGGGAGCTCTGGATAGGCTGGAAGAGTGGGCCAGCAAGAACCTTATGAAGTTCAACAAGGAGAAGTGTAAGGTCATGCACCTGGGAAAACATAATCCAGGAGTGCAGCACAGACTGGGATCCACCTGGCTGGAGAGCAGCTCTGTGGAAAGGGACCTGGGGGTCCTGGTGGACAGGAAGCTCAACATGAGTGAACAGTGGGCTGCTGCAGCCAAGAAGGCCAACAGGGTGCTGGGTTGCATTAAAAAGGGCATCGCCAGCAGAGAGAAAGAAGTCATCATCCCACTCTACTCAGAGCTTGTCAGGCCACACCTGGAGTACTGTGTACAGTTCTGGTCCCCACTATACAAAAAGGATGTGGACAGGCTGGAAGGGGTCCAGAGAAGGGCCACCAAGATGATCAAAGGACCGGGAAGCCTGCCGTACGAGGATAGGCTGGGAGAACTAGGTTTGTTCAGCCTTGAGGAAAGGAGGCTCAGAGGGGATCTCATCACCATGTACCAGGACTTAAGGGGTAGCTACAAAGAAGATGGAGACTCCCTTTTTACAAGGAGTCCCATGGAGAGGGCGAGGGGGAATGGACACAAGTTGCTCTTGGGGAGATCCCGATTGGACACGGGCGGGAAATTTTTCACAGTGAGGACAGTCAACCATTGGAATAATCTCCCCAGGGAAGTGGTTGACTCGTCCATGTTGGACACTTTCAAGAGCTGTCTGGACAGGGTGCTGGGCCATCTTGTTTAGACTGTGCTCTTCCCAGAAAGGCTGGACTAGATGATCCCTGAGGTCCCTTCCAACCTGTGATTCTGTGATCTTTTTGCTGCCAATTTATCCTTTTGCTGCTCCTATTGAATTACCTTAACAGGTACAAAATCTCCCTATGTTAAGGGTGTGATAATTTTGCAACATGCTGCCCTAGTTGTATCCATATCTCCATAATCTATGTTATAAATTACAAATTTCAGTTTAAAGAATCACATTTTTGTTTTCATGCATAATTGATGTTTAAGGGGAATGTAAGCTTCAAGGTTTTGTGGCAGCTAGTTAAAAAATTATTTCATAATAATGGGAAGCAGGCCGACTTCCCTTTCTTTGGTTTATATCACTTGTATGGATATCAAATAGACAGGAATGTAAAAGGCAGCCTCTAATTTGTCTCTGTGTACTAAACATAAAAAGAAGAAGAAAGCTTTTGCAATTCAGAGCAATTCTGTCAAAAGATTGCTATATACAGGTACTTATTCTGCTTCACTTCTTATTTGCATATGAAATCCTGCTTGACAGATCTCTGAGTGCAGAGTAAATTAGAAAAGTTAACCACTCTTTATCCATTATTTATGCGCTGCATAGTCTAAAATTACCAAGTTTTCTTCATATACAGTGTGCTAAGGTACAAAATTAGTATAAAAACTAGATCCAGAACACATTTTTTGTATTTGCTTGAAATAAGAGCATAGAAGCACTAGCAATGATTTTCTTTTTAAATAACCGGTGGCATTTTAAAGTGGCAAGCTGTGTGCTGCAATTGAGAGCTTTCGGAGCTATCCTGAAGAGAGAAAACAAATTATTATCTAAAAGTTAATGAACTGAGTTCTGTAATAGACCGGGTAGAGTTAATTGATATGAAGAAATAAGAAAACCTGGCAAAAGCTGAAAGACAAAAATCTCCAAGCTGATGTGAAGTGACCCAGGAGAACTGACGACAGAGAATAAGTCACAGTAAGTAAGCAGCAGGACCTGGTAAAGTTGTCACTAGAGTACCTGTTGAATAAAGTTTTACTGAAGGATTGTTGTATGACTTCCACAGTATAAAGGAGGATTCCTGATAGCATAAGGCATCATTTTATCTCACTCTATAGAAAAATCAAAGAAGGAAGAGTGAAATACATTTATTTCTGTTTCAGACAGTTTTTCTTATTGGATGTTTAAAATGTTAACTTTGAAAAGAATGGCCAGTAGATTTTGGGCTTAAAGACATACTTTATTTGGCTGAAGTAGGTAGAACTTTCACATGGTCAGAACTGCCATCATCTAAATTGACATAGATATCATTATGCCTATACTTTTTTTTGAAGACTCTCTGTTACCTTCTCAAATTAATTTCCACATTGTAAATCCCTCACCTGAAGAGATTTTTTAAGAAACTCCCACTTCCTCCTGCCCAGAGCCATTTATTAATCATGTCCTCTCACTTGTTATTCATAGAATCACAGAATCATAGAATCGCAGAATCACAGAGTCACAGAATCATAGAATCATAGAATCATAGAATCACAGAATGGTTTGGGTTGGAAGGGGCCTTTAAAGGTTATCTAGGCCAAGCCCCCTTGCAATGAACAGAAACATTTTCAACTAGAACAGGTTGGTCAGAGCCCCATCCAACCTGAATTTAAATGTTTCCAGGGATGGGGCATCTACCACCTCTCTGGGAAACTTGTTCTAGTGTTTTACCACCCTCATCATAAATAATTTCTTCCTTATATCTAGTCTGAACCTACCCTCCTTTAGTTTAAAAACATTACTGCTTGTCCTATTGTTACAGGCCCTACTAAAAAATCTTCCCATCTTTCTTATAAACCCCCTTTAAGCACTGAAAAGCCACAATAAGGTGTCCCCAGAGCCTTCTCTTCTCCACACTAAATAACCCCAACTCTCACAGCCTTTCGTCGTAAAAGAGGTGTTCCATGTCTCTGATCAGTTTTGTGGCCCTCTTCTGGACCCAATCCAACAGGTCCATGCCTGTCTTGTGCTGGGGACCCCAGAGCTGGATGCAGTACTCTCGGGTGGGTTTTCACCAGAGCAGAGCAAAGGAGTAGAATCACTTCCCTTGACCTGCTGTCTATGTTTCTTTTTATGCAGCTCAGGATCCTCAGCTGTGCCAGTGCAATGCTTTGCATGGCCATAAAGTAAAATGGACCAGTAAAATGGTCCAATTTAAAATAAAGGTTCTCCTCAAAAGCTGGTTATTATATTTAACATGGACCATTAAACAGAACTGTCAGATGAAGAACTGGACTAACAGAGTAAGGAGGAGAGTAACCTCCAGTGAGAATCAGAAAAAAAAGGATCTGGAAGAGGATGGGATGGCAATTCTTGATATGGTGCCCTTAAGGTGGGTGTTGGAAAGAGGGTCCAGCAGCAGAATGATAAGTGCTGTCCCAGAAAGTGAGATGAGCTATTTAGCTTGAAAAGATCTAAACTACAGCTCTTACTTGCCATACATATTAGCATCCTAATTACCTGCATACAAATTCTGGCAGACTGGGGTATATGAATCACTTACTCTGCTGAAGACATTGTATAGTTCAGAAGCTTGCAGGGCCATTGAGCAAGCAAGAGGAGTCAAAGCTCAGTGATTCAAGCACTTATCTGGAAGAAGGCCACCCACTTTTCAAGGATTTCAAATGCATTTCACACTAAGCTTTACTGGATGAAATTAATTACTGGCTTTAATGAGCTAAAAGGGACTGGATCTGTGAATTTCAGTATGACATATTTGTCTTACTGCAGTCTAAAGATAAGTATTTGGACATCCGGTAATGGTAGGACTTAAAACTCACCCGTATGTTCAGCGTTTCCTTTTGGCCAAGTTTAGTATCTCCCAATCTGACACACTGTCTGTTGTGATCCTGTGTGAAGTCCCATGTGTTTCCCCAGTTAAGGAGGAGATTTGGTATTTACCACAGACTGCAGATTTCAGTCTCACTGTATATGCTTCGAAGTTAGGTGTTGTAATGCTGAGAAACACAGAGCACAAATCACTGTGTGAAAATACTCCTAAATGTTCAGGGCTTTTAGTAGTAGCAAAAATGAAAGACTGTATAATCATATTTCTAGTCTTTATTGCTTCTAATACTTTGCCTGAATTCTGACTTCAGATATGAGTAACTGATACTAATAATGTTTTTTTTAAAAAAATCAATATATATTCTGTTTAAGTAAGTGAAATGTCTAAAAAACATTTTTTGCTGAGGTAAGGATAAATATTTGATTTTCTGGGGCTGGAAAAGTCCCCTATGTCTGAGTTATGTTTCTGGTACAAACTCACCACAATCTGGGAAATCTGCAAGAGTGCAAACAGGGTGGAATTTTCCATAAACTGGTGCCACCATAACATGCACTGTGTAAAGTTCAGTTTACAAACATTTAGAAAAAAATATCAGAAGTCTGTAACTGGGTGTGATCTTTGAAATGTTTCTGAAGAAGCTTTTGGCAAAGTAGATGTTCAGTCACAGATTATATCCTGCAAAATCTCTTGGTTAAAAAATTTCATACTTATTTCTAGCATTAAAGACCTTATGTAAGAAAGAACTTGCCAGTTTCTCCTAAAAAACTATTTGATAATGTAAGATTATCCTGTACATTGAATATTATTAATTTTTATTATGAATTTTACTTCAGGAGATTTAATCCATGGAAGTTGATAGAAGCTGAAATAAGTTTTGCAAAATTCTTTACAGAGCCACACATGGAAGACTTATGGATAACAGTATGGCAACAAACTCAGCAAACAAAAGCTGGACAGTTTCCTCTGATCACAAGACAAAATTAACTTTATAAAGTAAAGGCCCGATGGTGTAAGATACTTTGGTGCTGAAACATGTAAATAGGTGAATAGTGGGATTTTTCAAACATGAAATACAAAAAACACCTAAGTTTACCTGAATCACATTGATTTCAGAGAGGGTAGAATTTTTTTATCATCAATGGCACAGGAAGAATATCAAAGAAGTAATGGAAATCTCACAAGATGTGCGTATACACATGTACAGTGTGCATCACAGAATGGATGGGTATCACAGTGATGATGAACAACAGGTTACCAATTTTTTTTCTTTGATTATTTAGGTCTCTGAAATTCTGGTGTGTATTTTCAGAATGGTGATAGACCCAAAATGGGGCAAACTTGTATATAGGCAAGATTTAGCATTAGGGAAAAGGGCTGCAAAGAACCTACTCCTTCCCCAACCTGCTACTCCAAGGCAGTGAGACCTCTCCCACCATCGATAAGTTCCCTGTGGGTGTTTCAGCTCTAGAAGGAAACAAAGCTCCATACCTCTGATGAACCATTTCCAGCAGCCAACTGGTCCTCCATGATGAGATCCGAGCATGTGACTGGGGCTTTGTGAACAGCAACTAGTTCACAAAACAAAAATGACAAGTTCAGACTTGGGCTTAGAGCAGTAACCCATGCATGTATCTAATGCAGTCTCAAGTCTTGAGTTATCCAGCACAAAGGTATGTGTCAACACTGAGTCAGGAGTTTAAACTTAAGGATAATTTTTACATGCTAACACAATCCATTCATGAAGGTGGAGAGCATTATAGACCTTTCAGTATACAATTCTAACAGCTGTAATTACAAAAATGAAACTGAATTTAATTTATAGTTGAGCAGGGCATCGTACTAGTCTGATATCAGATAGAACCTTAACTAAGCTGGTATCAGTTTAGAACCAGACCCTGAGCAAAGATGAACTGTCCCTAACTCAGCGTTTGAGATGCTGCTTTAATTGTGTTGCATTCCTTATTTTGACTTTCAAAGCAATTAATAAACAAAACAAAACAGATATATGAGCTCGGTCTACTAAGATGAGAGCATCTGTTAGTCTAGGACAAAACTATTCCCTGCTGCCGTTGAAGTAGAATCAACAGGAGCTTAAAGTCACGCATATGTATGAGCAATATGCTGATTTGAAGTCATAATGAGAATTCCATCATTTAACAAGAAGCCCTGCATGTTTTTAAATATAATTTTATATATAACTGAAAGTAAAAAATTACTTCTCAATGTTCAGTGACACATGGAAGAGCAGCCAAACATAGAATAAATGTACTTGTCATTTGCATAAAAATCATACTAAGAAAGAAAGTGTTATGGTCAGAAAGGTAAAAATGACAAGCCAGTGAGAGCAGTGGGAGATAATCTTATTCTTGTGTAAAATATTTCTAGTTTGAGACACTGGATATTTTAAAGAAAAGTTAAGTGTGCTTCTGAATAATTTTAAATCTGTAGAGTTCAAAAACTGGTGAAATATTGCTGTTTAAAATCTGACTGTAATGGGTTACATAAAGACGACTTTTCCAAAGTAGGTATTGAAAAAAAGCAGCCAAGGGATTACTTAAAAAATGGGAACAGAAGCATATCAGTCATTCCAAACAATCTGCATCTTAAGGAAAACAGCAAATATATTCACACAAACCCCTGACAATGTAGTTTTTAAAAATCATGAAACTTGACGAGATACAGGAATATGGCAGGAAGAAAAATGTGGTATTAGCTCTGTCCCCAAGATTTTAGGCAACAATTTCAGTCTATTGTTCTCCTAGCTTAATCCCTAGCAGTATTCCATATATCATACTACAAAGCATCAGCTATCCACAAAGACCTGGTCACTTCCATTAGGAAATATTTTGTAAAAAGGATGAGTTTGATGGTTCAATCTATTATTTGGGTTTTTTCAGATCTTTTTAATATTGATTTTTGCTGTTGTGTTATAAACACTTTGTCTTGTTTCTTTGGCAACATCTTACCATGCAAACAGCTACCATGCAAACAGCATGTACTGTCCAATGCCCATTACTGCATGTAACTCATTCAGAAACGTGAAAATTCTTAGTACAGGGGAAACTCAAAGTAGTAGGTACCCAGGACTTGATTCTGAAAGATGCAGCAGTCTGGGTCTCACCCAGTAAACCACTTAAGCACATACTTAGCGTTTCAGTAATTGAATTTTTGTCAAGAGATGTATTGAAATAAAGCACACGATTCAAGTCTTTGCTGAAACAATTCCAGAGTGCTCAGGACCATCTATGTCTGATAAAGCCATACATTTGCTGGCAAAGTTGTTTGCAGGATCAGGCCTGCTTCTAATGACACGTTTAACTTCAATTTTATCCTACCAGAAGTGACAAAGTTTCTCTACAGTTGTTTTGGAGCAAAATATCTGTGGTTGACGTAACATCAATTTTCTCTTTCCATATTCTCAAGATGTTGATATTGATGTGAAGCCACATATAGCTATGTCTTCTATCATTATCCCATCTCTTTTCCACACTGTCCCTCACTTTTCCTCCTGAGTTATTATTCATGTGAAAACCCCTTTTTAGTCCAGTGAAGCTACTATTCACTGGGCAAAGAAAAAGATTTACTACCCTAATTGGAAGTGCTGTGTCTGAGTGCTTTCACAGATGAGAAATGAGAATGATATAGCATATAACTAATAAAGTCTCTTTAAACTAAGAATCACAAAGAGATTTAAAGAAAACAAAACCCACACCCACAACTCTAATAGAATACTTGTATTTTGACAACTTCATGGACTTATTTTTGAAGATGGATTTGCATTGGTGAAATAAAATATGTATCCCATGCAGGCTGGACATATTTGTAGAACAGTTTATATTACAAAAGCGTCTTACAATTACCCATTCTGAGATATCTAAAAGTGAACAAGAGAAAAAAATAATTTCAGTTAAGAAACTTCACCTCTATTCTTTTCTGCTGCAGATTTACTCCCTCATGTTCCTAGCCTGTCCTGATCTAGATTATACCAACAGAGGCTGTTAGATATCAAAAATATATTGATAAGAAGTTTTTGTCTTCCCTTGCATTGCCTGGGATGTCTTCTTTTTATTGTCTTCAATAAGAACAACATGAAGGGGATTTAATAATAGTGAGGTGCAAGGGTGAGGAAGCACAAGGGCACTTATCAAAACATTATTGATGTCTGTCTTGGACCCTGGCATGGAAGGCCCCACTCAGCCCAGTGACTTTCAAAAGAAGAAACTCCAACTGGCCCCAGAGAAAGCCTTCTGAGAAGGGGCTTGTACTTCTCACAGAGATGTCAGTTGTATGTGGGCCAATAGGAAGGACACCCACCGTATTTCCATGGGGACTTCACAGTATTAACGAGCCTGGAGGGCTGAGAGAAGCTATTTAGTTCAACCAAACTTCTTTTTGTGTCGTTTGCCTATTCTCCTTAGGTCTCACCCCAAAATTTCCACCTCTGTGAAGGATAACGAGAAGGATTCTCACATGGCAGGAAGGGGAATGAATGGGTAGGCTGCAGTGGTAAGTATGGCAAAGAAAGTATGTGCATATTTTGCCATGGAGATTTAAACAGTTTCCAGTCATCCTGAAGTATGTGCCAAAAGACCTTAGGGAGGATCCAAAATTCCTCTTCTGAGCGTAAAATGCAATGTGAAGGCATTCTGTCTAACTTTGCTGGTCCTCATTCTCACAAAGGATCATCAGTTGGACTTGATCTTAGAGGTCTTTTCCAACCTTTATGATTCTATGACGTCAATTTGTATGGGGATAATTGTGCCTACAGGTATTTGGTAAGAATTCACAATATTAAATAATTAACTCTGAGCTCATAAATGTGTGGAAGACTGAAAAATAGACTTATGCATTATCCTCCTGTCTGATGTCTTCTCTCTTAGTTTATTTGGATTATTTCTGGTTTCAAACCAATAAATCACAACTTTTAGAGGAACCTCTGCAGGTTTGACATGAATTCTGTGAAGCACCAATCAGATTTTGCTGCAGACTGGATTTGACAAGTAAGTTCTAAGATCACAGAACAGTTTTAATAACTAGTCAAAATCACTTACCAAAACTATAAGGAAAAATAAGTAAATAAATAAATACAGATGCTGTTAGAACTGTTGTGCTTTTGTTCACATGCCCTACGTAAGTAGCATTGTTGTCATTAAGTTTGACAGTATTGAAGAAAACAGCCCTCTAAATGAATACATTTCAGTGGTTTTTGGACATGAAGAAATATAATTAGTGAAGTTATTGCATGGATTAGTGAGAAAAAGCCTATAACCTATGACAAAGAGCTGGTTCGGCTGATTTTTATTCAGAAGTTTCCATTGTGAGGCTTAGCTGACAGAAAAGGAACAACTAAATGCATATATTTTGCTATAATTAAGACTAGGTACCCGACAGGAATATTGAAAAGGTTATGAGGCATTGTAAACTAAAATAACACCTGAGTAGTTCCTCTGGTTTCAGGTAATGAATTCTTTTTTCTGGGGGAACATTTATCACATGGGCTTCTGTCTCATGAGTGCACAGATGTCTCATGCTTCCAATCTGTTATGCATCTGATGCATAAATATTAGTACTTTTTTTTTTAAAAAAAAACAAAACCTTAACATTTCTATGACTTAAAATATGCAAAACTGTTATTACAACTTGCCTGGATACATCATGTTCAGCAATATGTATTTTAAAGACGTTTTCTGTCAGGAAGAACTGGACAAAAAGAAGAGGAGAAAAAATGTGCTTTGATTACTATAGAACATTTTCTGGCCTGTGAAAGAATCATAGCATAAAATCAGAAGGAAAAATAATCTGAGAAGTAAGAATTTCATTATTTTTCCAGGATGACAGCACATCTACTATGGGTTGGTACAGTAAGAGTTAGCTTATGGATTTCAGGTGGGGAGGTTTTGTCCCCAAGTGAATGCTTCATCTACAGCGACATTCAGCTTGAGACTGAAAAACTTAAGCACAGGTGTACAGGTACTGTCTATAACTAAGCTAGGTGAGCTAGCTAAATGAGCGGCTATAGTCTACAGATGTCTAGACAACACAGCCAGGGGAACGCAGAGGGCAATTCACCCTAGCAGCCAGGGGTGCCTTATTCAGGGAGAACTAAATTACAGTCCATTTTCTTGGAGTGGGATTGAACTGCCTAAATAGATTAAACTCATGACGTTACAGGTGCTGTGGGACATACCATGTCACCTCCAGGTTGTTTAAGGGGTGTGCAGATTCCCTGTAAGCCCTGCATTGTATCAGGTAGCTCTGCGGCTTAGATTCTCCTGACATCTCAAACAACGTTAACACCAGTGTTTAGGGACTGAACCGTTCCCCAAATCTGCCTTGAATGATGCTTGGACACATAGGTCACTGGATTTATCACTAACACATATGTACATGCATTCAGGTAACTTGCTCTGGACCCAAAGTCATAACAAGTACCCATAAATTGCCAGCTACATCACAGGACAGGTGGAAAGGGCAGAAATAGGACTAGGAAATTGTTTTTGCTGTCTTCCTTTCCCAAGTGTCCTAGGCACAGACTGTTGTGCAAATCTAGCTAGTCAGATCTAGCTAATTTCATAGCACTGTTCAAGGAAAAATGTTGTCCATGTATAGAATGTGGGTAGGCTCAATTATCCCAAAAATTCAGCAGAAAGCAGAATCCTGATTTCACTGTCAGAATTATCCAGAGAGTTATCTAAAAATAATTATACAGAAGTAAAAATGAAAGAAAAATCATACAACTTTAAGAAGCCCAAAATAGTCTGCCTGCTTGTGGCAGTCTAGTCTTGATGCTGTGCAATATCCTTAAGATGATTTACAGCTATTCAGTCGTCAAAGTTGGATTCCAGTATGTGGTTGAAGAGGTAGGACTGAGATTAATTTCTCATGCTTCCTTCAGTTGTAGAGCCAAATGGCACAAAAATATGCCTTCTTGTTTGTTTCCCGCATTTCACATTCAGGTGGCATTGAATTTAGATGATTCTTCAGTATAAATCAGATAGAAATGACATCACCAAACTTTTGGCCATGTAAGGACTCATTCCTTCCCCTAAACTAGTTTCTAGGTTCTTGAAGTTGTCAATGCAAACAGTGATTCATCCCATTCTAAGGCAGGTATCAAACACGTTACAATTGGGGAAAAGCATCTCCATATATGTTCCATTGAGAAGGTCCTCATAAATTCATGACTCCCCACATTAACTTTTTAATGCTGTAGTGAAGAAAATTTTAAAAATTTCAGGAACCTTGATGATAATGTGCTCAGGACTTGATTCCATGCATGGCATGCAGATTTCCCTTGGGCATATCAGGCAGAGGATTTGTGTGTGTTGTGTCAGCTGCTGAGCACTGGGAGCCAGCTGTGGTAATCTCTTTAGCAGGACCCAACATGCAACCCAGGCTTGCTGTGAAGATTTCATCTACTGGTGCATGGATCCAGATTTGCACTTAATAGTCATCTTGATAGAAAGGGAACTAATTGTTATTATCTCAAGATGCAGTTACAAATCTTTCTATGCTAATCTTTTTCACAGTATATGAGTAACTTCTCTACTCAACAAAC
The DNA here is from genome assembly GCF_963921805.1 of Phalacrocorax carbo. Lineage (NCBI taxonomy): Eukaryota > Metazoa > Chordata > Aves > Suliformes > Phalacrocoracidae > Phalacrocorax > Phalacrocorax carbo. The sequence goes on from NC_087513.1 coordinate 49,301,863, forward strand.
ATAATATTATTTAAACAGCCCCTGCTAGGCTGGTTGATACTGAGTACATTAGCTATGGCTTGTCTGTCTAGACACTTTATAAAAGGCTGACTTAACAGGTCAATGGCAAATGTAATGGAATTATTTTTAGCAGAAAGTACTTCAATTTCTTTCCTTCATTAAAAAAAAAAAGCATATTTTGGCAATGAATACAAAGTCATTTCAGTTTTATAGCTATTTTGTTGCCTACCAAAGATCTTTGTCATTGAGAAAGTGTAAAGAAATGTGCAGTGAGCCTGAACTTAGAGACACAGTTACTACCAGCCAGGAAGTCCCAAGAACTCTTAAGTTGGGAACATCAAAATTCAGGTTCTAAAAGTTAGCGGTGACTGTTCAAAACCGCTCTACTGATCAGTCTTTTCTGCTTTATGGCACATGTCTTGGTAATACAAAAAGCATAATCCTGGCTATTAAGAAAACAATGAAAAAGACAGTGGTCTAGAAGACGTGAGGGACAGAGCTAAAATTTTAGGTCATGAGAAGATGGTGCTCCTAAGCTGCGTATAAACTGCTTCCCAAAATGGTTACATCTGGGAGCTGGACTCCTCTCCTTTCCTTTTCAGGACTTACACTTACAGTGCCAGAAAACAGATATTGCCAAGTACCACAGAAACCATGCACTAGTTTTTTCTTTTTTTTTTTTTTTTATTTTCTTCTTGCACTCTTACCTCTTTCTTCAAAGGAGAACCACTTTCTGGCACCAGCCAAATGAGAAATTCAACATGTGTGTGGGTCTGTCTTCAGTGGGACTACATATTACTAAGTCAAACATTGGAGCTGAAGTGTTGCACAAGATTTGGTCTAAAACACTCACCATCTTTGACTCTGACCCGGCAAAGCATCTGAACTTGTGCATGATTCTAATCTTTTACTTACCCTGATCTCAGTGAAAGGTTAATTGCAGGACGGTACAAATGTGGTAAAAAGCATTAACAATTAAGCACGTACATCACTGTTTTCCTGGGTGAAGGCCGAAATGCCTTCTCTTAAACTATTTATAATAGGCCCTAATCCTGTATGCTTGCAGCCTGTGAGGGCTCTGGCTTTCAGTTGTGTTCCTTTCCACATCCAAATGCCTTTCAAAATTCAGTTCTACTCTCTGGGCTAAAATGAACACTTGTAAGAATACGGTAATTAAACACAATTACAAAGATGTGCACATTCCATGCTGAACAACCACAGGCCACTTTCCAACAACCTTTTTGTTCTTTCTCCATCATCTGTAATTTTCCTGGCTTCTTATTTATGCTCCTCAGTTATCAAACTGTTGTTGAGCGACCCTGCTAAATTTGTTGTAATTTTGTTGCTGTTGCAGGTGCCCACTACATTTCTCTGATATGCAAAAAAAAAATACAAACCCAGCAAGGTGAGAAGATTCAGTAATATGTGGAACCTTGGATCTGAATCAAGTTTCCATTGGTTTTGCCAGCTTTTACTCAGGGCAGTGTTTATCAAATAGCCTAAGCAGCCACAAAAAAATATGTGACTTGACCTAACTACTCCCGGTCCGTTAATGAAATTGATGATGGATTTGTGGGGATAATCTTGTGAAATAAAGGCCACATTTGGTCTGTTAATACTGGGAGATGTTGGCTTCTAGAGCAGCTGTGCTTCAAACGTCATAAACACTAATATTTTCTAAAAGGTTTTGTGAAACATGTCTATGTCCTTTTTAAAGAACTTCATTGTGCTATGAACAATAGACAAACCTACAAGTCAGTTGACCAAATTTGGTTTTTCTTTACAAAAATACAGTATTTTCACCGCAAATCTTTTAATGCTGTCTGGCAGAATTATTTTCAAAATGAATACAGTTTGTTTATCTCTTACTGCATGTAGCTCTTTTTACCTGTTGTCAAGCAGCACCAAGTCCTAGATCTCTTAGTAGCCATCCAAAAAAAAGATGGATGTAACAAACACTAGATGGTATGTAACAAATGCAAGCGTATAATGGTCTAAACATTGTTAATCACTTCAGAACCCTGAAATATTTATTGGAAACAGCAGTCATCGTGAAAAACTTCCCCTGCTATTGGTTAAAACAGCAGGTTACTTAGTGGCTAAAAAGGGATAAAAATGCTTTGCCAAATCCTTTGTAGCAACATTGCACTGTAGTTCTTCAACTGCTATGAAGGTTGGCTTATTTACCCCAGGTAAGAACCAAGCTCTCATGCGTGTGTATAAGTCTTCAAATGAGGCTTCTGCTGATCTGGGAGGTAATGGTATTATAAAATAATATGAATATATAGAATAATATATTATTATAATATATACTGTATGTAGAATAACATATTATTCATATTTTGTATTCAAGATAAGGCAGTAGCTTGTTATATGAGAAGCAATCTAGTTTTCTCAGGGTCCAAAAACAGCCAACGAATAGGGGGGTTCTCCAAAGCGACATTCAGGGCATTCAGCTGGGTTCCTGCACTGAAGCATCCTCTCAGGGAGCCCTTTTCCCCTCATTGGTTATACAGGCACCCCAGAGACACAGAGGCAGCAGTGAAATAAGATGTGTGGAACTATGTGATGAAACCATCCCCTGCCAGTCCTAATTCCAACCCACAGTGGCTCAGAAGAACATTGTACATCACAGTGGCATGAGGGAGAAAATGGGAATAAATGCTCACAGGCATCAGTGAACTGCTTGTCAAACAAAAAGGAGGGAGGGAAAAGGGAAGAAAAGCACCAGTTCTTTCTTTCTTCCATTAATGGGAGTTCTGTGAAATTTATTGTTTGGCAAAGATTCAATAATATTATTTCTTTGGTTTTGCTTCTCATGGGCTCATTGTCAACTGTGGTGGGCTTTTGTGCTCTTCTTTTGGTTTTGTTTTTGTTTTGGCTTTTTTTTATAATGTCATCCTAATCCAACCACAAAAATCCCACAGTTAACTAGATCTCAGGAGGACCTCACACTCAGATTTGCTCAAGAGAGGCCCAAAATGGGAAAAGCAAGTAATAACAGACCACAACCATGGTGCATAGTACTGTTTGGGACAGGCTGCCACCCGCTGATCACTGACTAGTGTCCAAGCCTAGAAATACATATGCGCATCCCAAACATCGTTAGAGAAATCAGAACCAGAAGAGAAAGGAAAAAGGAAATAAAAATGAAACTAATCAACAACAAAGAGAGGGAAAGCATTCTACATACACTCATAGGGAATCAGAAATTCCTAAACTTTTAAGATTATATTAGATTTTAATTTATTACTACTCTTTCTGCATTCCAGAATTTTAGGGCTTGCCCTTATTTTTTTACCCTGTATGAGAGAATGTGTATCTGCATACTTTGCATACTTGCACCCTGCTTTATACTGGAGTGCACTGTAACTACTTTTCATAAGCCAAGCATCCTGTGAAATGGCAACAGATTTTAAAAACTGAATTAATGATATCACCCAATTGCCTGTTGTCATCTACCAAGCTGTAGATAGACACTATATGCAAACAGATATGCAAATATTGCTAAAGCATTTTTGGAAAACAAAAATTGATCTGGAACTACAGGAAAAGGGACTAAATCTATTTACTTATAGGCCTCACTTGATTATGACAAAATACTTAAATTGTAATGCTGAAGGGAAATTTCCGGAGAAGCTCCTCAGCAAAAGGAAGCTTTCGGCTATTGCCTCTGGCTTTGAATCACATACTAAGAATTTTGCCTTCTCTGCTCACATCACATGCCAGCAAAAGCTTTACTGAAATCAGCAGGATGGCTCATGAATTAAAGACTTTCTCAGTATGAGTAAAAGTAGCTCTTGATCTTTACTCCAGCAGTTTTTGTGGATACCCAGATGGACCATTATTTCCTTAGTCTTCAGTTAGCATTGATTAGTCTATCAAAGCTTTTGTCTGTGAATTACTTTAGTGAAAATCATCTCTAACACACAATCTTGACATACTTTCTTTTAATTTATCTCTACAAGTAATCCTACTTCAGTGGAATTACCCACACAAGGTTGTGAGCATATGTATGGCCTATTAGGGCCTGATTGTAGGACATTTAAAAGAGAAAAAATTAAAAATTCAGTAGGAATGAAATGATATCAAAACTTTTATTTCTACCTGGTCAGAACCATTGGAATTAAAAGAAAAAATTGGGAAAGTGTTTTCTGTAGATATTCTGAACATAAACATAGTGATCCTCCAGAAATGCAATGACAGTTAATGTCAGACTTCCAAAAATCAAAATGTAAAAAAATAATTTACTTGCTAAATTCATAGTACCACATCTCTTCATTAAGAAGAGACTCTTCTCTAAGATCTGTTCTCAGACGAGGTAGTAACAAGCAGTAAGACCTTAAAGCCCATTATAGACAGTCATTATATTGATAAATACATCTGACTTCAAAATATATTTATAGTTAACTTAAAATTACCTTGTTTTGTTAAAAGATATTACATACATGATTTGAAGTAAAAGTATTCTTACCTTTGTTCTCATAGGCTTTTCAAAATCAGATTTTTTCCTCAAAGGTTTTTGTTGTGTTTTTTTTCTCTTCAACTTAAATTACTGAAATCCAAAAGCACAAGTTTCTTGCAATACTCCACACAAAATTAGTTGTAGAACATGCTGATGTCACCAGTTCCCACTTCCTTAAGGTAAGCCCTGATCCAAGCCCCATTAAATGCAATGAGAACATTTCAGTCACTTAAACAGCCTTTGAAGTAAACAATCATGTCAGAAGAGTGTAAAAGCAAAGAGATATTTATACATCATTTGGAGTCAGCTCAACATTATAGTGTTTCCCAACTGCATACAGTTGCTCTCAGTCAATAAATCACAGTACCAAAAATTAAATTTGGCTTTGAGTTGATCTAAGCCAAGTTTTTTCTGTGTCTGTTCAACAAACTGAAATATAGCAATTTGGAAATCAAACTAGTTTTTGTCAATAACAGCAATGTGAATGCCACCGTGATTTTTCAAAAGCTTCTCAAAAACTATTACTATTGCAGGGTTTTTTCTAACTTTGAACGAAAACAAATAAGATTTCATTCACAGCAGGAATAATAAAGTTCACTAAATCCAGCAAAAATGATAACAGAGTGTGCTATGATGACAGTATATGATAACATTCCTAAATAGACAAAAGGTTTCATAGCTAAATGATAACACCTTTTGGAATTTGAAATCAAAGTATTAAATAAGTAGCCTACCTCCTTTGTTCACTATTCTGTCACCTTTTCACAAGCTATGAGTTGTTTAAATACAGAGTGTCCTTGAGAATTTAGAGTATTTCACCATTTAATTACACCGAAATGGTCTGAATTTATTTATTTATTTGTTTGTCCATTTATTTATTTATTTATTTTGGGAAAATAGAAGAAATATTAGAATTTAGTATGTCAAAATGATAATGAATAATAATGAAAAATAGCTGTAATGAAAGATAGTTTCTATACACAGATGAGTGAACTATTTTATTTGTGCCTAATACAATAAGTAGGAAGTAGGATCCAATAGCCCTAGTCTTTTTTTTTTTTTTTTAATAGCAATATTCTTACCAGAAATGATCACTTTGACTGGGGGACCTTTATTCTGTGATGCTTCTGAAGTCCTTCCTTGATAGCTCTTGCCTTACAATCATTATCAATGTTGTTACTCTGTCAGTATGGTATACAATACCTAATTAAAGATCAAGATTAGGTTTGCATATATTTTATAATTTTACTGGAATCCTGATTTTCTTCTTCTTCTAAAAGCTCACATTTTTTTCACAGGATACCATAACTAAGTCTAACCCTGTAATACGTATTTGTGCTATAATTATCCCACCCAAATATCTAGAATTACAAGGATGGAGAAGAGTGGACAGAAGGACATAGAAAACAACAAAAAAAGTTTTTCTTGGTATGACAGTCCTGAGCTGGCCATATGAAGATATTCTTTTAATTTCTGTTCTGGTCAAATAACCACTTTATGCATTTTAAAAACATAAATAAAAGATAATATTTTCTTTCTTCCATTTTGCCTCATTTTCTTTCTCCTCTTCTACTAAATTCCAGTGGGGATTGTCTGTGCATGATGGCCCATTCCAGGGCCTTGTGCACCTTTAAAAGTGGGATATCACACTGTAATTTTCTCTTTTAAATAAGAGGTGCACTTGTGTTTGCATGGGAACCAACAGATGTTGCCACTTACGGTGACAAGATGCTGCCATTCTGCTGCTGTATAGTATCTTCCCTCAGTATGAGGCCGAAGCCCCTCTGGTTTGTGAGTCTCTGCTGGACCTGCTACATGCCTGTCTGTCTGTACTAATGTTGTCCAAAATATCCATTCTCTAAGCAGTAACTTAATAAAGCCCTGCCTCATGCACGGGAATTCTTGCTTCAGGGCATACACATTCGATCTCAAAGCAAACACACAATCTTACAGCATAATAAAATGAAAAAGGTATGAGTAGATTTGAGTCTCCTCTATTTAAAATATGATACAACGTATAATAAGTAAGTAAGTAAATAAGCCTTTTGATTATGCTCTATTTTCTGCCAATTTTAATACTTTGCAATGTTTTGTAAATGATTACTCTAAAGTAATGGAACCTTGAAACCATTATTTCCCATATATTCCTCTATGTTTCTGGGCCCATAACCAGTATAACCCTGGTGCAGAATCATCCAAGTGCTGTAGAGATATTGTCAGAAGCTTTTGTGATGAGACTTCAAGTCAGCCAAAGCTTTGAGTTGAAACTCTTCAAATCTTGTTTTTAAAGTGAGTACTTTAAAGAACCAAAACTAATACCATTGTTGTCAGTCTTGTTTTCCTCCAACCTTGCTTTCCAAGCCATTGACTTTCCAGGAGCCTTCAGCTGAAGCAAACTGTACACAGTCCTTTTTGGTTCCTTTGCAATATTTCCTTCTTTCCTCTCATGATTTAAGTCTCCACCCTGTTCATCCTTTGCTTCCTGACACGCTTGTTTCTTGTTATCTGCACCACTCAGACAAGGTAAATGGGCCTCCTTTTGCTCTGCTACCAGCCACTGTGCTTTAAACACTTATATACTGTATTCAGGGTATGGGCCTTTAGCGAACAAATAAAATAGTTATACCATCCATCACAGTCTAGACTGTGGTAAATTTTACCTTATTCTAGGCAAATCTGATACAATCTCAAAAATCTGGTCTGTTCTTTCAGAGTCCGTGGCCAAGTTTTGAACTCACATATAGCCCAGCCCCTTAGGAAGACAGCTAACGAATCTAAGAAAACGAAAAAACAGGTAGAAAAAAAAAAATCTGAAGTCACCCATTCGTGCAATGATAAGGCTTTCAACACCCAATGAAACTTATTTGCAAATTATTATTCTAGTGATGTAAACATTACTAACATGAGCTTGTCTCTTGAAAAGATAATGCTACCTCTTTACCCAAATTACATTACTTTTCAGATGACTATGAGCTTGTCTTATAACAATGCAGTACTTTCAAGTGTAATTACGTTGCTTGTGTACATTACTGATTTTTTTCACAGTGAGCATTTTAACATAAGGCAAAAGAAGGAACTTTAAACAAGTTGCATCTGAGACAAAAAATATTTTGTTGGCCACACCAGCAGTAGGAGCAAAGATGGCAGTAATTTAGCTTATTGCTAACCAACCTGTTGAAATTAATAATTCCAGGATATGCTGGAGGAAATTATTCTTAATATGACGGTTCGCTGGGGTTCTACTCTACGTACAAAATGGAAGCTAAGGGCTTGCATTAGTATTTCTATTTTTAATCAACTTTTGCTTGAAAATGTATGTCAACAATATTTTCTTCAATTTCTAGCAAACATGAATCTCAGTGACATACTTTCCTCTCCACTGTGTTTATGAGAAACCAGAGGTGCGTTTTATGCATAGCAGAAAGGATGAAAACATCTATGATTTAAAGCAGCATTGAGATATTCTTGGCAAGGCTGGTGATTCTGAGAACAAAAAACCAATACCTATTATGCTGTTTAATGCAATCTTACTCTACATTGTAAATCAAGAAAGATAAAGGAACTGATTCAGCCATTAAATGTTTACTGCCATGAAAAGCTATATAGTATACTGTTGTCTCTGTGATAGAAAACAAGCACCAGCATATAAGGCCATAATGCATCAGTTGGTTGAGACATCGCTGAGTCACAGCACAAGAGTTTTGCCAGACCAGAAACTTAACAATAAAATAGTTCAGGTAGTCAACAAGTACTTAGAAACCTGCATATTCTTCATAAAAATAAACTTTATTGAATCCTCAGTCAAGATAGGCAAATAGTGAAAATGTTTCTGGCAGTATTCAAATGAAATCTTAAATGAATACTCTGATTATATTACACTGTGGTTTTTTTTTTTTTCTGTCAGTGAACTTTCTTTCACAAATGTTCAATGACAGTGAGGTTCAAATCACAGCAATGACTCCTGTGTGAAAAAAAGTGTTTAGCACATAAAATTATTGAGCTAAGACATTGCAGTTATCTAAGTGTTGGAGAAAAACTATGCTCTAGACATTCTCTAAGCAACCAACACACCCTCAGTTGTAAATAAGCACAATAAATGAGTAGTGTAAGAGATTTGCAAATGCATTTATCAATAATTTTAAATGTTACTAATCTGAATAAACAAACCATTAATCCGAAAGCATTATCTATAAGCATAGCAAGGGGCTAAACTCATCAAACCACTCCTTTGGTAGACATCACTTGTTTATTGGTATTCCAAAACTAAAATTGTGATTGAGTTCTCAAGCAGTTAAACCACTGAAGGATATTTAGCATGTGAGTGCTTGGGTTGCTAGATTCAGTAACTGCCTTCCAGCTCCCTGCTGATTTAAGTTTCTCCCTCTCTCTCTGGCTATTAAAGGAGGGTCTTTTGGGAAGCCAATGCCTAACTTTGACCTGACTGTCTCCATTGATTGTAGAGGAACCCAAAGAACAAACAACAGCCTTCTGTCTCAAATACCTACAGTTATCAGTTATTCAATAGTAGATGATGCGCTGATGCTACTCTACTGCAGCAAGGAAGGACTTTTCCTTTGATTTGGATGGATGCTGGATTTGTCCCATTATACCGAGAGTGCCAGGGTTCTCAGGATATACTCAAGCAGGAAAACATTAGCTCCTAAAACAACATTACTGAGAATGTTTCATCAGCCAAATCTGACAAAATCTCAGCAACTCAGAGACATTCCTGCCAGACACAGAATGTAATACCACTGATTAGATTTTGATGAAATGCTCCACGTCCTGCTCTGCTACGGAATGTCCTTGTCCTCATGCTCTAAAGACACAAACATCATAGTTGCTACCTGTGATGAAAGGTAGTAGACATTTGCTTTAAGCCTTTGTTCTTTAGTTTCCTAAAAAGTCTATATTCTAATTTCCCATTGATGGTATCTATTATCATAGCATTAGATTTTTTCCAATTTTCTACCAGAAGCTACAGCATGGATTTAGGAAATTTTAATGAGTTCATAGCAAAATGAACACACCTGTTCTGTCAGTGATGGTCTGTCTTGGCATCAAGCCATGGCTATTTGAAGGTTTTATTGCAAGCAGACACTGAACTAGACGTCTGTACAAATTGCTGAAATTTGTGCTTCATTTAAGTACACAAAAATCTAAACAGCTTGTTGAAATAGAAAAGTTTTACTCGAGAAAGTAAAATATGTACACTGTTTTTACTTCAAAGTTATTTAATTATTAATGTTTAATTTAAAAAAGAATATGTACAGAAGTATTGATCAGAGGATAAAGTTCTCTCAAGAAAACTCTCTGGACAAGATTTCAAAGTTGCTGATTAGAGACCACTCAAAAAAAAAGGCCTACTTTTATGAATTTGAATGTTCAGCATTTTCTGAAGATTATTTTGAGGTGTCTCAAATTAGCTGCTCAATCATTTTTGAAACTATTACTTCTTAGGACTATGAAAGCATCCACTGAAATTAAATACTATGTTGCAACTTAATACAGGTTGTCAGTTTTTAAACATCCTTTACAAAAGACAACTTTGAACTCCTGGAATGTATTAGTATATAATTTGCTTCCTACAATCAAAATATTAACCAAAGTAATTATGCAAGAATCCCTTTTTTAAGTTGTAAATGTTCACTGTGAAGAAGGGAGTAACTGGGTATATGGAAATTTTCGTTGCTGCCATCTTCCCTGATTCCAGAATCTTACAGAAAACTATCAAACTAACTGAGCTATTTTAAAAGATCTTTCACATTAGATTTGAAATAGACTTTCAAAAATTCAAACTTTTTTAAACAAATTTGGACTTCTTTACATTCCATGCTTCAGTAACCTTTACCTAGCTGATCTGCAATGCAGATTTTGCAGACATATTTAGCTTAGAATTTACTGATGACCTCATTAAATGAACAGTTATATTAACTGATGCAGCTGAGCAAAACTTTCATAATGACAGTCTCAACTTCATTATGGAAGTGGATCTCTGAAGGGATCAAACTGATGTGATTCACCTCAGACTGGGCTAAGCTCATCAGCTCTCCGTATCACCCCATTCTTTAATATAGTCCATCCTCCAGCAGGACTTGATTCCTTAGTATATACATCATCGACTTCACTGAATATTCTTGAATCCAAGGTTTTGAGCTTTCAGAGTAACATAGCAACAGGGCTCTCCTATCTCCTCCTTCCTGTTCATCTGCAGGGATACAGCTTTTCTTCCTATGGAAATCCCCTTTAATCAGTTCTTACAAGACTGAAATATAAAGGCTTTTTCCTGCATCCATTCTAACAGGTGGGTATAGAAAAAGTGCTGAAATTTTTCCTGGGTTATTGCTGAAATACTTGTTTCTAAATAAAATTTTGGACATCAGGAAGAATTTTTGGTGGTAAGAACAGTGGAGTGACATTAAACAATAAGAAAGGAAAAGGATGAATAGGATAGCCCCATGATAGCATTCTGATTTATTTGAGCAGCACAATAACTCTTGGTCTTTACATTTTTATTTGTTGACTTATAGGCATGTCCTAAAAAAATAAATAAGAGAAGCCAGAATTAAACTGACATGTAGCCATCATCATTCTGAACCTTTACCTGTCTCTCCTTTTCTCTATTTAACCTGTTTATAGATTTCAAGCATTTGAGGAGAAGATTTATGTCTTACCAAGCTTTTGCAGCAAACAGGAGACAGAAACATAAATCTTTGTATGGTTCTGTGGATACTATCTCAACAGAATCAACAATGTAGCCATGTTATTTGAAGATTTCTACAAATAACAATCTGGTTTTCTGTAATACTGTTTTACCTTGATTATTATGCAGACTGCTTTCTCCCACAAATCTGTTTCCTATCACAGGAATGGAACATGATCCATGATTAGAAAAAGTAATAATCTAAAGCTGTAAAAATCTAATAGAAATATCTTTTCTCAGTCTAAAAATCACCCAATGCATGTCACAATTTAAAAATGGACAAATATAAAGCTGAATATTCTGTCTGAAGCTTCATGAACAATAGACTAGACAACCTGAAAGTCAAACCTTACCTGTCTTTATCTTTGTCTTGCTTAAAAATATATACACAGAGAGACAAATGGACCGAAACCAATTTTTTTCTTTGGAGCTTTCTTTTCATGAAAATTACAGGCAAAAACCTTTTGGTTTGGAGTCCTTCTAATATTTGCCAAATAAACAAGAGGCTAAATTCACAGAATAGGAGCAGAGCTGATCAGTCCTTAATGGCATTCACAGTTGTGAAATCTCAACCCTATACGTGGACACTGGAGCCCAAGCCCAGTATTTCTTAACCAATGGATGAACGCATTTCTGGATGTGTCTTTCTCAGTCTTGCTGAACATTCAGAGGTCTATTTGATAACAGACTGGAGCACACATTGCCTTGCCTTCCTTATAATGGTTCTGAAAAGTAAGGTAAAGAAATAATCTCTGTGAAACCAGCAGAGAGGAACAGGTCTGGCAGAAGATAGTGAGAACAAATAATTTTTTTTTTCTGAAAGGTGGGAGGCTTAGCTGCATCTCCTAGGTAGTGAATGATGTCACTTGGAATAGACCTACTAGTTAAATCAAGACCTCCTCCTTTTGTAGGAGTTTTGTGGATAATGAAAAATTTTCTTAAATGGGGGGTGGGGGGGGTGGGGGGGAGAACCCATAAGTGAACAATTACATTCCACTTCATTTTGCTACAAGTTTCAGAACAACTTGCCTAGAGGAAGAAAGTACTCCAACACAATTTCACAGTTCTAACCATAGCCAGATTCTGGGGTATATATGTGTTGTGCTTGCAGTGTCCTTTATAATATTTATTGCACACCATCTCTCATTTTCAAAAGGTAACATATCTTAATGCTTTATTAAATGAGGTGCAGTCTCTCTCAATACAAGCTTTTAACCATTGAAAATGGGTGCCTTTGTGTAAGGAATTATGCACCTGCCTGTATATGTCAATACTGGTTTTAGAAAGAAATGTGAATAATATTTAATTTAAAATATAGAGAAATATTTAAGACAGCAACAATCCAGTTATGACAACTTGCAATTTGCTATCGTTAACAATGTTCCTACTCATTTGCAAAAGGATGTGGACTTCTTAATGGTTGCAAGGTTGCAAGAGCTATGGCTTTATATTCCAGCTGGGAGACAGCATTTCCATTAGGGTATGTTGTCTCCTGCCATGCTGGTATAGTCTATCAGCAGTTTCATAGAGATAAGAGTGACACCTAGTGAATCCTTAACACTTCCAACATTTTTTCTGGGGATGCAAATGTTGGAGGACTCCTTATGATTATCCCAACCAAAACTTAGATAATCCTGTTAAAGGTCTGATGAAATTTCAGCCTTAAATAGTTTAACAGTATTACATGACAAGATTAAATATTAAATAATTATATTAAGTATGCCTGGCATGTCTAGCTTTTTAATTTTGATAATGCATCTGGTATAAGGCTCCAACAAAATACAAGCTATTCATTCTTTTTCAATAACAATAAGATATAAAAAAGTATAAGACCTGAATTCTCGTCTTCCTTCACATTATTTTCACCTTATTAAACAATTAAAAACAAATCATTTGGGTCTTATTAAACATTTAGGCTCTTTATTTTCATTAAACTCTAACCAACACATACTCAATGTGGAAGAGAATATAGGGGTTATTTCTGGTCATCATGCTTGGGGCAATTTAAAAAATATTCTTTTCTAAGACAGGCTGAAAAGCAGCTGCAGTTCTTCCTCCATTTTAACAGGCTTTACGCACAGTTTTGTGAGTCTAGTATTGCTTTAAGGTTTAAATGAACACAGCTGTTCTTTGCTATCTGTTACTTGAACATCATCAAAAATATGTTGGCATTGAAATACCTTTTTCTGTAAAACATGTTCTTTTACTTCTTTGCAGTTCAAAGAAAATGAGGCAGCCAAAATCCATATGTTGTCCAGGATGGTGACCTGTAGTTTCCACATCTACTGATTTTTAGTACTCAAAGACAGACAGATTTTATTGTAAGAATCTATCTATTTTTCCAAGGTAATAAAGGCGTCTACTTCTGATAAGTCACAACAGAGCACAGCACAACTTTATTAATTCCTGTTGTAACGAAAGTAAATCTTCCAACTTTTTAAATCAAAGACATATTTTAATTGTGGTCCTGTGAAGACTGCCACTTAAAATATATTACAGTTATCAGAATAAAATACCACAGTCTTCCAGGATTCTACATTTTCAGCTTATGATGTTGATGTGATTGCATGTCAAATTCAGCAAAAACACTAGATTGCCACAATGTGCCAGATACCAGCAGGTCAGAACACTACACCTATTGTAAATCAGAACTTGTAATCAGGAGATAGCTTTGTAACACAAATTAAAAATTGGCTATCATAAAGACAAGATTCATCCTTATTTATATCAGCTAACATCTCCCTTTCAGTTTTATTATAATTTATTATATGCTGATTGGGATAATTTCTGGGTGGATAATTTCAATATCCACTAGGACAAAAATGATGGTTAGATCTGTATGGAATTTACTAAAAGCAAAGTAAGAAACTGAACACCTTTTAGGATGCTGAATTCCACCTAGTTGCATGTCCAGATGATCTTAGCTGGCAGTGATGCCTCTCCTCTTAAACACTGTTGGAAAAGTATGGGTGGGTGTCTGGGAGCAGTGGAACATCACTGCCTGTATTCCATCTCAAATACTGCTGATATTCAGTCTTCAGAGTTACAAAGTCAAAGCCCCTTGCCCAAAAAGTAGTGAAGGCCTCAATAACCTTCAGAGGGTAAAAAGACATTCTTATTTCCCTTCTTGCCTGCCTGTTCCAGAGCTAGACATGCTCAGCTGTAAAGCAACAGACAGTTGAACTAATTCTGTCCAAGATCAGTAAGGACTTCTTAATGACAGGACTTTAAAACTCTAATTAGTTTTCCAAAAGACACTATCTTGTGTATCCAGGCTTCCCCAGATCTAGAGCTGGTCTTGAATGTTTCCATGTGTATGATGATTTATATGTACAACACTCATTGCTTACAAAAGAGAGAAAACTATATCCAGAGTCACAAAAGGACAGAAAAGAGTTTAATAGTAAGCCTGTCTATAAGAGTGTTGCTCAAAGGTATCACAGTAAGAACATCAGTTCAACACCTTCAGTAAGAGAAAAAAAATTAACACCAGAAGAAATTTCTTAAGAGGGTCTTAATGTTGAAAACTTCAGAAACTTGACATTTGTCAAATAGTATCATGCAAATGATGTCTCTTCTTTTCAAAAGAGTAGATACTCTGCACCCCAGAAAACCCCAAATACAATTGTGTTTCAACCAGTAGCAATTGCTGAATTTTTAACACTGGTCAGGAATTCTTCAGTTTTTGTTTGCATTAAGATATATTTACTTAAGTGTCCAGGGGCTAGGTCTCATGAAAAATTTTGACATGTACTTTTTGGACCCCACTGTGCCTAGCTTTCAAGAGCGTGGCCCACAGCAGGATCAAAAGCCCACATGGTAATTGTGTATGGGTATATCTGCCTCAGACAGTCAGCTGTTTCCTTCAGTCAAGCTATGAGCACTGCAGAGCAATGACCTCCGACACAGCATCTTGCAAACCCTGCTAACTAGCTTCTTCACCAGTTCTGCTTTCTTTCTTGCCTATGTAACTGGAGAACATGGCCTACTGCTTGCACTTGTCCGTGAGGAAACCTCTCACATGCCACATGTCTGGGAAGTGTTTGGCCCCTCACATTGGAATAGTCCCAGCCATGATGATTGTAAGATACAATAGAAGCTGTGCCTGAAATTCTGCACAGTTTCAGTACTTAGGTAAGACAGAGGTAGACGCTTCCATGCTATTCAGTTTTAGAACCCAAAATCTGTTCTTGAAGGTAGAGACAACTGTTACATGAAATACCTAAGGAGTATTCACCATTATCTTCTAAAAAGTTAGTTTTATATGCACAAATTCCAGCTCATCCCTTATTTTTTGGACTTCTAACTATTCTCTCTACATAGTAATCTGACAGAAGTGGTTCTTCTCTGAAATTCTTGTCATCTGAAGTATCTGATTTCTTCTAACAGTTCTGCAGATAGAAATTTCCCTATTCAATTTTGCCTAAATACACACGAGGAAAGATAAATATAAAATTTAAATTTTGATTTTGTGTGGGCTTACTATGTCTCTCATTAAAGTAATTTCAACATTCATTTATTCATCTTCCCAGAATCCTTATAGGGTAGAAAAGTATTATAATCCTTTTTATAGATGAAAAACTTTGCTGCTGTCAAACAAGTTATTCACTCACCCAAAAAGTTTTACAGACCTATGAATAGAATCTGGACATCCTGCCTTGCAGCAGAGGGCTTTCACTTAAATATTATCTTCCCTTTCCTAGTGTCAAAAAAAAAAAAAAAAAAAAAGAAGATAAATATAGAAAGAATACGTATGAATGCCTGGCAATATTTCCTCAGTCATATTGCATATTGCTGAATAAGAAAGTAAATCAGAGGGTAAAGCAAAACAAAAGTCTTTTTATCAAGCTAGAGGGGAGGTCCAGATGATCCATTATTGTTTCTGTATGTATTTCAGGATGCTTTGCTTTGGACTGTCTCCAGTCTGGTCTCATGCACCGAGTGTCCTCAGCAGCTGGAGTGTTTCAGAAGTAATTTGGGAATGCACCTTCTGGCTTGTTTTACCCAAATGAAATCCAGTTTGTCTGCTCTGAGTCCTCCATGTAATAAGGACCAAAGACCAGCAAATGGGGACAGCCAGGATGTTTGCCTTATTGTGCTCCAGATTAAAGTAAAAATGCCAACCTGGGCATATTCTTTTTATTTGTTTTACCAGTTAGGTACCAAATCTAGTTTGCTTTGTAGTAGTCCAACCTTGGAATTGGAAGAGATTTTGGGAATTCCCTCTCTCCTCTCCACTAGCCATGAGAATGACAGCTCTGGGATTTTGAGCAGCAAATTGTATGCCTCTCTCCCCTGCACTGATATCTCTAGGCTCTACAGGACCTGCATCCTAATTCCTCTTCTCCAGGAGAAAGAGAAGTGGCAGCTTGGTTTTGAGCTGACTGTATCTGGAAGGAGCTCTATAGGCAGCTACCATTTTTAAAATATTTACATCTTGTCTCGTTAAGGAAAAAGTTAATGGATCAAAGAATAATCCCACAGTCCTAAAGTCTGTATTGTTCGACAACATTAGAGTCACTGAACAAAGAAAACTAGAAGAATTACCACAACAACAAAATGTTGAAATGGATGATGAGTGTCAGGATGTCCAAAAGGGGACAGTGATGTGAAGGATTCCTGCTCTGAACATCCTCTGCAGCAGCTTGCAGAGGTGCACCCACACACAGAATCGTGGCTGCTGCAGCCCATAAATGAATGCCACCACTGCTTCCTTCCACTTCACGCCAAGTTGCTGCTGGAAGCCTTTCTACGGCCCCCATTATAAAGAGCTGTGCCTTTATGGGACAATAAAAAAATTAGTGGCAGAACTAGACCATTGAAATCATGGCTCCAAAGGATTTTAACCAAGCAAGATTTTACCTTAAGACTCAAAACCGATGGCAATAGAATTTCTGTGTTCTCTTTCCCTATACGTACAAAATCAGAAGGAATAGAAATGCATGTGGCAGGACTCTGTTACCCCTGGTGCATTCTGCAGGTGGGCTACAAAAGAATAAATACACACCTGGAATTTGTGTCCTTCTGAGTGGCATTCTCTCCAGCATTCCTTGGTTATGTCCAAAATTAATAATGGATGCAACAGGGGAAAGAATGGAATTACAGGTTACTATCTGTAAATCATTTATGTTCAGTAAATGGCATTTTAAGAAATTGTGGTGCATGAAAAAAGCATAAGGAATGAGATGCAATTGCCACGTGCTGTGTGGCATGTTAATTATATAGAGATGGAAGAACATTTTTGTTCCTGTTGTCTGGAATATGCCATTGTATGATACTACCCTGTAGGTGCCTCATTTACAGATAAAATAACTATGTAGGATAATTTCATTCCACTTGAATGAATTCTCCTGGGAAAGAAACTTTCCTTCTTCGCTATCTTCAAGTCCTGCAGAAGTTTACACACCACAACCATGTGAAGCAAGGTCTGCTGTAATGTATAAAACTACTCATATATTACATGTTAAATGTATATATTCTTCTAGTACTAGGATTTGTGGTGCTAATATGGAGTT
Organism: Phalacrocorax carbo; assembly: GCF_963921805.1. Taxonomy (NCBI): domain Eukaryota; kingdom Metazoa; phylum Chordata; class Aves; order Suliformes; family Phalacrocoracidae; genus Phalacrocorax; species Phalacrocorax carbo. Next base: position 49,319,546 of record NC_087513.1, read on the forward strand.
CTGGGCTGAAAGAGAAAAAAATATTTTGGCCAAAACAACTGTTGCAAAAAATGCAACCAAACCAAATATTTAATTAATAACACCTATATTTACCAAACTTGTTGGAGTTAAATAATTTGTTGCCCTAACAAAAAAAATCCTTCCCAAAAAACAACAAAACAAACCCCACTGCCCCAATCCCACCCCAACTCCCAATCACCACTTTTGTCTCTGGTGATTTGTAGAAGGGTTTCAGAAAAATCATGGAAAATTTTATCATAATTTATGCAATACCCCAATTTTAAAAGTTCAGGACAACTTAGGTTTGAAACTTATTTCAGTTTTATTTTAAATGTATTTATAAATCATTTTGTATTGCTCTGATTTTTCTTATCTTGCCGTTACCTGTAGATAGATATTTAAAATTCCTATGTACATATAAATACATATTACTGGAAAATTACAGCTTTAGCTTTAAGTACCATAACACTGTAGATGTCAAATAGTGCTGTACTATAAACAGTACTACAATACCTTACAGAATATTAAATTAATAAATTTGACTTCTGCAAAACATTTAGATGGGAAACAGTAGCATTCATAGTTTATGGAGATCTTGTTGTTTCTCTTCATATCACATCCATGTCTAGGTGTTCTATAATTCTTCTATGCATTACATACGAAAGGCACTTTTAAAACTTTCAGGAAAATAGATCGAGGAGAAATTTGGTGATTCTCGTGACTGTCTTATCAGTCTGATTGACAACGTGCAATGTGAAATTTCTTTTGTTATGACATCTTATATTGTCACAGACATTACGGAGAAAAACATGCAGGAATTCAGGGTTCAGGATGCCTCAGAGGAAGCCACATGAAAAATAGCTTTTAATCAATAGAAGCAAAATTAAAAAAAAACAAAAACAAACAAACCAAACCAAACCAGACTGTTTCCATAACTTATATTCAGAAAAAGGAAATATTTCTGTTAGAAAGGAAGAAATGAGAAGTTTATGAAGAGATTGTGAAACAGCAAAGCACTGTTCTGAGCAGAATATGCATAGTAACAACTGAGTCGCAGCTCCATGCACACATTTAAAAGACAAACAAGATACCTTTACTCCTTCAGTCCAATGATTAGGGAGTTGAGGGAACTGAGGGTTTTAATCCCTCATGTGGAGAGCAGTTTGGAGTCTGGCTGGCTACCTCCTAGAAATGCACAGGGGCACACAGTGCAAAGCGAATGCAAGCACCATGCCATTTTTCCCACTCCTGGTCCAAATCAGACACTCTGATCTGAGTATTCATCAGATTGCTATGACGAAGGGAGAAAGTGGGACATTTTTGGTTATCAGGTGAAAGCGAATAAGACAGTGGCCTATTCATTCAGTACTTTCGTTTCTCCTAGAACAGATAAGAGATAAACAATACAGGAATTTTCTGCAGTAAAAAAAAAAAAAGAGATCTCCCAAATGTTATAATTTTTTCTCTTTGCATAGATTAACAGTGGTGCTTCATCTCTTTAAGAAGGCTAAGAAACTATAAGCCAAATAAGAACCTTTAATCCAACTCTTCCCAACACTTCTTCCTTTTTTTCGCCTGGTATGAAATGTCAGAAGGAATAGGATGCTCATCTTCTCTTGATCTAGGGTGGGGGCTGTTCACTCTATCAGTTAATGGCAATGGGCTACATTCTTTGATTTTATACTGGGTACTAAAACCTTTCTGAAGCCCTTTAGAAAAGTTAAAGATACTGAAAGAGACACTATCCAGTAAAACAATGATCTAACCAAGTTGAATAGAAAGATAACAGCAAAGCATGAAGCATAACAGAATAAGTCAATAAATTCAATTTTGGTCTTACAGTATTTACTCTATTGTCTATAGGGGCTAAGTTAGGCACTAAGTCTGAAAAAGCCTGTGCTATTAGTTTTTCCAGGCACTTGCCCGAAGTCTGCCCTACCTAACTGCAGCTACAGAAAGATCTGATCTTTAGGGGTAGGCTTAGGAAGTGGTAAAAAGAAAATGGACAATCACAATCATTATTTATATAGCTCTTTAAGTTTACTCAGGACTATACAGTTTACTGTTATGAGAGCCTCTGGCCAGGAAATCTTACAGTTAAACAGCATGAGCCTGAAACAATATGTTCAATTATGCAAATAAACACAGAGTGGCTCAAAGGGCCAGATGGTGTGAATCAGCCAAGTCTTATACACTTAAGTGGTACTCAGACAATTTGCAGCAGTTGAGAATCTGCCCTGAGATCCCTACAGATGGGAGGCTTTGCAGAACATCTGCATTTGCAGCTGTTTTGTGAGAAAGGGATGAGAAGTCACTGGGAGAATGTTGTCCAGGCACAAAAGAAAGAACAAAAGAAATCATTAAAAACAGAAGAAGTAAACAGAGTTCACATAGTGGAAAGGAGGAATTCATGTAGTGTGATTAGGGACACAATTGCAGGCACACTTAGTAACTTTAGATGAGCTAATACATCACTGCTTTCTTGTCAAGTGGTAGCCTGTTTCAGAATCTTTTAGAAGTTTACTATTTGAAGGAAAAAATGATAAATTGTCATATTTTCTACAGTAGATTTTGTTTGGATTTGTTTTCCTAGAATGTATACAAACTTGTATCTTTAAATATCCTAACCCACAGCAGGGAAAATCAGCAATAAAAAGGGTAACGGACCTTTTATAAAAACTAAAACCAATACATCTTCTTGGACATGTGGATGCTCTGGTTTTTTTCTATATGGAGATGCTCCCTACTATCCGCTAATGTACATGCCAGCCAGAAAACACCCCATAAGTTCACAAATGCACATGCCAGGTGTGGGCCCCTTGTTGTCTTGCTCTGTACTGTTGGTCAGCTGTCTGGAATGCTGCTCCAAGTGTCCAGCAGGGCTGAAGCCCTGTCTGGCCTAGACAGGTTGAAATGGTGGTGGGGCAACTTCTGACAGCATCAGGGTTTGACTACTGCTATTGCGATTGCAAGGTCTCTCTCCACTGTTAAAAATTGTTGGGCTTCCTTTATAGCTCCTTTTCAAGCTGACTCTTTTGTTTTAAAAGTCTATTGGTAATTCCCTGGTTAATTTTTAATCTGGCTGATGATTGCCTTGCAGTCATCACACTTGCCTTACAGTGTAATCTAATTCAGGCAAATGCCCCCTCAGATAGTTTTGGAATTCCATTCACAGGCATTCACATTCCTGTCTAAGCAGGCATTATTATCCACTTTTTTCCAAGTATGGGCTGTGTAATCATCCCCACATACTCTGTGCAGGAAAATATCTTGGGATGGATCATAGTCACCTGAACATGAGCTCCCAATGTAAGGCAGGAGCAAAAGGGCTCAGCTAAACCTTGAATTTATAGGCAGATACTAAGGAATAATGGAGAAGTTATTTTGGTTTTGGATTAGTCCTGAAATCTGTCTTCAGCTCTACACTGCATCCCAAATTCAAGAAAAGTGGTGAAAAACTTTTGGATATTCAGACCTTAACTACAAAAATGGCAATTGTATTGAAATGCATGTCGTGAAGGGAGAGATATCTGGAGTCAGTCTGCTTACAGAAGGCTGATCTCAAAGTCTAAATATGTGTACAGAAGAAAATGAAAATCTAAGATATAAAGACTTAATTTCAGCAGCAGAAACCTGAAGTTAGATAAACTCAGATTAGAGAAAAGGAAAGTGTTTCAGGTGAGAGTCTCACAATCCTTTCTCTTTAAACAGCTTTCTTCTGAATAACAGCTTTTGTCTTTTATCATCCACATTTAAGCATCAGAGTAAAACAATATCCTGAAAAATGAGCATTTTTTTAAAAACAGAACACTGTATATAAGTTTGATTTCCATATTTTTTTCAAATCATGATCATAAAACTTGGTAGCATACTAAGTTTTCTGTGGTACAAATATATGCACATAGTAGCTTAAGTCACAGAAACAAAATTATCTTGTGTAAGCATATGCAAGTCCAGATGTTATAGTTACTAGAGCTGGATGGAAAATGGAAATAAAGTCTGCTGTGATAACATGTTACAAAAGAAAACCAAACCACAACAAAAAAAACCACAACCCACAAAAAGACCTGTTAAACTTTAGTCACTCCTTTTTCTTACTAAATGTGAAAGCTGTTGTACTTAGCAGCATGTCATCCACAGACCTTAGAAAAGGAATCATCACTAATTAGGAATATAGCTGGTGAATACAAGTGTAATTATTTTAAGCCTCCTACAAAAACCCTCCTAATTGAGAAAAATTAAAAGTTAGAAGGAGCTCAGAAGAAAATTCAAAGAATTAATAAATAATTGACGTATGGGTTGATTTGATTAAAAAGAGATTAGCATTAAAGAACTGGAAAGACTAGATGAATGCCACAAAATAGACAGCAAATGGAGAAGGCACTAAATACCTGTAGGTAGCAAAAATGTAGTGGGAGGAAGACAAATGCTTACTTTTTGTTCTGAAATCAACTCACTGAATTAGCTGGGTATAGGCATGGCTGCTATACAACCTACACACTTCTTCAAGATCAAGAAAGATTATTCACCTCTCTTTCCGAAAGGTAAAGAACTCAGAGTTGGAGAGGTGGGTTTTTACATCTTAAATAGTACTTTGATGAGTTTTCCACTTATTTTTCTCAATTAACTCACAAATTTTTCTTCACAAATTATTTTTGTATGTGAACAACTGAGGTTTCTAACGGGTGAATGAAGTGAATAGGGAATGCTGACAGCTCTTAAGTGAAGAGCAGGCTGTAAAAGGGAGCAGCCATCTTTTTACTCTGCTGATTAAAGAACATGATGCTACTGAATGCACCGATGGGAATTGCACTTGTTCTAATCAATAAGTGTATGTTTTCCCACACCCTTCACCCTTTGGACTTTTAAGTTCTATTTCACAGTGCAGGAATGTAATTTTCTACTCCACCGTTCCACATCAGGAAAACAAATAGTGAAATATCCGCGATGATAAAATCAGTCATTTCCCAGCCCACTTTGTACTAGTGTTAACAAAAAGATCTACCTTTGTCCTTAACATGAGCAGGGAAGTAGATTAAAAACAATTAAAAAATAAAACCACCTAAACTTGAAGTATAAAAAGTAGAGTTAAAAACAGCACTATAATATAATAATGGTTGTATTCACTTTTTAGTCAATAACTAGGTCTCAGTAAAGGGCAATGATATTTTCTTAGTCAGTACTTACAGAACAACAACTGCTTGGCTACAGAGTGGAAGGAAGAGGAATAAAAAGGCATTGGGACTGCACAGACACATAAGTCCTCTGTGCCAGCCGTGTTGGTGGTCCTCTGTGCCAGCTACACTCGTAGTCAGCATGCCTCAGAGTCATAAGAACCTAAAGGAGAATCTCTACCCCAGCTTTGGGTTGTTTTTTTTTTTAAATTATTTTTCAGGAGCCAATCTACAACTCCATCATCTAATTAATATGTTCCCAGACAACTGTGATTTTCAGCTCATGAAAAATCCCCTCCAATACATGGATTATTATCACAGAATTTTTAGTCTGTACAACAAATTGTACACTGTGAGGAAACTACCATAAAATCATGTGGGGGCTGGGAACAGTAACAAACACTATCAGCTCTAAAGTAATACCTTTAAGACTCACATTTTGTGTAAAACCCAGACCTTGTTTCAGAACATCACTGCTTATCTGTTCCATTCTTTTCTTCTAGGAGAAATTCCTTTCTGGTTTTGGGGCTGAGGCAGAAATTTGTTCACAAATGGGCATAAAAATAAATGAAGGATGAGTTTGAAAATTTGTTCTGAAACAAGGGTAAAAATTGGGAGCGGGGGTAGGGGAGGGGAAGGTCTAGAAGAGGGACCTTTGGCCATGTGAGGAGAGGTAAATACCAGAGTTGTTCTGCTCACTCTCCAAACTTGACAGGGGAAGCCTCTCCCTCTGCCTCTCTGTGTCTCTTTCTCTGTCCATCTGTCTCTCTCTCTACTGTGGATGGTGTCTAACAGAGTGCCCAAGCTAAGATAGTCTGCTGCCAATAAGTCCCTGATAGATCATATTAGTGTAGACAAAGTGCCACGTGAGTGGCTGCTTAATTAGCCAGGCAAAAGAAATAGATTCACAGCCACATGCCTGGAAAAGCAATGCTTGCTTACTTTGACAAAAATACTGCAGCAAGGTAAACACCAGGGAGAGAAAACTAATATGCCTCAAGAACAATATTGGCACAACAAATACCAATAAGCAGATTTGGAAAGAAGAATGAAGCTAAAGATGAGACAAGTTTTCCAATAACCTTCAAACAGACCAGTATCCCTGCTCCAGGGGGTCTACTCTTCTCAAGGTGAAGCTTGCTATATTTACATGTGGGATTATATGAAGACTGTGACAATGGCAAACCAGACAAGAGGCTGGACTAGAAGACCCTGTGAGTCCTATACAGAACTCTTTTAGCAAAGGACTTTGATATTGAATATGAAGGGGGACTTGCTTTTCATTAACCTTACTTTTCATTAGACTATATAATAGAACCAAATTAAAGCTGGGGAAATGCTTTTGCTTATTACATTAAAAATACAGCTGGCTAAAGCAGCTCTGGGAGTTATCTGTTGGGAACTGTTTTTCAGGATGGATTTCTGATCAAATAAAATTTCTTCAGCTGGAAAAAAATTGGTCCTTTTGAATTTCATATATATCTCTATTTTTAATGTGTATTTTTTCTGTCTTGCCTGTCCTTTGTGTCTTGATTACAACACAGTTCACTGGACCTTGGCAAAATGAACTGTTAATCAGTTTCTCTCGCTCTTTTTCATCATACTTCCCTTCAGGTCAAAGATTAAACTCACTGAAATCTTATTGATGCATGAGCTGTTGGAAGAGAAGGATTGGATTTTCTCTGGAGCAAGGACCTTAAAATCTGACACAAATATGAGTCAGTATGATTGTACAAATGTAAACTGTATGCTCTTTGATTCTAATTGTTCTTCATTGAAAATGAATGCAAAAAGATTAGATTTAGTATAACATTTTGATGACAATTACACAAATTATGCATAAGTAGGGCTGTGGGATTATGTTATGAAAAAGAAGGGGTAACATCATTGAAGAGTGATACAGCTTTAGGTGCTGCCTGTTAAAAAGAAAATAATAATGTGTTAAGTAGGATTTATGAAAATCAGATTATAAGGCTTTCAAGTTAGGCAGCTTTCCAGAGGTGCAAAGAATAATGGCCCTCTTTATGTCAGAGTAATCAGCTTTTGCACTTACACAGAGTCCATTTACTGACTCTTGTAGGAAACGTTCCATTTTGCTGCCCAACTCAGATAATTACTTTAAAGTTAAAGGAATAGATTAGTGGAAAATAATCATTCTAATGCTTACTAGTTTGCTTGAGCTTTGGTAAAGATGCAAACCATCATTAATGTAAATAAAAACCCCATCATTAATGCAAACCATTATTCAAGAGGGAATAAAATACATTGTCATAACACTACAACTCCTTTTAAAAATCTATGAAATAATAAAACAATGGTAGCAATGTAAAGCTGTTTGAGGTCCTGATAAAACTTAGGTATAATTTCAGATCGATAGTTTAGAATTTAAGGCTGTAATCTTTCAGAGTCAAGTGTGAAATATAATAAGATGTCAGGAGCTCCACAGATTAGTGCTGCAATGCCTCTGAGCATAATCCTGATCCCAGAATTAAGTGACCAGGACCCTTTACATAAAGGGAATCAGGAGAGGTAGATTCTTGAAAACGGCACCCACTGAGAGGGAAGCCACCTAGAGCAAAGCTAATGGGAAATGCTAACTGTGGCAATCTTGCCTTACACAACAGGGGCAGAACCAAAGCAAAATGCTAACTCCTAACGAGGATCCCAAGCTTTCCTTTTCCAGGTCAGGTTTTCATTCTTTACTCTTCAGGGACACTGCCTCAGACAGAACGAGGGGTGCAAAAGGCCTGTTTGAAATCCGAAGCATGTTTTTTCTTAACTCCTTTCAGCTATTTGAAGTTAGCATACAGACCAAGGTAGCTGTCTGTCATGGTTTTATCTGGGATAGAGTTGATTTTCTTCACTGTAGCTGGCATAGTGCTGTGCTTTGGAATTAGTATGAGAATAATGTTGATAACACACTGATGTTTTAGTTGTTGCTGGGTAGTGCTCGTACTAGTCAAGGACTTTTCCAGCCTCCCATGCTCTGCCAGGTGCACAAGAAGTCGGGAGGGGAGGCGGCACAGCCAAGACAGCTGATCCAAACTGACCAAAGGGATATTCTATAGCATATAACGTCACACCCAGAATATTAAGTGGGGGGAGCTGTCCAGGGGAAGCAGAGATCGCAGTTCAGGGACCGGCAGCATCAGTCGGCAGGTAGTGAGGATTTGCATCACTTGTTTGGTTTTCCACCCCTCCCGAGGTTTTGCCTCTCTCTCTCTTATTATTTTCCTTTTCATTGTATTATTACTATTACTATTACTGCTTTATTTTAGTTATTAAATTGTTCGTATCTCAACCCATGAGTCTTCTTACTTTGGCCCTTCCAATTCTCTCCCCCATCCCACAGCGGTGGTGGGAGTGAGCGAGCGGCTCTGTGGTGCTTAGTTGCTGACTGGGGCTAAACCACAACACTGTCCAGGATCCCTTTAAACACAGGGCAGAAAATAGCACTTCCCTTCCACCTGGCTTAGACACCACCTTGGAGATACTCAGAATTCTGCTGGACAAGGCCTACAGCAACTAGACCTAACTTCAATGCCAATTCTGCTTTGAGCTGGGAGTCCAGATAGATTATTTCTGCAGGTCCTTTTTGACATCGATTACCCTATGATTCTATGACCCTGGGATAAGACAACCCACAGAGTATCCCCAGGATGGGGCTCTGGATAGAAGCTCTGGGATGGCTTATTTCTGTTTTACTCAAAACGAACCAAGATAATATCTTAGGCTAATTATTTATATTGCAAAAATAGCGATTGCAGAGGTAGTCCAAGTGCAGAGCTAAATATTGCCATCTGACAAAAGGCAGGCTCTGTACCCAGGAAGCAGGAGAGAATGGAGGAAATAAACATCTTAGCAATCAGACCCTGCAGATCCAGGGGTGGAGAAGTGAAGACAATGACTTCTGCTCCTGAAAGTGGCTCCTCTCTCCTCTCCCATGGCTGCTGCCAGAGCATACGTGCTGACTGGTCCCTCAGCTGCAGCAACAGTCAGCTTGGCTTTCCAGGACCCAAAACCAGACAAAATACCTATGGTTGTTTGCCACCCTCCATAGTTTACTATAACTGTAACTGCCTTCTTTGTCTACTCAGAGCTGGCCACATGTAAGTCCACCCTTAAAATCAACTTAAGATCCCTTTTCCTTTATTGAAGCTGGGTCAAGATAAATGAAATATGTAAATTCACTCACCGAAATACAGAGGGAAAGGTTGCCCAGAAGCCCAGAATCTGAGTTGTCCTACAGAGGGAGTTAAATCCAGGAAAGGACAGAGGTATGTGCTGGTCCTACTCTTTCCTAATAAAAAGCAGCTCAATTCAGTCCGAGCTCTGTAAGAATGATACAGAATGAGACTCTTTCTCCAAGGCAGTTTGTGATGATGCCTTCCCTCTGGGCAGTCTGGGCTTGCTCTGAGACACCTGTCTGAGAATAACTTCTGCAAGGACTGTGACACTGTTTTCTAAGTCTCAGCCCAGTTGCTTTGGCTGCAGCCTAAATCCTAAGATCTGTCACCCTGGGCTGATGAATCGAGAGACCAAATCCAGTTTTTCAGTTCAAATGCAAAAGCTTTCAATACTGAGAGCAAGCAATGGGGTGTCTGCTGTGACCACGAGCTCTGCTGGCAGAGCCTGCATTGAGTGTGCATGCTGTGCACTGCTCTGCCTGTATGACTCACGTGTGGATGCAAATACAGACACCTACTCAGCATTTACAAAATCCCGAATATACACCTACAGCATAAAATACAGCGCTATCTTAAGTGCAATCTCTGGCCCCTCAAATCGTTGTTTCAAAGGGGATGCTGATGACTGCCTCCTGAAGTCCTAAAATAGGCCTGGTCAAGTCACAAAAAGGTTCTGTGGTTACGGTCCCTTCCGCAGCTGATCCAAAACCCAGCCTGCAAATGTTATGGGTAATGTAAGGTATAATTATTCCAGGAAGACAATAACAATTATGACATAAAAGATTTAAATACTCACAGTGCCTTTCTTACATGTCTGCAGCTGTCACCTACTCCTTCAAGACGAACACGACTAAAGTACAGCTTTTAGTGGCTTAGTGAAAATGGAGATTTTGGTGAAGTCTGGGTCATAATAAGTTAGACTTTGAACTACCACTTTGCGTATTTTTTTTATCATTCTAATGACAATTTTAGCTTTTTGTTCTTCTTTACAATAGCTGGATGACAGCTTCCTGAGTGTTTCTGAAAGACCCTAAGCTAATTAGGGTCCAACAAAACTATATTCAAAGGTTTTTTAGCTTTAACTAGCTTTTGTAGATTCTCCCTCATTACTCCTTCCTGATTTGTAATGGTTCATGACATTAACTTCGATTCCGTTGGGTTTATTTCTTATACCTTCTAATATTTGCTTAGTTTGTACAAATAGCTCTGATATTTGCCTTGAAAATTCCTCATCCAAAATGAAAATGGCCTGCTGATTCTTTATTTCACACTAAAATAGTTTAGAAGACTTATCACCTGGGCTAGGAAAAGCCACACATTTAACATAAGAGTAAGCCCAAACCTTTCCAGAGGTTAGAATAACTTTCATATGTTTTGAGTTTTTATTTATTTATCATTTAGGTGTCTCTGCAGTGCTTTCTACTTTTAGGAAAGAACCACAGACAGATATACAATGGAAATTATTCTGTCAAGGAACTTTCTGAACAAATTAAACCAGAAAACACTGAAACACAGGAGAAAGTCTGTTCCTGTAAGACATCCAGGAGAATCTGTTTGGCAAAGTTGTTTTTTTATGATTACTTTTAGTTTTTAAGCACAAAGATTGAGACTATTGGGTACTTCTTTGAATCTCTTGGACTTTTGAAGTTTAGTATCTGTATATGATAACTTCACTTTGTTTATTTATCCTTTTCAGGACACAGAAGTACACATTCCCTGAAGGCTCAAAGTGTTCAGAAATATGTTTCAACTCTGTGTTTGTATGCAGCAACAATACGCTGCAGCAACAGCAATAATTCAGAAGACAAATTTTGAAGTTGTATAAACAAAAGAACTAAGATTATGGGAACATAATAACTTAAAAAGTATGGATTTTTTTTTTTTTCTCTTTCTGTGGTCAATTTAAATTTTATCTGGATCTATAGTCTGATCTGGCTTACCTGCCAGGACCCTGAGGGCATGACCAGCCCTGACTGACCCTGGTCATCACCCCCTGACACCCCAGCCCAAGGGAGCCCACAGGCCTTGTGGTCCTCACACATTATTACTCAACCAAGAGACATACTGACATGAGGGAGAAATATAGTTACAAAGGTCATGCAACCAGTGCCCTACTGTAAACACTTTTTTTATCATTTACACTTATTTATGGTCTTTCTGCTTGACTGCTTTCCATCACTTTATATTATCACCAAAACTGACCCTGATAAATGACAAGTAGATAGAAGAGAAAAGTGAAATGTCATAAAAGAAGATACTACCTGATGCTGAAAATGTCAGTTTTTATTAACTGGTGATCAGAAAAAGAAATATGTATTTCTGTTTCTTTATTTTACATAATGAGTTGATCAAAGTGTTTTCTGTGGATCTGCAGACAGGGAAGGAGGGGAGTAAAAATAGACACCAGGAAGAGATTTATGTGAGGCAATTATTTCTAAAATAGCTGCGGCTGAAATGGATAAACAAGAAGATAGGCTAGTTTTACAGTAAGGAAAATGAAGACAACCCAAAAAATGAAACAGGGGTCTTTGGTGTCTGCCCAAAGCTTAAGGGCTTTGTTATTTCATCTTAGGCTAAGCTACTGCTTTTCACTCTAAAATAATGCTTCTGGTTTTTTGCTTTGTTTCAAAGGTATCTGACTGCACTGTTTTGTCCAAGCCCTCATTGAGACCCTTTGCGGATTGTTCAGGATGCGGCTGCTTGGCTCTCTCCCCGACTGCACAAGTGAATTTTTAACTTTTTTGAGTCTCAATGAAGTCCAATCACTGAGTCTGTCTTTGGGCTTTTAAATATAGTGTCTTGAAGGTCCCCTGTCTAGCATCAGTCTTGAGGACTAGGAATTTCTAATCTGACTGCGAAGGTCCTAGGACTAATGCTTCTCTTCCAGATGTATACCCTGAGGACACTAATTTTCCAGAAGTCCAGGCATGTGATTACTATGATTTACAGTACAACTCTCCAAGGATAGAGAGTAATTGAAGCTTATGAAAGCCAAGTGTCTCAACAATTCCTACTACTGTTTTCACAATTACAACCAGAACAAAAATACAGAGCAGAAAAACTACACGCCCTCCTCTTCTTTATTTTCCTCTCTATAAGTCTTGTATGGGGCTTTGTCAAGTGGTCTTCTGAGATGTACAAAATCAGCCTCCTTAGCTGTGTCTCACTCTTCCCTTATTCCCCCTTGTCATCAGTGACCTTCTAGTCTCTGTGAAGTGGCTAGTGAAACCTCCTTCCTTTCATGTCAGTTTTTCAGATGAATCATCAATCTCAGCAGATGATCAAAATGTATAATTGCTTAATCTTCATTGGCTCCTTCTTTACCATATTGACTTCATAGCCTTGCAGACCTATTAAAAAATGCATGAATCTCAGCAGTTCACCCATCTGATTCTGATTTATCCATATGAAATAAACACTCTAGCCTATTATTTATCTGTACCCCACTTTCAGGTGGAGTATCCTGGCAAAAGTGTTAAACCTTTGAGAACAGAGAACAAACAGAGGAAGGTTGAGAAGAGAAATTTCAAGGTTATACCGAAAGACTAATTTGGTATACTGTATCACACTTTATATTCAATTAGAAAAACACAAAAACCTCCCTTTTGCTCCATGCATTGTGAAAGTGATCAGAAAAAAAACTCTACAGTGGTCAACATTACTGCTTGTAGGTGATGATTAATGAGACAGTGAATTGAAGCTCATCACAATAACAAGTATTTAATATAATATCAGGAAAGTTAACAAACATGAGAAGAAAGAGCTTGTAAGGGACCAAGAGAGATGCATTTTAATTCAGGCTGCTATCACACTTGAATTACCAACTGATCTTAACTGAAATGCTCCAGTGCTGTTGCGCTGTAGCCCTAGTCTCTTAAGGGATCAGTTACCTACACAGTGATAGTCAGCCAAGGAAAGTTCATTTCTCCCAACTGAACAAACCATTGATTTTCCAGGGTGGTCTTTTTTTTTTTTTTTTTTTTTTTTAAATAAAGGATAATATCTTAGTTCCAATGAAGAAAATAAGAGGTTTTCTATTATCTTTGCTGTGAATAGGACCTCTCACTGAAATTTCAGAAATTTGGTGGGACAAGAACTATTATTTTGGAATATGGGAAAAGGAACATTATACAGGGCACCCAGTAAGTCTCAGATGGCTCCCAGCTTGCAAGAGAGGAAGAGTGTTTCTCCCTCTTTGACATATAAGCAAGAGTAGCAACACAGGGTCATTTTCCAACCCTAGTAGTTGCTATGAAGGAGAACTGGGGTACACAGTTCCCTAAGGGAGGCAGGGACCCCTCTCTCTGAGTCACCAAGGAGTGTGTACGAGGTAGTACGGACACATGTGATAACAAAGTGGGTGAACTCCAGCTTATGAGTTGCTACAAGAGAAAGAGGAAAGGTGGGCAAGAGAAGGAAGTTGCTTACATGTGGGTTAGGTACAGCTTGTCAAAATAAAGCCCCAGCATGCTTCTTTGAAGAATCACTTTAAGGTGATCTCCATAGGATTATGATCTTTACAGTACTCTAAATCTGAATAGTAGTTTACTGAGAAATATGAGATATTAGGTACATTGCTTCAAAGTGCTTGTAACCTCAACAAGAATAAATATAGAAAGGCAAGAGGAATGAATTTACTATCAATTCTCCAGCATTACATTTTGCCCAGTTGTAAACAGAACATGCTCCACAGAGCTCCTGGACAAAAACACTGAGGCTGAAAAGAAAAAAAATGTATGCGAATGACATGCTAGAAGGAGATCCAGCATATTTTCACTTGTGACCTAAAATGCAATTGCATGTTAGTCCTAGTGCAGCTTTTAGTCCACTTTTAATTAACTGATTTTGGCAGTGCTCTATTTCATCTCCTCCCAACATCCTGCTTCCCTAAGTAAAGCCCTAGCTAATAGCCACAATGATAATTTTCTAAATTTAACTCTTAGTTTTTTTCAAGTAATCACTATAGCAGAGGGGAGTGGAGATGGATTTTTAGGACAAATATGGAGGAAAAGAGAAAGGAATGTCTAAACTTTCTGGAGGATAAAAACTTCTTCAAGCTTGAGAGGGAGACAGTGATTAAAAGAACTGTCACAGTAGTGGGCAGAGTCAAAAGATTTAGGAGAGTGGGTGTAGCTGATACAGCATAGATCCTTAGAAAGAAGGAAAGATGAAGATTTATCCAGGAGCAGCCTGGTACAAAGCTGCAAAGGAGAATTTTGGCAAGGACTACAGTAAACCAGAATGTATTTAGAGAATCTCTCTGTTTCAGATTTTAATAGCAAAATTTGCATGCACCACATACCTACACAGAAAAAAGCTCATCTTCTTTAAAATTAAAATTGGTCACTCTTTTGCATGAAAAGTTGCAGATCTTTGAGTGAGTTTTCAAATTAACTCCTACAGTTTCTGGTTTTTTTTGTTTGTTTGTTTGAATTTATCATTAGCATCTAAACAATACATTGAAACAAGGCAGAGAAAAAAAGGGAGCATTTTAATTTCATCTGCTGCTTTCATTCACCTTGTATCATCGTATTTAGCATACATAGGACTGTAACTGAGCTATGCTGGCCATAAAAACAATGTTACAAATATCTGAAATGACAGGGACCCTCCTGGAAAAGGTCTTGTTCCTTCAGGGAACAATAGACCTTAAGTGTGACTTTAATTGAGGTTAATTGGAGTTGTTGGTGCTCAGCATTTTGAAATCCTAAACAAGAACATGGAAGTCTAACAACTGGCACTTAATTT
Source organism: Phalacrocorax carbo (assembly GCF_963921805.1). NCBI lineage: Eukaryota > Metazoa > Chordata > Aves > Suliformes > Phalacrocoracidae > Phalacrocorax > Phalacrocorax carbo. The sequence goes on from NC_087513.1 coordinate 49,334,655, forward strand.
CGAAAACTTTTGCTCCTCTTACGTCTTTTTAAAGGAAATTTTGTGAAAACAGTGTCTATGTCTTTGGCATAGGTTTGATAGTATATTGTATGGCATCTAGTTCAGGCACAGCTACGTATGAAATAATAGCAGAGAGTGCAAATTTATTAATGTATTCTTGTTTTGCAGAGAAAACATAGCGTGATGCAGAAAAGTAATGGAAATTAAAAGCCCTATAAATCATGTTTTATGATGGAAGCCAATGTCTGGCAACTAAATAATATTTTGGTTTCCTTCCCTATCAAGTAGTGGCTCAAGAAAGGCATGCCCCTCAGAATTTTTCTGATTGGCTTTGGTGGTTATACTTTTGGCTCTCCAGTCTTGTAATGCATCATCAAAGGTAGTAGGATGAATTAATTCCCTTTGAATGTTCATAAAACAGTAGCCACTGGTGTGGTACAACACGTACTCCAGATCATCCTGTATTATTAAAAGTTAAAGATTCCATCATACTTTTTACCTGAAATGCATAAGGAGGAACGTGAGTGATATAGGTGGGTGATATAGGATAGTGACAGCCAAAATGCTAATTCTTCTATTATAAGAAAATAGCTTCCAATAAAATGAAGAGCCTCTTACAGGTGACTAGGAGAGAACACTGAAAGGAATGGTTGTGTTGTTGTAACAAAACTTGAAGCAAAAAAAAGAAAAGGGACCAGAGACTGTATTTCTTCAGTAGAATTTGCTTGCACTATTGACCTGAAGAACTGCAGTGAGAGCACACTATTGAATTCCAGAATAAAACACAGCCAATCCTTAAAGAACATCTGTATCTGCAAGGCAGAATTTCAATATTCTAGAAACTGATGCTCTGGAAGCTGAGTTTAGGAGAGTTTCTCATTAGAAAAGTACATAGTTCCACAAGCCCACAAATATGCTCTAATTTTCAGTGGATATTTTATGAATTGTCTTATTTTTGATAACAAATCCAGCCAAGACTGCAGCTATGGTTTCAGTCTAATCATCCGCAACTAGGTATTAGAAAAGGTACATGAGGGAAAAAGTACAATTATCTTTCTTGTAAGAAAAAAATGTGGTTGTGTTTTGGATCTCTAAATTTTAAACACAATTACTTTACATAGAAACCATATGCTGCCCAGGTACCCTTACATCTATTTCCTTCAAGAAAGGGAAGCCCATCAACATTTATAATAAGCTAGTGCTGCCACCTATAGCAAAAGAGATCTTGCCTTTTAGCCTGTGACAAGCATAGTGCAAACTGAGTTATATTAGGAAGAAAAGAATACATAGAATTACAAGGGGAGAGTAGAAAGTGGATGGAGTTCACTGAAAATTATAAATGAAACCTATGTGAAACAAGTATTAGTATTTTTATAGGGTCCTCTTCACCAATTCATTTCCTAGCTGTGTCACAAAAGTAATAGTTATCAAAGTAATATAAATCACATTCCTCAAAACAGTCTTTTTTTTAATCCTGTAAATCCCAATCTGATCATGACAATAATGTCAAAAATATCCTTAAAAAGGAGCTAATTTTTTTAACTATATATTTCAGATGTATTCTTGCAAGTTATCTCGGTCTGAGTTCAGAAAACTAATGTTTCCAAGTTTCACTATTCTTATTTACACAAAAGTGACTTCTGTCATGGCCAGTTCTTCAAACAGACAGGCACCAGGCAGCTAGAAGATTTAAGGTGCTTATTTGGAAAACCAACCTTGCTTCTACATTCATTCTGTAGAGTGACACCAATCCCTGGATATCCTAACTTTCTGAGCTACAGGACAGTCCTGTTAATGACAGTTTGAAAAACAAGCTGACAGGAAGTCAGTCATCAAAAGCAATTGTCAACTAGTAAAACACGCTGACATTTTGAATTCTCCCATGCTTCTGGGAGCTTCAGAGATGTTAGTGATTCTTTAAAAAATATGTTAATATAGACAGTCCCTACTTCCTCAGTGGTGGCAGGGATGATATGTACACTACTAGGTCTGAACTGCACATTGGGAAGGCTAAATCCCTGACAGAAAATAATTATTTTCAAAATCTGTAGGCAAAATGCATCAGTACCATTATGGGATAGAAGTGTTCTTGGCACAAGCCTAACTACTGTCCTTAGCAATGAGACACGGCACAGTTTCTCACCTGGCTTTGTAGCTTATCACATGACGCCACAATTCATTTGTTGGACATTTCCTCCACAGCTGTGGCTTCTCTTCATGCAAAGAAACACAAAGAAGGATGAAAGCTCATATTAATGCCACCGTAGCTATAGCCAATACCAGTGAGAAGATTAAGAAACAGCACTTACTACAGAAGAATTGTAATAGGGAACAGAGACCAGAGTTGAAAGGAAGTAGTCTCCAATGCAGGAAAAGTATATATATCTGTGCTTTACAGGCAAGATGCAAATGGCTTGTACTGAGTCACATGACATTTTTCTAAAGCCCACAATACTTTTTATGAGGCTTTAGCTGAATTATATAATTTTTGTTTGTTTGTTTAATAGAAAATAGAAGAAAAATACCCAGAAAATATACAGGTTATTAATGAGTGTTCACTAATTATTAAAATATGTATATTTGTTAGGGTAAATATCTGTTTACAGAGTTGGAATGCATCACTATAGTTTATATATAATTAATTATGTATCAAAAATTATCAATGTTCCCTGTTCCAGTGTTTATGCTTATTTTAAAAATCAGAACCCTTGCAGTCAAAATAAAAGGAATAATGATTGTTATTAACAGTAGTAGTAATAACAATAACACTAGCATTATATGTATATTAATTTTTCTTTATATTTACATGAAGAGAAAGATAAACATAGGAACAGTTTGCTTAGGCCAATCCTGAAATCTCTACTATGTCAAGTCTTTAAAAACAAGTTAGACAAATACATGTCAACCATGATCCTTTATTGAAGAAAGGAATAGACTCAGTAACATTTCTAGGTTTCCTGTAGCCTCAGTTTGTGATTTCACAAAATTACCTGCAGCAATATTACCTTGATGCCTTCTTCCTGCTCTGCTTATCTGGCTCTGCCCTTTGTTTCTCCTTCTCATTCCTCAGCCCCAGCTTAGCCTGCACAGCTGTTTGTATGCCCATACTCTCAGCTAACACTGACAAACCTGAAACAAAAACAAATCTTCAAAAAAATGTATTTTTTAAAAGCAGACCACTTTAAACTGCTACTGTTATTGAATACTTTGTCTTTCGAAATCATGGCATTAGTTTCTGTGAAAGTGTGATTTTCTACAATAATTTCATAGGAGTACAGGAATTCTGAATTTCTGCAGTGCATTCTGAGCCATCAGGTTGTTCTAGAACAACATAGACCTATTTACTTTGTAAACATCATGGTTAGTAACAACAAAATCCAACCTATATCCAGCCTATAAGACAGAAACTATAGCTTGCAAACTATTTGTACAAAGAACATTTATTAAATAGTTCTTGCAAAGGTAAGTAAAATAAGACAGCAGGTCTTGTTCAACAAGGCCTCTCAGCAGATGTCTAATTTAAAGCATATGAGCAATTCCAAAATCAAAGCACCTGCTTGTACGCATAAGGATTTTTTGAATCTCCTGCAGTAGTGAGAATGAAGTAAGTGAAGGTGCCATAGCAACAGTAACTCAGAAAGCTCCTCTGAGGAAGGGGGAACTCACAGCACTTTTCCATATTTAATGCAGGTCTCTATGTTTATTTTGCAAATGCAATTTGCAAGAAATTGACTAAGTCTTTTAATTGGGGCATTCACACATAGTGTTCCCCAATAGTCCTGAATTCTTAGTATAGAAATATCAGGTTATAACCATTCCATTGATTTAATGCATTAGTTATAAAGCAAGAGAAAAAAGTTGTTTTTTTCTAAGTAAGCAAGGTACATCAGCTGACCAGTAGCTGGCATATTAATAGATTTTTAAGCCTCAAGATTGTTATCAGTTATAAGAAGTCATAGCACAGAATGTTCCTTGGAAATCGGCAAAATCTGGGAAGGCAAGATGCTCAGTGTATCTCTTAACAGTGGCTGAAAGAGCACCATGGTTGTATATCATTACTATAATTTTGTCTATATTTGTGTGAGAACAGAAAGATACTTAGCTTGTACGCTTGTCCACTACAATGTTCTTGTTACTCTTCAAGTGAGTAACATACTTTTACTTTGGTGTCCTTTGGTAAAAGCACACAAGAATAAAAAGTTTATCTTTGATATCTATCACTGGTGATCCATTGCACCTAAATAATATAAACAGTTATCATACTCCCTCTATAAGTGGAAAGGGATAGAAATCTTCGGTCCATCCATGTATAAGCACCTCATACGGGATGATGTCTTCTATCTGTTCCTGTACACTGATTGTTGAAGAAGACTAGATGACCACCTGAAAACAGATGCCTAAATTTTAAGCCTAGTCAAAACATGCAGACATCATACTTGGACTTTGTTTTGGTCTTCGCTTAGCCTTTACAATGGTAGTGTCATAAATGTGCAGAGAAATCCTTTGACTTCACAAGGACTTCTGTGCACAAATGGAAGTCCATTAATAAGTGTAAGGTTTATACAGATTACCTTTTTATTTGTGGCATCTTCTTAAATATTTTCAAAACTATTTTTGGTGGCATTTATTTCATATATATGCAGGTAGATTTGTGGTCAGATGGGCTATCGACTAGACAAGTCTAATCAAAATTAACATGAATGCATTAATAAATAAGCAATAAGGACCATGAGGTATGACTTTGTCTTCACTAACAAAGGAACTAACAATACTCCTGTGTGAAATGAGATGTTATTTATCTGTGAATGTCTGAATGAATCAAAGGTATGAATAACAGCACTATCTCTTTTCAATGTATTAATGGGAGAATGCTTTCACAATATCTTTATTTTTGTTGCCTTTTTCACTTCAGCCAATGTGTTTTTTTCAAGATCTTTATATTTTCTCTTGCAGCAGTTACCCACACAATTAAATAAGCAGTACAGGTGAAAAGGCATTAATTTACTAACAATGAGATATGAAGTTCAAACCAGAATTACATTCTGGTGAAATTAACACTGAAATAGTAGACAATATAATAAAATTAACTTAATGGCATTATATTGCAGGGAAAAGGAAAAAAATGAAAAGCTACGTTTAGCTGAATTAAACCCAGACCTGCAAAGATTTGTGCACCTGCTTCCCTTCTGACATGTGGGTGTCCTTTGACTATCCATGTGACTTAAGTAAGCATATAAGTAGCTATTCAGTGCTTCAGAGCCTTAAAGAGTGCCTTTGTTCAATATTTACAAGTGCTGTTCGCTCCTCAGGGGTACTGGCACCACTTAAATCTTCAAAATATGTCTCAAATGCTGTGCAGAGCTAGGCAGGATTTTACTAGAGAAGAGTTGGAATTTAGCTTTTTTCCTGCATTAGTATCAGACAGAATGATTTACACCACATTTCCTAAAACAGGCTTTGCTATGCCATTTCGATTTCCACTGGGGCTGAATTTTTATCTAAATTCCCCTCCACTAGCTCCTTGTACAAAAGCTAATTTCACTACAGTTTTGAAACTGCACTAGATGCATATTGTTAAAATGAAATACAAACTCCAAATTAGTCAAACTTAATACTAATTTGGCAAGTGTTGCCCCTCACCATTAAACAGATGAGTGACTTGGAAAAAATATCTTCTTGTACATGCAATCATGGGTCTTGTCTTGCAAAACATGGGGATTTTATTTATTTTAAGAACTCTACCAGTGGTCAGCATTTCTCCCTTCACAAAGCGTTTTCAACTCTGTACCAAGATGTGAGATATCTGTCTCTCCTAGGCTTTTTTATCCTTGCCAAACAAGGTTTCACAGCGTTTTTATGAAGGTGTAACATGGAATTACATCAAATAGTCTGCATTCTGAGACTGGCGAAGTGAATTGTGATTAATCTGTGTCAGGGATTAAGTGTACAAACACAGGTTGGTCTGTTAATCACACTGCTAGTTACTCTGTCCCTCTCTGGCCTCAGTAACAATATTTCTCACTTAATAGAGAAACAGGAGAATATAAGGCAAAGTTGTCCCAAATCACAGGAGTCAAACTCAGTGGTGTTCTGATCATAATATGAAAAGAACTCTTTTTGGCAAGTGTCTCCCCAAATGTATCTTCCAGAAAGTTTACATATGCACCTATGTTCTCCCTCAAAATTCACACTCTCAAGTAATGTCTCTCTGCTGGAACTCCTGGAGTCCAGTCAGGCACTGCTCAGCCCAGCTTTGCTGTTGTGTAAAGGACACGTAATAGGTGTTTGCAGAATTAGCATCTCTGTGGGGAGATCATTGTTATTTTTAAATAAAGTCCATTTTCTCAATGGCATCTTAATCTGAAAACACTAACTCAAGTTACAGATCCTGTGTGGAATCCAGTAAACTATATTTAAGCCTTAAAACAACACAGGCAATTGAGAATGTGCCTGAACCAGCAAAACCTATTTTTGACAATTGGATAACTGCAGTCTGTCTTCACTCAACATCATATACTTGAGAGTTGAAAGGACAGCCACACATCTATATAAATCTCAAACATAAATATTTAAGGAGGAAATTCTATTAAAAAGAAAATGTAAAATTCCCAGTTTGAATTCCTCACCCTCATTCAGAGGTGGCAAAAGATTGTTAAAATATTTAGTATTAAACATTTATTCACTAGTATATTTTTTAAACTAGTGTTCCTATTTCTGATTAAGTCTTCAAAACAAACCAGTGAATTAAAATTTAACATATTTAATGGGTGTCTCCACTAAATCTAATAGGAAAGTCTACTTAATTCATTGCAGGTCTGACCTGCAGCATCTGCTTGACCCTACCTAACTTCAGGTACCCAAATGAGGCACCTAAATTCAAAGCATGTTGTCCATCACTCCTTACTTTCTCAAAGAAGATACCCATCCATTTTTATATATGCTGATATTCCCCTTCCCTTCACTTCATAATGACTATGCCGGTACCTTAGGCACATCAATTAGATGTGTAAAGTTAGATGGGAAAGAAAAGAGAGTACATAAATAATTTGATATAAAACACTCTTAGAATTTGCTCTTCCTTCTCCTCTGATTGTCCCTGCTCTACCACTTATTTCAAAATGCCAGTAATATGCTTTAATGATAGGTAAGTTAAACCTTAAGACTGACACTAGAATTATCACACTAACAAAAAAAAAGTACTGCTGTTCCACAAGTTTTGTGATATTTATTCTACAAGTGAACATATTTAAAACTTCCCTGTGTATCAAACTAGAAAGAACAACAAAACTTTTCTTATGAAAAAGGAAAAATAGGAGACTGTCATGGTTTAGTGTCTTAAAAATTCCTTTCTACAAAAAATGAATTTACATTTTCACATCAACACAGAGTGAAAACAAAGTATGAATCACATTATTCTTACCAGATTTATCTTAAGATCATAAAATCAAAGAGTATCAAAATAAAAAGCAAGCAATCTTCTAGACACCTGGCAAATGCAATGACTTTTAAACACACAACATAATCCAGATTCTTGTTCAAATCTCATTGGTACACATGTGTGAGTTTAAATCCAACTAGAAAGTGAGTTTCCAAAATTATTGACATAAACCATGGTTCATTGTCTGGGTTAAAGATATATATATTTTCTAAGGCATTTATTAAGGATCTCTGGGAACACTGGAACTATTGTTTGGTATTTCAGCATTGAAATACAACTTAAGCACTCATGCAGCTATTTGTATCTAGTCACTTATTTTTACACATATTTTAAGCTAAATAGACATATGTTCAATGCATCAGCTTCAGAACAGGATGAGTTCTCCAGCTGATGCATTGGTATTTTCTCTGTTAAACAGATGTCATTCCATAAGCCTATTCTAATCCTCTAGTTAGACAAGGAATTGATTTTTCTTTTTTTAAAGCAGCCTTAGACATTGTAGCTTAAGGGTAAATGTCAGAATTATGTTACCTTCACTATATGTTTCTCAAGTATTTCAGAACAGGTATGAAATATAAGTTACAATTCCCCAAAGGTAAGGATGTGCATGAAGAATGTTTACTAAATGATGGCCCAATAATATATTATGAAACATCCTAAAATACACTCTCAGCTGGTGCAAACTTTTGTAACTCATATATTAAAAAAGGGCTGATGTCTTCCTTCCTCAGATAAAAACTATATAATAGTAAATCACAGAATGGTGCATTAGTTGGTTGTCGGAATTGTCTTTGGATGTGTTTCAATAACTTGTGCATACCTGAGATGTTACCATAAACGTATCACAAAATGGCTCCAAGTTCTTTTACTTAACACAACTTTCTGATATGTTTATGGAAAAGAATTAAGAGTCATTCCCAATAGAAATAGGGGTAAGTGGAAGGAAGATTGCTGTGGCAATTCAGCTCACCACATGGCATGTATGGTGTTACTAATAATAATTAACAACATATTATTAAATTGTTAACTAATAAGCTAACAGCATAGCATGGAAAGAACATGCCTAACTAACTGTAAGACAATAGACTGATCACTGGGAAGGTTTGAAATGTGGGGAGTAGTCTGCAAAAACCAATCAATTTCAGAAATGCAACCAGAAGCATTGAACCTTAAACTCTGCTAAAATTATAGTCAGGAGTTACCCATATGAGATTTTTTCTAAGGCCTGTAAATTCTTTAATCAGTCAATGGAGCTATATATCAGCTATGAAATAGTTTAGGACATAGAAAAGAAGAGTACATCCAGTGACTGCAAACATTACTGAAAATAGCTCATATTAAGTTGTTCTACATCAATGAGCAGTAGCCACATTCTTAGTGGCTATTCACATGGCAATTCACATGAGGTTATTTTCTTTATTACTTGGCTTAGTCCCTGAAGTGCCACTAACTAGCAAGTAGTATTTAAAGCAATCTGATCTAAAGTTGTATTTTTTCTCCTGCAGATGTTTTTAGAACATTTCAGTGAAGTTGAGGAAATAGACTATGGTCATGGTTTTTAGCTCGGAAAAAAGGAGAGGGGGAAAAAAAGCAATTTCTTAAACTAGGAAGGGAATGTATTTATACTAATACATGTTTTCTGAATAAAAAATGACCTCACTGGTCTTGTTGCTAGACAAAAAGCCAATTTTTTGTCAGTCAAACTTCTTACTTTATTCCTGCCTCCCTCTGTTATGAAGTATATTCACCTTTTAGTACAGTATTGTGCTCATCCCATCCATATGCCTTAGCAAAACTAGCTCTTGCAGAGAGGAATGCCTCCTCCGTTTTCTGTCAGCAAGGTGAAGGAATGAAGTATGAAGGTAGCCCCCACTGCCACTCAGTTTGTCAAGGTTTAAATGACTACACAAATGAAAGCATCGGAAAAACAGTCCCAATGCTTTATCTTCTTTTGGAGAAAATGAAGAGAGTCTCCTGAAAATGATTTGTTCAACGGGCTTTTTCCATGGTAACTCTGCATTTTCATAGATATTTCCTAAGGGAGATGTTAAAAGCTATGATTTTCAAATGACCTAGAGGAACCAGAAAATTGTACCCTGCATTCTTTTCACTATGAAAGGAAATGACATTTTACTTGTGATTTGCAGTTGAGTGAAGTGACTAGATTCTTTACAACTAAAAAGCATGGAGGAAAAACTGCAAGCGCAATTTGTTCAATACCTGAGAAAATCAGACTACGTGTGATTGTGCCAAGGTGATATTGTAATCCATATATGCACAGGTTAAAAAATTGCTTCATCTAGATTAATGATAAATTCAAAATAAAACGTAAGCTTATGCACACTGGAGCATCTCCCACAGTTTTCACTAGACACAGACAAAGGAGATGGGCACTTTAGAAGCAAAAAGATGTTCCAGATAACAAGAAGAGAATGGAGGAAGGTGTTTAACATCAGTAAATGAAGGCAAAAAGTTTTTTAAAAGAAGTACAAAAATCGACCGTGTTCACTGGAAGCAGAGACTTAGATAAGGATAGAATGATGAATACACTTACAAACTGAGAATGAGGTATTTGAACTGCATATGGAAAGAAGGGAAAAAGAAAGAAGAAAGGGACCACAGAGAGTGGGATGGAATTGTAATGGTAAAGATAAAAAGAAAGGGTAGATTCTGAGATAACTGAAGAAGGAAAAGTAAAATTACATGCAGAGGACCTAAACATGATGAAAATAAGGCAGAGGTGTTAAGGAACTTTTTTGTTGTTGTTATTATATAAGAATGACTGACACTATCTGTTAAGCAGATGTTCCATGAGGAAGAATTATTTAGAAGACAAAGCCAGATTTTAAAAAAATAACTTGTAAAGGTTTCTTATTGTTTCATTTTTGAGAGGGAAAAAAAGGGTTACAAAATAGCTTTGATAAATAACAGAGATTGATTTTGCTTTAGAAAAGCTAGAAATAACAACTTGATGCACAATTATTACTGTATCTTGTGCCATGACTAGGACAGTACATTGGCCACAGTACATTTTGTGAAACTACTCCAAAACAATCAACCAACCAAAAATACCACAGATTGTTTAGAATCTGCTGTGGAACTGACTGGAAATACGTTTGTGTCAAATTATGAAACCCATCTTTTGCGGATTAGAACATCTGAGACACTGGGCCAAAGGCCATAGAGCATCTTGCCCCTTCTGCAACAAAATACTTTCTGCTACAAGAAACATTGAATTTTGGTGATTGCAAGTGGAGAACTAACTACTAAAAAAAAGGAAGGGATGGAGCTGGGAGCTTTCTTCATAAACCTATGAGAAAAGAGTGACAGAAACTGCTTTGAAACATTATTTTTCTTAATATAGTCAACAAAGAGAACAAGAAATGGACCGGATTAAGAAGGCAAGAAATGCTTCCTGGCTTATGAGTGCTGACAAAATCCAAAACTTGCAGGAGTGAAGCTGGGATGTTACATTAAAAGGAGCTCACCTGTGGTACCTACACTTCTGTCTTTGGTGAGAAATTCTTTTGCTAAATGTCCCCATTGGACATACTGTCCCCAAATGGTTTAACCTAAACCCCACAGGTAGATGAACATTAACAGCATCTGTACGAGCTTATGTACAGTTTATGTCAAGTCTCAAGCTCTAATCTCAGGTAGCAAGGCAGCAAACATGTTGTGACAGACCTGATACCAACATTCCTGAATTCTCCAAACCATAGTTCTTCACTGTGCACTGTGTGACCGACCATGTGCACAGATAAATTTTCCACCCAGGTGAGCCTTCCTATCTAGACCATGAGAACCAGTTTCTTTGGTGTGTGTATGCACAGCCCTTTTCATCCTTTGCTAGCAAATACGGCAGCAAGAGTAACACTTGCATGTCAGGCATTGCCTGTTCCTTCACTGGTGAAGGTTGTGAACGCACGGAGTATCCAGGAATGGGCACAGTGGAATGAGTGTGTGATTATACAGAAAGTCTTTTTGTACTGTAATAAATCCAATGGTAAGATTAAAAAGGAATAGATCCCCAATATATCTTGGTATCATCTATTTTCCGCCTTTCTTAAAAAGGATCTGGGGTGTCTTCATACCTTCCTGCATCCTCTAACGCTTTCCAGCTTCACCCAATCACCACCCAGTGACACAAAATCCGTGGTCCATTGCTGCTCAAATTACATATTCCCGTATTCTCTGTATCCTTTTAGGCTTTTGTTATGTGGGTTTGCTTGTTTGCTGCTTTGCCAGGAGATGACAGGAGACAAGAGGAAGGGGAGGAGACAGGGCAGAAAGTTGCTGTATAAGCAGTTGCCATAGCTCAGGGCAGAGAAATCTGGTAAGGGCAGGGGAGGCAGGGAGCAAAGTTGCCTGATCAGGGCCTGCAGGAGGGGTACCACCACTGTGAAAACCTCCCTCCCTGAACTGAGCCAAAAGCTGCTGCTCTGGCCCCTTTGCACCTACCTGTCAGATGCCCTCTCCCACATGCTTAACTTTTTGAAAGAAATGCTTTATTCAGAAGTGACTATGCTTTTCTTATGCTCTGTGGTGGACTATCAAGATCCCAGGACCTGCTCCACAGGGTCCTCACAGCCAGATCTCTGGTCTAAGTAACACCATCTGTACCCACTCAAATCACACAGATCCTACTCCTTGCAGACTAACCTTCTGTGTACCCCTTCCCTCCCCACTCTCCCCAGTTCAATGCTAGATACTCAGCACCCTCAGATCCAGCCTCCTTGTCCTGGCTCTCTGCCATCCCTTGCAAAAGACTTGCATGTTAAGAAAGAAAGTAGCTGTAAGCAAAAGTCAAAACCTAATGGAAGCACAGCTGCTGCTGAACAGAAAAGGGTCATTAACACTGTTCATACAGAAGCCTGATTGCTCCCTGAAAAAGCCAACAGAGCCCATAACTTGTAAGGATATGAACAAGGGAAGGTTTGGGGTAGGTATAACATCATTGTTCAGAACTTGTAAAATCATGAGCTGGGAAAGACGTGGAAGGCCAACATGGGGTAAGGATGAGAAGACAGACTGGCATGGTGCAATTGTGGTAGCTGTCTGTTACAGCATGCCTGATCAAGAAAAGGAAGCAGATGCCTAAATACAGGGGCAGACCAGTGTCTGCTGTTGTGGAGAAAACACAAAAGGCCCAAACATCCATTGTTCAGTCCAGAGGCTGTGTCCTGCTAGCCCAATTTAGGCATCTGCATTAGAGCTCTGTGCTCAGTAGAAGGAAGCCTCTTTTCCAGATAAGGCTGACCTTCTTCCCTGCCCACTCACCCATACTGGCTGACCTGGAAGAAAGAGTCTTCCCCAAGGCAGGAATTCTTACTGCCCAATGGAGTGCGCTTGATTCCTGCCAGGAAACCTGCTCCAGTGTGGTCTCCTCTCTCCAGGGGGTCACAGGTTCTGCCAGCAGCCTGAGAAACCCCAAGCTAGGAAGAAGTTTCTTGTTTTGTCTAGGGGGCTTAGCAGTAAGGTGCGTGAAGGAAGGCACCAAAAAGAGTTTACTGCCATTTCAGAGTGAAAAGAGCTGTCCTAGCTTGCAAAATACTTACTTCCAAATTTCTAAAGGCAACTATTAGCTTGTATGTTCTTTCTGTTCCAGTCAGTGCTTTTACCTGATACTTCCATTTCTGCAATGCTCAATAGGATACCAAATCCATTTCTTTTCTCATGTTGCCCAAAAAAGGGGATTTGCACTAACTCATAAAACTAATCTTTCAGGATTTTTTATTGTTTGAGAGTTGGATCAGAACTGATTTGATTTTATAGTGAACCTGAACCCTGAGTAGACACTCACTGAATTATCTTTTGATGGTGCTTGGTGAAGTCTTTGATCCATTTCTAAACCACTGTGATGGAATATCCTTGTTAATACTAGTAGATGTTTCATGAACACTTCAAACCTGAAACACTCATGATGAATAATCAGTTAGTATTTTAATTTCTCAGTTCTTTTGGCTTGTGGGGTTGATGCTGCTGATACTTTTGCCATTATTGTTGTTATTTTTATAATAATAATAAAGCAAGCTTCTGCTACAGGCATGAAATTCTATAATCAAAAATTCTCTAAAAGAATATCTAATTAATTCAACCAATGACTGAGAGTATGTGAGCTATAGATGTGTCAAAAGATTAAGAGGAAGGCAGTGGTGCTTGACTTCCCTGATTCATTCAGTGACAGATGTTAGATTCAAGGAGGAGGGGGATGTTAGAAATAAGCATTTATTTATTCATTCCACAGTCTCCTGCAGCAAAAAAAACTACAGTAGTGACAGTGTTCACCCACACTGAACAGCTTAGAAATGCCAATTTATGGTTTAAAAAAAGCTGATTGTTCCGTTAACATGGAAACCTTTCATAGAACAATAAAGGAAAAAATCATCTACCTCCAGGGGCTTACCAGCTACACAGTATGACACATACGATAGCACATTACTGCAAGTTTTATTTATTCCAACTTGAAGGTCAGGATGGTAGATATTTTTGCGGAAGTGCAAGCCTAGGACTCACGCTGACCCTTTTCAGAGAGCTGATTGTGGCCCAGGGTATTAGAATTCTCTATAAATAAAACCAGTGTTTCTTGGCAAAGGGGTGCATTTTATCCTCAATGTAGATGTTACATCTAGATGAATGACCCTCCCACCTTTCCAGTCTCTTCTTGGAATTAAAGCTGCCACAGGAGGTGTCACTAATAAAATTACATCAGTGCAAGGTCAATTATAATTCCCTCACTCTCTTCAGTCTCCGCAGAGCCAGGGAAAGATGATCACATGGCTTCAGCATTCAGTAACTCCTTCCCTTTGTATATTTTGAGATGTCAAAGTTCCAATTCTGCTGTGCTACTGTAAACCTTTCTGATCTTGGGGGGCAGATGAATGAATGTTTGGCAGAGAGAAAGGTTTTCAAATCTTCCTTCTCAGTGTTTGCAGGAACCTTTCCTTTGCTGGCCAGCCTTGCCTTCACCCTCATCTGAAGATTGCCCCAGGACAGTGATCCCAGGGAGGTTGTGGGAATGCCTGCTGGCAGGAGTGGGATGAAAGGAGCTACAGAGGGTGGCTGATGGTCACCACCAGGTACCGCTGGCTTGGCTTCATGGTGGCATGACACATAAGCTGTGAGCACCCACATGACCTCCACTATAGCTCTGAGCCATGAACAGAGAGCAATACCCAATCTACTGCTTCCAACAGTTAGGGGAAATCTGTAATTATTGATCTGTTTAGACCATTACACTGTCTACAAGCTATGATAGAGGTGATAATGACAACTGCGATCTCCTTTGCTCTTCCTTCCCATGTCTTCTCTGTCTTCCTGCACCAGCCATGAATCTGTAGCAGTGCTTCAGTGGGGGGCTGCCTAATCAGGCAGGATTGTCCCAAAAGCATAAGCTGTTGGGGCAATGTGAACATGTTCCCAAAGCAACAGCTTCCTGTTTGTATTTAAAAATTTAAACCCCCTTTTTTTCCTGGGATTATCAAAATCAGGCAATTGATGCCTCTCCATAAGAAAGTGCCCATCTTTAAATATATTGTTGAGCGTGATTTCTTGCAGAAAATCACTGTTTTTAAATCCAGCCAACATCCCTTTGTATGCCTGATTATTTCTTTCAATTATTCTTGAAGGGAACATACAATGGCTGTCTCCTGTTAGCTATGTAGCATTATTCTTCAACAAAATTCCATCATTTGCTCTGTAGCGTTACGTATTCATTATTCCACCATTTGCTCTGTAGCTTTATATATTCAGCAAAGGTCTGTGAAACACACAATCAAAATGTCAAGCACCTTGTAGCTCTGATTCAGGTCTGCTCAGGATTCAAGAATTAGCTCTAGCAAACCTTCTGTGAACTTTTAATTGCAGCTGGTACAAACTTTGTGCTCTCCGTGCCTCTCTACAAACATCTTTTGATACTGTTCTGTAATTCATTTGAGAGCTGAATCTTTTCTTTCCATAGGAAGTCAACACTGTTCTTTCAATTTCCCTGACCGGATCAAAGAGTTGTCAGTGCCCTGGAGGATCACTTGGAAATTATTTCATTTGTGTGACTAAAGAAAGATAATCTGAGCTCTTTCTCCAATGGGGAAAAAAATTTAAAACCTAATTTATCTCAGTCCTCCTTTCTGAGTTAACCAGAGCTATGAACTAGGAGAGTTTTATTTTCAATTTCATCTTCAGTAAGCCCACATGCAATCAGTGCGGTGTGACAGCATGACCACGAATGGTCCACCCCTTGGATCACCAGTCTAAACAACGCCCCAGAGCTTGTTTGTAATAAACCTAATCCTGGACTATGTCTGACCTCAATACACAAGCAACAGAGAGTCACTGTGTGTAACTACATGACATACCAGCACTGTCTGCATGTCTCTCATCTCTTAGCACAGCTTTTTCTTTTCATTCTCAGTGTATCCTATCAGCTACATCCATTTTTTATGAGGAAAAAATATCTGATTTGGACATGATTGACATGTTCTCTCCTGTCCAGCTCTAGTCTCCATCCAGGTCTCCCCGCTACAGCACCACTGCATAGCAGAAACTCAAAATGTGTGTTTGTCTCTGTGTGTATGTCACTGTACCCTCAGACTCCATCTCTGAACACCCCATTGCTCTCAGACCTCTTATATACAAAGTAGTCATGTAAATGATGGGCTTCATATATCCCCAAGCATTAAACTCACTCTGGCCATGACTGCAGGAGCCCTGTGACTGCAATGTGCTCACAGATATGACTCCTCAGAGCTTTGACTCACAATAGCTAATGTTTCATCTGTGGAGGTTTAACAGGTTACTGGATTAATGTGTCTTTCCATCCTTCTGCTACTGTTTAGCCACTGCATATCACAGGCTGACATGTTATCTTAAATCACCAACAAGTTTATTTCTTGTTGATACACCAGTCTATAAAGTATGGCAGCTAAGAGAAGACCACCTCTTTTGCTTCCAGAGCAGAGCAGAAAGCTAGGGTGGTAGGGAAGGGTTACACTTTAAACTGACACAGCATGAATCTATGAAGTGGTGACTCAGTCTTCAGTTTCAAACTTTATTTTATGAGCTTGTTAGTACTGTTACATCCTGTCAACTTATATTGCCTCAAATCATGCTTCTTCCTTCTTCACATTTCTCTGTTTTAAAATATATATTTCTGTTCCTTACTTTCATCATTAAAAAATCTTCTGCACTGTGTTTAAAACACTCCTTAGCATTTTTTCATTTGAGTTTCAGTGCTGCCTGTAACCTAAGCGAGCTTCTGTGCACATGCTCAGACATGTCTTTGATTTGACAATGAAAGCTAATTGGTGGTTCAGCATTTGCAAATGTGTGCATGTCTATTTCAGACTGAATTTACTGCAGGGGTAATGTGTAAAATTTGTCCTCATTTAAATTAACTGTAGGCTTGGTTATTGATTTCCATGAACCAGAGTTTCACCCTTAATTTCTACGTATAATTTCACTCAGAAATAAAAAGACAACACTTATTAATGTGGTCTTTCTAGCCCCTTACCTATTGCCATGAAGTCTGTTTCCTAAATCAGTTTCACCCAGCTACCTAACACGTAGCTCCTTTGTCTAAGGGTTGAATGACTGATCCTTCTTATTGACGATCAAAGTCCTGATGACTGAGCTTTGATACCGCTTTCTGACCAATACTCAGTGTACTACGGACCTTGAAAGAACTGGCTAAAGAAAGTAAGGTCCTGTACATCAAATGTTAGCTTTTCCAAGTGTAGCATGGTGATTTCAAACAACACAACTGACCAACAATGTCTTAAGTAATGAACCAGACATCTGTGGGCATGTCTATTTACTGGAAATTAGGAAACCACAGAGACTCATGAGACACACATGAAACTTGCAATACGGCATAAACATCCCTGAGTTAAGCAGCCACCCAGGAAGTATAAATGAAGCATTTAATTATCCTCTGCTGTGAGCAAGCAGAACATTAGAAATAGCTGCTCAGGAACTCTATTCCAGGTAAAAAGGAGCAGCTGGTTCCCCAGAAGAGATGTCTGTAGTACACATTGAGGACAGCTTTGGAAACAGACTGGTAGTCATGGAAAATAGAAGACAAACCAGGGAGAGTAAAGCTTCTTCAGGCTTAACACAGGGTTTCCACAATGAAATCTGTAGCAGAGAGTGCAGTAGAGGACATTACAGTCTTTGAGAAAAGAAGTAGCCTCCATGTAAAGAAGAAGTTCAGAGTTATATATACAAATGCTTGTCACGTATATTAAGACTATAAATTTCTGAGTTACAACTAATTAGTAGAGATTATAGCAGGTGAGATGCTTGCTCTGTCAGAAGTGACTTACATGGATCCTTGCTGTGTCTGGTGGTCAAGACTTAGATTAAACTGACAGACTAGAACCAACTCCCCTGTTGTGGAGTTGTTATCTTTGAGCACAGTAGCACTCCTTTTTCCCTCTGCCTTCATGATTTCTAGAATAGCTTAAAATACTGATATACCAAAGCACTTGCATGTTAATTGAAAGGAAATGAGGATGATGAGAAAGGAAGCTGTAAAAGGAGCTCGTCTCAAGAAGGACCTGTAATGGAAACACATACGACTCTCCTAGCCAGAGGAGAAATAGAGCACCTTGAGTCCCTGAAATCAGGAGGAGAAGAGAAAACAGCCCAAAACTTGTGTTTGTGAAGCTAATATCCAGCTCTGCTTTGAGAAGCTATGAAGAGTGACCTCTAATAAATAATTTACTGGAAAAGAGCACATAGAACTGCTCTTGTACTGGAAAATATTCTTCAAAAAGGTAAGTCATTTTCCACTTCACAACAGTACTGAGTCAGCCTCTTGTTGCTTCTCAAATGCAGTGGGAATATAGAGACTGAAGGTCTAATTACATAGTTTCTCTTCCTATGAATCTACCTTTCTTTTCATTTCTATGCAAGCAGAAATTTAACTGTAAGTCTAAGGATCATCAGGCCTAGTTAAAATAAAAATCTCTGCAGTCAAGATTGTTATTTTGAAAAGATATTCTCACATGTAAAGCAATTGGTGTGAAATCCAATCCTTGGCAAGTCTCCTCTTGGTATCATTTATTTCAGACACATATACTAAGCAGAAAAACACTTTTCAGTGAGGAAGTGAACTGGAAATGTGACTTTATGAATAAAAGCCTTATATTTTTTCAACAAGATCTTCCTTTTGTGTTTCCGGGTGTAGAATGGAAACCTTTTTTTTCTTTTTTCTCCGAAGAGTTGTATTTATTTCATGCGCCATTTTCTTCATAGCTAGCTTCTGATATCGGAAAGAATATTCCTGTGGACATGATAAATTTTAACCTGATTAACTTGGTCCGTTTGATTTCTTTTCTGATTACCTTACAGGTACATGACCCATTCCAATTAACTACTACAGATGATAAAAATAATTATCTTATTAGCTAGCAGCCACAGCTACCATGGTACCCTCATTTGGTACCCTACAAGAAAGTGATGCAGAAATGAGAAACTAGAGAAATTTTAAATATACACAAATTATTGGAAATATGAGATTACCTCCCAGCTTTACATAATATCTTTTACAGCCAAATTTTATAATGCCTAAGCACCAGATATCCTACAGAGGAGACCAGAATATGGAAAGGAGATGTGGTACTTTGTTTCATAGTTATCAGCAAAAAAAAAGCCTAGGACAAAAAAACCCCAACCCAACAGCTAAAAGTAAATACCATCAGCCAAGTGAGATTTCTTCTGAACACCCATGTGCCATCTAAGTGTACTGAAAGGTCCCTGTCTGATTTCTGCTATTATTAGGAAAAATTAAAAGCCAAGCACTCATTTACACATGATAAATTTCTACAAAACATATTGTTTAATTCAAAAGTAAATTTGTCAGGCATTATGGTTCTTGACATATTTCCATTTAATTTGGGGCATGGTCTGGAAAAGGAGGTAGGTATAACCTCTCTGTCAGACAGACAAAACTATAAGGTCTGTGTCAGGCACCATGTTACTCTCTCAGACAGTGAAGATTGCTCTATTTCAGGATTGGCTAAAAAAAGAATTGGACTATGGAAAATTTTGAAAATGTCATAGCCTTTTTGTTGTTGTTATCTTTAGAATGAGTCAGTTCTGAAGGTTTTTCATATACCAATTGAAAATGTGGGAGAAAAGGTGAAAAAAAATGTTTAAAAGGTATCAAGCACTTTGGAAACTAAGAGAAATCGTTTTAGTTTACATACCCAACATTTTAAAAAAAACATTGCCACCGACTAGAAATATCAACTATTCTTAAAGCCTTTTGTGCAACAGAAAAAAAAGATGGGTTAGAAAGGCCCCAAATAGGGAGATAGTGTGTTAGAGTTCACTCGATACTGCTGCCCGTTCACTGCAAGTAGATGCCTGTCTAAAAAATACAGGGGGTCATAAAGGAGATGCTTTTCAAAGTTCTTAATCTATTTGATTTTTTTCCCTCTCTATCCAAGTTGAAAATACCTTCTCTTTTTTGACTTACAGGGAGTATAAGTCTATGTATTAACCAAGCTATCAGTTCTGCTTTAACTTAATATCCTTTTTCTAATCACAATACATAACAAGATGACAACAAGCATTCCCCAAAAAGCAGACACCATATCTATTATCCTCTGAGGAAAACTGCTTGACGTTTGTGGCATTTAAACCCCATTCTTAAATGTAGTCAACAGATGTGGTGAGAAGTGATGGCTCTCGGTCAAAAAAGTAAGATGTGGCAGATATATTGGTTGTAAAGGATGGTACAGGGATGCTAAATGTCTTACACAATGTGTCTTAAATTGCTGACAACCTCATTTTGCACTGGTGAAAAATGATGAACTATTTCCCCTTTTTCCTTTCCTCTTAATCATTAATAACACAGAACATGGTCAGCTAAGGGTGTTCCTCTTTTGCATAAGCTAAGGTCAATGCTGTTTTTCACTTTTCACGGTTCTTCTGGAGGAACCTGTAATGAAATAATTCAGAATTTAGATGTATATCTGTAGGTCTGGGACTGCAGTTGCGACAGCTTTACTTCACACCAACAGTGCAATACTTAAAATTATTTCATTTTTTAGCAGTTTTCTGAAAAGTCTGTTGTATTTATATGGTTGAAGATTAGGAGTCTGTGGCAGGTGTGTGTTGTGACTAGAGGTTTAGAGCAGTGAATTCTGACTTGTGTGCAAAAAGACAGTGAAGGAGGCAGTTCTGTGTCTGAAGCTGAAAGTGATTACGCTGGTGTAATTTTGAAAATGGCTCAAGGAAACTTGCAAATCTCTTGGCCAAGAACATGTGCTATGATTGCTGGGCCACCTTAGATAAATAACTCTCTTGCTTGACAGGTTTGAAAGCTCAATTACTGTGGACTCTAAGAATAAATACCAGAAATTCATGTAGATGTTTTACCTATTTAATTACATTGAAGTACTGCTGATGTTTGTCTTCTTTTCAGCTGTCTGCTGTTGATGACAATCTTAAACCCTTTACCTTGGCATTCCTGAAAAATACAGTTGTATCTAACATGCTCTTCATATCAAAGCTGAATGCATTTCTTTCTAAGGAAAAAAATAGCATTAAAATAGTTCATTGTTCTGACTAGGCTTTATAAGATATGTAATATTTATCACATTAAGCACTGTCAATAATAATTATTTTGTTTTGGTAATAGAAGCAGTTTTCTACCTTCTGTGTTAACATTCATTCTTCAGTTTCAGCACTATCAAACCATGATGTCTGTATGTGGGATATACCTTTTCTATAACCTTTTTTTAAGGCAGCATTTTAGAATTTGTCTCTTTAATAAACCTATATGAACCTTATTCCAGAAAAGGAGCTAATTAGAAGGATCCTTTTACAGTCATTTCATTGTTCATTTTGATATCTTAGCATACAAGTGTTTTATCTGGTATTTTGCCAGAATTTGAAAGTGTCTTGCTGGAGAAAATTTGGTATTTTTCTGTCATTGTATATGTATACGTACAGTCCAAGTTGCAGTCCTTGCTGTTGTTTTAGTTGATGCTTCAAGCTGCACTGGGTCAAGCCACAGTAGTAGTTAATATTTTATTCTTTAGTATAGGCATATGTAGTCAGAAAAAGCTGTAGCACAATATCACACGGATTAGCTGTAAAGATACTTCAGATCTCTCTGAAGACGTAGTGGAACTAATGAGCCACTAATATTCACTGTTTTTCTAAGGCATGTGTTTAAAGCCATATCTATCTCATGGATCAATACTTTAGAGTAACTAGAAAAAGGAGGAAAGTGTTTTAATGATGAGACCAAAAATCAATTGCTTTTCTGTCAGGCTTGATCTATATCAGGAAGATCGATTGAGCTGCTCTGAAATGTAAGACAGAATATCTTTGAAGATAAATCAAAGCCAAAATAAAACACTAAAGTAACTAGAGTTTGAAATGGGAAGATGACAAAGTCATTACTGATTGCCATATTGAAGTAGAGGAAAGACCTTTATTTTTAGCTTCATTTATGTTTGAGCTTTCATTCATAGATGCACTTTTTAGTGACTGCTCAGCTGGTCTCATTTAGCTGTGTTCAGAAAAATAAAAATGGTTATATCTCCATAGTATCAAAGGAAGAAAACCTGTAAATTAGCTGTAGAAATTAGTTTGGATTTGTTGTGATATAGGAGGAAATGAGATTCAGTTTGTAGATTATGACACCTAATGCAGGAATCTTTAAGTAGACTTTCAGACCTACATTGAGCAAGGTCTGTAGGCTGTCATTGCACTGGGGGGATCTACATTACGCTGAGAGTTTAGATTACAGTGTGTGAGCATAAAATTTAGGTGTCTTAATTTTTAAGCTAAATTTTAACCATACTGTTTTACTTAGGTTATTAATCTTGAAGCTGAAAAGTGATCATTTGAGACAGCCATGCAAAAAGACTCTGGTTCACTTAATAAGGGGTAAATAAAAGGTTGCATGAGATTCTTGTGTTGATCTGTGAAAGCCTGAATTTAGTAATTTTTGGCCATCATGAGATTTGCCTATTTTCATTTTTTTCTGTGGCCCAAAAAAGAAAAAAGAGACAAATAATTTACAAAGGGCTTGAGGGTTGATGGAAAGACTGGTTTTCGGGGTATGTATCAGGCTTTCAGACTACAGCAGACCAAAAGACTATAGGCATTAGTATCCATCTATATTAATGATCTAAATGTATTTTGGATGGTTCTCCATACTACTAAACTCTCTTACCTTCTAAGCAGCTCATCCTTGTAACTGCCTAATGAGAATAGTATTCAGCCCATGCTAACCCCTGAATAGCACTCAGGAGGTGTTTGGAGCAGTGCTAGCTGCTGGGCCAAATCACCACAGGACCTATTCTAACAGTTTAGCTTTATAAATTGGTCACTTCAGGGCCTGGGAATATCTTTTTTTTGTACTCTTTAGTTTATTTCTAGACACATTATAGATACAGCTTATGTTTCTCTAGCAACATATTTGTAGCAATGCATAAAATCATCAGTGTTCCTATGCTATGGTCGAAGATATGTGTTTGGATACAACAAAACAAGCACACCAATAAATCTTTCAGATACTCTTTAAAGAAAAAGAGCAAGATTGAGACCCCATCTACATCTACAGGACTCAAAATTGTAGAAGAATGCTGTAGTTGAGAATCAAAGCTACAGAGAGACCTGTACTGTTGAGAGAGTAGCAGGAAAGGGAGGGATCAGAGTTTTGAAGGGAATATATTGGAAAATATGCAATGTCCTGTTACTTCAGTAAAGTCAGGATAGCACTGCTGTAATCCAGTTTTCCGCATAGTCCTAAAATGATGAGAGACAGAAAAGACGCTTAAAATGTGGGTAACTTTAAATTGAATCTTTCTTTTTAAATTGCTGAAATTTCTGGATATTTTATCTATAACATTTTTCACATTGATTATTTTTCTACCCTCATACGTATCCTCATTTGACTGTTTTTGGATTCTTTTTTAAAAGTCTCTTAATACTTTATTTCCCAAGTTGTACTCCAGTGGAAGGACAACATAGCTATCAATGACTATTTCTGTTCTGAACTGAAGTAATTAAAACTTGCTGCACTTTCAGTTTCTGTGTGGTGAGTAGATATCTGTCAACATTACCTACTTGGATTTTCTTTTCCTTTCCTGCATATTTTAAGTGTATTTATTTTTCCTATTTGCACCTCTGCAGGAATTTGAGCAAGGTCTGGATGCTAAGAGGAGAGAATGTCTTTCACGGAATCATGATAACAAAATGGCTGAGGTTGAAAGAGACCTCTGGAGATCATCTTGTCCATGTCCCCTGCTCAAGCAGGGACACCTAGAACCAGTTGCCCAGTACCATGTCTAGATGGCTTTTAAATATCCCCAAGGTGGGAGACTCCATGGTCTCCCTGGGCAACCTGTGCCAGTGTTCTGTCACCTTCACAGTAAAGAAGCATTTCCTGATGTTCAGTGGAAACCTGCTGTCTTTCAGTTTGTGCTTACTCTATCTGGTTTTGTTGCTGGTCACCAATGAAAAGAGTCTGGTTGCATCCTCTTTGCACTTGCCCTTCAGATTTTTATATACAGCTCTCTCAGCCTTTCCTCATATGTGAGGTCCTTCAGTCCCTTAATCATCTTTGTGGACCTTCACTGAACTCCCTCCAGTATGTCCACGTCTGTCTTGTATGGAGGAGCCTAGAACTGGTAACAGTACTCCAGGGATGGTCTCACAGCTGTGCTGAATAAAGGGTAAGCATCCCCTACCTTGACCTGCTGGAAATGCTTTGTCTAATGCAGCTGAGGATACTTTTTGCCTTCTTTGCCACCAGGTCCTTCTTGGCCAAGCTGCTTTCCTGCTAGGTAGTCCCCGGCACACATTGGTGCATGGGGTGGTTCTTCCCTAGGTGCAGGACTTTGCACTTCCCTTTGTTGAACTTCATGAAGTTCCTGGCAGCCCACTTCTCCAGCCTGTTGAGATCCCTCTGGATGGCAGCACAATGCTCTGGTTTATCAGCCACTCCTCCCAGTTTGGTGCTGTCTGCAAACTTGCTGAGATTAAACTCCACTTCACCACCCAGATCATTAATAAAGTTGTTAAACAGGTCTGGATCCGGTATTGATCCTTGGGGTACGCCACTAGTCACTGGCCTCCAACTAGGCTTTGTGCCACTGTTCACCATCCTCTGGGGCCAGCCATTCAGCCAGTTTTCAGTCCACCTTACTGTCTGCTCATCCATCCACAACTTCCCCTTAGTGAAGCCATGCTGACTACTTCTGATGACTTTGTCATTCTTAATGTGCCTGGAAATAGTTTCCAGAATTACCTTCCCAGGGACTGAGGTGAGGCTGACTAGCCTTTAGTTTCCTGGGTCCTACTTCTTGCCCTTCTTGAAGATGGAGGTGACGTTTGCTTTCCTCCAGTCCCCAGGTACTTATCTCAGCCACCATGATCAATCAAAGATTGAGAGTGGCCTCGCAATCATCAACCAGCTGCCTCAGTACTTGTGGGTGCATTCCATCAGGGTGCATGGACTTACGCATGCCCAGTTTGCTTAAGTATTCCCTGACCTGATCCTCTTCCTCCAAGGATACAGCTTTTTTGCTCTAACCTTTCCGCCTGGTCTCTGGAACCTGGGATTCCTGAAGGCCAGTCTTGCTAGTAAAGACTAGAGGCAAAAAAGTCATCCAGTACTTCCGTCATTTCCCTGTCCTGTGTAACCAGGGACCCATCTCGTTGAGCAATATGCTCACATTTCCCCTACTCTTGCTTTTGTTTCCTATGTTTTCTAGGTTTCTTAACTCCAAACGCTGAAAACCCCATCTGTAGGGTCCTGTGCACTGTCATAAATCTCATTTTAGTAAAGGGTTACAATGCAAGAATATAGCTGGGGATAGTGCTATTGACAGCTGCCTCTGAATATGGAGCCCCAACAGGTAGCAAACTGCCAGCTATAAGACAGCCCTAGAGACTTGTTTCTTGCTTTGTGACTGCAAGTGCCAGATCCTGCTACATCAGGGTTGTGATATCCTGAACATGGAGAAATTTTCATGTTGCAAATGGTTACATGTCTTGCTGTATGAGTGCCAGGGCAACCTGATAGGTTTGTGGAAGCTGTGGGGATTCTGGTAATGATAAATGGCCTCACCTCAACATACACAGGTCTCAGTCTGACCCTCCTGATATCAATCTACCATGAGATGGATCACCATTGTGGAGAGCAGCAGGCTTGCAAGGCAGGTCTGCCCGTTCTGGGTGGCAAGTCCTGGACATGTCTGTCACAGAGATGCCTCTTTAAGCAACTACCCTAGCTTACGGAAGGCTGTTGGCTGGGGCCAACCAAGGTGTGTAGTTGGGACGGATTACCCACAACAAGCTTGTCTTGGATCTCTCCTGCCTCATAAACACTGTGGTTGAAGCGCAGTGCAGGACTGAAAAGAATAGCAGGAGAGGAGCAGAAGAGGGAATGTTTCAAAGCATTTTGCTTTGGCGGGCCTGGCCTGCTCTGAGGCTGGTAAAGTCAATACACTGGTTCCTATCAACTTGGTTTTGACCAGAATTTATTTAATGTTCATGGGGGGAGAAAAAAAAAAAAGGAGCAGACAAAAAAAGCCAGCACACTTGCGGTAGTTCTGCTCAGTGCAGTTTTGTGGTTTGGTTTTGGGGTTTGGTTTTTTTTTTTTTTCAGTGAGCTTGGTTTGTTGTTAGAGGAGTAGCAGTCTTTCTGAAAACTCTAATAACTAATCAATGTACTCAGTGTGATATTGGTTACTAATAACTTGAAAGCAGAAACCTCTGTGGAATCCAGGTCCTCAGGTGAAATAAATAGTTCTGGCAACACTGACTTGATTAGATATGACACTTTGTATTAGCTAACAATGTCCCTGATACACACATTGGTAATGTATATGGCACCACATGCAGAAATAATTTGCTAGAGCAAGGTGTTATTCTTCACATAGTGTATAACACAGGTTTCATTTACAGTAATGAAAAAGTAAATTAAGCTTCATGGAGTGGAATGTAATACAGGCTTTACATTAGCAGGAAAATAATTCTTAATAGCTTTGTCAACTAAAACAGTAGTTCCAGTTCAAAAAATCTCTATCATGCTAATGCTACCTGTTAATTTGGCCAATACTTAAAAAGCAAAAAAGTTGTCATATGTCCCCATGGGTTCTTTAATTTTGTCTTTATATAAAAAAAAATAAATCGAAAAACCTATGCATATGTTCCAACTATTACAACCAATGGTATTTATTAGGTGAAGATTGCTTGATTCTTTTTTAAGCCCGAGTATCATTAAGACAGGAATGACGCAAACTCTTTCAGTGACTATTACTTCTATTTATTTTTTTAAAAAGTTATTTAGTGATGTAATCTTAAAATTTATAGTCAAATAGTTCTAATTTTCTGACACTTTTTTAAGTGAACAGTGGGTTACATATAAGAAATGAATGTCACATTGTTTCCTTATAAATATACCTTCTTCCCTGCCTGTGCCCATTGTCCTGCCCCCCCCCCCCCAAAAAAAAAAATAAAAACAAAACAAAACCCAAAAAAGAAACAAAAGAAACACACATAAACAAACCAACTAAACTTCACAAAGAAAGCAGAAAAAGTGATCATGGATTTTCTTTAGTGGTTTTGCCTCCTAGCTCCAGATTTTGATTTCAGAAGAAAAATGTTATCTGGTTCAGCTACCAACTCTAGAAAAAAATATTGATTTTTCATGAAATTTTAAGTTTTTAGAGCTGGAACTTGACAAAAAAAGAATCTTCTTTTTAGAAATATAACATTTGTTGGAGCGTGAGGATGTACTTCAGGAGTTTTGTATCAAGAAATTACTTAATAGTCTACATCTCCAAATTCTCCTGTTCTTAGTTCCTTAACACTGTAGAATTTATATCCTGTTCTCCTTGTAAAGCACTAATGAAAAAATATTGTAAAAAGAGTTGGAAGGATTGCAAAAACCTGTTAAATTATGGGTCTGTTAAGACTGAACTTCAAACTCACAGAGTTAACTTGAAGAGTTTTATCAAATGATTTTAAAAACTAGAGTTATTGGTATTAAAATTAGCTATTGAATTGTAGGTCATGCTAACTGAATTCTCTGAGAACTATGAAATTTCTTTTCCTTGGAAGAAAAATATATAATGTGACAACAAAAACGCTTCAGAATTATCATTGTCTCTACATTATGTGTAGTTTCTCCTTATTTCCATGATGCAGTCCTTGGCCTTTCTGCCATAACATCGCAGAATTTACATTCCACAATCATATCCTGCTCTGATGCAGTGTCACCACAGTGGAAAAAGGATGAATAAAACTGATTTTGGGAAAAAGTACCTTGTGACACAAGCAGATAGAAATCCCTATTAATATGAAGGTTGACCATTTAACTCTTCAAAACTCGACTGCACAAAAAGTCTTGAAACAACGGTCTTTTTTTTTTTTTTAGAAATAATAATTATTTAAATGTTACACACAAGATGAAGATTTCATTTAGGTTTCAAAAAAAGCCAAGTTTGGCCACTAGGATCTCAGCATTTACTGAAATCCCTGGGGTAGTACCTTAGAATTCTTTCCAGAAAATCCTTATTTTCCACATTAATTATATCTCACCAGTTTTGTGAACAATGGACAAGTTATGTGCTAAGTTTTATCTACCATTGCAGGGAAATGTACCCAACAGGGAAACTGTTCTAGGGTTATTGGGTTTTGGGTTTGTTTGGGTGTTTGGTGTTTTTTGTTGTGTTTTTTGTTGTTTTGTGTTCTTTTTTTTTTTTATTTAACAACAAGCAAGCATTCTTGTTAAGACTAAAAGCTCATTTTGAGACTACCTGATACTTTGGGACAGTTTCAACATATGCCTCCAGCGCAGGATGGTTTGTAAGGCGTAATCTCAGAAGTACAAGGAGATGTGGGTATGAGAATACCTGGCACATCTACACAGGAGTCTCAGCTTTCCTGTACATATGGCATCATGTTCACAAGTGCAGTACAGATGGGTCCCAGCGTGCACTGGACAGACCTTTAACCATCTGCCCTCAAAGTGATATCCCCAGAGCTGTGTCCAACAGGAAATTCGCAGGGGTGAAAGTGGGTAGCGAAAGTAGGCTCTTTTCAAAAGACAGTTAGGATTTTAGAACAGTCTAACTTCAACAGCAAAGAACAATGAGATCAACATGGAGATGGGGACTATGTTTAGGAATGTACCAGGTTCCGGTCTGCCTCTAGTTAGCTCAAGAACATTATAGATATTGTAGATATTGCCTGAATTTCTGGTAGTTCAGCACATCTTTAAGTTTTAGCTTGAAGGTAAAAGCTGCCTTCAGAATGTTTTTTAGAAGTAGGAATATAGATGACAAACTTACCATATGTAGATTTGTGTTTACTTCATAAAAAATTTTGGTCTACAGAAAATGCTATACATCTGTATAGTAAATACTCTTAGACTTGCGACAAATATTTTGATTTTTATTTCAAAATCACATTTGAGTCAGGGCCTGCTGCCTTAACATATTAAGAACAAAATTTTTGTGGCATAGCACTCCACTAACCTTTCTCTGAAACATAACGTGCTCATTTTCACATTCTCCACAAAAATCTGTCAAAATAGAAATTTCAGCAGTGTTCCAGAAAACCATCTTTCATCCTAGAACAAGCACATACGAACACCTGCTCTTCCATGTTGGAAAAGTCTCAGAAGCAAGAAAAGAGTCTCTCATGTGAATCCAAGGATTACTCAGCAATGCCTGCTGCTGTCTTGAGCAAACACATTAGTCTGTTGCTTAAAACAGATGCAGGTCACGTTCTCTGGGCCAACAAGCGCAGACAAGACTGTTGAATTGCCATCTGTGCTTAATCTGTCACTAAAGAGCAAACAAGGGTGTTCCAGCCTTTCAAAGGAAATGCTGACTGGTAGGAACATGTGCTGCATTAGCAGGCCCTCCAGTCATAGGGCTTTCTTCAGTTGTGCCTTCTGTTTGATTGCTTTCTTAATTCTTCTCCAAGACACTTAGCTTTATTCTGACATGCTACAAGGCTGCTCATCTTGGTGTCTTCTTTTCTCTTGTTGTTAATTTTTTAAAGACTTTTTTTAATTATTATTTTTACTCTTAAGATAAAAAGGAATAAATCACATAATCCTATTTTTAAAAAATTCTTGTTGGTAAAATGATAATCCAAACAGAAATCTGACCCAGTAAATCCTCATTCTGAGCACTGAATGAATTAGTATTAGCCATAAAACATTTTCAAAAAATGAAGAGATTTATAGTCAATTAATCTAAAAACTGGATCCTTATTTGGCCAAGATAGCTATCAGTATGGGCATTTATTTAAAAGATTAAATGTTAAAAAAGAAAAAAAATCCCCTTGAAGGTGGGGTTGGCTTTTTTCAGTATATTGCAGCAGTTAGGTAATTTCTAGACAGGTCCATTCTAATTAGCCGTCTTCTTGTTAAAGATTTTTTTTAACATGATTTAACAAAATGTTTAGGGATGTAAAAATGCACAAGGAGTACTTTCAACTACTTTAGTATATTATCTCAGGCGTTTTTTAGAGACAATTCACACTGGAGCATGTTTTCAGGAGAAATGTTCTGCCAAAACCTTTAGTTTGCCAGTGGATATTTTAGTCCTTTTTTCTACACTAGAGATACTTCTGTGGATTCAAAGTAGACTTTACCCTGCCAAAATCCATCTTTTTCTCTGAATCTCTCCTACGTATACACTAATTCATGCAGCTCCCTCTTATTGCCCACCACCAAAGAAAGGATGTAATTTCACAAACCATGTATTATGACTCAGCTACTGTAGCAACTAGAAAAACATATTAAATTACTTTCTCTCTGGAGGCAAGACATCTTTCTGATAATTAGGCAAAGCAGCAGAGAAAGTTGGTGAAAACAAGTTCAAGATAAATCTCCCTGGATTTTAAATAACGTGGATAAGATGCATATCTTGTATGAAGTGATGGACTTCCACTGATTTAAATGACATCCTTATTAAATACAGCCTGAAAATTAAGCTTGATATGTTTTTGGTTATTGTAATTTAGCTAACAAACTACCTAGCTACCTGCTGTCATGGGCTTGGTGGTGAGGACAGGGAGAGAAAGAAAATATAGTCAGGCAGCTTATTTCCCCAGGCAGTTAGAAGGCCTCCCAGGGGAACCACTGCATTATTAGGAGGAGAATAATTTTGTTGCATTTTCCATTCTGCTGAAAATCCACAGCAAACTGGACAATTTGCTAGCCTTTAAAAAGTCTTCATGAGCTTGATTACCTGTGAAAAAAGCAAAATTTTGCAGATGAAGAGTTCTGAGGAGAACTGTTAGTTTTGTTTGTTTGGGGGTTTTTTGTTTGTTTGTTTTGCTTTGTTTGTTTTTAAATCAAGTCCTCGTGAATCTTCTGTAATCTCTCAAGTTTTCTGGCCAAGCACCCCCTTTTTCTGTAACTTACTATTATATTTCAATAAGCGTCTGTTTCCTCAGACAATTGATTATAGATAGGTTTTCTTCTACATTTAAGAGCAGAGACATCACTAGCCTCTATTTTGCTATGCCTAAAAGGGAGAAGATTCAGCCCTAGAATGTAACACGTTTTTGTGTGTGTGTGCGTGTAGCTTTACCAAAATCAGTGGCATATTGCATCCACTATAGGCACCTCTATAAATATATCTCTCTGAGGTTTTTCTCAGCCTATGAACATAGAAACATCACTGTAATTCATATTCAGGATAGTTTTGTGTTCCCAAGCTCTATTCTATAGAGGCAATGACATTAAAAAAATCAGTGTGTGGATTTTTTTTTTAAATCTCTAAATCATTGTCTAAAGCCGTTTTTGTGCACTCTTTGTGATATATTCTGTACACAAGGCACTGGAATACAGTGGTCATTCTCAGCAGGTTTTTTTGGGATGTATGATGTAACCTAATCTGGTATTATCATGTACAGATAATTCTGTTTCCCCAAACCCATGCGAACAGAAATATTATTTGTAAACAAAGCCAAGATATGTTCCCTTTTGCTTTTAACAGAATCTCCCATCACCTTTGTTATTTTTTAAACAATGACAGTTTGTCAGTGTGACCCTCAACTATGTTTCAATTTTTATATACTGTGTTTTTAAGCAGGAAAATTCTCTGTTGGACTCTGGCTAGCTTTGCATACTAGAGCTGAGCAGATGGAAAGCTACTTCTACTACTCCCACCAGCAGCAAGATTCAGGGGGTTGATGCCTTTCACTTCCCAGGAATTTTTACTGGCTTAAAATTTTTCGCCTCCCACTCCCAACCCTCAGTCCTCTTTGGGGCTGAAACCAGCTTTTCTCTTGTTATCCAGTTCTTGCATCTTAGTAACAGTTAAAAATGCTCTCCACACCAAATAAGAGGTGGGATGACCCCAAGATACAGACATGTATTTCTTTTGCAGTGTGCATCCAGAGCTTTCTAACCAGTTTATGAATGGATTAAACACACTGGCATATGTAGTAATATCAAGAAAAAAAAAAATCACTTTTTACCTGCAGAAAAATCAAAGTTCAAAGTAGTTTGGCAACACAGTTATCATTCAGCATGCCAGGACTGGAGTGCAGGTGAAAACTCAGGTTTTACATAGCTGTGGGCATCTTATTCATGCTTTCCTGAACTACTTTGTCTCCTAAGTATCAAACTATAAAGGCTATTAAGCTATGTAGGACTTGTCCTAAGAGGACTGTCCCTTCGATGCTCAAATAACGTAGTGTCTTAGTGCCCAGGTGTCATTTGTTAGGGAAACTGAAAGGATATCTGGAAGTTGTGATCCTTTCAGGCTGCTGTCACTTGGTGCAAAAAGCTCTGCCGAACAGGGAAGGGTTTCAGCGCACGGAATGAAAGCTTGGCTCTGACAAAGAGCTACGATCAAGAATAAAACCTTTTTCTGCAAAAGGCCTGCCGCTTTCTTCGTGAAAAATACCCGTTAAACGAACAATGCTGAAATGCCTCAACTCCCCAGTTTTGCAGCTTTCTGAAGGCACTGGGACCGTGTCGCTGCTGGAGAAGACCCGCAGCGCAGCTGTAAGGTAGAGGCAGGGAGAGGCGGTGCTGCCGGGGCTGGGAGAAGGGGCAGCATCCTCCCCAGCGCCGCCCCGCGCTCCCGGGCGCGCTCCCGGCCCCGCTCCCGGGCGCGCTCCCGGCCCCGCTCCCGGGCGCGCAGCGCCGCCAGCAGGGAGCGGCGGGGGACGACGCACACACGGGGCGGAGCCGCGTGGGAATCGGCACAGCTTTTCCCGGAAAACAGCGGCAAGGTGTAGGGAGCTGCAAAGGAGAATGTTTGTTCATATATAGAAAAAGAATCCATGATTGCTTACGGATTTTCATGCAGATTTATAACATTCAAAAAGATTTACAGTAGATAATTTAAGCCACAGTTTTGATCCCGTCTTAGAGGAAATGGTACAGTACTGGAATCTCAAATTTGCCGTAGCAGAGAGTCACAACCTGGCCAGTCCTCTGACTGAAAACGTTGTAACTCATGCGTCTGTTTTTACCTAGATGACCAAAATTTTCCATGGGCACCTTAAGTAGAGGATACGTAAATACTGTATCCTTCTAATATCTCCATAATGCATGCATTAGCATGTGAAAATGTTGCACCAATTTAAACTGGGTAATGCCTCAGAAATCACCTTTTGCTCTCAGGGCTAAAACTAACCGTGCATGAGGCATGGAGCTGAGCTCAGTGTGACCTCGAGAATATATCTTGCACATGCAGGGCTGAAGCTCATTTTGCTTTCCTTTCAGGTCTGGATGGTGTTCTTAAAGTCCTGTAAGGGACACCTGACATAGTAGGTGTCTAAAGTTAGGTGGGGTGATTCCTATCTCAGGTTTAGGTATGAAAACTATGGTGCACACCAAAGCTTGCTTATTACATCTGGTATGCTGTTGTGTTCTTCAGAATATATGTTTTCATTCAGATGTGATTTCATGGGGGAACAAATTACTTCACATGTGTTCAGCTTTTGTTGGTAGTTCACTAGTTTGTAATTTTAACTACTGCCTACTATCAATGGTAATTCTCATTATAATAACCTGGTACGGGTGTTTGTAACTTTGCCAGATAAGAATTAAATTTTCTATGTTGGATATATTCTTCAGTTTAACATTTGGGAAACTTTTAACTAAATTTGTATAGCTGTTTCTGAGAAGGCGGCTATGAAAAGGTGACATGTCCCTGTTAAAAACCCTTATGCTCCTTCTTTTTCAACTGCCTGTACTTTGGAGCAGGAACTCAATGTTGAACTGAGGAATGGCTTTGGTTTAGGGCGTACCACTTCTGTCGTGCATGAAAATAAACAGCTCACTTTTCTTCCATTTATGAATTTTTAAAGAAATTGCAGTTTAGTTATTACTACAGGAAACTTGTGAGGGTTTTGCAGTTTGACTGTCCAAGGAGTCCAACTGCTCTGAGCACATATGTACTATCCATACCAGCAGGTATTCTGGTGCGGGGTTGGAAGGGGTTCAAAAGGATTTGGGCAGCTCTAATCTATTGTAGGCTGAGTTGGGGCCGGGCTCTAAACTCAGAGTAGGAAGCCTGCTTCTGCCCTGTGTGACTTTGTGCTTCTACCAAGTAATGTAGAAGGAGAAAATATTTAATTTGAACCTAGAGGGCAGAAAAGGTGGATCAAACAAGGCAAGGAAGGATATACAGATTGGAAACAAGACTCTGAAGCTGCATTGATATTAGTAGATGAAATGGGCTTCCCTGGCTTTGAAACCAGCTGACGTAGCATAGCTTATTTCCATATAGATCAAATCCTTTCCTACCCAAAATATGATGGCCACATCTAGGCAGCTGGCTTTGAGTGGTCTCTAGCCCATGTTAACTCCAGGTATTTCCTGGAAGGGCACTAGTTCATTCAGGCCAAAATGATGCCAGACTCCATGTTTGTTCAGCCTTGAGAAAAGGAGACTCCGAGGGGATCTCATCACCATGTACCAGGACTTAAGCGGTAGCTACAAAGAAGATGGAGACTCCCTTTTTACAAGGAGTCCCATGGACAGGACAAGGGGGAATGGACACAAATTGCTCTTGGGGAGATTCTGATTGGACACGAGAGGGAAATTTTTCACAGTGAGGACAGTCAACTGTTGGAATAATCTCCCCAGGGAAGTGGTTGACTCGGCCACATTGGACACCTTTAAGATTCGGCTGGACAGGGTGCTGGGCCATCTTGTTTAGACTGTGCTCTTCCCAGAAAGGTTGGACTAGATGATCCCTGAGGTCCCTTCCAACCTGTGATTCTGTGTTAATTGTATGGACAGCTGCATAACAGTCCCTTAAGCATTTTAGTTTTCTAGTGTAGATGAAGACTTATGATGAGAGTGAGGTAGGAACAGGGAAAACATTCAGCTGCTCAGTCTAGGAATGACACATCAGAAGGGCTGGATGTCATCCAAATAGACTAGATAAGCTGAAGAGGTGGACCTGTGAGAACCTCATAAGGTTCTCGGCCAAGTGCAGGGTCCTGCACCTGAGTCGGGGCAACCCCCGGTATCAATACAGGCTGGGGAATGAAGGGGTTGAGAGCAGCCCTGCTGAGAAGGACCTGGGGGTACTTGTTAATGAAAAACTGGGCATGAGCCGGTAACGTGTGTTTGCAGTCCAGAAGGCCAGCTGTATCCTGGGCTGCATCAAAAGAAGCATGGCCAGCAGGCTGAGGAGGTGATTCTTCCCCTTTACTCCACTCTGGTGAGACCCCACCTGGAGTCCTTCATCCAGCTCTTGAGCCCTTACCACAAGAAAAACGTAGAGTTGTGGAGCGGATCCAGAATAAGGCCACAAAAATGATCCGAGGGCTGGAGCACCTCTCCTATGAAGACAGGCTGAGAGAGTTGGGGTTGTTCAGCCTGGAGAAGAGAAGGCTGCGGGGAGACCTTATTGCAGCCTCCCAGTACTTGAAGGGGGACTACAGAAAGGATGGGGGCAACCTCTTCAGCAAGGCCTGTTGTGACAGGACAAGGGGTAGTCGTTTTAAACTAAAGGAGGATAACATTAGACTGTATATAAGGAAAAATTTTTTACACTGAGAACAGGTTGCCCAGAGAGGTGGTAGATGCCCCATCCCTAGAAACATTCAAGGTCAGGTTGGACGGGGCTCTGAGCAACCTGATCTAGCTGAAGATGTCTGTGCTCACTGCAGGGGGGTTGGACTAGATGATCTCTAAAGGTCCCTTCCAACTTAAACCATTCTATGATTGTATGTTTCTATGAATATTAGAAGAGAAAACTGAGGAAGGGATCTAAATAAAAATGGGAGTCTGGGAGAGAGCTGGCTCTAGAGGAAGTGCTTACCATGAATGAAGAGTTCCTGGATGGGGAAGGCTGGGATCAGAAAGTAATTTAATTGCAGTCTTTGTAAACAACTATATCATTTTCAAATACAGTATACTCATCTCCTAAACATCTGTCAAAGCAAGGTGCCGAAATCTCTCTTCTGGGGTAGTAATAACAGCAGCCAGCACAGAATGATGATCAGCCTAGTGTTTTGCAGTCCCTGAGTAGATTTCACAGACTTTGAAGGATGTTACATGTTTGTGATTTTGTAATGATATTAATACACCAAAGAACATAAATCACGTGGATGTCTCATTTGAAAAAAAAAAAAAGTATTACACTGTTTGGACTCCTTTTAAGTATATCCTTAACCCTGCAATTTCTTAATGTGGCTTAATTTGGAAACAATTACAAGTACTGTTTAATGTTTACATTTCAGATATATATTCTGAGCCATACCTCCCATTTAAACTATAATTCCTGCAGGAATTCTATTTCTTTTCAAAAATTCATTCATGATCACTAGGAAAGTAAATGCAAAGGAGCCCTCTTATGTGATTATTAATGGTGTGGAGCTGTGTTTTCAGGTTTATTAGAGTAGAGATTTACAACTGCTTTGTGTTGCCAAAGGAGAAAAACGCAGCTAAGGTAAAGTGCTTACAGAAATACACAATGACTGAGGTTGGGAGGTCTCTCTGGAGATTGTGAGGTCAAACCCTCCTGCTCAAAATGAAGTCTGCTAAATCAGGTTGCCTAAGACTGTGCTCAGTCAGGTATTGGCGATCCAGAGATGGAAAGTCCATTACCTCCCTGGGCAATCTGTCTCAGTGTTTGACCGCCCTCACTGAGGTGGTCAGTATTTCTTATATTTAAATGGAATTGCTTGTATTTCAATTTGTGTCCATTGCTTCTTGTCCTTTCACTGAGCACCACTGAGAAAAGCCTGACTCTTTCTCCTTTACTGCCCTCACTCGGCATTTATACACATTTGTAAAATCCTCCTCCATCTTCTCTTCTCCAAGTTGAGCAAGCCCCACTCTTAGCAACTCTTCATAGGTCAGATGCTCCAATCCCTTAACCATCTTTCTGGCCCTGCACTGGACTCTCTCCATTATATCCATGTCTCCAGACCTAGCTTTGACTTTCTCTCAACAGCTTTTTTTTGTATCAGAGTAACTTGAAAGTTGAATAAGGATTATGTGTTTCCCCGAGCTCCTCTTTAAAAGGCTCTCTCAATAGTCCTGTTCCATTTTCTTTAGCAGTTTTCTCAAGGGACCTGAAGGGTCCTTCAGGTGCCCCCCCCTACACCCAACATAGAGTCATTCACTTGTCACAGTGGCGTATTCAAGAGATCGGGCAACAGCAGCAACGAGGCTTCAGGAGTCACTGTGATGTCAGAGCTGTAGGATAAACTGTCTGTGAAGGAGACATGTTGCTTAGCTGAATTATCCTTGGTGATGTAGTTGCCTTACTCAAGAGTTAGCTAACTATCGCTCTGAACCTGTCGATACCCAATGCAGTTATAGCTATTTCAGATCAATACACCTGTTACCAACGCTGTCCTAGAGACAGTATGTGCTCAATTTCTAATATGGCTACACTACAAAGATTCAAAGAAGAGATTCTCAAGGTTTATGAAGGTGGGGATGATACTGTTCCCTCACCATTTAATAGCGCAGTGATTTCAGTACTTACTTAGAATTCAAGAGACCAGAATGTCCGTTCTTGAGGTTGATTTTAACCCGTTCTCTTGGTTCTATAAAACTTTGTAGTACAATAAATTGCACACTGGAGCACAGATAAAAATCCAGATATTTTATCTCTCAAGGTACTATGCTAAACTAGTGGCTGCAAGGTTGTTCCCAGCTTATTTTTGGTCACTGTTTGCATATAATACCTAAAAAGAAACACCGATCAGTTGGATCTCTTGTCTCTGGCACATGAGACCATGGAAAGGAAGAGAGGCCGCCTTGCTGTGCTGCTTCTATGATACATTCCCAGGAAGCAGGAGCAGAAGGCCATAACTAGTTCTGTCAATGTCGCATTCAGTAAATGAAGAACAGGACTTTGTTTTGCAGCACCCCTATCAGGAAATAAGAAAGAGTAAAAATAGCCTTGCTGCTTCATTAACGTACAATAAAGAGATATTGACAGGTCTGTGGAGTGCCATTAATGGCATTCATAGCAATACCCTGTTGGCCTCATTTATGAAATTCAGTATATGTTTAATTATGTACAGTAAAAATATTAGTGATTTAGATTTCTATGTAATGAGCTTTTTAAAGCAAATGCCAGTGCCAAGCTGATCTTTACGTACTTTCAGAAGTCATTAGAAATACTTATTCAGACATAGTTTGCAATAAATTCATGTTTTAGGAAGGGTGTATTTTGGGAGGCATTAAGAAATGCTATTCAGGAGGCTTAAGAAATGTTATCCTTATACATAATTCACACTTTCATTCTGTTGATGTGCCACATATTTGAAAGCATTTTCACGTCAGCTTGAAATTATTAGGTACTGGTTGTCTGGAGAACTTACCTTAAATATAAAATGTAGTTTGATAAACAAGATCAATTCAAAATGTTGCCATAAACTTACTGTTGCTTCAGCCTCTTACCTGCAAGAACACTTTAGAGCAAATTATTTTTCTAAATTAGTCCCCATTTTAAAAAAATAAAATAAAAAAAAAAAAGGAAAAGAAGCAGCTGATATGCTCTGTCAACTACCATTTTTAGCTGTGAGTTCCCTATGTCTGGTTCTTGGGACACTATTATAGATAATCTCTGTAGCTGAATTGGCCCAGACTCTTTATTACTGTAAGAACATCTTTCAGTTTCTAATTTCTTTTCTTTCTCCTATCCACACAGTAAATTAAAACCCAAAATTTTCCTGTGCTCTTGAGATAAAATGGTATTCACGGACAGCACTCATCTAACAACTGTAGTTTCTTTTGTCAGAAGATGAAACTGTTAAAAATGCAATGTGTTATTTTCCTTAAAAGCATTTTAGGAGAAATTCAATATTTAAACCATGCTTTGCTATATTATTGAGCAGTACCACAGACCTGCTTTTCCCAGTTATATCACAGAAGCAGATGAATTAGAGGAAACAAGCAGATATTCAAAACTTTGTCTTTAAAAACTTTTATTGCCAGGTTACAAGCACTTCTGAAAGATTGAATTTTTTAATATAAATAATGCCAGAAGTAATTCTGAAGAAAAGCATTTCAGCTTTATAACTGAACTCATGTTCAGGACCCTTTAAAACAGTCTCTTGCATTGCAGCACCTGAGTAATATAGTGTCAATGGTCCATAAATGAGGTCAAGAAGATGACACAAAACTTGTAGATTGTGCACGGGGAAAATATAGTGAAATAAATTCAAACTAGTTCAGCTGTGTATTAAAACTATAAATAGTTTTTACTAACTGGTGTATTGCATTCTCATCTTTTCTAGTACAATAACAAAACAGAGAAAAAGAATAAGTAATTCCAGCTTCATAGGGCACTGTTATTTCAATGACCAAAGAAGTAATAAATAAAGAAGCCTAAATTTATTATTTTCTGATTTTTGAATACTTATTCATGTTGCTTGAAATACCAGTTTCACTGTTCTATGGTAACATTATGAACTGTTTGCTAAACTGTGCTCATGTAATACTACTGGTCTGTGTAAGTAAAAAAACAATTAAAAAGCCATCCAAACATACAAAATCCCCTAGTATAAAATATGGAAGTCTGAGAATACAGTGCAGGTTAGGTTAATATAATACTCAGTTTGATCAAAATGTCAATTTTTGAGTGATCACTGGCAGGATGTCATTTGTAATCCTGTCAAAGTATCCAGACAGATTCACTCTTACATACAACAAAAAGTTAATTAAGAGGCAGAAAGGAGAAAAACATTTTCCTCTTCTAATATCAGGGAATCTTATAAATCAACTTGAAAGGGAAAGTCACTATAAAAAAAATTAAATATTTCTCATTATCCATAAAGAGAAAGATTTTTATCTTAATCTTATCATTTCAAAACAAGTAAGAAGAATGAATAGAAACATTCTGAATAAGAATGTGAAATACCTGAGAACTAAATTTGAAATGTTTTTGGGGAGACTCTCTTTTCCGGTCTGGTAACAATTCAGTTCTTGTTAACCATCCAACCTAGAATAGAATAGAATATTCCATTCTAGGTTGGAAGGGACCTACAACGATCATCTAGTCCAACCGCCTGACTGCTTCAGGGCTGACTAAAAGTTATAGCATATTTTTAAGGGCATTGTCCAAATGGCTCTTAAACACTGAAAGGCTTGGGGTAGCAACCACCTCTCTAGGAAGCCTGTTCCAGTGTTTGACCACCCTCTCATCTCTCAGTAAAGAAATGCTTCCTAATGTCCAGTCTAAACCTCCCCTGGAGCAGCTTTGAACCATTCCCATGCATCCTATCGCTGGATACCAGGGAGAAGAGATCAGCACCTCCCTCTCCACTTCCCCTCCTCAGGAAGCCATAGAGAGCAATGGGGTCACCCCTCAGCCTCCTTTTCTCCAAACTAGACAAACCCAAAGTTCTCAGCCACTCCTCACAGGACATGTCTTCCAGCCCTTCCACCAGCTTTGTTGCCCTCTGCTGGGTGCATTCAAGGACCTTCACATGCCTCTGAAATTGTATAGCCCAGAACTGCCCACAGTACTCCAGGTGAGGCCGCACCAACACTGAGTACCGCAGGAAAATCGCCTCTCTTGACTGGCTGGTTAAACCATCTGTGATGCACCCCAGGATGCGGTTTGCCCTCTTGGCTGCCAGGGCACGCTGCTGACTCATACTGAGCCTGCTGTCGGCCAGCACCCTCAGATCCCTTTCTGCAGGGCTGCTCTCCAGCCCCTCCTCTCCCAGTTTATATGGGCACCCAGCATTACTCTGCCCTAGGTGCAGAATCCAGCACTTGGACTTGTTAAATTTCATAATATTAATTATTGCCCAATGCTCCAATCTATATAAACCCTTTAGGCTTATCAAAAATGTTCTATCAAGCTTTTATTGCCTTTCAAAGACATAAAAATGAGACCTCAGGGAGTGGCAGGAAGATGTGCCAGGGGACATTTATGTTGCATATTGGGAAAAGGTTCTTCACCCAGAGGGAGTTGGAGCACTGGAACAGGCTCCCCAGGGAGGCAGTTGTGGCACCAAACCTGACGCTAATCAAGAAGCACTTGGACAGCGCCCTCAGAGGCATGGTGTGAATTTGGGGTTGTCCTGTGCAGGGACGGAAGTTGGACGTGATGATCCTT
Organism: Phalacrocorax carbo; assembly: GCF_963921805.1. Lineage (NCBI taxonomy): Eukaryota > Metazoa > Chordata > Aves > Suliformes > Phalacrocoracidae > Phalacrocorax > Phalacrocorax carbo. The sequence goes on from NC_087513.1 coordinate 49,375,647, forward strand.
GTGGGCCCCTTCCAACTCAGAACATTCTATGATTCTATGAAATGTGACAAAAGGGGATGCTATAATGAGGCTATAAACCTTACATTTATTCAATTTTTTTCTTCACAATTAGCAAAGATTCAAATAATTCTTACCAGCACTAAAAATATTGAAAATTAAACTTATTTAGGAATAAATTTAGTAACGTGGTTTTCAATTCAATACAGGTTTGAGAAGTCTAATATGGAGTAGCCGTTTCTGCTGGTTGGTTTATGACATACCAAACCTTTCCTTCTTGCTTTACTGCCTCCCTCTCTACACCACCCTATCCCATTACAGTCCATGATATCATCTCATGGGCTATGCCAAGCTATGGGAGGTAAAAATGAGGATTTCTGCCAAATAAGAGATTTGTATACTGGTAAATGCTCAAGGTCAAATGTTTTGAAAGGGTTTCTATTAACTAGCAGTGAAGCAGAATGCAAAGGAGGAAGAGCTAAGAGTATTAAAGCATTATGAGATTCAAAGGTGAACTTCAGTAAGAGCATCTGGGATATTTAAACAATTAGTTGGACAAAAGAACCCAAAGGAAAAAATAGATCCACAGGCCTCTATGGCCACTTAATTCTACATAGGGTATTCAAGAAATTTAAATATGTATATTTATATATATGACTGCACACTCAAACATAGTTGTTTTACACAGAAAGAATATTGACATCTATAGCAAAATAGTATTTGATACTGATTTTATTTCTTTTTATGGTTTTTAGTGGGTTGTTTCACTAGAAACATGAAAAATTGAATACTTTTATAACTAGCTGAGTTTTAGACGTTGTCTCAACTTAGACCAAAGTTAGAAAAGGCTTATGTCAGCTTACTCCAGTGACATAAGTCACACATTATTCCAGTGACACAAGTCACACACACACAAGTGACATAAGGACAGTCTTTGTCAGTCCACAAATATAAACGTTGGACATGCAGCCTTTCCCACTAAGTCCATTTTTCCTTCTCCCCCTTTTAAATCCCTAGCCCACATCAACAACGTTGTCTCTTAAGCAGCCTTTTAAGCTAACAGTTTTTGACTCATGATTTTCTCTTTTGATGGCTGTTAGACATATATGATTCTTCTACCCTGAGATGGAAATACTAGTATATTTGTGATGGTTCCCATGGCTGTAGTTTCATTCACCTTGAAAAGTGAAGCTGGAGTATATCACCAAGCGTTTTTTTTTTCTTGACCTTTGGTAAAAAGAAAGTGATATGAACGTTTGTGACAGGTCAGGGTGCATGGTCTGTGACTGGGGTGCTGTGCCCCAAATGTGACTTTTTGTTCTTTTTCCTCCAGTTTTGGAGCTGTGTTTATTTTGTTTATATTATACAATGTATACATGCGTACAGGCAAATACACACTTTAGGCATGGATAAGCAGGTTTTAGTGTCTAATGTATGCTTAAATATATGTTGGGGTTGTTTGGTTTTGATCATCTAGTAAGGCCTTCTGTTTTCAGTAGAATATAGAATCAGAGAACCATAGAATCATTAAGGTTGGAAAAGACCTCTAGGATCATCGTAATGTACTTAAAAGCCTTCCTGAATGGGACATGTATCCCTGAGGGGAACACATTTTCTCTAGAAGATAAATATCTGGGGTAGCAGTTTTGACCACTTTGGCATATGCAATGCTAACCTTTTTGTTTTTCTGGTTCTTATTCTGCCAGCCCTATCTCAGTGTATGTGAATCACTAGCCAGTAGACAGGGCTAGAAGTGCATATATATATTTATTTAGGGCGCTGAATGTCAAGAGCTTGCCTGCTCTTAATAGATGATGGTTTTACAAGTCAGATACTTTCCTTGTGCTGTCTCTCTTCTTTAGGTTTCACAGTAGATATAATTTTGGCACTTCTAGTTTTAGCAGGCAGACTGTGTGCTCTCCTCTTCTTTCTCTTCTGTAGATGTGACTTCATCCTTCTGGGCTGTGGAAGGGAGAGGGACCATGAGAGAGAAGTCCTCGGCTGCAGTGCTGTAGTTACTGCTTCCTCCAGACATCGTCACTGCCTCTTCCTCTTCGTTTCTCCATGTGTACTCATGCTGGTCCATGATGTACTGGCTGGTATTGTGAGGCGTGCACATCCCTGGCAGGCAGTACCCTGCCATGTTCATGGGGCGGAGGCGCGCTCTGGCCTCTAGCAGTGTTGCCGCCGGCACGGGCAAGGTCCTGGCCCAGCAACACTTCTTCACGTTCCAGAACAGCCTTTCCTCTTGGCCATGACCGCTTTGCTCACCTGCGTGGTCTTGGTGGAGGGGCTCAGTGCGTTGTTGTTTTATGTGGTTCCTCCTCCAGTTGTGACCCCGCCAGTGTGCCTCCCCAGGCTGCTTATGCTGTGGCCCATGCACAGAAGACCTGTTCTGGCCACCCTGCCTCTCGCAGCCATTGGAGGAAGATGCACAGGGGTTCTGCTCTATGAGACATTTCTCTCTCTTCTGTTGCCCTAGCTCATTGTCTCTGCTAAAATAACATTTTCTCCTGTGCTGTCGTCGCTGCTGTCGTCTTCTGCCCCCGCCAGCCCTGTTGCGCCACTGGAGCAAGCAGGATATGTCATCCCCCTGCACCTGCTGCTTCCTTTGCCTGTTGCCACTGCCCTCACCTTCCTGTGCCTCCTCATGCTGCCCAGGATTGACCGCAGCCAGCTGGGTGGCATAGCTGGGTGGCCTGTGCCAGGGGTGGTCTCCTCTCCTGCTGGGGTCTGGCTCTGCAGTCAGGGCAGTGTCCCTGTCCCCGTGGGGGATGTTTAGCTGGGAGGTTGGGGAGGGAGCCTTGTATTTTGCTCGCCCCATGCCAACACCCTGCCGTCCCAGGGAGGGTCTTCACCTGGGCTGGTGGTGCTGCCTGGAGGCAAAGTGACAGACTGCCTTGCCACCCCACCTAGTGGAACCAGCGGGGCATGTTTGTGACATAGAGGTGATGGCTGTGACAAGGGCACGGGTCTTTGTGACCTCAGCAGGGTGGGGCAGGGTGCATCTGCACCTCCCCGCAGCATAAGCCCAGGCCCCAGACCAGGTCTAGCTTTAATGTTAGTCCTAATTTTTGCTTTCCTCAAAGCACCTTGTAAAAAAGAGTGAATATTATTCTGGCCATGTGTCAGAGAAAAATACAGAGGGACTGAGTAACTTTCACAAGCTCACACAGAAAGTCAGCACTGCCACAAAGCCTTTCTTGTTCTTGAGTCAAAACCCTGCATCCAGTCCTTTACATCACCTGTTGAAATTAATTCCTGTCCTTTTACTGTGAAAGGCAACAAGCCTATCTCAAGGTTTCTTTTTCTGTATTTACATCACACCAGGTGTTATTTGTAGATTCTCTTTTGTTGGCTTTCTGGGGTACTGAATAAATAACTAAATAGATAAATTTGTCTGCTATGGTGAGACAAAAAGCTTTATAAAAGAAAGCTATGTTGAAGACAGGTATTATACAATATGCTTATTTATTGAAAAACAGGTGGTGTGTCCTCATTCTGACTGCACAAATGTAAAGGGTGGGGATTTTTGTGGCTGTGTTTGTCTCTGTGGAAGTTCACAAGGCTTGTGGAGCTAGGAAGAAACAGTGATTTATTGTTTTAGGCTTCCCTCTCCATCCACTGATTCTGTCAGATCAGGCTTATGGTTTCATAGTAAGTGATGCAAATCCACATTTAGACCAAAATCTGTGTCCATCTTTTGCTGAGACATTATCAAGGACTCTGAATTTTCATACTTATTAATTACAGCATCTGTATAGTATTATACTGAGACATAAATTGTTCTGATGGCATTTCTACTCTGTGTGTTTAAATACAAAATAAGAAAAATAGGAGAATATTTTTAAAAATATAAAATATTTGTTTGCAGTATTCCATTTTCTAGGCTGATTTAAAAAAAAAAAACAACCTGCAACAAATCCACACAATTTTCCTTTGTTTTTCTCTTGAAAGAGTTTCCCATTCGTTCAGTTTTCTTTAAAGATGAAAGGAAAAATATGTACATAGGATTAAGCTTATAAAATATAAACAAAGTCACATCTACCCTTAAAGTTGGGCTTTGGTATGATATAAAGTGTTACTTTTTATCAACACACGATGGCAGTCGTAGTCCATGAAATGATTAACTGATGATGCACATTAGTAAAATGAAATCTCTTATGCGGTTTTTTCTAGAGGTAGCTACAGTTTTTGTTTATGAATCTTGACAGTTACCCAGCTTAGCTTCACAGAGTAATTAAAAAAAAAAAAAAAAAGGAGGAGGGTTCATAGTCTTTGCTTAATCAGGGTGGCCCTAACTGTTATTCCAGATACAGCTTGTGATCTCAGATTCTATGTATAAAGTGGCAGCCTGGTGACGTCATTAAACATAGTGACTTTTTGGAAAGCTTTCTCTGGCTTATCGTGTTAACTATAGCAGGTTCTGTATTCATTTTTTACCTCCTTGTCACATTGTAGCACTTCAGAGGTCTTCCTAAATCAAAAGAAAGATTTCTTTAGCAGCCCATTCAGCTAATAATTCTCCCGTATCTGTGATCAATTTTGAGTGAGGTATCAAAGGTGCTTGCTGGAGAAACATATTGGCTAAGAAAATACAACTTATTCCAATCTGCATTGTCACTTCATCTTCAATATGTCAAGGAGAAGTTTTTCAGACATGTAAAAGTAGTTTAATACTCACAATGATCCACTTGCTTGGGTTTGATGTCATTACTTATCTTCTTGTTGAACACTGACAGCTTTAGCCTTTCTCCAGAATATGTCTGCATGTATTTCTTTTTGGAAGAGCTCTTTGATAGAAACTAGACATTTAACATTTACCATCAACTCCCAACAAAAAGGTAATTGCACAGTGTTGAACGGTTGGGATTCTCAGAGTCTCCCAAGATGAGTCAGACTGGTCCTGTGGCTGAAGGCACATTTGCACTGATCAATGGATTGTGCAGCAACACACTCGTTTTACTTTGGTGAGACACCAACAGAGCTTTTCTAAGAGCATGGACTTCCTAGCAGAGAGCGACTTGCAGAAATTAGCCCTACAGAGACAAGGCTCTATCCACTTCCAGGACTTTGCTACATGTCCAGAAAGGAGTGGTGGAAAACATGAGCAGATTGACCCATACATCACTCAAACACGCAACCTTGGCATTATTAGTGCTAAACTCTGAACTATTTTCTGAAGTGGGAAGAGGATCCTCCTCTGATTACCTCTGATAACCTCTGATATTACCTCTGATAACATTCTCATGCTGTAAGGGCGGTGTAAGGCCTGGCCAGTTAAGGAATTCCGAGCAGAACGTTTTCATTCTGTGGATTCAGAATAAGTGGAAATACCATCCTAGAATGGAAATAGGATGAGGCAAGTCTGAAGACTTGATGCCACACTCACTGTGTTGTAGTAACTGGCTGGTGGGAGTTATGTTCCATGGCACTAAGGTCCTGCAGTGTGGACGGAAGGCATCAGACACCTCCCTTGGTGTCCCACTCTGGAGCCAGCAAGTCAAACATTGCAGGTATTTTCTGCAGGCACCTAAATTCTGTGTTATAAGTGTAGAATAGTGTAAAAGGATCAAGGGAAAGAGATAAGGAACGGAATTAAGTGAAGTACAGCCAATTTCCTCAAATACAGCTTGGCTACAGAGAAGATGGGAATTACCATTTGTTTGGGTTTTTAAAGTAAATTTTTTATTCAGTTCTTTATTCTTAATAGACTTTCCAGGTTCTTGCCCCAATATTGAGTATTTGGCAAAGAGAACCTTCTGCAAATCTATACCTTTTGTTTGGCATTCTGGTACTTAGATTCTCCATACAAAGGATATATATGCTTTTCCATCTGGGGGTAGAAAATTAAAATTAAAGGAGTACACCTGCCCTCCTGTGTTGAAAATGTACCCCTTTGTATCCCATGAATTAATGTGGAAGCAATTGTTTGATGTTGGGGTGGTCTAGGTCTGGGTTTGCTCCTGAAATTTCTGCCTGATTCAATTGCTGAGAGAAGTATTTGCATTTTCAACTTCAGAGAAAAAAGATTTTCCCCCTTCATTATGTCCTCTGGCTTCCTTACTTTTTCAAACACACCCACCCGAGTACACACCCTTTTACTTACTATGAGTTTTCTATTTTATTGCCTGAAATTTGGGTTAACCTCCATTCTTTTTAATAAATGAGAACCTCAAATCTCATATACATCACTCTTGAAATAATTACAGAAACTTATGTGAACATCACTTTTAAATGCAACTAAGAGTGAGGGTACCGTCCTTGTAGATGTCAATAACATGAATGGTGAAAGGTAGTAGTCTCAGTGGCAGACAACAGAAGAGATTACTATTTTTGCATTAACAACCACTCACAATATAAGGGGGATCATAGTGGATATTCTATATGTATAATGAATAAAATTGAGAATATATAGAATGTGCTTGGCCTTGTGCACTTGCAGCAGAATATTGTCAGTTTCTTGGTTTGTTTGTTTTCCCTAAGAAGCAGAGACTTATAGTATGAATGCAGGTCTGGGCACAGTGTCTAATGCTTAGTTTTTTTCCTTTACAGTGTTTTCAAGGCTCTTAGTTGCTCTGGTTTTATCTATCTTTTGCTAAAATCAATCAGGTTCATGCACATTCACTTTGTGAAAGCAGTGTGAAGATAACTCAAGTAGAAAATTTCTAAAGGCTTTTCTTTCACAAAAATGTCAGTGGAAAATGATAGCTACACTACTGCTTTCGGCCTTGATAATATTCCCTAGGAGCCTTCACAGTCATTGGAAACAAAAATCAATAAGAATAGACTTGTCTAGTTTCTGCATCTCCAGCGCTCTTTTTTTTAGTGTATGCCAGGCATGACATTTCTGGCCAAACAACACATTGTAGGAGTTTTTGTCTCCTCCTCTTTGGTGCAGTTTTGGTACAACTTCTTTTGGTGAAATTTCACATTGACTTTTTGCCTATATCACACATTCACAGTTGCTGAAGTCAGAAGATTTCCGTAACGCAGGCATATGCTTGGCATATACTTGAATGGGGAAGTTGAAAGACTGCTTGAAAAACAAGCACAGGCTTAGGCTTTATGTTTGGCAGTGCTGTTGCAGCATCCTGAACCGCAGAGGAAGAGAAGCTGAGGCTCGGGCAGAGAAAAGTAGCAGAGGAGGTAGCGCATGCACTCTGCATGCTGAACACCTCTCCCAAACTGAAGAATGAAATTTGGTAGCGAGCTTCAGGAGGTCTGTTCACGTGAAGCAGGTCTGCACCTGAGCATCACAACTGAGTTCCGTCAGACTTAGTCTGATTTGTAACGTGAACAAATGAAGTTCAGAGAAACCACACAAAAAAAGAAAAAATATACACACAGAAACTGTGAACTCCCTGGCTAGATTTCCACAACTGGGTAAGGTCTGCATTAGATTACTACAGCTGACCGCTATACAAGGGATGAAGCTCTAGTCTGTGGTTTTGGAGGTTTCTTCCAAGGCAGAGTTTAGAGTGATTATATTCCATTCAGTATTTCTTGACTTCTGGAGTAAAATAGTTTCCTGAGACAGGACCTGCATGAGGTGTGAGCAGGTGAAGGGTCTGCTCATCATGGTGCCAGAGCTGAAAGAAGTTGCAAGACTGAGGAGTATCAGGGAATGCGAGAGGGAAATAGACTGGTGGAGCCACTCCCTACCATCCCCGAGACAAGCGCAGCAGATAGAAGCATCAAGGGAATGAGTGGCTCCCCTGCCCTCATGCCGCCAGGCAGAGGGAGGGGACCCAAGAGACGGAAGATGGATGCAGATCCCTGCTTGGTGCAGTAAGCGAATCCTCTCCCAGCTGACTTGGCCCCCCCAGGTGCCCTTACGCAATATGTATGAGGCTCTGGAGCCCGAGGGGCAGGAGGACGAAGATACAGAGAGTGATCCACCCAAGGATTTGACTAGAGGGAACCTGTCAGCCCCACGCATTACAACAGACACTGGTAAGAAAAAAAGAAGGGTAATTGTCGTAGGCGATCCTTTCTGAGGGGAACAGAGGGCCTGATGTGCTGGCTGGACCCATCCCATAGGGAAATCTGCTGCCTCCCTGGGGCAAGGGTAAGAGACATTAACAGGAAGCTCCCTAGGCTGGTAAAAGGATCCAATTATTATCCGCTAGTGGTTGTTCAGGTCGGCAGTGATGAGGTATCTGAGAGAGGTGCAAAGACAATCAAAAGGGACTTTAGAGAACTGGGGCAATTGCTTGAAGGATCAGGAGCGCAGGTAGTGTTTTCCTCCATTCCATCGATAGCGGGGAGGCATACGGGAAGGAACAGGAAGTCCCATCTCATTCACACGTGGCTCAGAGGCTGGTGCCAGCGGTGGAATTTTGGTTTTTTTGAACATGGGGCAGTTTACATGGCACCAGGCCTGCTGGAGACAGATGGGGTTCACCTGTCGAAAAGGTGGAAAAGGATTCTGGCTCAGGAGTTAGCAGACCTCATTGTGAGGGCTTTAAACTAGCTACGAAGGGGGAAGGGGATAAAACCAGGCTTGCTAGGGATGAGCAAGTTTCAGTTGTTATGTTTGGTTTGAGGTTTTTTTTTTGCTTATCTAGATTTCAAGTAAGACTGCCAAACTGGTAAAGATACAGTCATAAAGGCACAGTCATTGTAGCCTGTATTTCTTCCACTCTGATTTTAGCCTGTCTGAGGTTGTTGCATACAAACCTGCTGCTTATGTTATATGTGTGTTCTGTCGTAGAAAGTGGTAATGAGGGTGAAGAACGTGGTCTGCATGAACAATGTTTCCATTGCCTGGCCCAACAGAAATTTAGCAAGTCAGCTGCACTTATGTTTTAAATGAGCATGTATGTTCAGTTAGATGAAAGGGAACTTTGATATTAACAAGTATCAACTTGTAAAAGTGGAAGGATTTGTAATGTTTTATGGGGATTTTTTTGGATGAAGTCTTTCATCAAACCTTTATTACTGAAGATGTGTAGGTGTTATTTGCTGCTTGTCACTGTAGAACACAATAAGCGAGCACCTGTGTTGTATCTAGTGGATCTTTCCTGGGGGTTTTCTCCCTAGAAAAATATGTTAAAGCTCCCCCACAAAAGGAGGAGAGTTGTTCAAACTATCCAAAGGAAGGGAATTTCTTAATCTTTAACTGGTAAGGCTCTTAAACAGTAAAGCAGAAAAGCTCAGTGAAATTGTTTCAAATAATTGGAAATTGAGCCATGGCTGCGCAAGGATGTTAGTGACTTGGGTCTCTGAATTTTGGTCCTTAGTATATTGAACTTCAATTTTTTGTGACTCTGTAAATGTGTCAAGGGAAATTTTTTTTTCCACTTCCTATGCAGAATAAAGTTCATTATTTTTCAAATAGGCTATTTCACATGAAATTTTTATTAGCCGGATAATCTGACAGGCAATTTTATCAAAGATATAGAAGACAGCTTTGGATATCATCAGCATTACAAAGACCAATTATTACTGCAAAGGTATAAATAAATAGTTTATGTACTTTTTTGGGGTAGTCTGATACAAGTTTAAGCTCTATATTTCATGATTAATTCAAGGAAAGATTCTGTTTGCTAAAGAAAACATGGGTGTTTTTTTTAAATATTGCTAGTTATTTTCCAAAATGAAGGGACCTTTAAGGGAAGAAGGGGAAAAATGGATGTGTGTCTGAGAGAAAAATATTTAAATGAAAAGGGGATAAATATTCAATAGTGTACACACATTCTATTTTAACTTTTTTTATTTACTATGTTATAGTTAGTTTTTAACATATAAAATTATTTAACTTTAGAATTCATACATTAAATCTGAATAGTTCGTCATAAAATTTTGCATTTACATTGATCTTTTATTGCCTTCAGTATAGTTTTTGTAGTAAAATATCATTCTTTATATTGCTATAGAACTTACGGTTGGGTAGATAATGGAGTTGTCTTTTAGCATTTCATATTATTCTTTGTATCTCAGTAATTGATTTCATTACTTATATAAATATTTTGCAAATTAATGAGGAAAAAATGCATCTTGCTTAGTGTAGCTATGAGTTAATAATTTGTCTTTAAAGATCCTTATAAGGTATGATAGTATTGGCTTCTGTCAAAGCCTAGATAAGGTTACCAACTGGCAAACGGGGCAGGCACATGTATGCATAAGGTGTTTTGCTCAGGTTGATGGGATTACCATCCAGTCTGATGTCTTCAAGAGCCCTACGTACATAAGTAAAATCTTTCATTTTGCAGAAAGTGTCTTCGTGCATCTCTTGAATGTTGTTGTTCTAAAAAATAAAACCAGCTATCAGAATAGTTGCCTGAAAGTAATTTTTTATTCTTTGAAGAACAATTTATGGATGTATTTTCAGTGCCTAGAGAGACACTTGTTTAAATCCAAGGGACCAAATTGTGGCTGCAAGTCATCAACAGAGAAATGTTCCAAGCAGGGGGAAAATTTCTTGGCCAGTGCCAAGCTTCAAAACTGAGTAACTCAAACCATGTAGCAGAGACAGGCTTTGCAGGAGGGACCTGGTAGAAGCATAGAGTATTTTTGTTTCCAGGATCATGTTTAGGAGCTTTATTAATGTAAATTGGAACTAGCACAAGCCAGTCCAAAAGTCATAGAGCCATAATTATCATCCCTGCATCTTGATGTGCCTCAACCTGCAAAGCCACAAATCTGCCATTTGATCTGCGACAAATTTCTTTCCCCCAGGCCCTCTCACATTAGTTTAACCACCATCTGTATATATACAGTGAAAAGGGAATGCTTTAGCTTTTATTCCTTTGATTTAAATTCCCCTCATATACCTTATCTTCACTGAGCTTTTGTTCTTGAAGTCAACTGTGTTCAACAATGAATTGCTAGAGTACAATATATCCTAGAAATTGAGACTAAAAAGGTAGTCTCCTAAAATGAGGGCTGTCTGAAAATTCTTCCCTTCCCTGTTCCTTTGCTAGTCAGAAATTGGTGTGGAAAAAGTCCAGCTCACTAGCTTTGGTCTGTAGCACATAGCAGTGAATATTTAATTTACAGGCTTGGGCAGGTGTAAAAAAGTAGTCAGCTAGCAGGCAGAGTATTTCTATAGTTTTATTTATTGAAAGACAGAGGTCAAAATGTATAGTACATCAGGTTATTTATTCAAATTTTTTTTTCTGTATTATGTAACAAATAAAAACATCTCAATCAAAATTGGGCATTGGTACAAAAGGAGATAAAGGAAAAGGAAAAGGTTAAAAGGAAGAATTCAGAAACAAAGGTTTAGGTAAAAGCGAATAAAAAAAAAAAAAGGATTATAGACAGATGGTGGATGGGGTGTTCTAACATAGACAAATGGAAAAGTTTGGTTGAAAAAATGTTAGGAATTGGGAATGACCAATAGGTAAAGCAATTTTCTTTGGATATCTAAAAGTATTCCTGTTGGAAGATTTGTATGAGCAGTGTGAGGGATTTCTGTCTTTGAAGTCTCTTAGGCTAAGGTTGCTCTTGACAGCTGTGAACCTAACTTTAATCTGTACTAAAAATAAATCTAGAATTTTATGTTTGAAAAATATTGTTACAAATTCTAATAATTAATGCTTAGCTGAGCTAAATTTTACTACTTTCAAATACTGCATTCACTGCTTAATTGTATGTTTACAATAACGTTACAATAGTTTGTTTAGTCAAGTAAGTGCACTTTTGGATAAGCAGAAGAAACAAAACAAGACAATAGTTACCCTTTCCAGTTTTACTTACTATTTGTACATGAGATATAAAGTCATTACTTTCGTAGCCTACCTGAAGATGAAGAGCTTGGAGGCTTTCAGGGAGTGGCAGTGGAATGTGATCCAAGTTATTGTCAGTGATGTAAAGATGTTGCAGTTCATGCAGATCCTAGAGGATGAAGGAAAAATGCAGGGGAAATGTTAGAAATTTTTGAAAATCTCTAGTTTCAAATCTATCACTGCGATGATCATCACCACACACTAACACATTTTCTTTTAGCATGATATGGTTGAAAAGGCAGAAATTGAAAGACAGTCACGAACTTTGATTTGCACAGGCTGAGAACTGTTGCTGTTAAAGATTAGGTGTTTGGATGAAAATGAAGGAAATAAATTCTTTGAAATATCTAGAGACTTAATAATTAAAGTGTCATTTCAATGATATTGCTCTAAAGTGAAATTACTGCCTCTTCCAAACATTATGCAGAAAGACTTCCTATTCTGTCTGGTTTCTTGCTTTTGTGACAAGCTTACTCAATTTTGCAAAATTGTATTGGTGTTGAAGCAAATTATAACTGCATAGGAAATATCTGAGCTAAAAATAAATTTCTCATTCCATTTGATAAGGTAAATAACTTTCTCCCTTGACTTAGTGGAAGAAGCAGATTCATCTGGTAATTAATAGTAAGACACAAACTTGGCTAGGTCAATAATGCTCATCAGAATACTGCCATTTTCCCCCTTTTTACACACACAAGTTATGATGGTAAATAACTACTCTTTGAATGCAGTGCCCTAGTTTAATTCCTACTGACAGAACTGTGAGATATCAGGGTGAAGGTTCTTGACAAATATGGAATATAAAGGCTGAGACTCCTTCATGGCTAAAATTAAGACAGTGCAGAAGAAAAGGGTGCTAGGCCAGAGTCTTGATTTGGGAGGCTGATTTTTATCTGACATTCCTAATCCCAACACTTGACTTATCTTGGGCTAGAAGAAAATACCTGATTCAGTAACTGCTGTTGGTTACTTCATTAAGAACATGTCTTCTAAAGGAGAAATTCAGAGATGGGTGGTTACAACTACCTTCTTGGATGCAACTGAATAGTGCACATGAGCCAGGTCTAACATATGAAGCTAGCCTATATTCTATAATGACTTGAGATTTCACATGCAATTAGGAGCAGTACATGGCTGCTTCTCCCCACCAAAATTCTCGAGGGAGGATGATCAATCAGTGGTTCCTATTTCCCTGCTTTCCAAGGTGGAAAGGAAGTATGTACATTCATTGAATACTCTAGTAAGTTCCCACGTAGATACATGGCAGAGTAAGTTTGAAGCAGCAGCATCCATAGCTTTGCCCTTCCCTCTTGCCTGCTTGTAAGGCAACATCAAGCAGCTTTCTGGAGTCTTGCTACTCATGTAGGTAGTTGATTCATAGATACAGACATCATGTGCCATTGCATGTGTTGTGTGGATCTTTGCAAAGAGGAATAAAAAGGGTTCTCATGTCCAGCTAATAGTGCTCGTAACATCAGGCTCTATCTTTATAGATTAGCAAGCAGACAGCACAGTTATTGTGCCTATAACCTCAATGGTTTTACTACTTTAGAGGGACATTTAGGCTGCTCTTCTGACCACATCCTTTGGAGAGAGGAAGAAAATATTTTCCCATCAAACCCAGACTTACTTTAAATGCCTCATTAGGTATTCCTTTGTGACCAAGCCTGTTCTTACTAACATCGAGGAATGTTAAGGTAGAAGGTAACTCAGGGAGTTGCCTTATCCTATTGTCACGGAGCACCAGCTCCTCAAGTTGGGGCAATCTCCGGAAGGCATCTTCATGGATCTCTGATATAAAGTTTGCAGTCAAATCAATCCTCTTCAAATTGTCTGGCAGAGAAATAAGATAAAACAACCATCTAAGAATGTATTTCCTGAACGTTTTAAAAAAGAAACAGGCAAATGGGTTATTTATATTACAGGTGAAGGGTCTTGAATCAGATCCATTAGGGACCCACGATGTGATAGCTCTGTCTCTCTGTATATAATGCAATAATCCATATTTGAACAGTTCTCCTAAGAAAGGAGACCAACATCTCCTTCTCATCCTGTTTAGAATTGCCTGTATCTTTCAGAGAAAGATTTTAAAGTTAAATGTTTCAAAGTTTCTGTGTGTTCTGGGAATCTTTGAAAGGGTTCTCATTTGATTAAAAAAAATTTAAAGGGAAATAAACATATTCTTTACTACATTGTTCCACATTTTTTTTTGTATATATATTCAACAGTTTCCTCTATGTAAGAAATTTGATATGTTGGCTTTTTTCTAAAATACACTCAAACATGTTTTTCCAGTCAAAAAAAGAAAATTAAAATTATTTTTGGAGAAAGAACAATGCCTAAATATCAGTGCATTAATATGCATTAATTTTAAATGCATTATTCTGTAGCTTACTTTTATTTTCCACCCAGAATTTTTTTCATGGTTATTTTAGTTTCGTTTTTTATTTTATTCTTATGCTAGCAGTTAATTTTAGCCTAAAAAAATTTTCTCTCTTCTTAGTATTTATCCCCCTTGCATATTTTGCATACCGATTCTGTTCCTTCCCAATCTTCATCATGGTTTGAGCAAGCCAAGCCCTTATAGTTTTCTTTCATAAAAGGATCCTTGCATTTCCCTGAATTATTGTAGTAGCCTTTTTTTTTGGCACTGATTCCACACTTCTCATAATTAAATAAATAAGCATTAGTTACACAAAGTTATGTCTAAAACCAAAAACAAAGAATGTGGCTTGATATTCAGACTGTTGAGTGTATAGCAGTCCCTATCGGTAAGCAGGGTAGGCTTAATACTTCCTGGACAATCAGATGACTTTAAGAATTTCAGGTAGGAAATGTGAAAATATAAGCTTCCTAAATAGCCAGTTTTAGGCCACAAATGGTTTTGGATTAGTACCTTTAATTTGCTGAAGATTTTCCTAGATAATTCTGGAGTAAACCAATGAACACAGAATTTAAAGGTAAAATTTAAAGATAAAATTCATTTCAAAGAGATACTTTGCAAATATTTGGGAGTATGTCTACCTGCGAACTTGTTTTATTTAGGAAAACAGTACTTTCTAATATGCTACAAAATTTCCATTAGGTTTGGGTTTTTTTCCTACCTTTCTAAAGCTGTTTACAAGTAACAACAAAAAGATGAAGGAATGTTGTTACTTTTAATAATTAAAAAAATTGACAGAAGATCTGCATGTGAAGTATTGACCTTTACATTCAAAAGCAGTCAACCAGTTTTCCATATGTGCATTTATGTGTATGATCCTACCATCATCAAATATTACATAAAATGAATCACTGTCTTAGATTAGTATGAGTAAGAAATAATAGAAATTAAAGCTAATTGCAACTTTACTCCTATCCATACTTAAGTTAGAAAAGTCATTTCTGTTGATCTTCCTGATTCTGTTGTAGCGTGAGTAGAAATACATAGTTTTCTTAGGCAATGGTGGAACAGCACCAAGCTCGTGATCATCACAGTAGACTGTGGTCCCCAGGCATGTACACAAAAGGCAAGTAGGAAGACCTATCAAAGAATTTAAAATAAAACAGATTGTCACCAAAAAATTAACAAAAATTATATGTAAATTACTATAAAGATATGGTCACTTAAGCATATAAAATTTTGTCTATGATAAATTTCATTCCCATTCTGTTTTAATCACCACATCATATAATTACAACAAGAAAGTTACTAAATTCTGCTTAAAACTATTTTTTTTCTGCCTATGCCTACTAGAAGATCATTTAACTTTTTCTGATACAATGTTTCTCAGACCATAACAATCGAATATTGAGTGACAGCAGCCAACAAAAGATCCGTTTCCCCCTAAACTGGCAAATGTGCACTTCCATCTAGATGGAGAAATACAGCTGATAACTGCAACTTGCTATGATTTCCTAAATTTGGTTCTGTAAATAGTACCTCTGAACAACTTGTAAGGAAATCTCCTACACATGTATGGAGAAGAATCTCAGTTTCCTTTGCATGTTTTTAATTACATTTTCTGATTCAGTGATTCAGCATCATGAAAAATGTCTCTATCAGTCTGAATTAAGGTAACTTGAAGACCAAGTTAAAAAAACATTTGGTTACCACCAGAAGTTCATGAAAATGAAAAATTACGGTATTTCATCTCGGTCATAGAACTGTATGAATACAGTGAATTTGGAAGTTTCTTTTGATGATACTGTTCAAATTTGGTGAGAAATGTGACACTGACTGGTTTGTCTGAATGTCATTTTTAGTAGGAAAAGTTTTTAATTGCTACATATGTTGAAATTTTGATACATCTTTTCTTTGATTATAAGTTAAATCAACATACCTGTTTCTCAGCTTTTAATCCCATAAAAATACTTTTCTGTTTCATGGTTTCCTCCTCCTTGTAGAAGATGGCTGGTTGTTTTTTTTTCTGGTTACTTTATAGAATAGTAGCATAATTAATGACTATGAAAATGTTTTTCTTGCAGATGAGGTTTTTTTCCAGATCAGTTGTGGCTACATGGAAAATTTGCCTTCTTAACTTGTGTCTATTACCAACAGGTAGCGTTAACTAACTGAAGGGCAGACTATATATGAGGTATCTTTTCAGGCAAGGTTAAAGGATCAGTGACCGGAGTACTCTTTTATTTGAGAATCTCTGCTTGGGCATCCAGGAATAACATTTCTGGAAGATAAGACTCTTTTTGTACTTTCCTTAACTTCCTCTACAGGACAGTTTAACTACAGGGAGCAGCCTGACACAGGGAAAAAATAAATTGTCACACCTTGAACCATTCCAGTAAATCTAGGCCTAAATGAATGTAGAGTTTAGGATGGTTGACATTTTTTCAAAATATTGCAACATAGTACAGGAAAAGAGCTTCTGCTTCTGTCCTTTTTTTTTTTCCCCTATTTTTTCTTGGAGAAGTGGTATTTGTCATCTATAGTTGTTGTACACTGAAAAAGGACAGAGGTATGGGAAGGATTCAAAAAGATATCAACAGGAATAATCAACTTGGCTTGTAGTCTTCTGTCTAGTACCAAGCCAAGAACAGCAGCAACATCTGACAGGAAAATATGTTGCTGAAATAGACAGACACAAAAAAAGTCTGATTTGATATATTACAGCCTTGAGCCTCCCATGAATGTCTTTAGTTGATGCACTAGTTGATTTGCTTCAGTGCTTAAAAATGTTGGCAGATACTGAATTCATAGTATGTAATATTTACCTGAAATGTTTTGCAACATCCTGCAGCTTTCAAAATTTAATAAAATTCTGTGGTTTTTTTCAGAACTCTCCTGTGAAATTCTCATTTCCATTCTTGTTTGTCTTGACATCAGTCTACTTCTTTTTGCCTGGTCAAGGCTCACTAGTAATAGACTAGGAATGATTAACTTCACTGAACACACAATTTGGGAAGCATGAACTCTTGTTTGGGTTCCCCCCCCCCCCCCCCCCCCCATTTCATTTGTCTTCTACGGCACTCAGTTCTAGTGTTAGACACAGTAAAAAGTAGGTTGTTTCCTGTTGTTGTATGTTGATCACCATACAACACAAAGACCCATCACAGCAGCAGATAACTCTAGTGAGTTTCAACTACAAGAAGTAGTTGGTAACAAATGCTAATTATTAGCATCACAATATGGGGGAGAGGGACAGATTGTGTTTTACAATTTTAATTCCCCTGCAAGGTGTAGAAAGTTCTTACATCGCTATATCTAGTTAGAACAGAAAATCAGCTTCACTCAAAATTTCTAAATACCTCCCTTAAGTTTCAAAGTTTCTAGTTTTCATCGTAAAAAATTCTTCAACATTTTAACTACATTTGTATGAACACATTTATAAAAAACATGTAACAAATCAATATAAAATAAAGATTGTTGGTAATGATATTGAAATCTAAGTCACTAAAAAAGTATTGGTAGCATTTGTCAAACATTAGCAAATTTTTAAGTTGTAAGCATTTAAGTGTTAAGTAAATTTTTCTTTGGAAAAAATCTTCATTGGTGGACAGCTATTTTCATAGTGGAATAGTATCGAAATGTTTTGACTAAGCATGTGTCAGACTTCAGAGCATTCAAGATAGGCAGGTGATACCTCCTCTTCGGTAAGAGAGGTAGACTTTCATAAGCAAGCAAAGTGGGCTCACTCAAAAGCAAAGCTACACACATTAAACTTATTTCTCATTCTTACTAACCATCTTGAGTTTGGGGTCCAAGAACCCCAGATCCCTGTGCTGAAGACCCATCAATTAATTTTGGTGTTGATGCTTCCTCCTCAGGTTCTTCTGTGAATGGTGCAGAAGAATAACTCTCTTGAATTATAGAAGGTAGTGCTGTCCCAATCTCTGTCTAGGGAAAATTAAGAGGGAACAGGAAATGTTACTGTTTACTTCCACTGGCAGCTGTTTCTCTTCCAGTTGTTCATATTCTCCCACTAGAGGTCATATATGTTCTGAGGTTTAGAGCTTGACCTGCATTTTATCTGGCAGCTGTAATGAATTCTGATGGTGTGTAAACAATTCATGAAAGTCCAACATGCTTATTCACTTTTTATCTCAGTGTTTTAAATGTTTTGTTGTATGCACATATGCATAGGCTTCATTAGTGAGAACAAGTACTAACAAAGTGCTTTTTCCACATTTATTAAAGTCAAATTAGATGTGTTAAAAATTGTTATTTTCTGTACGACGAATGGAAATTTGCTGTGAAGCGTCAAAAAGATGTGAGTCAAATGACCATAAAATTGTAAAATGTACCAGCATAAATCCACATCTAATGTAGCTGTGCAGGCTCTGTTTTAAGAACACTAACATGCTTTAAAAATCTTATTATCCAAGAATTCTGAGGTCTAAGTTCACATACTACTTGCTAATATGTTGGCAGTGGTTTTGTCAAATTTTTTTTTCTAAATCTGAATAACAGAAGGCTCTGGTTAGCCTCATTCATCAGTGGCTGCATTATGTAGTATGAAAAATTAATAATATCTATTAAAAAATTAGATAAAATCTTGATTTAGAAAAACCCTGTAAAATTTGGCAGATCCTTTCATGCATGGAACCAGAAACCTTACTTTTTCTTCTCCACTCAACATAATTCATCATACCAGTAAATTTTATAGTGTTAACTTTAACTCTAAAGATGCTGTATTTTGCCATATGACAACTTCAGGATAAAAATGAAGGTATAGCAGTTTTCTTGCATCATATCACCCCTCATAAAAAGAATATTGCAAACTTGCCAGGCTTGTTGCAGAAAGGCCTGTGTTTGCAAAGAGGCAGAGTGGTTTACTTCAATCACCCAGACAGTGAGAATCCACCCTAGCTGTGTGACCTTTGCAAGTTACTTTACCACTGTACCTTGATTTCCCCATGTGTAATAATGTTGTTTGACCATGCATGGGCCTCCTTTGAAAATGCACTTTTTATTTTTTAAATCTCAGACAATGAATTAGTGTCCTTATATGGCTTCGCATGTCTGAAGTACTGTTTAAAAATTAGGTATACATCCACCCCTGTGGGTGCTGTACCCCTATGCTGCAGTTAACACTCCTTAGACTATATGTAAGGCATGACCAAAAATTAGGAATTTTGTCTCAGCATCTTTATTCCAAGTGCAAAGGCACTGAAGCCTAAAATTACGCATTAATAAAGATTTTCCTCCAATGCAGCCTTCTAGCACAACAGCACCATAAAACTGTTGAATCCTGAGTTTTTCACCTGACCAAACATCTCCTTTTCTGAGATCATTCCACAGCTACTGCTGGCTTTGCTGTCTCCATGGAGAGCCAGTTGTTGAAATCACTCATACTAGTGCTCATAAATTCTAGTTGTGAAAGACAGGTAAAAGTAGATTGCATCTGGGCTGGACAAGTGGTTAAGAATTTTTAAATTAGGCTTTCTATGTACACTCTACAAGTTAAAGGAACCAACACACCTGAGATCTGGGTCCCAAGCAAGAGCAAAGCTTCTGCTATATTCTGATCCCTATTTGAATCTCTTAGCTTAACTATATAATATTCAGCAAGTAGAGATATTTTTATCTTATTATTCCTGGATAGGATAGATTTTAAATATATTTATGTGAAATATTTATATACATTCATAAGTGTACATATATCTACCACAATTTTGGAAGAAAACACTTTACACTTCATAATAGACTGTGGATCTTGCAGTGTAGCTATATATCATTACTAGCAGTACTAAAGATTTTGATCCTGGACTGCCCGAGAACATCTAAATAACCATCTAAAATCTACTTTTTTGCTTTAAATTCTATCATGGCCATAGGTTCAAATATTTTGCATCAATTAGTTTCACTGAAGACAGAGAATATGGAAGCAATGAAAAACCAGACAGTGCTCTGAACCTCACAGACTCAGATTTTGACTGAGCGCACTTCAGGTTCTCTGTATATTCTTTAGCTGAATTCCAATAAACCATAGATACTCTCACTACACTAGGGTTTACAGATAAAAATGTTCTGGTGCAGTTACTAGGATCATAACTTTGCAAAATGCAGGGTGATCAAGTGAGCAAAATGAACTTCAGTTGAACTATGAGAGAGTAACCTGTTGGTGAAAGTAAGAGTAAGGATGTACCTTGTTGCTTTCTGCAGACAAATACACAATGTTCCCATCTGCAGCACTGACAGTAAGACAGCTTAACCAAGAATGGACTTGGGGACAAATCAAAAGAAGACTTTGGGAACAAAGGAAATGGGACAGATGTTCTCCAAATGGAGGAAGCCTAGAGGGAGAGATGCATTCCAGACTTTTATTGACCCAGGGTAGTACCGCACTAAAGTGCTTTCACATGCTGTCTACTTCTTCACCAGTTTTGTGGAAATCAGATAAGAGTCCGTGTCCTGAACTTTGGAACAAAATCCAGAGACCTATTAATGGTTCTGTATGCATCTTTTGTTGCAGTTCTACTGAAAATAATATTCAGAGAATATTCAAAGAAGAATATTTTCAAGATATGGTTTGTAAATAGGCTTCAGACCTAAGATAATGTTCCTTTCACTTGTCATGGGATTTGGGTCATCTACACTGACTGCCACTTCTCCGAATATTTGAGGGCATCTTTTATGGAACTTACTATCTTGGGATTTATTATTTGCTTTATGCTTTCTCAGGTGTTCTTAGCTGATTAATCACTGTAGCTGTTGGGTACCAAAGCAAAGGTATTAACTTCCAGTAATTCTGTTTCTAGGCTGGTATCTTTCTCTTATTACAGGATGTTATCTAGTTTTGGAGATGCACTGTTGAAAGCCTCCCCATAGTCTCCTTGCCAATGTGCTAAATCTGGGTTCTTGAGAAACTGTTCCAAGCAGTTAGCACTATCTATTCAGTCTCCTGCACCAGTTGTGACTGTCATAAAAAATGCCAGTTATTAGAGTGAATTTAATGATGTTGCCATTTTTACACTGGTAACAGAGTAGGAGTTCACTGATACGTGCTTATTACATACCAGACCCAGAGCACGAGCAGTATTTCCTTGCTGTACATAGATTGGACTTGAACCAGTAACCTAAAGGTAAAAGTCTGTTTCCCATTATTGGTCATCTGATCCATGCAGCTTTCTATCTTTTACATATTTGATAAATCATGCAAGATTGTAACAAGACAAAGATGTTTCTTGGACTATATACTGAACAGAATGATCCTTCATCTTCCAGATGTTTGTTTATATTTGGCAACATGCACTTTACTAAAATTGAAACAGAAATGATTCTATATTACTTAATGGTATTATTATCCATAGGGGTTTTTTTGGGGTGTGGGAGTGGGGTTGTATTTCCTTTGCTACTCTAACATTTTTTATGAAAAATCACAAAGCAGGAAGAATAATGTAGAGAAATAAAATAAAGCATGTTTCTCTTTGCCAATAGTTGCAAGTCTTCAAATCATAATCAGCCTTCCAAGCCAGATTTAATACCTGGCATAAGAAAACACTGAAAGAGAATCACATCACCTACCTTTAGCCATCTAACTATGTGGTTAATAGTTACCCTACTCTGTCTTTGGAATGATTCAAGAGATTTAGAGAATAGTAGTGCGGAATAGTAGCCACAGAGCATGCTGAAGGAGAGTGATATGATATCTTTCCTAAGATTGCATGGAGTATCTCTTTTTCCCCCTCCTATATTCATCAATGTGACTATATTTACAAATGAAACTGCCTAATGTGGATGGACAATTTAGAGATACTTTCAGACCAGAAAGTTACAAGAAATCTGAACATATCAATGAGTGATAAAATGCAATTGGTAAAAGTCAGCTTGTAACTTCAGTCACCCATGGGTTAGCCATTTAGTCTATGCTAGCATCTTTCTCAGTCAGCAGAGTGCAAGATGAAACTTCTGAAAAGCACCTCCAGCCCCTGACCACAGATGCTTCTTTTAGATTCAGCTCTTTAGGTATCTCTTACCATTGGCTGAAAAGGAGGGGAGAGAAATGAAAAGGTTTTTAAGATTAGAAACAGCTCAGGAGGCTGAGCTGTGGAAAAAAAAGTAAGACGAAGGAGTATCTGTGGGCTAGGAGTCAGCAGGGGTGGGACAGATTAAAAATGTAGATGAGAGTAACTTGGACTATGGACTCACGTAACCTATGCAAAGTAATAAAATTCAGAAAATAAAGAGATTTAAAGAGGTAAACGGCAAGACTGGAAGCCACCAGTTGCCACATTTTTCTTCTGAGGTGGTGTGATTCCAGTGGCAGATTTTTTTTTTGTTTTATATCTACATCTTTTGGGATCAATGTTGATATATTCACTGTAATAAGTTTAAATCTAAAGGAAAATCTGAAGTGTGTACTGTTTCAGAGCTTCTTTTACTATAAAAAACATGCTTAAAAAGATTCAGAACTTAAAAAGCGATATTATAAACTTGAAGGGACAGTTGTACCACACACTGACCCATCAAAAGGATCCAGTTTCCCCCATAGCTGTTCTGAAACTACCAAAGGCTTACAAGAAAATGTCTAATTATGGTAGAGGTTTTTGGTTTGTTTTCCTTTCCAAAAGTGTCTCACACTTGTTTCTTCTTGCATTTTGCATTTAAGGTCTCCTTTTCTCCTATTGTTCTATCTTAAAAATAAATCTGTGAGGCGTTGCATGTTAATGCAATAACTACTTAGACTACAAGTTGTAAGGCTTAGAGAAATTGACATTTTCTGGCACCAAGCTACATAAATAAGTTATGTGGAGAAATTAGTGTAATAAAACTCAGTGAGATTTTGGGGAGGGTGATATTTGTTTACAAAATTTCGAAGTAAACTGACTTTGCCTACTTGCACTCATTCTCTGAGATTTTAATCACTTGTATGTTTACACCCGTATTCTCCCAGATACCTAAATGCATATGCCTGAGTTGTCTGGCCAGGATCAGCTGTCCCCAACACAAGA
Source organism: Phalacrocorax carbo (assembly GCF_963921805.1). NCBI lineage: Eukaryota > Metazoa > Chordata > Aves > Suliformes > Phalacrocoracidae > Phalacrocorax > Phalacrocorax carbo. The sequence goes on from NC_087513.1 coordinate 49,398,767, forward strand.
CAAGGGACAGAAGCTACTGAGTCCTTTCAGTGCCTTTGGGGTTCTTCTTGGCAAGCATTGAAAACCAACCATTGGACAGGTTTTTATCTCCATTAAGATTCACTAGCTGTTATGGGACAGTCTTGTTCCTCAGAGCCTTGGATACTCCAGCATCCATGAATCTTACGCCAGGTTGCTGCCCATTGCCTCCTTTTCCTCATTGGGAATGTGATTTCAATGTGTCTAACATGGAAAGGAATGGTATATATTATATTCTTCAACCTTATTTCCTGTCTGCTGGTGGTAGGATGAAGGGTCTTCACTGAGAAGTTATCTGTGCTGTGACGTTATCAGGGTGCAGGACCTTTGATTTTGGCATAAAGAACACATTCCTCAGTTTTGCTGCTGGGAAGAGTGTACTGGAAGTGGTACAGTCGGGTCCAGCGTCCTTCGTTATCAATGCAGGCCATTCTTTTAACCCTTTAAGCCTTCTAATTTTTTTTTAAGTTATTTTGTTGTTTCTGCTGGGTTTTAGACATGCATGCATACATAAATTTCCATTCATACTTTAGTCAGACCAACCTTAATGTTTAAGATACAGAGCTCTAGAGTTGTAACCCAGTTCCCCGGAAATTTATGTCTATGGCTTCTGCCTTGGAAAGTATAGGTAGACTCATGTTCTTACAATTAGTCTTAGAAACAGAATTGGTCTTTTCAGCACCTTCACCACAGAATATCCTTAAGTTTCTTTTCTCAAAATCAATTGTTTCTATGTCATGTCTGATTTTAGCTGAGTAAAACCATTTATGTTGCACAGCATTGCTACAGAGATTTTACTTACTAGTTCTGTTGTCTGAGAATGAAAAGTCTGTATAAATGGAGCTAATCTGGATTTCCATGAGCGCAAATGAAGTCAGTCTCATTCCAGCACTGCATTTGAAATTATAGATTTTATTTCTAACATTCTGCTTTGAGGGCTCTGTAATATCTGAGTTAGCCTACAGCAGACGCTTTTCTCTGGAACAGTGCTGAAGTTTTGCAAGACATTAAATTTCAAAGAGAAATATGCCAGTTTTAGAAATCAGAACAGGGATCTGTGCACTATTATAAAGCACAAAAGGACTGAAAGCTAGTCCCAGCTATTTAATGAAGATTTCCACAGAAGCTCCTGCTGATCCAAGCCACAAAGTAGACATACACAGCCAGACAAACAAAGCTGGAGATCACTCAGATGACCAGAGATATTCTGGTAGAATATCCACCAGGAATTTTGTCAATCCTCAGACCTGTGGTAAGGAGCTGCCTCAGCTGGACTTCCAGAGCTCGCTTTAAAGGAGGTCTCAGGGTCTCAGGCATATTTCCTCATGCAGTCCAGGCAGACTGGGCACTGCTGGACCTGAAATGCTTTTGCCCAGTTCACCAGCCTGGCTTTTCCTAAATGCACTGTGATTTCTTTGAATCTGAACTACAACCAGTGTTAGAACCATGAACAAAAAGGACCAGATTCACTTCATTTTACTTCAGACATTGAATTTAAGAGTCCTATTTAGTAGCTTAGTCTCCTTACACTCCCAGTGCAGAGAGTGGAGGAAGAGCACTTCCTGAGGGTGGTTCAGCACACGTATGTTTTGAATTAACTTCCTGAGGTGCCTGACTATCTTCCTTTGGCTGTAAAGAAGACCATATAAAGGCATCCATATTTTTTACCAGACATCAAGGCCAAAGTCTGGTGTCAGATCTGCCCTTCCTCTTATTCTACAGCTCATAATACAAAGAATTTTAATCTGATTTGATCCAACCCAGTACATGCATGTAGCCTGCAGTGATAACAGATGTAGGGCTCACAACCTGCTATATTTCCAGAACTAGAGAAATTTCTAATAGTTTAGGTCTATCTTCACAGAGTGGACTTTTATGCTATATAGGAATGTCCTGTCAGTGTAAAGTCAATTAACATTTAATGACAGGTCCAATATATGAATATGGGGCAAGGAAGAAAGTCCTGAGGAGAGGGGCATGGGTGTGCTGCATTCACTGCCACTGGGAGGGACATTCTGTATCATAAAAATAGGCATTGCTACACAACCCTAAAAATGAGGAACATCAATATCAAATAAAGAATAATAATGAGAGAACATTTTTTCTGCACATCAATTATTTTTGTATTTCCTACTTTTTCTTGAACATGTCTGAACTCTATGTCCAGGATTGATAGCTGCAGCTATTTTATCCACAGCTACTATATCCCCTTCTATTAATAAGAACTAAGTCGGGAGTGGAAGTTGAAAAGCAGAAATTGGAAGCTGGTTCAGGCTAGATCTCCTGTAAAGAAAGCCAGCGCCAAAACCACTCTTTAGAAATAACATTCAAAGTAAATTTTCAATCCCCAGAATTCTGTGATGTCACAATAGGGATTGTGCTGCTATGAAATATATACAGTTACTGCAGTACCATTTCTATACTATTTTTTCTTTAAACAAAACAAAATAAAAATGGTACAAGTCATTAAAAGCAATAACTATGCTGATACTAGTGGATAGTCCACCACTTCTTTAAGCATCTAACAGGATACTAGGTTGCACCGAGGAATCTAGGGAAAGAAATTCAGAGTTCTACTTGGCTAACTCAGGTGCCTGATACACATCGTGCAGCTAAGAATTCAGGCAGAAATTTCATTAGAGTTTTACAGTTGTGCGTGTTCTGAAGAATTTATTGAACTATCTGTCTCACACGTAAGGCTATTTCTGTAGGGAATGAAGCATTCCTGCACCTAAGTAATTCAAAGAACCCATCTGCTTAAATTTACACACCTGTTTTACTCCATTTCATTTCAGATGAAAAAAAAGGTGCTGGTTCTCCATTCATCCAAGAAGCAAGAGAGCTGAGATATAAGTTGCTAGCCAGAGGAGGCTGGCACCCCAAAAAATCTGTGTTCCAGAAGTCATCCTAACCACCAAATGGGGGCCAGAGGCAAGTTTGGATTAGATATTGAAACAAAGCCAGAATACATCCAAAGAGGCAAAACTTGATGGCAAGAGAAGGAGAACAAGCCAAAGGAAACATTATTATGTAGCCTAAAATGAAAGGAACTGAGACCTGGGACCCTTTCAAAGGATTGTTAGTGTCCCATGCATTTGACAGTCACTAAAAAAGAACAAAGTTAGAAATTACTCAAAGCAGAACCACAACACTCCCCCCTCTGAGCTGTGTACGAAACCACACTCTGGATTCTGTTTTGATTGGCTCTAAAATGATTCTTATCTTAAATTATTTTTAAGTGGGATAAAAATGCACGTTATTTAGTTTAACAGTGTTCAGAAGAAAAATATAGCCATGAGTGTACTTTAGGAATTTGGGGTGATTTTCTAAAATATCTGTAACCTTGTTTCATACCCCACATCAGTAGGGATGATGCACATTACTTCTTTCTGGAAGAAGCCACAAAACTGGAAGTCGGGGGGATGAGGTAGGGGGGGAAGTCACCTCTCTCACAGGAAGTTCAAACACTGTGATAGTTACTCTTAAGCAAAGAGCCCTAACTGGACCAATCTATGTGTTTTCAGACCAGGACAACTGCTTTGAGAATCTTACCCAGTCTGAGGCAAGAAGGATGCAGTTAGTCTGTTCAGCTAAGGTAGTGGTAGATAATGGCAAGCCCAGTATCAGAGTTTTAGGTGCTTAAGAATGTCTTAGCCAGTTCACTTAGCCTCTATAGCATTTCAGGTAGGTAAGTGGGCAAGTTGAACTCTTCTTGAATTTTTGTACTAGAACTCAGGGGCTACCATGCTATTTCAAATCCTTCCTTTTCATTTTGTGGTATTTCTGCTATTTGCTTTTGCTATATGACAAAATAGTTGAAACACCACTCAGGTATTTCATGACTATTTTTTATTCTATGGAAAAGTTCACCTTTTGTGAAGACATCTGTGCAGAAGCATATGAAATCAGTTATGAACAGTCAAGTGAATGTAAGAGCTGTAGTCCAAGCCCTTCTGAAAAAGTAGAAAATTTCTTATTTGGGGAAAAGCTTCAAACAGTAAATTAAATTCTCTTTTCAAGTATGTAGTTATCTGACTTCTACATTACTTGTACCAACTCATAAGTTTTTAAACAGTGTATACAACATGTTCTGAAAAGTCATTGCATATCTACCTTGAAGTCTTATTTAATCAGATACCTGCCACAAAGATAGAAACAGCAGTGTAAGCCTTTATTAAGTCTGCATAATGGCAAGGAGGAGTTCTTGCAAAAATAAGGTCCATCTTCGTGTATGTTATGGTAACAGCAGAGATGCTTTGCATGTATGCACACATATATGTAAGTGAATGGGTGTGTATGACTCAAATTCTGAACTTTGTGCAGGCACCTGAATATCCTATTATCAGTTTGCTACAAATTCAACAAGCTAATGCAGGATCAAATATTAGGCTTTCATGGTGTTTGTTTCAGATTTTTTTGTGTGTGTGTGTGGATTGTACTTTCCAGCTCACCTGTTCTGTCTACACAGAGTCAGGGTAACCTATATTCAACTCCCTTATTTTGCTGCTTATTCAGTGCTAGGATAGCTCCCTTGCTTCTCAGCCTCACAGCCTAATTTACTGATGAAAATATTTTTCTGCTACCCCTCTATTTTCACTTCTTATTTTTCTAACTTACCTTCTCCTACCTGCAGGAAAATGGAATGGTTATATTTAACAAGCACTGTAATCAAAAGTTTGCAATATGATTTTATTAGACGTTAGTAGCTAATGTACATGGGAATCCCTCTCCACAATTTTTTTTTCTCACACACTATCCAAAAAGTGTTCTAGTTTCAAAGAAGGAAAAACTCTGAGTCTTCTGTTTTACCAGCAAGAAGCTTACACAAGAATGCCTTTGACAGTCTGGATTGATTATTTCCATTTTAAAGAAGGAAATCTGTCTTTGTATATGTTTGCAGAGCAGCTGGGACAATAAAGACCCAGTCTTGACTGGGACTTCTGGACCCTATAATGATATAAATATTCATTGAAAATAATAAATTACTATGAAGAAAAGGGGCAATACAGCAGCTCATGTTTATATTGTTTTAACTGTCAACCTTTTCTTCTTTTCTTCTGTGCGCAACCTTTGCTGTTCTTCTTTACACTGCCTTTATCTCGATTCATGAGTTTTTAATCTTAATTTCTCCTCTTGCCCCTCTGAGGAAGACGAGTGAGAAGGATGCTTGATGGGCACATGGCAGCCAGCCAAGGTCAACCCAAAACAATAGATATCCCAAGAGAATGATTCATACTTCTCTTGGAGGATGGTCTTGAGATGCAGCACCTAATTTTAGCCAGATAAAATGAGCAGGTGGAATCCCTCCCTAATTACCTCTAGGTCTTTCCTAATTTTGGTGGTTACATATTGAATGAGTGATTACAATACCCAATGCGTAGCATTCTGGAAAGGACATACCAACATAGGTGCTTTAGTTTAATTCCTTAAGATGATCAGGTGCCTATTCGCTATTGAAATCAACAGAAGCAACACACTGAACACATCTGAAGTCCTAGAACCAGTCAGTCTCCTGGACCTGCTGAAAATCAGTTGGACGCACAACCTTGGAAAAGTTTGCATTTCTCGAATGAGTCTAAAAAGTATTAAACAGAGTGATTTATATTTGCCCATAACTGAATTTAAAATCTTAAATTGAATACAGGAACAACAGAAAATGCTGTTTCTTTTTTTCTCCGCTATTTCAGAAGGCTAAAGACATGAATCCGAGTTCTGTAAAAGGAAATGCAGGCCTTAAATCAGGCCCTAAGGAGTTACACAAGCTGGATCTAATGAAGGCCTGCTGTTTGTCTGGGTCTCTGTGGTATTGCTCATCTTTTAAGCTATGCATAATAAAAGCTAACCTGTGACCTTGCAAAAAATACTGGGTTTTACACATAGAGCCACTTGTGTAGTTCATATCTTTATGATCACAGGATCATAAGGAGGAAATTTGTAACCCCACTCAAGAAATCAAATATATTCTGTTTAACATTTGAGTGGTGTCAATAATACTCCGTGTCTAAAAGATAAATTGTAAGACTGACATGCATGTCTACAAAAGCTGCTTGATTTCTACAGCACTGACCACTCTGAGCTCTCCTGGGTTTAGGGGAATAGTGAATGCTTAGGTTTCTTTTGGGTGGTACATGGTAAGAGGAATGTAAGCAAAAAATATTTTTGGCTAAATATCTAGGAAAAAAAGGCTCTCACACGGAGGTCCATCCATATGCAAAGTAACATTCCTTCCAACTGCTATGATGGATGACCTTCACTTGATGAATTTTAAGAAGGCTGTCTGAAGAGCTTAGTAATGGGAGACAATCCTGCTCTGGAAAAGAAGTTTACAAGACAAAATGAAAAGGCTTTTTGGACTCTGCCTATTCCATGCTTCCCTAAAGAGGGCAACCTGTGGTAGGACCTGTTGTATCTTTTCTTATTGGGTGCAATACTGATCATCCTGAATTTCTTTTCATCTGGAAAAGAACCACAGGAGTCTTGCCTTGTCTCTATCCTTCACTCAGAAACTTGGAAAGGGGCCACCCCATACTTCAGTGTCATAGGATCTCACAGAGAAAGCACAGCACAGGAGAGTCCCACATACCATTCAATGTGTTACTAAGAAATATATTGTTTGAATGAGTAAATCTCTGTGGTGAGGCATGTAAAAAATAGCTGCTTTCATTTCTGGGAAAGAAGCTGTTTCTGTAGGCCTGATAAAAGCTTCACTTTTAAGAGCAAAGACAGGAATTGTGACTTAGGCAATGTGAAATAAAGAGAGCACAAGTATCCAGTGACTAAAAGTGGGGGTGGCTTTATCAGGGAAGAAAGCTCAAGCACATGGGTATGTAAAGCACTTTGGTTCTGCGCGGCACAGGGAAGCAGGCCAAAGGCAAAGTAATTCTTTTAGAGCAAAGTTCTTCTCAGTCATTCTTAGATGAGAAAATTTATTTCCTCCAAACTATAAGGTTCTGGTCCTAGTGCAAACTTTGAGATTATTTTTGTCTCTTCAGTTCTCCAGGTTATATTTATTCTTAAATTGTCTCTGTCCTTTGATTTCAAGACTGCTATCCAATTTTGATCTCACCTTGATGAAAGACTAGTTCCTCTCCCTCCTGCTGCAATCATGAATCACTCAAAGGAACATATTTTCTTGAATTATGTACAGTTACGTGAAAATGTGCTAAAATATTATGTGTAATAGTGATAAAACTGTATTATTATTTAAAAGTTATATTTTTCACTCACCTTCTATTACATTCAATCCTGAATCATACAGTGCACATATTGCCTTCAGGGAAGTTGTGCTCATGTCTAAGCAGCAGGGTGAGATTAAAATTAATGTAGACTTTTAGTAATGTAATGAAATACAGGAGTCTAGTAGGGGAAGGAGGCATTTAAGTCAACAAATGGAGTCCCTTGCTTGTACTGGCAACAATTCTTACTATCTCATACTATAACAGAATTTCAACAGATTTTCTTCAGTAATCTTTCTTACTTTCCTGTTTTTCAGTTCAAGTGCTTTGCCTTTTCTTTTTACTTCCTTCTGCCTGCTTTCCTAACAGAAATAGAAACTACTAGCATTTATAGCCTAAAATACTTGTATTGAACATATCTATTACTATAAGAAATAGCCTCAGTAAACAGCATTTTACAACCTCATTTAATGGGGAACGCTGGACGCCCTACCTCAGTTGCCTCCATGCTTCATCCGGACAGATAAATCATGAGGACAATCTCCAACAGAATTTGTGGCAATGCAACGAGACCTGAGGAACCATGGTAGTTTTCACCCGGTCTCAAAGATTACCACCAAAAAAAACCCACCAGGAAATATTTTGGCCACATTTGTAGATGAGGGGAAATGTGAATGAACTATGGTGTGTTATTAGCACAGAAAACTTTTGATCAACCAAAGGCAATAGCAACCACGAGTAGATTTTTCTGATAAATATTTTTACGGCCAACAAAAACTCATCAGTAGTCACTGCATTTGTGCACTTTGGAAAGATAAAATAAATGAAGTTCTGATTACCTTGAATTGATCAGACTGCTTGTTTTCATCATAAACAAATGGATGAAGCAGCTCTCCAAGCGGAATGTCATAGAACTCAGAATCATAAATTACGGTATCAGTGATAGGCACAGCTCCAACAGAATCGAAGATAAAAAATCCCAGAAAAATATTTACAAAGGTCTGCATTCTGTTTTCTTCTCTGAAAGGGAAAAAAAAAATTGACAAAATATGGGCAATCTGCTATTTGCAAGGACTCTATGAAAACTTAAACTCACAAATACAGTACTTATAAGTATGCAACAATATTTCTGATGGATAACTCTCATTTCTTCATGATGACTCAATGGTTTATTCTGTTTTCCTTCATGAAGAGTCTCTGGATCTGAGAATTTCTGCAGACTGCTTTGGCCATACAAACATTCAGATAATTTAGGAAAGACCTACTGAGTTTTATGGATATAGAAATAAACTGGTCTCAGTGAGAAAGTACCTGAAAAGGTGAAAGAAAGATATATATTAATCTTTTCCCCCTTTCTTCTAACTTCACGTATTTCCACTACACCATTAGAAAAGAACTTCTGAGAAACTAGTCAAAGGCTAAATGTACAATGTAATTTTGTCTTTCTCCTCCACCATAAAAAAAAATATTAGAAAACATAAGGACCTCTTTCTTTGTTGTCCCTGGATGAGCATAATCAAAACACTTTTCACGCAGTAGTTGTTTTGCTGAATATAGTTCTAATTGGTTGAATGGTGTGGCATATTTGGACTATCACTTCTGCATAAGTCTGGGGAGCAAAATAAAAAGTAGTCTGTTTCCTCCATAGCCCTGTAAGTGACAGTACTCCGCATTCGTTCATTATTCAATCAACACCATTTTTAACTTAGTGAGAAATGGTAGCATGGTACAGTCACTTGTTCTCCTTGGAGAATAGAATTGTAAAATTGAATTATCACCCTTTTAAAAGTTCCACGCTAGGCTTGAATATTAGTGCTTATGCATTCCCTATTTCTTCTAAGTGATGTATTCAATTATCATGTAAGATGCCTGACACAAGGCTTTATTCATTCTTTACTTTCACCTTGATTTAGCTACAGGTCCCATTAATTTCACCAAAAGCACGGTGATAATGAGCAGTGCATAAGTCTAATAAATTGTACTCCCCTGTGATGCCATAATACACACACGAAAATATTTCATTTTTAAACTGTAGCTACTTAAAATAGGTTAAGTATAAGAAATGCATGAGACATTTTTTTGAATGTGTGTGCTGAGCAACAGACTGAATTTTAGCTTCATGAAAAGAGGACTTTATGAAGCTGGTTTAGGCATGAGGATATGAAATTCCTCTGGGGATGGTCAGCAACACAAGGCGTTCATTTTTCCCTCATTTGCTTTATTCAAAAAGACTTTTCAGCTGCTACTGGGAGAAGCTTGAGCCACTTGGGCTTGTCTTTGAGACAACTTAGTTGAATTGCACCTTTCAGTATTAGCTTCCAATATTACTAAAGGTATTCTGCTTCAGTACAAAAAAAAAAAAGAAATAAAATTTAGAAAAATGCAACCAATCTCTAAAATAAATGGAAGTGTACTGGAGTTTGGTATTTTTCTGTCATTATATTGTCTGCTGCCTGTTTTTGACAGGACTGGTTTTGGTCTTTTCTTTTACATGTCATTTATCCCAAATGATTCAGCTATAAAGGATATTATCTGTTAACTCCAAATGTCATACTAACATAGCTGGTGTAATATTTCCTTTGACAATTCTTAAATAAAAAAATACTCATTATTCAAAACTATTTTCATTTCACATTCCTTAGAAATAAAAGGGTTTTAAAGAGTATAGGGCTTGATAAGTATTTACTTTTGTATATATATAGGTAAAACCAGCAAATATAATGACAATCTCTGTGAAAAAAAAAATTATTTACCTATGACTATAGTATCTGCACTAACTTGCAGAGTTTGCATGTCTCTGCACTTTCCTTATGTGTAATATATTGGAACATACTGTAATGATATTGGCATCTGCAGTAGCTGTAAGATCAAATATTTTGATGAAGATTATGTGCTCCTCTCACAGGAAGGAACTAAGGCATATCCAGGGAAAAATAAATAGTGTCCTCAATATGCAGCCTTTGAATCATTATTATGCATGATAAAATAAAACAAATACTATAAAAATATTTCCAGCATTAAAAATCCAATTAACTGTTCTAAGAGAGAAGTACCAAAACTTACCTTTAGCTTCCAATGTCTCAAATGGGATGGAGTTACTCAGAATGCAGAGCCAGTGGTATTAGACCCTGACCAATGGCAGTGGCATTCTGGGGCTGTGGGAGGTGGTACTGCTTCCACCCTCAACAGGAGACCTCAGCCCAGGGAGTTTCTCAGACTTCAAACACCTTTATATTTGATTTTTCTGAATCGAATTTTAGGAAGGTCAAACAAAGGTTTATTGTAAGCAAATGGCATTTATTTCATGTCACAGCTTCTTACTGTTTCCCCTCAATTATCTTACTACACCTACCAATATACCAATAACACTCCCAGCTGCATTCCAGAAACATTCTTTGGGTGTCCTGATAACCTAGAAATGCGTATTTTCCACATCCAAAATAAAGGCTTAAGCAAATTGGATTATATATGAATATTTTTTCCTATATGTAACATTTCTGTTTTGGGTCTTATTGTATGTGATGATGTTTAACAAATTTCCATCTGCTCTGGGCATTGTCTCTGGTATTGTCTGGTATGTCTTTAGAGGTACTTTTTTTCCCTTTATTTTTCTGTAAGTACTTATGAGGCAATACTCAGGATCTACTCTATCCAGTATGTTTTCCTTCTGAAGGGGAAATACCGCTTCCTTAGTAAATATGAACTGCTATAATATGCTGCAAATGATAGGCATACACTGTAGTAGCATGCACCTTATTATGCCAGAAAGAGGTTTTACAATGTTCTTAAAAGTCAAGCTCTTTTCCTTATTAATGTTTTTTACTATTATTATCACTTCCTACTTAATTCTGTGCTTACTTTCATATTACGAGTATTTTTTACAAGATACAACCATTCGTCTGAACTTATTTGTCATTCTTCCAACTCTTCAGTGAAATACACCTCCTAACACTGTCAATGTCCTATATTAACAGGAAAAAGCAGAACCCATTCCTTATCCATGGAGGAATATTGGATTCAAGCTGAAGATTCCAATGTGCTAAACAAAGCTGATTTTCTTTGCTTTATATAACTTCCCCAACAAATTTTTGCCAATAAGAAAGCCATCCTCCAAGGCCAAATTTGTATGAGACACTAAAGCATGTGAAGAATTTTAAGCCAGCTCTCAACAATTTGATTGTCCAACATCAAATGCTAGTGCTAGCCTAGGAAATCCAAGACATCTGAAAGGGTTTGGCAGATAGATAGGTCAAAGTGTAGAAGAGCAACAGCTCTGTTAGAAGATAGGTAGAGGATAGGATATTATAGGACATATCAAATGACATTAGGTGTCATGTGCTGTTTTGGCAATTGAGTGGAGCCTGCAGTGCCTTACTAGCTGTGGTAATTTCTAGAACTAGCCTTACAAAGGCTCATGGATGACAGACTTCTTCCTAAGGTAGGTTCAGCATGATTTGCTTCAATGAAAATGGGGGCCTTGAATCATTAATTCAGGTATTTTTAATTTCGTTATTCATAGTCCCTTCCCATGTAAAAGCAGCTTCTTCCATGAAGAATGAGGGCAATAATACAGTGCAAGTACTGCACTGCTGTGTCCTGTTGCTATTCTTTTTTCTTCAGGTTAGTAGCTTTGGCCTTAGTTTACCCCTTAAGTTAGTGATCTAGTTTCTTTCAATGCCTACGTATGCTCCTTCCTGGCAACAAAGCAAATAGCTATATCTTCAATGCAGCAAAATACATCATTTCACCTTCTTACTGCTACACGTAATTCTTACACTGCTTCATGTGCTGAAGTAATTAACATTATTTCACTTTTAAGTATTTTATTTGCTGTTGCGCTTGGTCATTCAAGATTTACTCTTCTAAATCCTCACTCCCAGTATGTCTTCTTCATTTACAAAACATATTCTCTAGACAGGCCCAGTGCGCATTGATTTCACTTGTACAAAAGACTCCTATCTTTTATTCTTTACTGAAGAAAAATTCTTATCTACAACAAATTCTACCTATATTAATGTTTTTTCCTTCATTCTTACACAACTAAGTCGAAATAGACATACTGTGATCTAGGGTCTGAAACTTTTGTATCTTTTGGTCTGTAGATTTACTTTTTTTGTTTTATTAAGACCAATTGAGCTCAAACCACTTCGGCTTTGGATCTTACCTTAACCTTGATTTTAGTGACTTACTGTATCCCTGTCACACTACAATATGCTTTGCTGGTCTTGTTTTCCAAAAACACTGAGCAAGTTAAATTAATTGAAGACAAATGTTAACTTAAAAACATTGATATTGCTTTTATTTTTTGTTAGAGCTATGGGAACTTATTTGAAAAAAGGATATAATTTATACAAAACATTTTACAACCTTATGACAATGATGTTTCATATGGCACACAAATTTTGCCAATAAGAGTCAAACAAAGGAAACATTTTTGTTTGTCTCAATTTATGTTTTGAAGAACCAGACCTTGGAGATCAAGTGGTATATCTGTAGAGGACACACCTTAGTTGATGTTGGAATTAATGTCTGGCATTTTGTTTAACTTTGGATGTTAGAAGTCCTGATGTTAACAACCCTAGAACAGCAAGAAACCCAAAAGACCCAACATTTAAGCACTTAACAATAGTAGGCCATTAAAAACAAAGGAAAAGGAAGGCTACTTATAGCCCTTGTGATGTTGCTGAGCAGAAAGACAAGCATTTAAATAAGCTTACAAAAAATCTGTGATTGAGCTAGCAACTGATTCAGATCACTGCCTAGTGTTTTATGAATCCTGTTATCACAGAAGATAATGAAATTCCTGAGTCTGACTAAAGGACATTTGGGAGTGAGCTTTTCATGTCCTCTAATTAGTCCCTTCACTGACTCTTGGGTTTTTTCCAGATCCTCTGGCCTTGTGCAGTTTAAGTTACTGTCTTGCAAACTTCTCCAGCTGTCTCTGAATCTTGCTGTCTGACCTACTAACTTGTGCTTGATTAAAAGCTCACTAAAGTTAATGGAGAGTTCCATCAAATTCAGTGGTTTTTGGAGCATGACTTCAGCTGGAAGCATATCCAGCTGTGGTCATTGCCTAACACGTTCCTAGTTAAAATGCATTCCCATTGTATAATTGCTGGCAGTGCTAAATGAATTAATTTATTCCCTTGTTTTTAGAGAGGGCTTTGTTTCCATTTCGGTTCTCCCAGTTCTTGGAGGTGCAATGACTTCTAACTGTGTTCTTGAACTCAGTGCCAAAGCCTCAGGGTTGTCCTATTCTTGTTTTTCCAAAACCTCGATTATAAAGCACTGAGCCTTTGATTCAGACTGTCAGCATCCACTTGATATAAATATAATTTTTTCTGTGCTTTGTTTTCTTTTGGGCCTCACAGATTCATCCCCAGGAACTTGTGATAAGAAAGAATGTGTGGGGAAAATACTAGTTTTGCCATATAATGAAAAATCGTCTGACCTTCAGAAAGAGTTTGTGTATAGTACCAAGTTTTCTTCTCAGCACCTTTTCTGTCTGCCAGCCTGAAAAGAATTACAGGTCTTTAGTCTGCTGCATCAGCTCTGGAAAGTTCTAGTGCTGATTTTCAAGAAGGAGGGCAAGATAATATCCAGCTTTGGAAGGAATCCAGTTCTGGGGAGTCCCAAAATGAGTAATTCATTTGGTTGTTTCTACTTGGCACCTGGCTAAAGGGTGCTCCTGTTCTGAAAATATAGAGTAAGAGCAATAAATGAAGATGTTGATGTATTTTCATATAAAACAATAGTAACAAAATGAATGATCACCTTCTCCTCGTCTGGGGACCGGCCTGCATAAGGGAGAGGAAATACATGAGTGTTCCAGTATTGGTGACAGTAAGTTCAGCTGCTTGGGCTACACAGGCTCTTAAAAAGACACAGTGGGTTTCCTCCAACTCTCTTCCACATTCTGTGACCAGAAGTGCATCCAACATATGAATAAAAAGAGCTCACTTCCATTATGCAGTGGGGACAATTGTGACTTGGTCATATGTGGGAGGTCCATAAGTATTCGTTTCTCAAGATATACTATGTGTCGTGACCAAAATGCAGGTAACACATGCATGTTAATGTTAGCATTAGCATGTTAACATTAATGTTAGTATGAGGAAGTGAATGTGGGGCACTTACAAAAGAAGGCAGCAAAAAATAGTCAGGTGGAATTGGTATAAAGCACTGGGTGTAAGCCAAAGACTGTAGGGTAGGCTCATCAAGCAGGGTCAAGAGCCATCTGTTCTGAATAGAGTTATGAGGGTGTCACCTCAGAAAGCATAGAAAACATTGGTCTTAAACTTTAAATTTTATATTTTTGGAAGATTCCTTATATATTTAAAATTATGCAAGGATTATTTCTAGAAAAAGAAAGTTTTTGTTGCTTCCCTAAAAGTGCTGTATAATATGCAGTTTATTTTTCATAAACTAGGAGAGAATTCATAATTGAAGTAATAAAATGTCATACATTGTGTCACTTTGGTTACTGATTTATATATACTACTTAATTTTTTAAATTTTTGCTTCTGTTTAAATAACTATAAACTGTTAACTACTTCGGTCAGGTTTCAGATTATTTGGTGGCACACATGTACCCTTTATTAATAAAATGCCTACAAAGAATGCTTGTTTTCTTTGACATTACTGTAAAGAAGACCACAAAGTAGATGTAACTCCTTCTACAGACTGTTTGGAAAGACATCTATTATTGTGAACTTGTAAAAATTTTTTTAGATTTTAAAATATGATTTTTCAACCGATACCCCCTAACCTGTATATAGGTAACGCAACCTAATCCAACTGGATGATTTTTAGTTTTCTAAATAAAAGTAGTGTTTATCACAAACTATGTCCACTGAATGTTCATTAAGATCTTTACTAAGGCACATAGCAAAGAGCTTTCCTTTTTGCACCTGGATCCATCTTCTTTGACATCCTACTTCTGCAGGCCTTTAGCGCTAAGATCCTCCAACATGTTCATGAATATTATATACTGTACCAGAGAGTCTGCTTCATGTCCAAACAAATGTTTTTCTCAGCTTGTTCTTGGTGTGTGATGTCATTGTTTGCTGTATCATGATTTATTATTTATTTTCCAATTTTAAATTTGTGTTCAGAATTATATTGAACAAAGAGAAACCACAATGTGAAATCCTGTAATCATTGAAGTTAGCTACAATCTGATTCAGGCCTAAAATTCAAGCAAGTATTTGAGAGTGTTTCCTTCTGAGATACTGAACACCCTGAGTCTTCTTTTTGTTTGCTTGTTTGTTTGTTTGTTTGTTTGTTTGTTTGTTCTAAAGGCATGGTGAGAGGACAGAGAGGTAGGAAGCTCCTTTGGTACATCCTTTGACTCTCTCAGTATCAACAGCATTTCATGAATTGTTGGACTGCAGGTTCACCCTAGGACCCTGGGAAAAGGAGTGCATCATATGAACCTCACTGGTACTAGGGAACAAAGGCCAGAGAACAGAAAAACAAATGTCTCAGAGAGAAGAAGAAAGGAAGGAAATCATGTGTCTGCAGAAGGGATTAGCATTTCCATTTTGCTCATCAAAGTTAAACAAAGTACAAAAGAAGGATTTAGAGTGCTCCAACTGTTCCATCCCTTGTGCAAGTCACCATAAACAGGAGGAAAAAGAGAGTTAAACAGAAAATGTGAGATAGCTACAATTGTTTTTACTAGTAAAGTCTTGTTTAGGTTTAATTATTTCCACATAAACAGTGAATGCAAGAAAGAAAAAGCTTTTCAATGAGTCGCAGAAATAACTAAAAATCCATTGCGTATGGATCAACTCAAGTGACTTATTTCTCACCTCAGTTTGCCTGATTTTTAGTTCTTGATGGTGTATTCCCTTTCCATTCACATATCCTTAGATGATATTAATCTTTTTCTTTTAAGTTATTTTTATTGTCACCTCTTACTTCCATGGTTGATGTAAACAGATTAAAGTGTCAGATCTTGTAGTATAAGACTTTTTTCCTGTCATTCAAATATTAATTGTTGCTCTTCTGTACTGCCTGTCCAGCTGCCTTTTTATTTTTAATCTTCCAGAAAAAAGAATAACAAGACTATTTAAAATTTGTCAGGTGTATGCTGGATCTGGTTAATATTGATTAGTAACAGTGACATCTCAGGATATTTTCATGCAGTCTTGTCTACTAAACTGTGATGCTGTTCTAAATGAGCACCCAGAATATTGTTTTCCTGCATATGTAAAGCCCATAATTATTTAGACTCTGGTTCATCATTGCGTTCAGTATGCATGGAATTTCTTAGTTGTTAAGAGTAAAGTATTACCTTTAACAGGGACCATGCACATTTACAGTAAAATCAAACAACAAATCCAGAGTTACAATGACAGGAATGGATGGCTTCCAAATTTCTTTTGGAAAGGATGATTAAGAACCTGCAATATTTGCTTCTGACGTTATTAAACTTTGTTGCAAACTGTAAGCGTCATCCAAAATCTATTACTTTTAATCATCTTTATCCAGGCTTGCTGGCATGACTGTCCTGTAAAATTCAAACATCCTCCTTAAATACATTTCCAGTTTTACCTCTCTAACATTTGCTTGTATAATCAGCCCATGACTTAAATCCTTCACAGCATGCTGTTCACTCTTTCTGTATGCTATAAGTTTTCAAGCAGATGAAAAGCTTATCAGATTATTACTATATATTTTATACGAATAAACCATATGGTTAGCTTAGAAAAGCATTTAGAAAATCAGAGAACTCTGATTATTCAAACTCTGCTAAAACAGGTCTGAAATAACCTTTATATTAAATTATATTCCTTGCACCATTTCTTTTTATTTGATAAAGAAGTGTCAAGGGAATATACTTTTCTCAGGTTATTTAGTCATTTCGGTTTGGACACAACTGGCAGGTAATACTGAAATATAATCTAAACACAGGATGGTGCATAAGAGAACATTTTCCCTTGTTCCATGTAAACGTGCAGAGGAGAGATGGAGATATGTACTTTCTGAATATTTGCTGAAGAAATCATAAGGGGTCAGGTTTTTTCTACCTTGTTTCTAACCCTTTCATATTTTTGAAATTAAGTAGGTGAAAGCAAATGTGTGTTTTGTGTTTCATTGGTCTATCAGTTATGTGTATGCACAGAGATACATGCAGGTTATACTGTAGCTCATTAATGAAGGCCATCTCAGGAATTCCCACTGAGGTCAAAGCTGGGAGTCAGAGCTTCAGACTCACATACTTGGGTTATATTCCACTCACATTAGACAGACTGCCATTCTTCTAAAACCAAATTTACAGTTTGCTGTTTAAGAGGTATAATTTGCATCAGTTTTGAGGAGTTGGGAAAGGAATCTCTGTTCTTTCTTTAATCATAGCTGAACATAAGATAGCACTGCTGAGTATGCAAGCATGTGGTGTGGCAGAATGGTTTTTATTAACATCCAGAGGCATTGTCTGCTGTTCCAGCCCAGCCTGTGGACTGGTTGGTGTTAGACCCTTTCAGGAAAACACGGTTTCTGGCCCCAGAGATGGAAAACTTCAGAGTGTTTTTGCTTAGCTAAACAAGTACAGTTCAGAGCTGGGTTATCATATTTATCACTAAAAGATGTATGATGTTTTGCTTGGGATGGAAAAATAAACCAGAAACAAGGTTCAATAAGACAAGGATTTGGAATTCACTAGAGCACAGGCTTTGTATTGTATATTGTATGTTGACCTACTCATTTAGTTAAAAGAAGCAGCAAAAATTATTGTACTATACTTATTTCATGGATAGAGATTGTGAAAGATCTTATGTAGCATAATGAGGGTCACAATGTCCTCAATATCCTGAGTAAATTTGAAATTGAGAACATGAATTAGAGTTGTTTTTCTCATTAGGGTAAATTTTACCCAGTTTCCTATGATGTTTGAATACGAAATGGTACAGGTGTTCATAGGTTTGCATTTTGTACTGCATATATTGCAGCATTTTATACTTTCTACATGTGCTTCTAAAATGTTCAAAAAATGCTTGTAAAGAGGATAACACAATTGTTTGCATTTGAATGCCTTCATGTAATCCTACAGTTATAACATAAAAATGATCTCTGCTTTCACTGAATTTGTTACAAAAGGCATTAATATTAATTACTTGCAGTACCTTAAATTTTACAATGTTAGTACAACTTACTAGCAAGTAATTCTCACTGACAGCAATCCAAAGAAGTCATAGTTACTTCAGCCTGCCCAACATAATCTGGAAATTATTAGCGTAGTGTATAAACTGGTCATTACCATACTTTGCTCAGGCATGAGTGTATCAGACATGCAGTTGGCATTCACGTTATCATAAAATCAGTTGCATCCTTCAATGGTATTTATGTGTTGTCTCCTTCTGATTGTCTCTTCTGGCAGTAGACAGGTTAGGGGCTCTGAGGGCATTGGTCTCAAGGGAAGCTCTACTGACAGTAACCTACATTGCTCTCGTCTGATATATGGGAAATATATTAATTCTTTTAAATTTTTATGGAACCAAGGTTTGAATATAAGAATGTCTAACCCTGGAAGAAGAAAACTGGAAAAACTGCTTATTATAAAGCTGGGATACAAACAGTAAAACAGCTAGTTCCCTTTTTCCTTACCATCCATCTTTACAGACCTTTTTCAAACAAAAATAACGGATTTTCATCTTAAAAGTTATTTTAACATTATTTTAAAATTATTTTTATTACATACCAAAAGCCAGGAATAAAATGTATATAGTATTGGAATATATTTTGTATGATCTTATAAACTGTTAAAAATGTAACCCTACTTGTAGGGTCTTTAAGATATGCTGGCCTGCAAGGCAGATATTTTTTTTTCCTAATTAATTTAATTGAAGTATATACATTGTAAAACAGAGCTGTGGGTGATAGTTGAAAGTGCTTGTAGCAAAATAGATCTGTCACTATATCCACAGCTGAGGTAGCTTCAGCTGAATTGCTATTGCCAGCCCAACTGACTGTCTACAATTTTTCTCCCATTACTCTAATAACATGGAAATTCTATTTTGAAATTATGTATGTTTTCGTAGAGAAAGTTGTTGTGGGTTTTTTAGCAAAAGTATTTTTTTTTCCATAACAGTCTCCACTTTATGTGAAGTTTTCTGTTAGCTAGCAGTTTCTGACTTTGAAATATTTGATTAGAAAAAAAGCCACACCATGGCCCAGCATTGCTCTGCAGTAGCAGGAATAGCTCCAAGAGTTTTAGACAAGCTGTAGAGGAGTGGAGCAGCTTCACTCATGGTGCCAGGAAGTGGGAAGATGTGGAAGGGAGAAGGTACACCAGCTTTAGTAGCCCTCCTTACTGCTCCATCGAGCAAAAGACAGCATTCACAGGTTAGTTCATGTGACAGGGGAAAGACTATCCTGCTTCACAGATGCATGCACATGGCTTGAGTGATACAATGGCTATACCCACACCAGCACTAGGTCATCTGGTGTGGGACCAACCAGGCTAAAACCAAAGATGTATTTCCCAGTAGAGCTTCTGAGACAGTGTGGGTCCTGTTAGATGATCTAACCCTGACTACAGCACAGCATTTCAAGCTCACTACAGCTTTTGGGTGCCTGGTTCCAGCTGACATCAGCTACCCAACTTCGACTGGCACAGTTGAGAGGTACAGGAGGAACTGTGGTGCTTAGTGGAGAGAGTAGGAGGTGGATACTGTGGTCAGGAACACAGTGGTCAGCAGAAGTGCTTGAGCCAGTTGCACAGAGTGAGACAGACAGCTGGTCTGTGCCACGGCTAACCACAGCCTGACTCCAGGACCTCTGGCACTGTAAATAAGAGACACACCACCCTTCAGCCAATATTTCTGTTTATTTGTTTTGAATTTCTGCTTTAAACTATTTAATTTCTGAGTAGACTTGGGAACATGTCCTTTGAGACACTAATGCACAAAGAATGTGAGAATCTAGATTTTTCTCATAGGCTTTAAGGAAAAATATTAATTTTCTTTAGCTGTTAGAATTATTATGGTGATTTATCAATTATCTATAAAATAATGTGGCAGTAAACAATAATGAAGTACAATGTTAGCCTGACCTCCATTTCTATCAGTTAAAAATTTGGAAAACATCTTTAAAAAAATCCCAGCTTGCAGAAAATATCAGTCCAGATAGCAGTTCAGCAAAAGTGCAGATTGCTATTAGCATGACAATAAAGGAAAATATAATTGGCTGAAGAGCACCATATGAATTTCTCTACCATTTTAAAGGTCAGATATTAGTTATGTATTTAAAGGCATATCTCCAAGAAAAATACCTAAATTAATACTTTGTGATAGGTTTGGGTTGAACTGAAGTATTAAAACTTTGCTTTTCCGTTTCTGTTTGAAATGTATGAAGCATTTTCCAAAAGTGTTTTTCTAATTTATACACATACACATACAGGCTCACACAGACAGATCCTGGTAGCTTCACAAAACCTCAAGACAGTGTAATCAAATGGCCTTAAAACTGATTTGCAGGATTGTCTTTCAAGGGTTTTTGTTTGTTTTCTTTGCTTCACTGCCTGTACAACGTGTCATCGACTCTTACTGCTTAAAATTAAACTGCAATCAGCATTTGCTCAGCTCACCATCTGCAACAAGTTACCATGTGGTCTCCATTCTGTGAGCTCTGTCATCTCTGTGTTGCCATTAACAGAAACAGGATCAGAGACAGCTCATGAAAGACCTTTCATCTAACACAGTCAATATAGCTAAAATACAGGTAAAATTCTTTGTTGAGTGGAATTTCTCTACTGTATATTGTCCAGAAGAGACAAACGAATATTTAAGCACCAGACCTAAGCAAGTGCTGGGAAAATACAGAAGCACTGGATGAGACGTGGAAGCGAAAAGGAAATTTTAGGGTTCAAGTAACTGCAGATGTTGTATGTCTCAGTGTTATTTCAAGATTGCTAATGTCCTGTTTTCACATAAAACTATGCCGATGAATGTGTGAAGGACTCATTCATGGAGAGGTTTGAGCTTGTGCAAGTTTCCTGAAGCCAGAAAACCCAGATTAATCCAGATGTGTCCTGCTTTAGACTGAGGGAATTACTCCAGCTCTGGTGCAGATGAAAATTCTCCATCCAAGCACAAGGGAACAGTGTTAAATTTCAGTGTATAAATGGTGCTTTCTTTCTGTTTCTGTCCTTTAATGAGCAATGTGGTGATTACAGTTCTGTTTGCCCAGAGGCCCACAGTTATTTTGCTGATTCCTTTTGTTAGTCAGTTGGTTCTCTGTAAGAAAAAAATCTGCTGGCGCCACAGTAAAAGGACCTATGTCAGCCACATATTTCAGGTGGAAACTTAAAAGTTTTCTAACTGTAAGAGCAATAGATTCTGGAGCAACTGTCCAGCAACTATGAAAAGCATTTGGTAGTTTTATTGTAAAATCACAGAAATGTATGAATTGGATTATGTGGTAGCAAATAACAGAGATTTTTTTTTGCTCCAAATGCACAAGTCCTACAGGAAGATCGGAGCTTGAATTTCATCAGCTGGGGAAAGGGAGTAAGAACTGCTGTACCAGAGAACAGAAGTAAGAGATTCTAATAACTGAGCTGTATAAAAATAATGACAAATGCCATGCATGGGAATAATAATTCAGGCATAGGAAATAGTATAGCATGTAGTGACAAAATTCAAACCACAGCAGGAAAAAGGAGGGGTCCAAAAGAAGAGTCAGGGAGAAATTAGTAGCAGTAAGGAAGACACATAGATAGCAATGGGGAGAATTACAGAAGAAAAAGAGTAATCTCCATGTTTTCCCATTCCAAATTCTAGTTTCTTTAAGATAGCCTTCAGCAGAAGATTGGTGAATCCTCACCAGAGAAGTTGAAGATCGAGTAGCGTGAATAAATGGACTTGTCTAAGGAAAATGAGCAATGGCAGAACAGCAAGGCATGGAAGAGAGCAAGGGAAGGACTAAGACCTACTGAAGAATGGCCTGAGGTGTAAGAGGACACCCAGGAACCCATGTTGCTTCTAAACCCATAAAGAAGATGCTGAACGACCAGTTGATCACACAATCCTTTTCTGGAAGGGAAATAGAAATCTCAGTTTAACTCTTATGCAGACACGTAAGTGTGCCTCTTATGTAACCGTTAGTATTCATAGATTATGTCTTCCCCTTAGTAAAGTCTGAGGGACACAGCCTCAGCTGGTGAAAATCATCATATTTTCACATCAGAGTGCAGATTAAATTAAAGATGAGTCCTGAACATTTTATGATGGTTTAATGACAGCTAATACACAAGTATGATGTGCCAAAACTAAATATAAATTAAAGAACAGTGCAGCCTGACTTGTAAAACTCCATTACTGAACTAAAGCCATCTCTGAGGTAAATCATTTGGAGCCCATGGTGAGCTTGGTCTTCTGGAGAAAGTCCTTGCTTTAATTTACACCTCTGAAACACCATTAACAAAGGCGGATTTTGGCCCACATGCTACTTTAAACAGAACTCGAGGGCAGGAAAAAAGTCAGACATTTCTATCATTAAAAAGAATCCTGCTGAGGGCACCAGTCTGTTTTGGTTGCTACTGTATGGTGCCAATGGCTGTCACTGTATCAGCTGCTAGAGAGAAAAGTTTGTTCCTGTAGGACTTTCTGCGATAGAGTTTGAAATTATTTCGTTTAAATAACTCTGGGTACTATGTCTGCAACTTTAGATCATTGACTAAAGATAATAAAAGGGAGCAGGAAAGAACTCCCTAGTATTTTCTCTAAGAAGCAGCATAACCAAAGGCAACAAAAACTTTCCCTTTGGCAGTTATTTTTTTCCCTTTTACTCCATGAAACATGAGAACTTTTATTATATAAAACTGTGCTTTCTTGTGAATTTTTCCTTTAGGCTTGCCAATGAGAGATGATGATTTAATTCTTTCCAGATATTCAGTTGATTTAATATAATTTCTTTCATGTGGAACAGAACAGGATAAATGGGCACAGGTCCTAGAATATCTATTCTTTTTCACAAATCCTGAAGGGTACATTTCATGGAATCACAACATATTTTTGGCATTCACTTCTTGCACTAATTACATGGTGTTTGATTATAAGGCTGTTTATTGAAGGTCATATGGTGTTTGTTCTGTCTGCTTAGCCTGGATTTTTGGTTTGTTTTTTTTTTTTCTGAACAGAGGTGTATGCTTGAATTGAAAATGCTATTTAAAACAGACATATTTTAATAACAAACCCCCTTGCCTAGGTTCTCTAGACACAGCTGTTACTATTACAAACCCAGAAGCTTTCATGTACCTCATCTCATTTCATTTCTTTTGGATTATTTCCGGAATAGCTGGAAGCATTGATTATGGTTAAAAACTTCATTTTCCTTTAAGTAAAACCAGTTTCATGAAAGTCTTCATTTAATAATACCTTTTATTCAGCCTTGTGCCTCTGCCTCTATTCTGTGTCTTCTGTGTATGCAGTATGTTTCTTTTGTGTGCTACAAATACATTTAATTGGAAAACAACATACTGAAATTAGTATATGTATCACTCAATCATGTGCTATTGACACAAAGAACAACCCTACCACAGTGGGATTCTGGCAAGGAAATGTGTAGATGTGGAGAGGGAATGCACGATCCAGAACGATATTTCTTTTTTCCTTAACTAGATTATGTATTGAAATAAAAATGCTCCAAAAAAGATCCAAAAAGTAATACTGTGGGTAGAGGGGTTTGATACAAGAGTTATTAAGTCCTTGCTTCTCATCTTTTCCCCCTGTTTGTCACCGAAGTTCAGCCCTCAAAGTTCATCTCTTTTTGTGCTGGTCTAGATATTGCTAAAGTAGAAAAGGACTTAGGGAAATTCACACAATTTTCCCTTTACCCCATTCTTTTCCCTTCATTTTTTAATAGGAGCCCATAAGGTCACTCTCAGTGTCTGGGAACGACTCCTTCACTGACTTCATAGTCCAGGGTGAGGGAACAGCTGAATTTTGTTGCTATTGCTGTCATGGCTGTTTCAAAACAGTGCTGCTGTTTTAACTGTCCATTTGTTGACCAGAATCCGTCTGGGACCAAAGTAACCCAATATATCCATGTAAGCGATTCACTCTTAAATTCCCGGAACTGCAATGGATGCAAGATCAGATCTTTATCTGCCATTTAAAAAAACAAAAAAAGGCCTGAAAAATGTTTATCTGGAAAGGTAACCTGTTCTCCAGTGAAAAAATTCTGTGAGTCGGATTTCTGTTGTTCTGCAATCTGAATTTAAATTTTAATTTGTTTAATATTCATCAAGATTAAGTATCCAGTTGTCTACCTGTCATGAATAAGATGAACTTACAAAGCCACCCCTTTAACTAGAGTAGAGATGTCAAAGATTTTATGATTAACCAGTGTTGGGACTGTATTTAGAACATCTTTAAACATTGTGTCTGTAACCATTTAATGTTGACTTTTCTCCTTCAGCATGCACCATCTTTTTTTCTGGTGTTCCAAGAAACAATAAGGACTTTCTCATTGCATGATGTGAAGTGGAGGCTAGCTAGAAGCAAAACTTTGCTTTTGAACTTGTGAGCCATGATTCAGCACCTGAAAGTATTTAAGGGGCCATGGCACTTCTGAAAAGCCCAGCAAGTTAGAGGACCACTGAAAATTAGTAGACAATGGATCTTATATCAGACAGTGCCTGAAACATTAGCTGATAAAACTAAGCATGTGGAGAAGCAGATGGTTTACAGGATAAAGGTTAAGCCCAAGAACACTGCAGAGTTGATTTGCCAGCTGACATTGTCTCTTCATGTGGTTTCCAACAAATCTTTAACGAAATTCATGGTTGAGGCATATTACCATATTCCTTCTGGAATTCATTCTCAAACACAACTCCACATCAGCATGAAACAGTGCACAAAATATAGTAATGCATGATCTGAAGAAAGCCCATGGGTGTTATTTTCACATCGGCACAGTGTTTTTGTGTTTGGATGGGGATCAAATGTTGGATTATATATTAATCACAGCACTTCAGACAGCATTACAAATATTAAGCACTTACTCTTAGTTGTTGCTGTCCTGCCAGTTCCCAAAAGAAGTAATGCTAGACTAAGCCGAGGTGTTATAAGTCTCAGTTTTAGGAAAGACCACAGCAGCGTTACAAGAAATATTGTGGACTGGTAGTTTCCAAGCTCTCATTTTTCTGAGAGCAATCTGAGCAAAACATCTGAGCAATTTGTGTTTCCTTCCCCCTCCTTTTACTCTCATGCAAAGGGATGCCCAAAAAGACATCTCTCAAGCTTCCTTCTTTTCCAAATTAGTCTTATTTTCCTTCGTCTTCTTTTATAGCCCCATCCCAAACTCCTTCTCTTCTTTTCCCTCCCTAGTCGTCTTTTTGCATCTCTCATCCCCTCCCTTCTAGTATTTTGCTTCCTTTGCCTCTTTCCTTATCAAATTGTAGTTGGTTATATTGGTGACACGACAAATGACAAATACAGTTGTTTTGTTACTTGGCCAAATAATGGCTGCAACAAAAGCCTTTTCGTATACCTGACAGTACTGCATAAAACTGATAACAACTACAGCTGAAGATCCTGCACAGGTTTTTGAGAGCTTTAAGAATTCTCCCTAGGCAGGCAGTTTTCCCCACAATTAAAATACTGTAAAAGGGCTTTGGTTTTTTATTTTTTTCAAGTGGCAAAGAGCATCAATATGGCAAAAGTTAATATACCTTTCTAAGTAAAGAATACCATCCACAGCCATTTTGGCTGTAATATATTAACCTGCGTCCCATTTGTCTGTATGATCATATCACATATAAATGGGCTTTATAACACCAGTTCCCTTTCCACGCTGTTGGTATCTGCTCACAGTTCAGCGGCAACTAACAACATAACTCCATGATCTTGTGATGCAGAGGGGGAAACACCACCTGGTCAAGGGCTCTATGAGCTAAGTAACTTGCAGGGCTTTCAACTTTTTTTAGCTGTAGAAAGCACAGGACTTCAGCATATCCCACTCACCTTTAGATGAGTTAAGAGGTTTTGGTCTGAGGGCTTATTCTCTTGAAAGAACAGGAATTTCCATTCCCAGCAAACAAGTAGACAGCAGTCCCCAGCTCAGGTGATTTCCAGTTCTTCAGGCATTTTGCTGAATTCAAAAGACTCTTAAAATTGAAATATGTGTCTCTACACACACACAAAGCAGGGACTATTTAGAAATTATAGATACTTTCATCTTAAGAGGATGTAAATATTCAGTACGAAATGTGGCTTCTAGCAGATCAACGTGGAAAGATTTATCTAAAACAGTTTAAATTGTCTGCTAATGACAGGATATGCTTGTTCAAAGTTTATTTTCATTTAAATAAGGTGCACAAATTCATCAGAACTGTTATGGAAATGTTTTCTGAAATAATGAAAAAGGTAATGGAAACTGTAGGCGTATTTGACATATTTTCCCTGAAAACAGTAACAGCTTTCAAAGGAGTAGCACCTTTTTTTTTTCTTTTTTCTTTTTTTTTTTTAAGCAAAGGATATGTTTACATGAGCTTTCAGCAGCACTTTTAACTGCTGGGCTGCGCTTGAACTGTTATGTTATGCTATGTTATGTTATGTTTAAATCCTTTCTGGGGACTTGGAAGAGTTGACTGATGACTGTTTAGACCCGATCACAATGGTCAATATGAAAAAAATCAGTGCCACAAACTGATTCGTGTCACCAGCCTACTGTTTACCTCTGAAAACATAAACAATAAAGGACAAATCAATACACATTATCAGAAAACCCTTCAAAAATCAAATCAGTCAGTGCAATATAAAAGCAAGTTTCCATATCTGCATTCACAGCTTTCTACTGTTTCTTCTTCTTGAAGTTCCTCTGATTTTATGCCTCAGCAGTGAACTGCCCAAGCTGCATGCATAGGTTTTCAAAGATAATTCTCTTATCTGCACTACTGGCATGACTCAAGAGGAGGTTGCAGGAGATCATTAAGTGGACTCTGTGGCAAATGGCACTGAACCAGGTGAGGCTGAGGTAGTGACGATGTTAAAAGTTCTGTTCCTCAAGTCACTGATTATAGAGAATTTCAGCTTTTGTTAAAAAACAGTGAAACTTTTTGTCCTGTTACACAGGGATAAAACATGGTTTTATAAACTGTATAAATGCTTAAAATCCAAATGGCAATTAAGAAGAATTCCCTATTTTTATGTTGCTTTTTTTTTTTTTTTAACCTTTTGTTTAGAAATCCTGATCTGAGAGTCCTGGCTCATGTCTCCATTCATCAGGGACTGCCATGGAAATTTCTCCAGCCAGACGAGGATCCTTTCTTCCCTTGGCCCTCACTGAGCCTCCAGAATCCCTTGTGGGAATGGAAGAGCAAGAACTGGGGTGTCTTTTCTCCATGTAGTTCATGGACATTCAGATAGTTCCATTCTGTATGAATGGCTGTGTGAAGGGAACATGAAAAGTAGTGAGGCAATTACTTCAGAAGTATATTTGTCCTTCAGAGTTCAAGCAGCTCCCACGCAAAGGGGTCTGTTTTCTGACATTGCTATAGATGAGGTTGTGCACTTGTTTCTTAATTTCTTCTACTTGATACATTTAAGGTTAAGGTCTACCATAAAAGAAAATGTATTTCAGGGAGCAGTTCTATATAACTGCTGACAAAAAGCATGGCTTATATACCAAAGATTTAGGAATTATTTTTTTTTCTTCATTTTGATAGAAGAATTATAGGGGTCTAATGTGCCAAGCTGAATGCATCAGGTGGGATTTTGGACTTCAGTCAGTATTAGGATCCTCCAAGCTGCTAGACCTTGAAACAAAATTAAAAACTATTGGTTTTTATTATTTAATTGTTCTTGATCCTCAGCCAGACAGAGCTAAT
This sequence comes from Phalacrocorax carbo, assembly GCF_963921805.1. NCBI lineage: Eukaryota > Metazoa > Chordata > Aves > Suliformes > Phalacrocoracidae > Phalacrocorax > Phalacrocorax carbo. The sequence goes on from NC_087513.1 coordinate 49,426,796, forward strand.
TGATGCCTCTTTCCGTGTTTCTCGCCTATACAAGTAATTGCATGTACTTGTAAGTCTGAAAGTTTGCCCCAATTACATCTTCATCTCTGTCTGTCTTAGATGGCTAATTTTCTGCTCTGCATGTTTGTCATAAAACAGACAGCATTTAGCTGTTGAACCCTTCTTGCCTTGACTCCTCCCACTCAATTCAACCTCTTCATAACCCGGAGCTGCTGGTTACCTGCTTCAGCTCCTCAGACACAAGGGCCACAGGCTGTCATTCTTCCATCAGCCCAGATGACCAGTGTTAAAAGCAGCCCAGCAGCAAAAGGACTTATCCTGCTCCATCCTTCACAGTACCAACATTGGGAAAAATCTCAGTATCAAGGTAGTATTAAACCACCAGGAATAAGTCCCACAAGAGCTTCAGGAGGTAGGCAGTGGATGCCTAAATATGCAGAAAGCAGGGGCCATACAAAGCTTTGAATTCCTGAGAGCGCTGTATTTCCTGCACAGGCATCTTGCAGAAACATTGACATTTGTGGTTGAAATAGCACAAAAAAGGGGGCCTGTATGCAAAGCTTGCAAAAGTAGGAAAGTACAGGCACAAGTCTTAATAAGACTTCGAGAAGAATAAGAAGCATGCATATTATTGTAGCTGAAATCATCCTCAATGTTTGTCACTACCTGATAAGTCTGTTACATCATCCCAGACAGAATGCAAATGTAAAAAAAGAACAATAGAGGAAAAAAGGAAAGCATAGAAATCTTGGCTCGAGAACAGAAAATCGGCTTTTCTGTTTGTTTGTTTGATGTTCAGACCACTGTAAAATATTTACGTTTATTTGACAAAGAAACAAATATTTTCATCTTTCCTTATTGAAATGGAAAATAAACCTCACACCATGTTTTTATGTTGTATTCTCAATTCAATGTTAAAGAACTTACATCAAGCCCAAACAAACACATAGATGACTAACTTCTTAAAAGATCCAAAACACCATGACATTCAGAGGAAACCTGCACCAACAGCTTTCATTTCTCTATTTGGGCAGTAATTCAGAGGCAGGGAATCTGGGGGCCCTGTGCTGGCAGCTTTCTCAGAGAAGGCATTTTAAGTGTCGCTTCAGCAGAGTAGCTCCTGCCTATTTGGCTGCGAAGCAGCGTGGGAAGGGTTGCTATCAGTCGTTTTTGTCTGAAGCAGTTCCAGTAATTAAAAGTAACAAATTTTAGGATTCACAAAACAGAGTGAACCTCTAGTCTGGTGCTCAAAACAGCCTCCTTGGAGAAAAGAAATCTACACTCCAATTCACTCTGCTTCTGACTCAGACAAGGATTTGAGCCTAGATCCTATAATATCCTATCCTCACTGCCAGTGCAGAGAATCAGTGGATTATTTTAAGACCTGAAACAAAGCAGGGCATCACAAGGAGATTACCCTCCTTGAAATAGCCTTCCTAGTAGTAGGAATACAATTTCAGACAAATTCCAGTGTTTCATTGCCTGGAGAAGGGCATATCATGTTACATGGATGTCTTAGTAACAAAATTATTAAATAAGAAGCATGAATACTGTTTTAAATTTTATTTGTTGTTTCCTGTGGCTGAAACTATTTGCATATTGTTTTACTGAATTTACTAGTAATTCAGAAAACCTGTGATAGAGCATTTTAATGAATAAATGATTTATTGAAAAAGTCCAGCTTCACCGAGAGCAGCTGATTCCACATGTAGCTTTCATTGCCCCAACCCCTAATTAAGAAATCTTCTGTTTGTAGAAGATGTGATTACAGTTTCTTCACTAATTTTCCTACAAAAGAGATTTCCAGACATAGCCTATCTACATGACAACATCAGCCAGCGTCATGCACGTGTGTAGGAGAAGGTGTGAATGCTGTGAGCAGCAGGCCATGCTGTTCTGCTGCGGTACGTGCGCGTGCTTCCCCTAGAGAAACCCAGATGAAGCTGAACTGCCAGAAAATGAAGTCAGAACATCCATTAGCACAGCACGCATAAACATGCTTAAGCTAAAAACCACTGAAGAAACAAAACTAAATCAAACAGATAGGCAGACAGGTTGGTCAAAGGCATATGCTACAGAAATCAAGACAAAAACAGTAAGAATACCCAGGCTGTCGGCAACATTGCAGAGGATGTAAGAAACAACTGTATCGGGGAAGGAAAGGTTTCAAATTCATTACGGTATAGATTTGTTTGAACTGAGCACTGACAGAGAAAGCACAAGACTCAGAAGCAACGTTACCTCTACTCAGGGAGAAGTAAATTAACTAAGGCAGAACACAATGCAAATGACATATATTGTTTCATGTGCTTGACCTGAAGTGGTTAGTACTACGGAGTATCATTAAATGGTGTGGTGCCTTGTAAAGCTACCCTTTATGTTTAACTGGGTAAGCAATTCTGGGGAAAAAAATACAATATGGAGGACACTTTCAGTCAAGAGGAGGATGTTTACTTGCTGACTTCAAGAATGCCAAAGATTCTCTGCCACATATGGCAGAAGTGGAATATTAGCTGTTCAACAACCAACACAGTGATTTAGGTGTTAGAGTAATCTGATTCCAGATAGATAACAAAACTAGCTGCAATACAATATCAGCAAATAATTTTTCTACGCTGGAAAAAATGACAGCAAGTATTTGTGGTAAACATTGGAAACCATTGGGTGCAGCAAGGGTGAATGAAAATCCCTTCAGTGACATAGGATATGTGTTGGAGTTAGTAGTTACAACATGCAAATTGGCTTTCTAGTTATCTTCCAAACTTCTACATCTTAGTGTTTGTGTTTCTTTCTTCAGGTGTCATAGAAGTTGCTGTGGTCACTGATATCTCTGCAGATGATTGTTGTGGTGGTGTTTTTCATTAAAAATATTGAACAAGAAAGTGGTTGCAAACTGTTTAGAATATTCAGAAAGAAACAGAAAATGCCAGAGCAGAATATGGAGCGGGGAGATTCATGCATATGGCTGAATTTCTGACTATGCTGGCAGCATCTATAAAGTACTTTTCTTCCTGCAGAGCCAGCTGTGTCATAAAAGCACACAGTGTTTTGATAGATCCAGCATCCAGCCTCCAGTCAAGCTGGCAGGCATGTCAGAAATGTCCGGGTATTTCTCAGTTCTTGAGCCTCTCACTTCGCTTTAATGCCTTTCTTTACAAAGGAACTGTCTGTACCCTGGGCTGAGGTGATAGCACATCTGTGTTAACAACTATAGTTTGAAAATTAACTCATATGTAATACGCATTTCTGGCAAAGCACTAGGTGTTTGTGGTTTGGTTAGTGATTGACCACAACTGCAGTGTGCCTAAGGTGACCTGCTTTGTTCTCAACTTCTCATACTTGTAGATGTCTTTGTTTATGTACATGATATTCCATTCAAATCTGTGATGTGCTCTGACAATTAAGTGAAACAATGTTGGCTTTATGAAGGCAGCTGTGGCTTCAGACAGAACGGCTAAGTCTGTTCCTCCCTCCTTGCAGTGGAAGAGACTGCAATTTTTTCTGAACCAGGAAATGTCAATGGGGAGTCTTAGACCAATGTTGGATTAGGAAGAGTTAACATCAGACCTTCAAGCACAGTCATGCTTTTTACATTGTTTTAGGGACCCTCTTCATAGGGAAAAGGGCATTGTGTTTTACATTTTCCTTTATAGTCTTCTGGCAAAACAAATGGATTTAATGAGGTGTGGCTGAAAGCCTACATTGTTTAGTTCCTCAAAATAAAGCAATTTAGGCCTGCTATTGTAATCTGAGGGGAAATCTCACCAAATTTCCCAGAATGTTTAAAAACATTAGGACTGTTTCAAATAGAGACATGCATGCAGTAAAGCAGCTCAAACCCCAGACAGGGTTAATGTATCTTGTGAAGGTCACTGCAGCAACATAATTATTTTTCATTCTACTTCATACTGCTCGTTCTGGGAGAGGGAATCAAGATGGGACAAATTAGCCTAGATGAGGATACTTAGGATTTTCTGTTTATTTAAAAGTTCCCAGATGTGGAGTCAGCAGGTTGCATCAAAGGTGTACAACACAGAGCACTGGGCAGCAGCATCTGCTCTTCAGCCCAGTGAAAGTTTGTTCAAGGATGTGGCATGGTTTTTTTCTTCACTCAGATTAATTGGGATTTGACAGGGACAAGTCTTGAGCATTAATCTGCCTGTGTCCAAAGATTGTTCCATAAGATACTACTGACCTTTGAAGAACTAATTTATAAGGCTTTCCACCCTACTGTGCATTGGAAAAATCCATTAATATCAGGCCAGCTGGTGGAAAATAACTGCTGAAAGAGATTTCAGCAGACTACGTGGCCCTGATTTCATCACATAATGCCCCATCAGAAAATTGAGTACCTTGATGATTCAGTGTCCCTATGTGATTTTATCTATCATCCCTTCCCACATATAAGCTTGGCATCTCTTTGGGGAAGGGTTAGTCTTTTTTTATTTTAATATGTATATAGTGCCTAAAAGGGTCATATTTTTTGGCTGAAACTTTGCTGTATGATTAGTTCAAAGTGTAAATAATGTTAATAATATGCAAATATGCCTGTGAATATTCACTTTGGAGTATGTATATTTGTTCTTTTTTTAAAATAGAAATTAATTTCCAAGTACAAGCACATAATTATTGTTATAATTTAATTAGTAGTATTGTCACATAATTCTTTTTTTTTTTCAAAAAAATAAATTACTATGCTACTATTGAGTAAAGAACATAGGTAATCATGCATACATATTGTAGAGACTTTTTAAATTTGTATTTCTTCATATAGGGTGAACACAGAGGTACAGAAAATATTTTGCTAGAAGGGCAGGAGTTTCTCAGCAATCAAATAAAAAGAACTGCAAAAATAAATGTTTTTGTGATAGGGTTTCTGAATGGGTTATTTCTATGCTGCATTTCTAGACTAGGTTATTTCCACAAGTGCACTGGAGCAGAATAAGGCCTGATTGGCAGATAGAAAAGATTGAATGTTAGAAAATGAAGTCCTCAACCATTTTAAAAATCTACTTTTAGGGAAATGCTTCATCTTCAAAGAAAAAATTATACCACATGCATAGTCTTTAAATGCTTGTTACTGAGGCCAGACTTAAAATGTTAGAAATAGATGCAAGCTATCAAAGAGCAACTAATTGCTTCTATCTACAAATACAAGAAGACTAAAATAATATGACTGCTGGATAGTCTGTTGTGCTGGCAATCAGAAATAAAAATGTCATACATTCCCAATGAAGAGTTGACTATAACAGTCAAGTTGTGTATTGAAATCCCAATATAATTCATAAAAATAGAAAAAAAAACCAGCCAGATTTCATAAGATGCCCACTGATATCTCGCTTGTTCGTGAATTGTGAATGCTCCTTTCTAAATACCTGGACTTCTCTAAAATCCAGTGCTATTACATGCATGTATATGAGTCAGCAGATAGCTAAATACTGCTCTGAGTTGATTGTATTTGCTTGAACTGATACAATTCCTATGCAAATATTTGGCTAGTTCAGTATATAATTGGGAGGGGATGTACCCCTTAATTTCTTAATTTTCTCTTTTTCACCATTATAATAACTAGCCATTCCACTTTTTGTGAAGTACCTGGTCTATGAGATATTGTAATCATTATTGTTCTTGGTTTTGCCTTTACAGAAACTAAAATAAACCAAATATTCAATGACTATCCTAAAGCTACAGAAAGAAAGAGTGTCAAAACTAGAAACGGAATACTGAAGAATGTAACAGCAGAAAATTGGTACTTTTATAGACCAAGATTTCATCTCATGTTGCCTTGTCCCTGGATTTGATTTGGATTGGTGTATTCCAGTTCTGAAATCATACACTGAATGAATCCATCCAACTATATATATTCAGTATTTTGCTTTGGACTCTAGTCCTTATATAGTTCATGCCTTAAAAGTATCAGTCTTCAGAGGATGACAGCAATTTATGAGTTATTTATACGTTAAGTGGTTGTTCACCATTAGTCACTATCTTAAAAAAGACAGTGGTGGTTCTGATAACTAGTAGTCATGCAACCCATGATTTTTCTAGCATATATATTTACCCAAGTGTATCCAAATTCATTGTGTTAGCTACTATGTAAAAAAAAAAAAGGAAATATAATTTGTCTGTAGCAATGATGTTAACAGGATAGACATTGTAGCATTTGACAAGAAAGACGGAGTAGACAAGAATTTGCTTAGGAATATTTGGGTTCTTACACAGATGATTTTCAACATATTAGTGTTAGGAATTCTTAGACAAAGTGTTAAGCACATGTTTTATGTCCATCCAAAATCTCTTCTGAAAGAAGAACAATCTTTTCAGCTGTAGAAAAGATGCAAGCAAAGAAAAAACAATCAAAGTAAAAATAAAGCTGTTACTTCTTGATTTATGAGTTAGAACAAGTTTCATTCCAGCAAAACTTGTATCTTAACACTCTCACAGCACAAGAGTGACACTGCAATATCTTTATATGACAACAGCTTGGAGTAGTCGGAAACATATCATGATGTCTAACGGGATTGGAGGTTGAATTTCGTTTCCATCCAGGCGAAGGTATCGGAGGCGAGGTGTGTTGCCATAAAAGCCATAGTCTTCTGCTACAGCAATTGAGACTGGGCATATCTGAGTACCATTGACACCTGAAAAATGTAGATCAACATGTTAGGTAATTTCCATGGGAAAGGTTCATGAAGATAAAATTCATTTAGAAGACAAATAAAACAGGCTTCCACTGATATTTGTATGAGAGACACTTGCTCCTATCAGAACTGGAAAATGCCAAATTAACAATTAACTGCTTTTTTGATCAAGCAAAACCACATCTTAACATACCGTAATCTAGATCAGTCAATCACATATTTAATGTGCTGCAGTTATGAATAAAGGTCACTAGTTGCATAATTTTACCTTGGACAGAGAGGAAACTATTTAGACAACTACTGGGTAACTATTCATTGAGAGATAACATTCTGCCCTCAGAGAAAGAGCAGAACAAGGTTAATGCTGTGGGATTTTGAACATCTTACTGCACTGACAGTACATTAGTTTTAGCTGATAATAGTCCACAATGAAGATCCTGCATTTCAAATGATAACAGTATTGAATCAGAGGAGTTTTCTGTATGTGTCTGTAACTTTTAACATCTGTACTTTCGTGTTATCTCAAATTCTTCAGTACAGTTGGTTTTAATTGCAAGAATATAAATTGTGTAATGGGATATTTTTCTCCCTAATATGAAAGCCAACAAGTCCTTAAAATTCTTTACAAATCACACATAGCTTGTTTCAGTTCAGACAAAACTTGAAACTATGACTTGAATTTTTACCCATTTTTATAAGAGTGAAATAGATTGGGTTCTTTACATTGTCTCCCCTAAGTTACCTCTGCACTGTTACTTGGCTAAAATGCTTTTCATATTTTGTCTTCAGTTTTTAAATAGTGAGGTTTCACTGCCCGGTTTAATCCTCAAGATGGCCTTACTCTAGAAAACACTGAAGATGTGTTTTTTAATCAAAGATGTCAATTCCTTTGGCCAAATTATGTTATTTAATGATTGGTTTGACTGCTTGAGGATCTTGTTGGCCCCAGACCATCTTCCAAAAGTGGTTGAATGGAGAATATGTGGGTAACAGATTATTTTTTAGCAGATATTAAGCAGCCCAGAAATAGGAAAAGCTTTCTACCAAATTTTTTCTCCCCTTATATTTAGCAATGATAATATGCACACATCTTTTGATTACAATCTCCTAAACTGATTGAAAGTTACAATGAAAAAACAAAACATGATCTTTTTTTTTCCCCAAAAGAAAAAAAAACAACATTCTGTTCTGAAAAACTGCCCAGCTGTTTGCAATATCTTGGAAATGGATGTTATCTTTGTCGTGGAAACTACATAAATACATTCAGTTGGCCAATGGATAAAACTTTTATCATATCCATGATATCATAATGTCTTTGCCCATGTTGTGAAATTTGATTAATGTTTGTAAAGTATTTGATATACTTGGAAAAAACGAGCTACAACTTATTTTTATGTGTGAAGCTACAAAGCAGGAAGTATAAGAGTGAGGTTTCAGTATGAAAGCATTTATTAAAAGTTGTAGAAGTAAATCATCATTGTGTAGCAGAAAATATCTGCCTTTTTGGGTCAACACTACTGTATTTAGGAGACAAGACAGCTGGAAGTGTGTTCTAAATCTCTGTGTTCTCTGACACAGAATTGTCCCACTGCACTAGTTTTCACTGGGTTAATTACTCTAACCTCAAATTGAGGCAGCAGTTAACTAACCACAGGCCACCTATGAAGAAGTTATTTCCTGATGATGTGCGGTATGAAGTGTTTTTGGTTTTTATTGTTCTCTTCTCATGAACAGTAAATCCTACCCAAACTACCAGAGGAGTAAAAGCCTCTCTCTCTCCTCTTCTCTTGCAATCCTATTCATGGGTATATTGCTGAATTTTTTTAAGCAGGAGGGGCAGGGCAATCCATCTACAGAGGTCCAATTCACCCTACCTAAACTGATCCATGTAGAGGGTGTGTCAGTCTATGTAAAATATTTAGACTCTTTTTATAAACTCTGGGAAGAGATGAACATTTCCAAAAGGTGATTCACAGCTCCTTAAAATGGGATGATTTTCTCTCTGCAGTTTTGTGTATCTTTGCATTAACTGAGTAGGTGGTCTGTATGACTAATCCAAACTAAATGCAAAAATCTAGGATGGTTAATCCAAATAAAATGAATTCCACTTGTTGTCAACAGTACTGTTAAAAGGTGTAATATTTAAGAATGATACTCTGGAGCTGCTGTCAGGGGAAACTGCAGAAGAGGTTCTCATTAATGACTAAGACTGTATGGCTGTTAAAGAACTGCAGATGATCTTGTTTGTTTTCCAGTAAAAATCATCATTTAGAAGCATCCAGAAAGTAAGCTGATCTAGAAGATAGATGTGTTCTGACATATATGAGTGTGAGGGTATTTCTGTTGTATCCTTGTAACCTCTAGCTGCACTCACTGTAGTCCAACTCAAATAGTTGGACTCCCTTTCTCTTTTTCACAGAATACGTAACTGCAGCAGCCATGGATCAGTCTGGAAATCTGTACCTTCCTGGGCTCTTCCAGCAAAGAAGGCCATGCCAGCTATAGAGCAGGGGTCTGACAATAAGACTGGACCTGTAACTTCAACCATTCCTTTCCAAATAACATATAATAGATTCTATTAGACTGGCATTGCTACTTGGCCCAAGGACTTCTACCTTTCTCTACATGCAGAATATTAGCTCAGACGAGTTATCCCAAACTCCTGGTGTTCCTCTAGGGGAACTTACCATTTACTCCCTTTTATTGCTCCTTTGATAACACTGTAATACCACCTGCTTTCCCTTGCTCACTCACTACATCACCGTTTTGTGCCTCCTCCTCTTATTGCTTCCTCTAAAACTCCATTTTCCATCATTTGACATCTCCCCAGAGCCTTGCATGTGTCTCTCATAAATAAATATTTAAACAAGTGTGTTTTAAAATGCCATGGAACAAGGGTGTGTATCTGATGTCACCATAATTAGTTTTGGTTTTATGTTGATTTTGCTTCCAATTTTCAAGTACTTTTTTTCCTCTGTATCTTGAGATCCTTGGGGAAAGGACCACAGAAGAAATCCTGGTTTCTCTGAGACCAATGTTGAGGTTATCATTGACTTCACTGGGCTTCAGGATATTGTCTTTTATCTTCATAAACGATCTCTGGAGAAATAAGGCCTTGGACTTATATGAAGAACTAGTGTTATAAAATAACATAGAATAGAATGTAGGCAAATGGTATATACGTAGAAGTTCTGATGTCTGCAAGGCCAGCAGTGTAACTATGAACCACCAAGAGAAAATGAAGCAGCAATTGGCAGGTGTGCAGGGCTATCTGAGAATTAATATTATAAAAAGGGCTTGTACTGCACACATAAAGTAAACCTTCAGGAGGACACTTTTGTGGAGAAACCAGATCCAGGCTTTTAGAATTACATTCTTTTTTCTTTCAAATCTTTTGTATTGGTTATCTTAAAGTAATGACTGGTCATTAACTTCCTGGTTTAAGAAGAGAAAAACAATCTGCAGAATTAATGCCATATCTTATTACTCCTGCTTGATGGAATTATATTCCTTGTTTGTGATCCTAAAAGCCTTTTGAGATATTGTCTAGACTATGTCCTTATCCCCTACATCTTGAACAATTATGCTATGTGGTAGGATGTGCCTTACATAATACCTGCCTTTCATTAAAGTGTCAGGTTGCCTTCTTAAATATTTTTTTACTATTTAATATGTAGTTAATCAGAATAAAATTTTTTTTTTAGATTAAGAGCTGTCTTGTGATTAAATTAGTAATGAATTTTGAAAAGTGGTAAAGGCATTAAGGAATATAGGGCCTGTGAAATACTATTGTGTTTTAGGCTCATGGGTACCCATGTGTGACTGGAAAATGGCATTTGTGTTTACACATATTATACAGGTTGATTTTCATGGTTTTAACCTTTTTTAAACTTATTTAGGAAAGGAAAACAATTTGGCAGCTCTTTAAATACTACCTAGACACAAAACACTTCTTAAACTGGACAGTTTACATTCCATGGATTTCAATTTAGTGTCCAGTTAAGGTGACAGGAGATAAAGTCTGCACCTAAGGCCCTGCAGTGAAGCAATTAAACTAAATCCCTTTGTAACCAGAGGGCAATGAAATATGTTCAGTAACAACGTATGTCATAAGCCCTACCTCTAATTAACTGTTAGATTCCTTGCAGGTCACTTAAATATGTGCCAGTTGTACAAGATTGATTTTTCTTTACAAGGTTTCATGCATTTGTTTTGCAAAATTGAGCAAATTAACTTTAATACGTATCTACCTTTGGTATGTCCTTGTTTCATACAGAAGCCAAACCATTATTTTTAGTATATTTGTGAACTACAGGGACATATAACAGGAGTGAGGAACTATTTATTCAATTAAATCACCATGACTGGAAGACAAATGTAAAGACTTGGTTACCTTCTGTGTGGAGATAAATAGAAAGTCATCACTTTGATTTTGGCTTTTGGCATGAATCAAAGGATTTAAGGTCTGTAGGACTTACTGAGCAGATACTTTACCCAGTGTCCCTAACCACCACATTCCCCACTGTACCTGGATGAATCTGGAAGCAGTGCTAGAAGCAGAGCTATGATATGACAACAGGCTTCTGGTGCCTTGGTTACAAAGGTTTGTCTCATTTATGCAAAGTGACAATGTTAGAAGACATTTGAGGAGATAAACTTTAGTAGGACAAAGCTGTAAAGTCAGTGAAAAGATTTTTCATGAAGACTAAACCAGAGTGTCAGCATTTTGTGCATAGTAAACAAGAGATGGTAAGGATATTCAAGCTTCAAATGTTCAATATCCACATTCTATTTAATCATATTTGAAATAGATTGTATTCAGTACAGCCAATATTTTATTCTGTTTTAAGGGTGCCTCACCTTACGCTCCTACTACATAATTTAGGTGGGCAGAGAGATACTCAGAAGAACTGAGCATAGAACAATTCTGTAAGTTTAGTCGAGTCCCTAGGATGCTCAGGAACTTTGAAAATCTAGGAGTCACACAGATGTGAATGAATATCCTAACTTGTTGCACCCACTTTTTTATTGTCGTTTCTTGCTTATTTACTCCTAGCCTTTTTGTGGGAAACTTAATTTGTTCCCACAAAATGGTTACTGGCATGTATATAGCGAAACGTGAATGCACAAATCCTCCTTAATCCACTCATATTTCTGATCTGCTTGCAAAGTGGTTTTTCTGTATGCATATGAACATTTTTCACATGTGGTATTACTTCCATGCACATATTTGGTTGTCATATTTTAGACCTGGCTTGAAAACTCGCCTGTGGGAGGTCCTCTTGTTCATTGCCCTATAATCTACAGCATATTTTTAATCTCTTTATTTCAAAGAGCATTTTGTGTAATTAATTAGACATTTTAAAACAATTATGTCTTAGTAGGATCCCACACTGACAATACACACTTACTTTTGATTCTGTTGTGATCAAGGTGAAGGTGCTCGAGATGAGCATTGATCGGTGGAATTTTAGTGAGCTGGTTGTGAGACAGCTGTAGATCTAGAATAGATGAAACATTAAACCCATTTGGGGGAATACCATCATCAGATAATTTATTGTAGTTCAGCCTGAGGAAAGTCACTTTGGGTATTGCACTGAAGTAGTTCTCTGGTATCACTTCAATGGAGTTGTTGTCCAAAAACAGCTGCAGTGTGTTAGCTGGAATGCTTAAAGGCATTTTCTTGAGTGAGTTTTTTGCTATATTGAGTTGCATAAGATTGTTGAGTCCTTGGAAGGTGTCACTTTGAAGAGCGCTGTCCAACAAACTGTTCTGGTGCAGATCTAACATAGTAAGGTTTTCCAAGTTGCTGAATACCCCTTCTGGGATTCTGGAGATTTTGTTTCTAGCCAGTCTTAGCTGTTCCAGGCCCACTGGTAATGGGGCAGGCACCTCTTCCAATTCGTTATCTTCAAGAAATAAGTAAAGCAGCCTTTTCAGCTTGCTCAGCACACCACTCTCAATTCCACGGTTGGTGATCTTATTCTTGTTCAGGTTTATCCATCTCAGATGAGTGGCATTCACAAAAGGCTTCTCCGAAACAGTTTCAATTAGATTATTTTGAAGATAGAGGTACCAAATTCTTGCTGGGATTGCAGGTATTTCTTTAAGTCCTTTGTTATCACAGTATAATGCATTGGGGAAACTAGGAGGACAAAAGCACTCTTGTGGACACTCAAAAGTGTAGTGAGACCAATGCTCAGGATCCAGCTCATCATAAACTTGTCTCACAGTTCGAGTCCACACAGAATTGACCAAGAATAAGAGCAAAAGGCTTGTATAGACTTTTAGAGTCATGGTTTGCCTTGGAAGGGGAGAAAAACAATTAGCTGTCTCTCAACAGAACACTCAAACAGCATATTAGATTAACAAAGCAGTATTACATAGGAAACAATATTTCCTTTATTGCAGCCAAATTCTGTCCTCTGTGGCACGTTAAGGAAAAACTGAACAGTAATATAAGAGTTACAAACAAGTCAGTGCTTTGAAGAACATTTTCCTGATTCAGTTAAACTCCACATTGGCTACCAGTTTAACTGATGTTCGTACAAGTGTCATTTTAAAGAACCTGAAAACATGGTTCATTTTTCTGACATTAAATCAGTGCTTCTTATAAACTTATAAAAACAGGTTTTCCTATACAGAGCTACAAACTACTTTATATATGAACCATCTTCACTAAAGCTATCAATACCATGATGATATAAATACTATTGAACACAGTGTTCCTCCTTTTAAAATTAATCATACCCTCTTTTCTGTTTTCCTCTCTCTTAAATTATAATGGCATCTGGATCAGATTTTCCAGGGTCTTTTCTCATCACAGAAAAGTGGAAGATCAAAGAGTGTTTTAACAGCTGTTTGTTGGGCATGTTCTTAAAAAGCTTGGAGGGAATATGTTTGAGTAATCCATTTCCCTCCCTCATTCACTCTCTCATGTCCAAAATTATAAATTTCCTTCTCTAAAGCAAACAGCCAAAGCAAATGCCTGATCTAAATGACACAAAAAGTAAGTCTTAAGCAAATTATATCATCTACACTCATGCATCTTGTCTCTGTTTTACTTACTTATTTGCTTTGTTTAGCCTCTTCCACCATTAAACAAGGAACAAAATTATAAATGATAATTTACTCCAAAATGAAATATTCGTGTAGCACAAAACCAGTGCTTCACAACCTCTGTTATCTTGCTTGCTTCCTGATGAAGATTAGCAAGCATTTTGCAGTGCAGAGGCAAGAGACTGACAGCTGAAACGTCTGGTCAAAATTAGGAGGTTAGTTTTGGCAAAAATAATATTTAAATAAAAAGTAAACTCTCTCATAGGGTTAATGCACCAGTAAAGTTAAGAACTCAGTTAAGTTGCTGCATATAAGTAGTCATTTAATAGTTTTCAACATTGTTGTTACCAGTAACAAGTGCAGTATCCTACAGATCTTCCAGCCTCATAAACTGCTATCTGGAAGCATTCCAAAAAAGGACAAATAAAATCTTGTTAAAGAATAACATCTCTAATTTACACAGCGAAATGGTACCTTCTTACTGTGTAAATATTCGTAACCTTAATAACATTTTAAAAAAGAAATATAAAGTAATTTACCTTGTTAGTAAAGTTCCTGGAGCTATCTGAAGCCAGTTAGAAATCACTGTAAATTCACAGCCTTTGGCTCCTAACCACTGTGTTTGCTTCCTGTCCTCCTAAGAATTAATAGCATATAAAACTTGAAGTACATGCTAGTATTCCCAGATGTATTACCATACACACCTTATTAGCTATTGTTTCTAATTTGACATTGCTTCAGAGTTTAGGCTTACCTCAGCTTTCTTGGATCTTCTTCTCTTTCTATTGGTCACTGTTGTTAGACTGTAATAGCTTGAGTCAGGCTACAAGCCGTGTTCTATGAATACAGCCTAATATATACGCATCAGTGGCTACAGCTTTTAACCCCTAAAATAACTAAGGCACCTCAGCACCTAGGCAGGAAAAGACAGGAAATCCTGACTTTAATATCAAACAGCCAGTGAGCTGAACGCATTTGATTTTTACATTTTAACAGATGAGATGAACTGGTCTAGATGAAACAGGTAACACAAAATGTACCTTTATTCAAAATTTTTGTCAGAAGATACTTTACACAGAAAGCTCACTTACATCATAATTCATCTTCATAATACCTGAACTGGCCACAAAGAATTAAAAACAGTGCCATCTGTTTCCATGGAAATATTTTATTTGATTTTTATTAAATGCAGATGCTGCCATGCTATTTAAAGACAAAATTCTTGATTAGGAGAAGAAGATAGCAAAAGCTTTTGCTAAGAATTTTTTAATAACATTTTCATTCCTTTAAAGATTAAATCATACCTTTTCCTTTTTGTTCAGAGAGATATTTGCATATATTTCTACAGTTATCATACTTTCCAGTGCCTACTGTAGAGAGGTCTGGTTTTAATTATCAAGGCACCAATTAATTATCTTGTTTTATTATTGATCTCAAGTAAACTCTTTCCAGCCAATTTGCTATCCAAGACATAGACACATATTTCTCACATTAAATATTTTGGAGGATTTTTGTTTTCTTTTTCCGTCCAAACTTAAAGTAACAACTTAATATCAGGAAAACTACCCACGTTCAAAGCCAGAACAATGACATAAGTATTTTAAGGAAACATAAATATATCCTGGTACCTTTTATGAGTTTTTATTAGTTTTGAAACTTATTTATATAATTATTTTAATTCAGTATCATCTTGTTTATTTTAACAATAAATCCTCTACAAATTTATTTCATAAACTTTAATACTTCGCTTCCTAAACTAAGAATGTCTCAAAAGAAGTTTAGAAGTAGAACAGACCAAAAGATAAGTAATCAAAAAAAAAAAAAAAAAAAAGAAAGCAACCCCTAAGTACACAGGCAGCTTCCAGTGACTTCAGCAAGAATAATTTTAAACACGTCATAAAATTTTTTCATATGTTTGTACTACTTTGGTTTTTGTTTAGGAAAAAATACATCCTTACTACCAGTAATTTTTATATGGCTTAAGTATGTGCTTAAAAACAAAACAAATGCTTAAGTGTTTCTCTCTGCTAGAACTCCAGACCCTTCAATATCTTTTAGAGATTATTAGGGCTTTCTTATAAGCCAGGTAAAAAATGTATTCCCTCATGCATACTAAGCTGAATATTTCAAAAGTTAATTAAAAAAAATTTACTTCTATACCTAAAAATAAAGCTCCTATCTTTAAGCAGATGTACTATTTATAAGCACAAAAATTAGATATAATGTCTTAAACTTTTCTTTATGAGTGTCACTTTAAACACCTAGGCCTTAAATTTTTTCCTTTGAACTCCTGCAGCAGATGAGGTACCACACATTAATGATGAGGAGGCTTGTCAGCTGGAGTCCATGGAAGAGAGCTGGGGAGAGACAAAGGCACCACTGTATGAAGGCTGTGTGTTCAGTTGTGAGTAATTTAAAGAGGCATCACCATTAAAAGTGCATCTATGATTCTTGTAAAATCCAGGCAGTGCAACTTAAAACTGGTTTGCATTTGTGCTAAATCTCTGCAGAGTGTGTAGATGGAATGTGGAGGCACTGAGGTCTGTTCACCATTAAAGACTGTTATACTGAGGGTTTAAAATGGGGAGTCCTGGTGGCAGATATCTGTTGTGACACACTTAAATTCAAATTTCCGGAAGCTGCACATTTAACAAAAAAAAAAAAAAAGGAAGATTGATTTATCGCATGCTTTACGGGGGTCTGAATTTACCCTTTAACCTGTTAATCATGTACAGATGTTCATTATGTTATCATAGAAGGCACTGGCAGAAGGACTTGCTGGTTACCTTGTGACAGGCAGTATGAACTACTGTTCAGCAAGGGAGAAGCATGTCACAGTCTGCCCTTTGTGGCTTTGGAGGCCAAGTATTTGATCCTTATCAAACACATACACTGCCATCCCATTCAAAGAAGCAGTTCTCCACTAGGACAAGAAAACACCAAAAACATTTGCTAAGATTTTCTCAATAACGTGAATTTTCATTTCTTCTGATGCAAACAAAGAACAGAAAAAAATGACAGAAAATGTCATCAAAATCTGGAAGAACAGGTGTGATAACTGTAATATATATTCTCACGTGCACTCAAAATTTTGCAAAGATCTCTGCAGTGATGGCTTGGGTGCCCAAGGAGACTTTGCAGAAAGGCTTGCTTTCCATGAAACCTTCAAGATTACACACATATTCTCTGTCGTACGCTTGTTTTGTTCAGTATTCCATCATCTGGTGTTACTATTTATTATTTAAAGGGTGCAATATGTGGTGATAAAGTTTTACAGACTAATAAAAGACCACAGCCAAGATTTTAAAAAATGACTAATGGTTTGGGAGACTTTTTGTTTTGAGTATCCAACCTGAGACACTTTCCAGAGCCTTATTTTCAGTAAGAGCGGGCTAAGAATTTTGTGTTAATGAGGCAATTTTTAACTTGTAAAGCTGAGCAATCAGAGGCAAATATTAATGAAACACAAACAATCTACCAAAACGTAACAGTACGCAAGGTATTTGCATGACAATAAAAGGAAGTGGAAAAGTTATTACAGTAAAAATACTGTGAATGCCCACTCTCTGAATTTTGGAAACCTTTTAAAAGATACTGTTGGGAGTATTCTAGTTTGAGGAAGATGTCTCAAGCTATTACAGGATTTTTGCTCCATATGTCTCCTGGCAAACCACATTGTTAATCAATGTAATAAGAGAATCTGTATTAAAAAAAATCAAAAAAAGTGAGGAGAACCAACAACTGCAGAGGGTGGTAACATCTCCTTGAGCAGAGTGATGTACATACTTGAGACTAGAACAGCCCACAAGCTTAAGAAAGACTAGAAGGGCTAAAAACATAGACTAGAAAGACCCATTGGGAGGAGATATGGACAACTGGGTGTGCTGTAAGAGCTGTTTTTATGTTTCAGCATCGAAGTTGCTGACGGTGAAAAAAATGAATCACTTTCTTTCAGTAATGGCTGCCATATGTCTCAGATTTAATACGAAGCAAGGTCTGTTAAACATCAAGCATGTGTATAGTTCATCACCAGCAAACCCAGGAGTATACTGCAAGCAGAGCTAACTCACCAGCCCTGTGGATTGCTCCATTTAACAAAGGCTGCAATCCAGTGTGCCTAATTTGAGTACTGCTTTACTAAAATACAAGATGTCTTGCTCCAAAGGGCAGTTTTTCTGAAACACCCTCTTAAATTCTGTTCATGATGACTAGAGAAAGGTGATGCTTCAAAACCTATAGAAAAGAGTAACTCTAGTTTATGTACCCTTCTCTATATACTCTACTGGTAGCTCAGGCAGCCATGCAGACCACTTAAGGCAGGTGTTTACATTTACTCAGGGTTCAGTCTGCCTCTTTAAGTTCTGAAGATTGGCATGTAGTGGTGATTCTCTCTCTTTTTTTGCGTTGCTGCTTGAAATAGAGAGTAGGAAGCTCTGAGTTTTACTTGGAGTCAGAAAGACAAACCTATTTCCCAACAGTTCCCTGATCACCGGACAGGGATATATCCCAATTAATATCTGCTACTCCTTTTAAAAAGGAGCCACAAAAGTTCGGCAAGACCAAAGACTCTAAAATAAAGCAGATGAGTGAGCCCTTCAGGCTAGCACAAGGGACAGTGCAGACAGATCAAAGGGGCCAGCACAGATGTTCCAGATCCTCTGCTCCTACAGATGCCTTTTACTCCACATAATTCCTGGTGAAAAAGTAAAACCAAAACAGACAGGAGCAGGAACTCTGCACCTCTCCTAAGAAGCCTCAGATTGCCTGCCTAGATATCTCAGCGGGAGAAGTTGCATCTCATTTAAATAGACGTTTCTGTTCATACGCAGGCAGCTAAAGTATAGGGAGTTTACCTGGGGAGTTTTCAGATTAGATTAGGAGATATTCTGTAAGGGAATCCTGGAAAATGGTTGGGCCAGCTTAAGTTGTGAAATGTAAATGTCAGCTGACACCTTGTTTATATAAGATTTGGGAGGATGGGATCCTGTTCTAAAAACCCAGAAACAAAATTCTAGCAGTTTACTTTCTGCACACTTTCACTCCCTTCTAAAAACCACAGTGAGAAATGAGTAGCTCAGCTTAAGGAGATCCTTGCAGAGCAACACATTTCAGAAGAGAATAACTATGCAAAAGGGCTCAGTTTTATGGGAAATATAGTGCTCTCCTGAGTATGCTTCATTAAGAAAATTTTTGGCTGTCTGTTCCCTTTCCCTCTCTGTTTTGGGCTCTATACTGCAGTGACACCCCAAAGGTTCCACGACACAGTGCCAAGATCTGGTATTTATCTTGGCTAGCTAGGTTTAGTTTACCTACTATGTAAATGTGGCTGTCAGTTTGTTACCTTAATTTGTTTTCTTGCTTTCAACTATTCCAACACTGAAACAAATCTATCCTACCCAAGGACCCAATTTTTAAAATGCTAGATGTACCAATATATATGATAAATGTACTTTAAATATCTAATGTGCATTTATCAATTACACACATACCTTAGGTTCTGGGCCTGTATGTGGCTATTTAGATGATTTATATTTTCCAGGCAACAAATAGTAAATTAAAACATGAATTAGTCACCTGATGGCCATTCTGTAAATGTGCATTTTTCAAAAGTAAACCATCATGCATTAAATATTCTAAGACACCATTAAGATAGTAAAAACAGACTGTGAGGTGTTAGTGTTACTTTTGTTCTCTTATTTTGTTCTGTTGTTAAAGAAGTCCAAAAATATTTGAATTTGTCTTCACTTTAGATTCCCACAATAGGATGATGAATTCCAAGAAGCTTAGACTTATAGAAAGATCTGTCCCCTAAAATAAATGACAAGAGTTTAATAAAAGAGCACTCCCACAATTTAATTTAAAAAAATATTTAGTCCCCGTATAATAAAGCTTTGCTATAGTGGTTCTGCCAGATGAGAAATTCAAGGTTCGGGTGCATTTTTTATTATTTAAAAAGAAAAGCCAAATGACATAAGCTATATGAAAACCCAGCACTTCTTTTATTTTCCATTAATTGTAGGTTTGGTTTTTTTGTCTAATTTTTAATGCAGATACTCTTGGGAAATACTGAACTTAAACATTAGAATATGTGGGGTTTTTTCTTAAACTTTCATGTTGGTCATAATTTTCTAGAACTGGCATTTTCCAAAGCACTCAGGTTTGTTTCCTGCCTTGATGCTAGAGTCTCCCTCACCACAAATACTCCCGTCACTAATTATCCTTTCAGATGCAACATGTTGAAACTGAGTCTTTATACTGCAGATGAAAATCCTCAACACCCAGCACTTTGGTGCCAACTGACACTACCTTTTTCTTTGAAGACAGCTCTGGAACCCAGCTCCAGGGAGAATTCATCCCTATTCAAGCACTGTGCAGCACTCCAGAGGCCCTAAACAGTCAGGGCTGTCCTCCAGCATTGCCTACTCTTAACTTAGGTGATTCCCTGCTCATCAGCAGTGGCTGCTGGGACTCCCAGAGGTAAAGGTCTAGTTCTTTTCTGCAGTCTGTGTATAATATACACCTCATATCAGGGCTGTGGTTTTCATTAAGAACAACATATGTATAATTTTTAATCTAGGGTAGGAATGAAAATACTGCAGGGGGATGACTTTTCTTAGTTTCTTCCAAACTTAAGAACCTGAATAAAAACATCTCATTTTTACACACAGAATCCCAAATTCTTCATGGAATCAATGTGATGGTACACATAATTTTGAGAATTTATTAGTCTTACTCTTTTTTTTTTTTTTGGCAGTAAAAGGGTCATAATGACAAAGTCTGAATGTGAAGTTCAGGAAACATTTGCTTATCTAGTTTGGAAACCAGTCTACAGAACAAGATGGATTGCAGATGCACACAATGAGATACTGGAAAGTTCATGAAAACAGGAATTTTGAAAGGCAGTACTTGGCCTTGTTTAGCTTGAAGACAGCTCATTATTAAATTGTTTTACAAGGTATGGAGTCCCTAAAAATTCCCAGTACTTCTCTTTGAAATCTTACGCATATATCAATAAAAGCATTATCTTCAGCAGAAATATATTTTTACATATATTATTCAATATATTCCAAAGTGTCTTTGTAATTTTTGGAATATCTGCTCTAGTCAGGTTGACCAGACTTGCTGTCTTGCACCTTTACCCCACGCTAGGAGACAAGGGATAAAGACAAAAATGTTCTTTTACACAGTGTAGCTACCTATATAGTTAAATCTCACCGATTCTCTTTGCGGGTGCAAAGGCTACATATTAGTTACTTCCATAGCTGTAAATCCTTGTGCTAAATGAGCAATACAAGAACTGATTGAACTGCAGTAAAAAAGATAACGGGGCAGCAACCTCCATACTAGCATGGAACTCCCGGCATGGAAGCTCTCCAGGTCAGTGTTATAACAGTATCTTTCTCTGCTGAGCGCTGGTGCATCAACCTCAGCAAGGATTCCATCTGTCTGTCAAGAAAATCCATATTACCAGCCTTGCAGGCAGTGCAGCTGTGCCCAGAGGTGGACCTAGCAAGCAGTTTCTCAAGACATATGAGATGTGTGAGACTTTCCATGTCTGATGAAGGACAGAAGCCTAAAGTCAGCAAATTTTATATTATTATTTTTTCTGGAAAAGAAATGTGCTACAATTCATATTGGTATCCCACACCTGAATTGCTTTCTCTCACTGATATTCATGCTGGTCCCTTGGGGAACAAAAAAACCCACTTGCAGGGTCTGATTCTGAGAAAATATTTGGATGATTTTTCCCACCTCTGCTGCTGAGATACGATAATAGAGATCTGTCTGCAACTATGAAAACATGGCCTATAAGCTAATCAGTATGATCTTATGGTGGTTTAATTGTTTCAACCAGATCTGACAGAAGGTGTAGGCAGCACTTATACACCACTTAAAATAATGTGGGATTTTTTTTCATGAACATTTAAAAATATCTTTAAACATCTCATAACAATGGATTCAGACACTGTTGTTCAAAATGTCACTGAAGATTGCTTTCTTGGAGAGAATAAAAAGCTCCATGATCCTTTATATATTTCCTTATGAGGTGGGTTTGGTTTGTCTGCTTCTGCCAGAACAGTAGTACTTTTTCCAAAATAAAGCTTTCCTCTTGTTCAGAAGTCAGGTGCATTTCACCAAATCCCTGTGCTTCCACACTGTCATCTGGACTATAACTAACATTTCTCCTTTCATGTATTTGCCTCATTTCTTCACTGCCTTCTAATTAAGACCCTTTAAATTTTGCTTTTCTTTAACAATTTCGGAATTAAAAGGTATGTTGTACCGCAGAGGTAGTACATAAGGGGGATTATACTTAAATAAAAATTATTCAGGTATTCAAGACTTGTTATAAATTCTGTGTTTTCTGATCTGCAGATTAAGAGTTCAAATTCTGAAAAGAAGGATAACTCCCCTGAAAAAAAAACATGTAGATGGGGTTACATGCACAGAGAATCATGGTTTATAACACCAAAGAGTAACAATATGTAATTTTTCAGATATGCTGCTACCCAATGAAATCCTCAGCTCCTGATTATATGCCTTTACCTTCCTATACATTGATGGAGGAATATAGATGCTGACCAAAAAAAAAACCAAACCACAAAACCACACTCACAAACAGAAAAAAAAACCCAGCTAAAACCTTAGGAGTCCACAAAAGCTATCAAACTGAAGACAACTTAAAGTATCCTAACTGAAATCTTCAGGGCAAAATGTTTATGTTATTCAGTGAGCACAACCTTGAGCAATTCAGTCTCACCTCTGAACTCGTTCCAGATGGGCACATCAGGCAGGTCACATCTCAGAAAGGACTGGTGGAATCCTTCTTGTGGTTCAGGATGTGGAGATATGGGCACAATTATTTCCTTTTAAGCCCACAACCACAATTTTATCTCAGATGCCACAGAGAATAGTGTGATTAAAAGTGTTTCAGCCTCTTCTTTTAAGGCTGATTGGTTTTGCATAGTGAAGTGATAATTTTCCCAGGCACCTGAACCTGACATTCCTACATTCAAGGTGAGTGTTCTGAAGAACAGAGTTAGCACTCCTTTTCTTTCCCTGTGCTAATGTTGAACTGTTCCCATTAAGTAGAAAAGATTTAAGAGATATTTATCCATGAAAGCTATGTATAGCCTACCGATTAAGTTACTTTCTTACAGACTGAGGGTCTTTTATCCAATATCTAAATCTGCAAAAAAGTTCAGCACAAAAATGTATTCCATGAGCACTCTGTCTGGATGGTAGCTCATAGACTGTTTCCCTTATTTTGCATAGACTTCGAAGCACGTTTGCCAATGCTGACCCACATGGGAGAGTTAGGTGGGATGGATCTCTGACTTGACTGCCAGCACTCAGTAGCTCACAAGTGTCAAAATGGGAGCAGATTTACACAAGTCAGCTGCAGACATCTGGGCATCGAAGGAAAGTTTCCACAGTTCTTACCTGTGGAATCTATATCCAAATGTTAGCTGAGTTATGATTTTGTGAGTATCATGGGAGTCTGAATTATGGACTGGAACCTGAAACAATAAATTTTCCACGTGAATTTAATGCAAAACTCTTCAGCTGTAGAGCTGGTTATTTAAACTTATATTGTCCCCCATTGGTTACTAGTATTCTTAGAACCACAGATTCACAGAAATTATAAATAAGTTTGAAGGAACATCTGAAGGTAGTTTAGATCAACCTCCTTCTAAAAATAAGGCTAACTTCAAATCCAGAACGGTTCCTCAGGGCACTGCCCATGCAAGTTCTGAAAATCTCCAAGGATGGAGAGCCCACAGCCTCCTTGGGCAATCTGCATCAGAGCTTTACACGCTCATTGTGAAGGATTTCTTTGTATGCCCAGCCTGAATTTCTCATTTTGGAACTTCTCCTTTGCCTTCTTGTCCCTTGATTGTACACCTCTGAATCGGCCCTTTTTTCTATCTTGCTCTTTTAGGCAGTGGAAGACTGCAATAAATCATGGGACTGGGGCATATGTAATATTCAGAGAGCCTAAGGGAAGTGATTTGGCACAGCCTGGAAAGGAAGAGGCTGAGGGAAGTTCTCTTCGCAGCCTTCCATCTTAGTGGCTCTTTACTGAACTTCATTTTGCTTTAAAACCTCACAGTCTCTACCATCTTCAGTCTATGCTTGTTGCAGATGTGTCTATAACTATTCAGACTGCCTTTCTTAATGATGTCTTGCCACCTTGTTCCCAGTTTTCAAAATAATTTGGTTTATGCTAAGCAACTACCTATTTATTCCCTTTCAGTAAAACTGAAGGTTTCTGAGTAGGGATGGGACCCTGCCAGGTTACTTGCACTAGAAGAACAGCTGTAATCAACCACTGCTCAGTCTTTTCTTGATCCATTTAACTGTGTTGGACTCTGTAAAGCAGTAGAGGGCATGTAGGATTTATGTTTCCGGGTTATGTCCAGAAATTCATGTGAATCACTGCCTGTTCTTTATAGGGAACTTCGGTAATTTAATTTAATATTAAAAAATGTCTTTTATACATATAGGTGACTCTATCTTTGTGCATGCTGTGCATCATACTTGCAGACCAGTTCCTGAAATTTCATGGGTAAACTTTTTGTCTACTGATTTTGTATATTGTCGTAATACTGCTTTTTGTGACATTAGTAGGAAACTTTCCTTTTTATGTCTGCTCAAATTCATGTCTTTCCAAAAGATCTCGATATTTTAAAATTCTTCTATATAAAACTTCATATGAAAGTGTCATGACAAATTTACCCATTTTGACCTGAAAAAAGGAGGGACACATATTGTAAGTAAATTGTATAGATATACTATAGGCTCCATATTATGTAGCCCTTAAAGGAATTTAGGTCAGGCTAATATACTGACTCTGCTTTCTCCATGCTACAGCAGCTGTTATTATCTGTTCATGTCTGCCTAATTTTAAGTAACATGTTTTACCTGTACACATATGTAGTTTATATTATCATCAGGTTAGGTGGGAACAGGGGTGTATGCATCATATTTTTCAGTATCCAGAATGCTGAGGGCTTTAAAGCCAAGAACCATTACCTTCTCTTCCAGGAAGGGCAGAAATTGTCAGGCTGAGAAAGTTGGAGTTGTTCAGCCTGGAGAAGAGAAGGCTGCGGGGAGACTTTATTGCAGCCTCCCAGTACTTGAAGGGGGACTATAGGAAAGATGGGGGCAACCTCTTTAGCAAGGCCAGTTGTGACAGGAGAAGGGGTAGTGGTTTTAAACTAAAGGAGGATAGAATTAGACTGCATATAAGGAAAAAATTTTTTACAATGAAGGTGGTGAAACACTGGAAGAAGTTGCCCAGAGAGGTGGTAGACGCCCCATCCCTAGAAACATTCAAGGTCAGGTTGGACAGGACTCTGAGCAACCTGATCTAGTTGGAGATGTCCCTGCTCACTACAGGGGGGTCAGACTAGATGACCTCTAAAGGTCCCTTCCAACCTAAACCATTCTATGATTCTATGAAATTGCAAGTTACAGTGAAGCAGTTTCCAAGTCTCTAGCTCTGTTAAGTATTCCCAAACACCTACATTTCTGCCTAGTGCCTAGAAAATTCATGTAGCTTTCATAAACTGAGACCTAAGATGCATGTATATTGTTGCCTGTTTCTGCAAGATATGTAAATATTGGGAACTCAAAAAGTCTTTATAATGATTTAGACCAATTCATTAATGCAGAAGCAGATACCTGTGCTTCTGTGTCTCACGGTATGGAAGCAAACAGATAGAGTGTCCCGTTTCTTCTTTAGCAGAAGGACCTAATATTGTAGTTTTTTTCAGATAGTGTGAAGAGCAAGCTGTGCAATGTTATCTCCCTCCAACTAACTGGGAATTTCTGAACCACAGGAAAGAAGTATTCAAGATAAAAACATACTGTCAAATGCCATTTTCTCTTACATTTCTATCCTGTTTGCTAGATCACAGATATGTGGTGACATGTCTTAGTATCAGTTTGTGCTCTAGAGGTCTTAGGGTTTAGTGTATTTTCCTGCGGAGGGGACAGCTGGGTTAAAATCCCTGTGGAAAAGGTTGAATACTGTTTCCATATCTTCTTCCATTCTTTGGGGTTTTTTTGCATGCACTTATTTCTTCCTCTCTTGTTTTATAATGCCTAGGTGCTATACCATAGTGGTTTCCACTCTGATGTATTCAGAAAGCCCCAGCTTTAGACTTCATTCTTCTATGAAAATTCTAGCTTACTTGTAACAAAGGTTACTTTCAAGCCGTCATGTATGTGGATAAAAAAAGCAATAACACCAATGAATTCCAAAATGACAAAAATTAGGAGGGAAATATTTCTATTGTCTCCTGCATGTCTCCTTTTGTTTTGGTCCCAGGTATCTTTGTGAACTGTGTGTTGATTCTGAACATCTGGAATTGGCAATGTACTGACTGAATGGTTTGGTGTGGTTTTTCTTTTTTCAGCGATGATAGTTTCAACTTTTGCTATAGATACTAGAAGAGTTTCTGTTTAAGTGTTTAATAGTATAGTAGTTGAAAAGAAAATAGTACCCGTGGGATGATCTGTGTTTCCAAGCAAGCCATTTATGCCTCTAATTCACTAACTTATTTATTTTACTGTGTGTTCCAGGATGCTGACAATATTTGGACTATTCATTCCCAGATAGAATATACTACCATCCCTCTATTATGAGTAGCTAGAGCTGCATTTTACTTATTGTCTGTGGCTTCTGAGAGTTTTCATTGTTCTTTTGAAAATGCTGAGAAATTAATTTGCACTATTTCATAGTGCTATGACTCCCATACTGCAGACTCCATGAGGCATCAACTTAATGGCTGACACAAGCACAGTGGAGTATGGTAAACTATATGTTTACAAACATATTGAAACTTGAAAGTAGAGAAAACAGTTTATTTAACCTTACAATAAATTTTAATAATAATAGAATAGCTTAGATTATCTTGTTTTAACCTGATTTTTTTTTCAATTTATAAAAGACTGAAACATAGTTGACAATGATATGGACACAAAAATACTATTTGCTATGTTTTATTTTCTACAATCTGGTTAAAAGTAGCATGCAAGTAATTGAATAAAAATACTTGTATACATGTCTTATTTTGAAATAAAAATTATACCAGCAATGGATAAAAATCTTACCATGAAAGTTTAAATGAAAGTATGACAAAAAGAAGAGTAAACAATTTTTAACCTGAAAAATGTTTGTTTCCCTGTTATCTTTCACATATTCCGTTAATTTAATAACATCATGTGCTCTGAACACATATTTTCATATATTTTAAATTGTTCTTAGATCGTTAAATCATTTTTCCTTTGTAATTGATAACCATATGAAAAAGGCATGAGTAACTAAGGAAGTTGGATTGGTTGGAGAGGAATCTTGTATTTACACAGGCTAGCCCATACTGCTCAGCACTCTGATGAAACCCACCTGACTTACACAGAAGTCTGGTACCTGTGGGCATGTATTGTATGCATTGACATAGATTTCTATGAAGTTGAATGCTTTTCATCCACTTACCTAGCCAGATGAAGGCACATTTTGCACTGCTTTTGGTCGTTCTTGTGCTTCTAAATGCAACCATTTGTATAAATATGCACACGTTCCCTTAAGGTTGCCAAGTGCATGCTAAATATTAACAAACAGAATGGATAATATGCAGATTGACAGTTTTTTTAAGGCATATCTTAATTTTAAAGAGCTATCATGATGTAATTCCTGTAGTTACTGCCCCTAGAAGGGAACTGTATGCTCCCAGGTATCTCACTCCAGTGAAATCTCAGCAGCCACCCGGAGGCAGTTGTACATCTCCTGTGGCAGGTCAGCTCGAGTGAGATTGTTTCCATCCAGGCGCAAATGTGTGATCTTGGAATACGTCATCGGCCCAACAACCTTACAGAAGCTGCTCAATGGGAACTCTAAAACAAAGGAAACATGAATAAGAGAACGCATGAATAATTAGGATAAATAAGACAAAACCATTATTTTTCTGCTTTTAAAATTTTATTTGCAAATTGTGACCTTGCATTTATTCTACTATTTTTCAATGTTTTGCTTGTCCACTGATGTAATTCCCCATAGGTTTACAGGGGCTTGTGTCAGGAGAGGTTCTTTCCATTAGTTGTGAGAGGTTCAGAATTTACAGACTGAGTTTTTCAAGTGCTATGTGCTCCCAGTATTTTATTTTTTTAAGACTCCAGATTTTATATAGAGGTCTAATCTGCTATTTATGAAAAAAAGAGAAAAATGAATCTCCAGTACATCTGGAGATGCAGAGGGAGGAATCAATCATGCTGGGTACATTATGATGGAAGGGTAAAACTGTGCTACATAAGATATCAAAGGAAGTAAAAAGTTTCTGGAGAAATTGAAACCATGATACAGCCTTACCCTTAAGAACAGGCAGTTGAATGGGTGTATGTGTCAAATGTTATTTTGGATACGTTGTTTTGATTTACTAGTTTCAAAATGAAATTTGGGGCTGTGGATGAGGAAGAGTTTTACATTTAAATTGTATAGTTGAACCTTTCCAGAACAGCAGGATTAGAAGGCGAGTATAAACGTAAAAAACATTTATTAAAATATTTCTATTTATTGTAATTTATGTATCATAATATGAATATAGACTCTATTCAGTTGAAGTATTATTTGGTTCACATAACATCAGAGAGGTCTTGAAAGGAAAACTATGCCTTGTATCTTCTAAGTAGTATTAACTGTAAGCTAGAAATTACATGAAGCAGAGAAATTATGTGCTTACTGTACATAAGCACACACATATACATATTATACACCTCTGTAACGCAGAGAAGTCCTATCCTCAACAGAGAATGTACAGGAATAAACTTGATATCCCCTGCATACTACATTGTGTAATTAGTTCTACAAGACAGTCCTTCATTCTCACCCATGTTTCCTTTGAGTCAGCCAGAGTCAACTGAAAAGCTCCATCACTACTAAAGAAGTAGTCCAAAAGGCTTGTTCTTCTTTGGGCATTGACATCAATTGAATTCACAAAGAAGAGTTTAAAGGGACTCTTTCAACAAACTCATTCACCACTATGCAGACAAATTTCATATCTTCAGTTGCTTTTATGTTGAAAATGACTAGCTCTCAAATTTCTGAGAAATCAAGGTACTGTTCTCAAAACCAGATGCCATTTTAACTGCCAGTCAAAGGTCATTCCTGGACTTTTGAAAACACCACCTTATATTTTTTTTCTGCATGACTATTTAACTCATCTAAGAAAATGTGATAACCTATATCATGTTGTAGTAGTAAAGGAAGTGGAGGGAGTATATTTCACATCTCCACTTTAACTTCAGTTGGATTCTTTCAGAACTGGCATTACATTAATCTGCTATCATTGATGAAACATGGCTGTGTAAACTAAGTATAAATGTATACACATCTGTTCAGGCATCTCTTTGAAGCATGACAGCTTAGGTAATTTTTTTGGAGACAGAGCTATAAAGTTGAAGAATGGGTGAAGATTTTGTATCTTTCACAAAATAAGTTGTTTTGAGTAGGGATTAAGGAAATGTATTTCGAATTTTAGATCTTGGTCACTGATTTGATTACAGCAAATCAAAACAGTTTCCTAGATTTTGTTTATTGCACACTCTTGTTTTGGCAGGGTAGGAGGTAAAATGAATCCTTAATGGCACATTTATTGGGCAGTCCATATTGCAATATAGTATAATTTTAAGCTTGGAGACCAATTCTGATACTTCTCCGATTCAGAATGTATCAGCTGAAATGAACTGATGATTCTTGTGAGTTAGGATCTTAAAATCTGATGTTTGTAGGATTAGATCTGTGTGGAATTTTGCTAAATGAAAACATAAGTTCCTGAGACTGAACTCATTTGCTTGACTTACAGGCTATACCATTAACTATTTAGGTCCAGTTTTCTGCAGATAGTTTGGGTGTAATTTGTAAAGATTAAAATAAATATGAATTCTAACATAGATTTTTTTTCCATTTTCTTATAATTCAGGAACGACATGGTAAGTGTATTTTTGTGGAAGGCAGGCTTCTAAAAACTTTCTAAATCTACTTTTTCATTTCTTCTTTATTGTTCCTTTTGAGAATAAATACTAACATTTGGTTGCAAAAGCTGGTATGCTTATACAAGTTGGGTAGATGCTTAACTACTCAAAGGATGTAAACTTCATGCATGTAAACCACAAAATTTATCTGTGTTACCAAAATACTCAGCTGTGCTGACTATTTATGAGGCTGAAACCACATTGGAAGTGGATGTAGATCTAGTCATCACAGAAGTCAAAGGAACTCTGTCATGGACTTCAGTGGGATTTAGCTCCAATATTTGGTGCACGCTGCTTGCATTTGGATATTCATTTTTTATACAGTTCATATAATTGCCAGTTCTTAGAAGCAGATTAAACATATTTGTTTTCTAATTGCAGTCTCCAGTGGCAGAAAATAAGATAAGTGGTTCTTCTGAATGCACTTGATGTGCTGTTACCTACACGATCTCTATAGGAACTGCAATCAGTGATACTAGAACACTGTTGCATAAAATATGTCAGTAGCTTACTTCCCTCTTTATTACACTTATTAGTACTGCAGGTGTTAAAAAGTCTTCCTGAATTTATGATATTCAGGTACTTGGAATTTTGCCACTAATGTGGCATTCTTATTTTTCCAACACAGAATTCCTGCATGAACTAGACACTGAAAGAATAAGGATTGGATGAAAATTAAGTTTTCAGCTGAACAAGTATTTTCTCACTAAAAGTGTCTGTCGACATAGAAACTCTGATATTCTAACAAACTACCTGAATATTTGAAATATCTGGGGGAGAAAAAAAAGTCAAGAACAGGCATCTCCTCTCCTCTCCTCTCCTCTCCTCTCCTCTCCTCTCCTCTCCTCTCCTCTCCTCTCCTCTCCTCTCCTCTCCTCTCCTCTCCTCTCCTCTCCTCTCCTCTCCTCTCCTCTCCTCTCCTCTCCTCGCCTCTCCTCGCCTCGCCTCGCCTCTCCTCGCCTCTCCTCGCCTCGCCTCTCCTCGCCTCTCCTCGCCTCGCCTCTCCTCGCCTCGCCTCTCCTCGCCTCGCCTCTCCTCGCCTCGCCTCTCCTCGCCTCGCCTCGCCTCTCCTCTCCTCTCCTCGCCTCTCCTCTCCTCTCCTCGCCTCTCCTCTCCTCTCCTCGCCTCTCCTCGCCTCTCCTCTCCTCTCCTCGCCTCGCCTCTCCTCGCCTCTCCTCTCCTCTCCTTTCCAATACCTATAGAGCAAAATGGGAGTATAGAAACACAAATTTTTTAGACAGAGTTATTGTTTTACTATATGCTAGGTGAGAGTATATCCCTTGTACGTAAAGAGTGTAGACAGCCTTTAGCTGACAGGAAGATTAACTGTTCAAAGATTCCTTGTTCGGGCATGAATACAGTTGGCAATCCTAATGGGAATTGAAGTCCCATAGTCATCGTTGCTGGTCTGTGGTCCCACAGTAATCATATCTGAGTTGTTTCTGCACAGGCCTTTATCAAAAAATCCTCTGGGAATAGTTTGAGTGAGCTAGATAAAAGACCATAAAGCACCTCCACAACTAACTCTGTTTAGAATAAGTAGAGTTATGGTACAGATACTGATCCAACTGATGGACTGGAGCGAATATGTAGCCCATTAACTGTCCCCTGGAACATTTTCAAATTCCTCCTTGTTATATTCCATTCACATGGTATTTTCTTGCTGGGGTTTCATATGGAAACAACTCTCTCCTTAATCATTTACAAGTATAAATCGAATATGGAGAAGTCTGCTTTTGGACTCTTTTTGTATCACTGAACCTCTTTGATTCCTGTACTTTTTTCCATACTGAAGAGTTTCTTTTTGCCTTGAGGAGTCTGTTAAACAAGAATATGTGTGTGTGTGTTTGTGTATATATCTCCTAATGACATCTTAAAGCATGGTAGCAAACCACTTGCTATTAAACAGAAAATTCTACCCTTAAATTACTACTAATAAAAAATATGTTAAAAATAAGTTTTAGTTTAGAACTTACAGTTTAGGTTTGAGGTATGGAGAAAGCAAAAGCTTTTTTAAACCTTCCATAGTCCTATGTTAGCTTGGAGATGCAACTAGCATCAAGTACAGTTGATGGAGTATACAGCTGATACCTAACTTATATTCAATATAATGGATGTGATGGTAGAGATCAGAGGACTTTGGATTTGCCTTCATTGCAGTTTGCTATCCACTTTGCCCACTACTCTTCACATCACAGATGAAGGCAGAACATACTGAAGTGAAGCCAATTCTGCTACAAATATTTTTTAATGTATATTCATCAACTTTTGTTCAAAAAGCTCATATCACTCAAGCGAAGATATTTCCCAAACAGGTAATTTTTTAGGTATGGCAACGCATAACAACTGTAGCAAGCCTAGGACGAAACTCATGGACAATAATTTAGAGAAATATTTCCTTTCTCTGTGGTAATATCAAAAGGGTTGGAACCAGACTATTCTTCCTTAGACAAATATAAATGTTACTTGATAGACTAAAGGTACTTGAGACAAAGGGAGACAGTAGCAAATTAAGAGCTCTGGAGAAATATATTCATGTTAGTTTTAAGTATAAGTGAAAACTTTAAGCTATGTAAGCATAATCTGAAATATTACACCTTTTGCACATTTTAGGACAAATTATCTTTACAGAGGTTTTCCTCTCACAGCGTAAGTGTACCACAGTATGGAAGGGAAGCTTGCCTTGTTTACAGTCATCCTTACACAAATGTCTGGCAAATGGCAATAGCTATTATGAAAAGAAACTGGTCATTTGTTTGAGGCTGAAATACTCAAAGGTCAATCAACTCAATTTTTAGAAAGACCAAGCACTCATAGCTGTAGGTCAGGTGTAATGAACAGTGAACTGCAAAGGCTTTGATCACCCTGTATCTCATAGTTCATTAAACTGAAATGCTTACTGTTGACTAAATTTTGTCCCACTTTGTCAGTTAGCATCCTAGGAAACACAATATTATGCCTGTGAATTTATATAGTAATGAAAATT
Organism: Phalacrocorax carbo; assembly: GCF_963921805.1. Classification (NCBI taxonomy): domain Eukaryota; kingdom Metazoa; phylum Chordata; class Aves; order Suliformes; family Phalacrocoracidae; genus Phalacrocorax; species Phalacrocorax carbo. The sequence continues at coordinate 49,459,517 of NC_087513.1, forward strand.
TGTTATTGAAACCTGCTAGATTTTATGGTGAAGCAAAAAACAGTAAATCAGAGTTCTCTTTCACCAGTCCATAGGGTAGCAATGACAGTGCAGCAGTAGCTGGTGGACACCCACTCCTCACACCATCCCCCTCTGCTGCTGACCATTACTCTGGAAATACAGCTTTCATTGCAAAATTAAGTTGTTGCAAATATTGCTCAGAAGTTCTTGCAAATGTGAATTGCAAGCAAACTTGGTACCTGAGTATCTTGCAGAAGGCTCAGAACAACCATTCTAAGCAGGGAAAATTGCCTTGTATATCTCATGAGAAATTAAACATCATCACTGTTAGCTCTTTTAGGAGAGGGAGAGTATCTGATAGAGCTCTACAGGTCACTGTATGTGGTGCCTCAGGTAGGAAGCATTAACTCATTGTTTTCCCTCATCAAAACAAGGAACTGAGATGTAATAGGAAAAAAAAATCATAATGTTGAGGAAAATGTGAAGCATAGTAAGTGCAAAACTTTTCCAAAGGTCTTGCCCTATGTCTGGTAAAATCAGCACTAAAATATTTGGCTTTAAAAGCTATGTCTGTATGGAGTTAGCTGTGTATGGAATAGCTAACACTGATAACCTAAACCTCTGATGGATACAAGCAAACAAACAGAAGAGAGTGGTTTGTGGCTTATTTTATGCCAGCTAGACAGATGTAAGTCCTCCTGAAGAAACACTGTTATGTTTGACAGATCTGCCTCTCCCTCAGGGACCACCGCTGGCAGAGGTGCAGCTGGAGAGCTTCTGATGTGATGGTGAGGCCTCTGCAGCTCTCCAACACCTCCTTCCCCCTCAAGGATTAAGAAGCCTCGTAAAAGCCCTGCCTCAGTACAAACCTCCATGATCTCATGCAAACTGTGACATTTATTGACTTCAGAAAGAACATTTTTTCAAATCATACTTGAATGGAGATGAGCTTGCCACCTGATCATGCAGTGTGGGAAATGGGAATGAAAAGAAGAAACAACAGGGGCGGTTCTTTTGAAGTCAAGATGGGTTTGGAAAGATATTGCATGACAGAAGGGAGGAAAGAGAAAAATGCTGTTAATTTGTTGTATCTTTTTCATTGTGCCTTGTGCCTGATACCTTATGAATTGGTTGTGTTCTCCCTCTCTCCTCCCTCCAGCACTTTCGCTACTACTCTTCTGAAAGATTGCACATACCAGAGTTAGAGCAGCTGATATCTCTCTCTATTTGCTGACTTACAAATTCTGAACATCTTCTACACTGATTAAAATTTTCCCACTGTTTTTTCAGTTGTATAAGTCAATTCCATTGGCTTTTATGGAATTACTCCAACTTACATGAGATGAGAATTTGGCCAATAATACCCACATTAGAATGAAAGCATAAATTTCTGTCTTTAAGGTTAACTTGAGTAGCTATCAGATAAATGTTTGTCTTTTAACATTAATGTGGACAACACTCAGAGGAATGGCAGTTCGCTAACAGTCTAACCAGTACGATTTTTCAAGACTGGTTGATCTACCCCTTCAGGTACTTGCATTGACCATCAGTGTCCAGACTGTGGTAAATAATATTGAAAATAGGCAAATTCAACTCACTGCTAATTTTGTTGACTTGGAGGTAGAAGTTTTCGAGGTTCTCACTGACAGTTGGAATGCTCTTCAGCTGATTGAAGGAGAGATCCAACTCAACTAGTGATGTGATATTGAAGACATTGCCTGGTATTCCAGAATCTGTTAATTTATTGTGGGATAAACGTAAATATTGCAGGGTTTTAAAACCTTGGAAGTACTCATCGGGAACATTGGAGATCTGGTTATTATCAAAATACAGCATAAGTAAAGAGTGAGGCAGTCCTGTTGGTAGCTTTGTAAGGCGATTGAAGCTTAAGTCAAGATACAAAAGTGAATTCAGGCCTTTAAAAGCCCCAGAAATAGAATCTGCTTTCAGCTGATTGTTCTGGAGGTGAATGACAGTCAGATTCACCAGCCCCTCAAGCGCACCAGGATTGACTTTTGTGATCTTGTTGTGACTTAGTTGCAGGTCATCCAGAGTTTTGGGGAGTGGTCCAACAGCTTCAGTCAAATTGTTGTAGTTAATGTGAAGTTTCTTCAGATTCTTTAGTTTAGAGAAGACTCTTCCCTTAATTTTTGAGTTTTCCAAATGGTTGTGATCTAGGATGAGCCACTGTAGGTCTGTTACATTATCAAACGTGTTCTCTTCAATGCCCTCAATCATATTGTTTCGAAGATAAAGGTATTTTATTCCACTTGGTACAATTGGAATGGTTTTCAGTTTAAGATTGTCACAATACATGGCAGTAGGGTAGCTTAAGGGGCAATTACATTCTGGGGCACAGACTGCTGAGGATGGCCCAAAAGGATCATAACCGTAATCATCTACAAGACCCTCATAATATTGGCAAAAAATGCCACTAATCAGTAACAGAAAGACAGGTAGGGAGTTTAAAGTCATCTTTGCAATGTCTCTTGTCCCTGTATGGTGAAAGGGAATAAAAAAAGTTATAACTTTAACAATATTTGAAATTATACTACAGAAAGATTACAATTAAAAACTAATTCATTTAGTCTTCCTGTTTAAAGATATTTATTAAGAAAAAAATATATTAGTTTGTTATTATTGCATTGCTACTACTATAAACTTACAGTCCCTGTCTTGTTATAATCTGCCTTTGTAATGCAAAACTGTAGGCCGTTCTGCTGTTGTAAGTAAAACATTATCTCTTCCTGCATTCATTCATTATGTCACAAGAACAATGATAAAGTCCAAAGGCCATGTTCATAGGCAGTTCTGCCATTTAAATTCTATCAAGCATTCCTAATATACTCAATATACTCAATCGCCTTTTACATACATAACAATTGCCACATACATACGTAACATGTGGCAATTTCACTTAAGTTTGAAAAAGCCAAGGAAGTTACAAACTGAGGGTAATGATCTGCTGTATAGTGTGTTGTTAAGATGCCTGTAGATCGAAATATCTTCTTCTCATGCATCATGTCCAGTAAAGCATGATCCACTAACTTTCATATTCACCTAGAGAACAAGCTAATAGAAATATATAGCGTATTTTCCTGGACATGTAAAATAACCAGCACTGCATATGTGTGCACAAGTATACTCTGTCTAATATGGATCTACAGTGGATCTGAAATGACTGAATTTCAGGTACTGCAAATGTTCTTGCAAATTTTATATACGATAATAAATGTGTTGATTACATTGTATGACCATTCTAAAACAATAGAATAATAAAACACTGGCTTCAGTAATTGGTCTTCTAGTTCACATACAGTAAAAGGACATTCAGTGTCCAATATGAGTGGTCTCACCTTACTTTTTAAGGGCATACCTTCCTCATCAGATACTCCACAAGATGCTAATATGTGAAGATTAATATCTTGCTTTATTTCTTACTACCTAGATAGGTGTTGTGTTGGAAAAGTGGGTCTAGCATCACTAAAGTCAGTGAGCTTACTTTGATTTTCACCAGCAAAAGTCAAGGCTCAGTGTACTCAACTACTGTACAGAGAGTAGGACAATTAAGAAAATCCTTAGAATGTTCTTGGTCTCAAGTAATTTCAGAAAGTATGTGAAGCCTGTAAACAGACCACCAGATGTTGATTTCACATTTGGGCCGTCCTCCAGCAGAGTAAGTTAGTTTGCTCTTGGCATTGTTTAACGTTACACAGACTAGTGTTAAAATGCAGGGCCATAGCTAGAAAGTCTTCCCTAATTCTAAATTTTCTTGCTTTAATTGACTTGATAAAAGCCACATCACATTCCTGTCAGCTAATAATCTCAACTAAAGTACCTCTAAGCAGGGCCTATTGATCTCATGCAGTACAGTATGAAGATTTTTTAAAAAATGTTCTCATGTTATCTACAGTCAATCACCCACAAAGTCCCTCTGCCAGATTTTAAGCTGCTGTCCCCTGAATAAGGAGGACGACTGCATATCTTTTCCACGGTGTTGGTCCCATCACATTTATCTAATTACAAACCATAGGATAGAGCAATCATTGAAATATGAGTTATCAGTGTAATTTCCTTTGACTGTTCTTCATTACTACATGAGAACATGCAAACTCAACCTTCAGTCCCCTGCTGGTATAAATAAGTACAGCTCCTCTGAAAGCAAAGACACTACAGTGACAAAATTCAGCTCAAAATCTGGTCCTATTTAGGTACTAAATATTAAGAATGGGGGACTAACTGCCTCTGTATTTGAAGTATAAGTCAGAGTGTAATGAACTTCTTGGACTACAGTCTTTGGCCTTACAGTGACATTTTTACACATCTGTATCATTTTACAGTCTTACTGATAAAGTAGCATAAACATCCTATTTTTAATTCAATTTTTATTGTTCTTCTAGTATCAAATTTTATTATTGACATCATAGCCTGACTGTTCTTTTAAATAGTGTACAATGTTTAACTGTTCTGCAGAACCCTGGAAGTAATTAAAAAAGTTAGATAGTTTTGAATTATTTTACCAACATTTTAAAATGTAGGTGACAATTCCATAGTCCAAGGACATATGAGCATGTGTGTGACATCAAATACCACAGTAAAGTACATAAGTAGTGTAGTTAATTTGTTTTATTAATGGATTCCTTGTTCATGTATTTAAATGTTTCTCTGTCAGAAGCATAAAAGGTAAATAGATTGTGTACACATGCTTGTTTGTTGCACTGAACTATATGAATCCAAAAGATAATATCAGAATGGATTCTTAACATAAGCATGCTTGAACTAATTGCCTGTGTATGTTCTAAGCAGTTATATTGTAAAATACCTGTGAAAATATTTGTGAAGTTGCTCAGGCAATTTGCCAAAACATACTAAATGGCAAATCCACAATTTTGGAAAAATGTTTACTACAGTAGAGTAGACAGACTATTCAAACTATTTTGGAGCTAGTCTATACTACCTTAATTCTAAAGTTCTTGTGAAACAAAATGAATATAAGTTTATCATTCACTCAGCCTTAAACTGAATATACCTTAATGTTGCAGCATAACATCTTACACAGCTTGCAAAAGGTTTAATTCTAAGAAGTTTCAATACTATATTACAAATGTGCCTTAAAATTAACTAAAAATTTCAAAATGCCCATAATTTTCCTCTCATTGTTTAGTTGATTAATTTTTTAAGTGTCAGGATACCTTGTCTTTTTGTAAAATGAAGCAAAATTATTTAACAAATGGAGTCTGTGGAACTCTTACTAATAGATTATGAATGAATAAGTAAACAATGAGTAGTCTTACAAATTTCTTTGTACTGTACGTCAACTCTTCCTTTGAAGTAGAACAAAACATGCTGTAAAAAAGTGCAACACTGATGCCCAAAATATGTGAGGCTGTTTTAAGGAAACTGAGAAAGTGAATCCACTAAGCAACTGTTGATTTGTGTTCAATTTACAAATTGGCAAACCTATCCTGACATGTTTTCACATTCCCATTACAGCTACTTTTAAATAGCTGAACATTACGGTTAAAACATGCAGCAGCACTTACCTTACTGCCTTGAAGCTGCTTTCCTTAATTCCCAGAGCAGATGCAATAAGGGACTGTATCGACCAATATATGCTGTAAACAGTGTCAGGAGGTAAAAGCCTGCCAGATCCTCTGTGTTACAAGAGGGAAGGAAAAAAAAAAGCCCTAGTCACGCTGTTCTCTGAAGCTGCTATGTCATCATGGTGATCTTGTGGTGTGGCATGTAGAAAAATGCAGCTCTCTAATGAAGTGCAGGTGGATACCATATTTTGTGCAAGGACAACCCATCTGTTATTCCTGTGGGATGAGAGAATGATCAGTGTTTCACAAACCTGAGAAAGTTTAGACCACTAACGATAGCCTTATACAAGAAATTTTTTCTATTTTAGAGGGAAAACATTTCAGATTATAAAACAAATTACAAACAGACTTTTGTTTTCCAACTTATTTTATAGTGCTAGCCATGAGCTAACAAATAGTGCTCAGACCTCAATGCTGCTGTGCTTCTTCAGCCAAATGACTCATTCATTTTTCTGCCTTTTTCTTTAACTATCTTATGTCCACAGTAAAATATCCTTAGTAAAAGTTTTAGCTTGAGGATCAGAACAAAAGATGCAGGATTATCTTTGAATTATAGCCTTTTCCACAGCATTAAATACTGAGTTCAAAGTTGCTTCTGCAAAGTATTGGAATTTACTTGATCTGGAGGTTTACTTTGGTAATTGAATGTGTGTTTGTTTAATAAAAACACATCCCAGGAACTTTTTTTCAGCAGTTACTGTAAACTCACTTTATTCATTTGTTCATTTTTATACTTAGAGCTTTCTCCTGCTTTTCAGAATCTGGAACTACTCAGCTTTACGTTGTCTGTTTCTTATTCCATGGATGTAGTTCAAGAATGCATCTTAAGGCTTGGATGAGATGTTATTTTCACCAGGCAATGCCAAAAAATAATGCACTAAGACAGTAACTGTTTAAAGTGGGTCTTAATGTTTTCATAAAAACCTTCTCTTATCTGTAAATGGTGGATGTCTTTCCTTTTTGTGGGGCTCAAGCTCTTTCTTATAAAGTAGGATGGGGACAAATGTGAAATGTGCATATGGAAAGCACGCACAAGCTATTTTAAAGTATCTTGTGTATTTAACTGTAATTATTGTGGGTACAGATCAAGTTTCTTGTCTGTTATCAACCGCCTATCTTTATGAAAAGTCATGGTACAGGATGTGGCTGGGCTGGCGAACCCTAACAGCTTCCTGAAGAAGAGGAGCCTGGATGTGGGCTTCCCCCGAAGTCTGCTGCTGATGTACCTGGGCCTCCATGCCAGTGCAGGTTACTGGGAGCACAGAAAGGCCTTTCACCAAGAACAGGAAAGATGCCAAATGGTTACAGACCTCTGTGCTTCTGCAATAATGCAATTAGCAAACAAATTTGCTCAAGACAGAGTGTCAAGTGCCAGTGCAGCCCATAGGGAGCAAATGTTAATCTTCTGATGTTCTAACATCAGGCCTGTCCCCCTGGCGTGGCAGAACCATTTACAAGCTAGGAAAGAGGTGCTGATGACAGGCCATAACTACATTGCTATTTGAATGAGGTATATAAGTGAATGTGAAGCAGTGAGCTTATCATAGTGAATTAAACTAAGTAGGTGAAGAAGTGTGTACGGTATCAGAACTAGAAATGTAGAAGTGGACAACGCTTCTGTTGTTCTGCATGTGGACAAATGGAGACCAGATGGAGTTTCTCATGCACAGTATGATACTTATCTGAAAATTACTTCACTAGTTTCAGCTGACCAAGGAAAACCTAAACCGTAGCCTTGACTGCAAATGGGGCAACAAGCAGGAGCATTCAGCAAAGGATCAATTGGAATAAAGAAAAGATTTCAAATACACAAGGAGACGCCCTGTAAGGCAATACAGAGGTTTGGTCTGTGGAAGAAGGTACAGCAAGCTGAGCAATGGAGTATGTTTGTAAAAAGAATTTTAAAAATTATGGAAAAGGCATTAGTTGTGTTTTCTCTGATTAAAGATTTGTTATGAAGGGCAAGCTCAATATTATAATAAATTAATATATATTTTGATCTTTAATAGGTGTAGTTTTACATTTGCAGTACAAAGAGAATTGTACATTGGCTGCGAATACAAGATAATGCAGGCTTAACATATTTTTGGCACACATATTTATGTACTGGTTGTTTGTTACATTGATTTCTGTATGTCTAGTATACGTCTTTTTTCTCATTCTGTTAACAACAATACAAAGCATGCATACATTCACAACCTGCAGAAAAAAAAATTAAAGAAATGGGATTGATGATATTTTGCAGTTAACGTATGGTAAAAACTTGGGTCACATAAAGTTCAGCTGGGATTTTTTCATTCATGTAGTTCCCGTCTTGCTGACTGTTTTAAATTAGCTGTATAAATTGCACAGTCAAGATGGAGAATCACATGTCTTCCAAGGATAAGATCTAAACCAATAGATTTTCCCTTTTCTTTAATAAGATTTTTGCTATCTGTCCACTCTGTTATTTAAAACTGTGCCTTCAGCATCATTTTATATGCTTTCTTAATCTTACTGTTCTGAATCATGAAGCACTCACCTCATAAACCTGTTTGGGAGAACAGGTAGGGACTAAAGCCCAGCAAATGGAGGTATAGCTTCTTCTGTGGCAAAGTGGGGGAAACTGGGTGGGTGATTTCTTCCTTCTGGCCCTAGTTTGTGGTTGGTGGGGTGTGGGTTTTGGTAGCTCTCAGAAGCCATTAAACAGCATGTGAACATTATCTAGCTGATTTCCAAGGAATACATAAAATAATGTGTAAGTCCACCTATGACATCTAAGTTGAAATCTGGTTATGAATATGCTTCATGACTGATAATATCAGGACATATTGTTATTTCACCTTTACATCAACAGTGCTTCTAATTAAGTCACCTCAGTTTGTTTTCTCCATAATTAATTTTCTTCTTATTCCATATTTATTCATTTTTCTTTAATGGGAAATGTGATCAAAACCTAGTCTCATCTAGCTTTCTTTGACTTATTTGATCCTTTTATTTGACTCAAAGCTCCTTTCTTATTAATTCATATTTTCATGGCTGGAAATGGCCAAGAAGTCTGGTAGGTTGTGGTGAAAGAATCTAAAAGCAGAGCTCACTGCAAGTGTATTACTTTGCAGTGGGTGAGATCTAGCCTTCAAATATTGTTGAGTTGCAGTGTCACTATTTTCTCTCTTCACTCATCAGTGATACCCCTTCCACTTTTTATCTCCTGTAAAACTTTCTTTATAACTTCTATGCACTTCTGCATAATTGGAAACTCCTTCCAATCTGTTTTTTTCCCAAAAGACTAAAGTTACTAAAACCTAACAGATATTATCTAAACCAACTGCTTCCTTTTAGTCTTAAACCTGTGTACACATCTGGTACACACATGTGTACCCTAAGAACCAAGAGATTTGGGTGCCCAAAATTAAGAGTAGGATATCTAGGTTGTAGGAACATACAGACCCAGAAAAAATGCTCGTGGAACTTTTCACATCGCTACGTAAAATGAGTAGTGAGTTTTGCACTGAGAAGTGATAATTTAAATTAAATATTACTCTCGAGACGAAATGAAGGCTACTTCATTTTAATTGGCTATCTGCAGCAGAAGGCAAAGAAATATTCATTAAGGGAAAAGGCCATTCTGTGGGCAGCATACAGCCAGCCACTTAATTATAAAGAGGCAGTGTAGTGTTTATGCATGATGCTTTCCATACGTCTAAATAATAAATATATAGCCTTTTAACCTAAATATAGTGATAAACAAAAACATGATATTCACTCAAATCTCCAATAATAATTAGTTAAAAGTTTTCATTAAGTCCTGCAGCATTTTGAAAATATTACTTAAGGCTGACTCATTTCAAATTCATTCCACTAAAAACATTTCAGTTCCAGATTCTGAAGGCTGTAGGTGCTTATTATTTTTTCATCTGAAAACTTCCATTCCTCCAGACTGAAATCTTATTTGTTCAGCCCCTACACTGCACTTACATGTTAAGTGGAAAGCGTTAGAGCACATACTATAAGCATTACAAAATTTGTGGTGATCCAAATCCTTTTTTTCCTTTCTCCTAAAAAGGAAATAACAGCTTTGGAAATTTACAAAAATGGTAACAGTGGTACAACCTATTAGCAGACCGCAACAGATATTTTAGTTGCTCATGAATCTTTGTTTTTGCTATTCTGAAAAATTGCTCACTGTTTTGTTTCAAACTTGACAGGGCCTATATTCTAGTACTGTTAGCCTCCTCTTAATTGGTTTTCAGACTGTTTTTGTACTAGACTGCACTTAATTTGTTTCAAATTGTCAGTGGCAAAATTCCTTTGAGTTGATTCAAAGCTTGATCAAACCTCTTTTATGATAAGAACTGCACAGATGAAGGCAAGATACTGTTTTTTAAAACAGATTCCTGTATATATATACTGTATTTTGTGTCATAGCATTTACAATGTGTTTATCTAAGTTAAAAGAATGTCAAGTGGCCCTGGAACATGAACAAATTCAAAGGATTCCTAATGTAAAGAATGTAAAAGGATCTCAAGGAGTTGTTGAAATTGTGGGAAAGTTGTGGTAACAGGTAAAAATTCTAGTAGCAGCTCTGTGTTTCAAACAGTACAGATAATTTTTAGGAAAAGAAAGGGGTGGACTTTGCAAACTTGGCTAGCTCCCTGCTTATTGTTTGTATATACTAATGCTGTACCAATGTAGACCTCCTCTGAAAACCATTGGGTGTCACACATCTTCCCCTAATCTAAGCATTGGCAATGTCTGTCTGGTTTCAGATCACTTCTGTGAGGTCAGAAGGGACGTTGCATCATCTATCCCGACCTGCTGTATAACACAAACCATTAAACTTCATCCTGTTACTGATGTACTGAGCTCAGCAAAACTTCTTTGCCTAATTATGCTCCAGACAACATCTAACCATGATCTAAGATGTGAAAAGTTTGCGAGTTTTCTAGTTTGCTGCAAAAATCTCTTGATTTTTGCCCAGGCTGGTTTCAGGATCTGGCAGGTTATGATGGGCACTCAGCACTTTCCCATCTGTAGGCAGATGGTTGCATCTTGGGGTAGCAGCAGACAGAGTTTAGACTGACAGTTGAGTAAGGCTTATTCATCACAGTTTTCATCCTGTGTCTGCTAATGTGCACCTGCAGGCAGCACCCAGAAGTAGAGGGCTGGTTCCCAGGCTGGTGGGAAGGGGGGGTCTGCTTAGCACAGACCCAGAGCACCCCCACTCAGTAGATCAGTTGCCTTCTGTTTCTCCTTGAAGCACAAGCACCAGAAAACTTTAAGCTTACAAACCCAACAGGCTTGCCACTTGGTACAGAAACAAGCGGTTCCAGCTCGCGGGGTGTATGGTGAGGTCCTGGGGAGTTCACTGCTTCTGTTTGTGCATGCAGCTGCCGTGGGCAGCAGCTGCTGGGATAGTCTGCTCTATGAGACCTCAGTGGGAAGTGGGAACTGCTGCCTCCTGCAAAGCTTGTTTACGACATCATGCTTCTTATCCATAAGAGACTGTCTTCCAGTGAGTTTCTATAACTACAACCCTTTGCCTAAAGTAACACAGCATTATGGTGCTATACAGTTTAGTTTTAGGTAGTCCTGAAAGGAACAGGGAGTTGTACTCCCTGTGATCCTTACAGGTCCCTTCCAACTCGAGTTATTCTATGATTCTATGTAGAAAGATAGGTCTGGTGTGCAGCACACAGACTAGTATGCAGCCACATATGCCTTAGCTTTGAACATGATGTCCAGACAACCAGTGCATAGCATTTGGGCTTCAGTCGGTTTATGTGACCTTCTACTGGAACTTATCCAATTGGTGATAAATTGTCTTTGCCATGAAGATGGGACAGTTTCGGAGCCACTCAGTGTGCCATTTTTTAAAGTACCGGAGCAAGTAAAGGCTTGCTAGATAATATCTGTTATATCATTAGTTATCTATTAGTATTTATTCTGACATTAGTTGTCACTTAATTCATTACCGGCTGAACGCTGTATCAGATTTTTGCATTATTTTTCCTGGGACTGATGACAAGTTAAGGGTCTTGATGTAGAGTATCTACCTATTTGTAGTCCATGAACAGTAACAATGCACTGGTGTTCTGGTATTCCCAGGCTCATGAAAATGGACTGTAAATGAACCAAAGATCTCTTACATGGCTTCCTAAGACATTTAAGTACACATTATTATGACAATACAATTTAAAAGTATTTATCACTAACAAATAGTATTTAGTTTTTTCCCTTTAAAAATTATAGTCCTCATATGATAAAAGTACATTAGTCTGATGAAAGTACCTCAGTCTACTCCTCTCCAAATGCAGAGAAAAAATGTTTGCTGACTTTTTTTTTACATATTTAATGTCTACCCACTGTTTTGTGTCTGTTTAGTTGTGGCTCTATAAAACTACTAGAATTTATTTTCCTCATCATAAACTTCAGCTTCTTCCAACTATCTTCAGCCATGCTATCTGGGGACCTGTCACCGATATCTTCAGTGCAACTCAGTTTTATTTTTGCCTTATTGCTATCATGTATATATATACTTTATATTTCCTCATTCTTCATGTCTCATACGTTTTTTTTTCACTTCTAATTGCATTTCGATTTTCTATTGGAACAAGCAAGCTTATGGCTAAAATTAGACTTTTTTGGTTGTAAAATCATGGGGGAAAAGGTATTTGAGGACAATTTCTTAAAATCTTTTTGAGTATAGGTATTCTTATTTTTCTTCTAATTTTTTCCTCCCAGACAAATTTGCTCATCCTTTTCCTGTTTGGGGACATTGAGCTCCTCTGAAATACTGGCTGGAAATATGCTTTTGACAATATTAAATGGTCAGCTTTGGCAACCACCAGATTCCAATCCAGTGATTAACTTGTCTTTATTCATCATAAGGACGTCCAGAGTGGGTTTACCTCATGTTGCATTCAATACCTTTTGTCTTAGGAATTTTACAGTGTTGAGAAACTCTGCTAATGCTTTAATATGGGCTGCGTAACAATGCTAGCAACATCTCACAGAATAAAATTCCTCACTAGAAAAGTTATTTCATAAGTTGCTCCGTAATATATCTCATGAAGATTACCTCCACTTCTCTGTGAGAAGCAGACCACCGTTTTTATAAATGGTGTCAGATGCTGTATCTCACACTTTTGTCCCTAGAGACAGGAAACATAGGTGTCTACAGGCATGCTAGGAGTCCAAACATTCCTCATGGTTAATGTGGATCTAGTAATACAGTTACGGAGCTAATACAGACTCTAATACAGACACCTTAACTGTTACCTAAATGTAGGCATTTGGTATCATTTGAAATGCCCTAAGATATCCATCTCATCTGTATAGGTTATGAGAAAGGACTTAACAACCTGTCCCTTTTGTGAAGTGGCAGCTGATGGCAAACCACAGTACTCCACAGTGCCTAGTAACAAGGCATCTGCATTTAGGCAATTGCCTTGCCTGTTGTCAAGGGTCTTCAGTCAGCTGATGATGCAAAGCTGTCTACTGCTCTCTGACATGCCCTGGACTGTACAGTACATCTAAGTGGGGCTGGCTGCTATGACTCAGGATCTTGAGGAGACCCGTCCTGTCCTGAAGTAGTGGCAGGAGGCCAGGCACATCTAGGCAGTCTAGAATGACAATAGGCACTTATGTTTTGGTACCTGAATTGTGGCCTTGGAACTCCAGTCCAGGAGATAGCCGTTCTCCTGACCGAGGTAATATCCTCACTTTGTGTAAACTGTCCGAACAGTATTTTCTCCACCAATTTTCTCTGTAGTCTTCTCTTAGCTGAGTATTCAGCACAATGTTTGCAAAGAAATGTCACAGAAATAGAGCCAAGCAAAATGAGATGTACAAGCTTGGACTCAGTCATGATCTATTCCCACACAGGTATTTTCCATTTTCTTACCACCTCTAAAAAACATAATAATAAAAAAGCCAAAATACAGAATTTTTTTGAAAGGCCAAATAAAAATTTAGAAGACAGTCCTCTGCTTCCATTAGATCACCACCTGAGTCCTCACTGAACAGTTTTCTTTTGTTTTAGTCAAGCAAAGCTTTTCAATAGATTTCATAGATATTTAAGTTGCAGACATTGAAAAGGACAGAAAGGATTTAAGAGATTTTTGCATGACATGCTTTCATAAGGTTATTTTGAATTGACACAAGAGTCCTTAAAGTCTAATTTGCTCTCCATCTGACCCAAGAAGGGAGAAGCAATACCAACATTTCCCTATCCTGTGTTGATTAAGGTAAATATACCACTTTCCAAGCATTCTTGTTCACCTCCCATAGATTTTAGACCTCTGTCTACTTAGCATGACTCTTTTTTTCTTTACCTCTCTGTATTTTTTCGGACTTCAGTAAGCACTTAGCAACTGTATTTGAATAATTAAGTATCTCTATATTTCTACACATGTATGTCTGTTTGCTAGATGGCAAACAGATTTGGACCAAAAACTAGAATCAACTTCTATCCCTTTAGCTTCTCGGTAGCCTTTTTCATGTTTTCTTAATATTTAAAATTACTTTTGCTTATATAGATATGGTACATTGCAAAACAGAATAGCATTTTCAAAGATGTTACACCTTTTTGGAATAGCGATATAAAGCTAACCTAGAGGGAATTTCTTTCCTTCTCTCTTCAAATGCTGGGCTGTAATTTCTCTTGGATTGTGGGTATGGAAATTAAAACATTAAAATCAAATATTGTAACTCCTCTAAACTCTCAGTCAGTTCAGAACTCCGTGTTATCAGCTGATCAAAGATATAAAAAGACAGAGATAAACTTCACCATGAAGGGCTGAAGAAAGCATTACAACTGCCTGAGAAGAAAAAATAGGAAAGCATTCAGACAGCAAGCAGGTAACAGCATTGTCAATATTTGGGTAGATCAATGCAAAATATTAATCTCATCGCATTTAAAATTATTGTGTATAAGCAAATGGCTGACCTACCTCCCCTTTAGGCTACACTAGTAAATTTTTTTTATAGTATTAATTTATTAGAATGGGCTTTTTCATTATTATAGCCTGAACTGAATTTCTGGCGACAGTTTGGGACTTACCACTGTAAACAGAGAGTGTAAATGAAGCCACCCTGTTTCATGGAGTAATATAACCTTTTAGTAGAGATGGGGCTACGTCATGCTAGTTGGTCCAGAGCCGGAAATGGCATGATTTCACTTAATAATACAGATGCAACTTCAGACTCTGGAATATAACCTGGACCACCAATAAGAAAATAGACATTCAGGTCCTAAGGTCTGCTGACATTAGCTGATCCACAATTTGAATGTTATCAAATTATAATATAATTGTTTTCATCATTTTCTCAAAATTTCTGTGTGTTCGCATATGTCATTCTTGCTTTACAATGATGTTTTGAAGAAGATACATGGGTTATTTTTAATTTTCAAAAGAGAAACAAACATGTTCCAGAAATAAGATCTGATTCCAAGCTTCAGCAGAGTAATAATTTTTAAGTGAAAAAGCTGGTTTTGTATAAAACTGCTGACACAAACTTAGCTACAGCAGTACCGGTGAGCAACACTATAATTTAGGTCATGCTCCTATCCCATAGATAACTTTGATAATATGGCTAGCTAGTTGTGGTATAGCAAAATCCATTGCTCGTATTCCAGGCTCATGAAAGCAGAATGAGATCTTTCCAGAGCTGAGCATCTGAGAGTTTCCAGAGCTGAGCATCACACATTTGTAATAATTTTGCTCATGAACAGAAGGGTTTTACACTGTGTTCTAGCAGTTAGATCTTTCCATTTGTTATGAAACTTTTAGAACAACAATAATTGAATAGTCCTGAGAGTATCTGGTGTCAGAAAACATCATAAACAGGGCAATCACATCAGAAAGACCCCCACGTTGTGTAAAAGAGTTTTGGTGAGGCTTTCCTGCTTTTCTTTTATCCTACCGAGGTTTACGCTTCCCCCTTTCTGGGACTTAGTAAGAGGGGTCTTTGAGGCATGCAAATGTTGATGAATGAGCAAGGCTGGTTCTGAGCACATGTGTGAGCCTGCATCCTCATGTCCCCTACGTCCAGACCCATCAGAAATTTGTGTTGTCTCAGAGTGGTGACTTTTCTAGGGAACCCACATGAGGATCATTCTTTCAAGCAAGTGGTGAATAGACGTGCAAGGTAATAGACCACATCATTTTGATACAAAGCACAGTGAAGGGTAGAAGGCATTTGCTTTACCAAAAAGCATATCTTTCTCCTGAAAGCCACCACTAGTGACTTGTCACGTATTCACATGTCAAAACATTCTCAGAAGTGTGCCTTCCAAGGTCTTGGAAAATGGTGTTTAGGATCCTAATTAACTCACGTGATGCTGAACGTTTTACTCCATGCTTATGTGCCTCTCAGCCTAGTAAAGGTCATCTTGCTTATGTCTCAACTGCCTGTTAATCTTGACCTAAGAGTGTCCTCAGGGAAGAACTAATTTATTGCCTACAGACAAGGCTGTTGGTGTGACTAGGGGCTTCTGTAAGCCATGTTCTGGGCCCTGAGCACACCAGGAGGCTCTGATTGCCCTGACAAGCCTCATCCACATTCCCCAGCCATGCTGCCATCACCCATTGGCCCAGAAGCTGTATTTAAGCTGAACCACCAGCCCTAGCTGTGTTGTGGGTATGCTGTGCCTGGTTTTGTACCTGGCATTATCTTACTGACTTGATATCTGAGCTTGACCTTGGAACTGCCTCCTCAGTGGACATCTGTCACTGGATGGTTGGCCAGCCCTGGTTACAGTCACCAAACCAGCTCTGCTCTTCTTCAACAGGTTTTGTACTACTGTGCACCTTACTCATGAGGTTGTGTCCTGCCTTGTGTAATCTCTGGCTCCCAGCTTGCCTTCCATTGCACAACTGCCCTGTCTTGCTGTATCCTAACAATAAGCTCAGGGAAAGGACAAAACCCTGAGTTTAAATGTAGCTCCTGGGAGAATAAGTGGTAGTCGTCTAGGTAGGCAGAGACTCTGGAAGAGTATGATCATGTCAGAAAGAACCTCGTGGTGTACTCAGGGCCCTGGTACTGCATATAGAATAACAATGGTTTCGGTGGGAAGGAACCCCTAAAGTCTAGTTCAAACACCCTCCAATGAGCAGGGACATCTTTCACTAGATCAGGTTCCTCAAAGCCCTGTCCAACCTGGCCTTGAACATTTCCAATGACTGAGCATCCACAATTTCTCTTGGCAACTTGTTCCAGTGTCTCACCACCCTTAACATAAAGAATGTCTTCCTTATATCCAGCCTAAATCTACACTCTCAGTTTAAAATTGTTGCCCCTTGTCCTGTCACTACAGTCCCTGCTAAAAAGTTTCTCTCAGCCTTTCTTATAAGCCTTTTTATCTATTGAAAGGCTGCAATAAGGTCACCCTGGAGCCTTCTCTTCCCCAGGATGAACGACCCCAATTCTCTCAGCCTTTCTTCATAGCAGAGGTGTCCCAGCCCTCCTCTGGACCCGCTCTAACAGGTCCATGTCTTTCTCCTGCTGGGGGACCCAGAACTGGTTGCATAACTCCAGGTGGGCATCTCACAAGAGCTGAGTAGAGGGAGAGAATCACTCCTCTTGCCCTGCTGGCCGCACTTCTTTTTGACTGATGTAAGTTGACCATGAGCCAGAAATATGTCCTTGTGGCCAAGAAGGCCAATGGTATCCTGGGGTGTATTAAAAGGATTGTGACCAGCAGGTCAAGGGAGGTTATCCTCCCCCTCTACTCTTCCCTAGTGAGGACATATCTGGAGTACTGCATCCAGTTCTGGGCTCCTTAGTTCAAGAAAGACAGGGAACTACTGGAGAGAGTCCAGTGGAGAGCTACCAAGATGATCAGGGGACAAGAGCATCTCTGTTATAAGCAAAGGCTGAGAGGCCCGGGTCTGTTCAGCCTGGGGAAGAGAAGACTGTGGGGGATCTTATCAATGCTTATAAATATCTAAAGGGTGGGTGTCAAGTGGATGGGGCCAATCTCTTTTCAGTAGTGCCCATCAACAGGACAAGGGGCAACGGGCACAAATTGAAACACAGGAAGTTCCACCTGAATATGAGGAAAATCTTCTTTCCTGTGAGGGTGACAGAGCAGTGGAACAGGCTGCCTAGGGAGGTTGTGGAGCCTCCTTCTCTGGAAATATTCAAAACCCGCCTGGACGCGTTCCTGTGCCCCCTGCTCTAGGTGTACCTGCTCAAGCAGGGGGCTTGGACAAGATGATCTCCAGAGGTCCCTTCCAACCCCTACCATTCTGTGATTCTGTGAATTTCTCTGTTGCAAGTGCACATTGCCAGCTCATATCCAATTTTTCTGAAGTCCTTCTCTGCAGGGTTGATCTCAATCCATTCATAACCCGGTCTGTTCTGATACTGGGATTGCTTCAACCTTCCTGAGGTTCACATATGTTCATGTACTACCACACATATTCTCATACCAGCCCAGAAGCTGTCCGTGAGGTAGCCAAGTGGCTAGAAAGCTCTTTTATTTCATCTTTCTCCCTTGAACTGTGAGGGAGGGTGGAGGGGGGTGGGAGACATCCTCAGCTTCCTCCTCTGTAGGGCAGAGCTTTGGTAAATGGGATGTCTTCTCCAGTTCCTAGAGAGAGACAGTAGAAATACTGTCTCTTTCTTTTTCAGCACTGCAGAATAATCTAAAGTCATTGTGTAGTTGTATTTTCTGTAGTGTGAGCACATTCCTGCTGCCTAAGATATAGGGAACACAACAATCCTGTGGGTCAGAATTCTGACAAGAAAGTTCAAAGGAAATATTACCATTTCACAGTAATGTAGTCTTTTGACAGCAGTAAGGAGCCTAACTACTTAATTTTTTTTCCATAACAATCCAATTATCTGCATCTGTTGAACAGAAATTTACACAATCTTCTCTGTCTCCCTGTAACCTACACATACAGTGGCTCCTACTGTATATCAAAAATGATTGACATGTCTTTAAAGAACTTGGTGCTGGAAATGAGCAGTAAGGGATAGAAGAGAAAAAAAATACCCAAAAGGTTAATCTTTTTATTTAATTTTGGTGATGGCATGATGAAATATTAAATCGCCTGAGATTTAGGATCTCTCAATTGCTCTCCATTAGCCAACACTTCAAAGACAGTGCTTTTGTTTCAAGACTTCATTGCCACATATCCACTTTCTCCTTCCACATTAGAATGATGTGTATGGACAGACCTTTGAAGGATTATTCTCAGAAGTGAATAAGCCTTTTGAAGCATTTCAGTTGTCTAGAGTTTCTAACACAGCCAAGTAATATTTAGAATGATCCTGTCTTTCATGTCAAGATTATTTTATGGATTTTGAAATTCTTTTTTTGTGTGTGTGTGCTCTGGAATTCGGTTTATTCTTTCTGATCTTTTGATTCCTGCAAAAATTCAATACCTTGAAATTAAAAGATGAAAGGATTCAGCAGCAGAATACTACATGACTAGCTTAATTGGTTCTGAGTTTTCCTGTTGAAAGGGCTTTCTAACATGCATTTAGTAGCAGACACATGGTCCCTATTTTCCATGCCCTTATATTGGGATTTGAACACTCAAAAAGTTACTGTGTGGAGAAGCACTAGTCTAATTAATCTCAATTAAAATCTTCATCTGGAAGCAATAATGTAACTTGTCCATATCTGAAGTCTGCAAAAATAATAACAAAACCCTTAAGGGTTTTTCATTCAAATGTAATATATAGTTTAATATATTAGTTGAAAATTAATAAAAGGTGTAAGTATGATTTATCATAAATTTTATACTTCAGTGCTGTTGAGACAGTAACAAAGAGCTGGAAAAAACCCTGGAATTTTGTTTGTTTTCATATCAGATATGAAAATAGAAAGTTTTCTAAATTTTAACCATTTATACAGAATAAAGCAGTACATATTCTGCCATCCATTCTGCCAAATGCTAGGAGCAACAAAAACTGCTGATTACTATTTCTGCATATAAGCAAAGTACCACACTGTTTATCACCAGATATCATAATTTGCAAGTATGCATCTTCTCTCCATGTAGGTGTGAGCCAAAGACAGTACCTGCGACAATTCTTTGGATGAAACTTTTCTGGATGAAGGTGGTTTAGACAGTTTTTTTGTTTGTTTGTTTAAAAGCTGCCTTTTGTATTTAGACAATGGATGGTATCTTTTGTTTCATTTCCCTTCAAAACTGAGTGCCCATCTGTAGCTTTCAGTTCCTCTGACTGAAAACATTGGAACTATTCATGTGGGTAAATGTTTGCAGATGCAAGGCCTACAATGTTTGCTATTTTCCAAAAACTTCTTCATTGTGTTTCTTCCTGCAGCCGTACTTATGGATTTAGAAATATAACCATCCCTACTTCTCATCACACCGCAGATTCTCTGGTTTTGTTATTCGTTCCCTTTATTTTTTTTTAATATTATGTTATAAACTAAAAAAAGATGTGTGCATAAATATATATGATTAAAACAACATCATTTTTAATAGTTTTGTCTATTCTTTCTTGCACAGATTTAAGTCCCAGTTTAAGCAGGCACTAACAGAGCATTAACATTCTTCTGGTCTGCTGATTTAAGACACTCACCTAGAGGTAATCTCCAAAGCTTTCAAGCAGCATAATGTACACACTGAGTAAGAAAACAGCCTGACAAAGCAGTTTTGAAGAAACCACATCTTTTTATCTCAGAAAGGAAAGTGTGGGGTTTAACAGGCAGGGTAAGCAGCCCTGCGTAGTGCCTGCATCCAGACTGATCCCCAAGCATTTATGGTACACTAACAGGCCTGAAATTCCAGAGCAGGAAGCAGGGCAGGAGATCAAAGGCTGTTTTATGTCACTTTAAATGTATCCATTGATGAGTCTAGCTGTTTCAGTGTTTGTGTCAAGTTTAATTCAAAAACTAAAACAGTTTTTATGTCTTTTCAGGAGATGCACAGATACTTTGTTCTGTTGTAGCTGGAGTACTATTAGGCTACTGTTTTATGCTAAAATTTATTAACTATTTTTAGTTCCACTGTTTCAGTTTGAAGATGATGCACTTAATATTGAACATCTCACAAGTTTCTCCTTCAGCGCTGTGCAAACTTGTCACCAACATGTTCCTTAATTTCTTTTTCTTTTTATTGAATAAACTACTTCCAACTAAATTAGCACTGACTAAACCTGTTTGGTAATTTAAAAATTGGAATGGAAAAAAACCCAACCACCTACCAATAGCTTGGTAATGACCATGGAAAATAAAGCCACTTCTTCTGAAAAAAAATTAGAGGTGTCGGCCAGTCCCTGTAGCAAAACTGACTTCAGAGCAATTTGTGCATTCAAAGAGGATGAGCAAAACTACATCCATGTGCAAAGCAAGAATATTTGACTGTGGACGTAGAAAAAGGCTATTGATTTCACAGCAATGTAGTCTGACTTAAAAAAAAATATAAAAAAGAAATGTGAAAGAGCACAGTAAGTATGTGAATTTGTGTAGCCTCTTTTCATAAAGCCTCATAAATAATTTTTCTCCTGGTTTTTGCAATTAGTGGAGTAATTTTGTTACTGCCCCTCAGTGACACTAGATGGCACTTGAGAGTAGTAGTGCGATCAGAAAGCCTTTTGTAATATTTTCTAGTTACTTTGCATATGACGTTATTGGTACATGAAATTAATGCTTGCAATGAACAAAAGCAATTTCTCAGCTTTCTGCTAATTTTCAAGTATGACTGTGAGGTAGATAATACCATCTGTCTAAAAAAGTAACAAACATAACCAGAAAGAGATTATAACAGACTGGTTCACTAGTAGGTCAAAAAAACACGTTATGGGCCAAAGAGCAGTTGTCAGATATTGTATTTAGAGGGTTTGAGAAGCAGTTTGTGGGGGGAACTGAAAAAATCTATAGGCCTGGAAGACAGAACAACACGTTGATGCCAGGGATTTAAGAGTTGATCCTTTCCTGGAAATTAAATTAGATTTGATGTCATTTATACATCAGAAATCAAGTGCATGATGACTGTCCATAACCTAGTGTACTTTAGGAGAAACCAGCCAGTCCCTTCTGGCTTTAAAAGACAAGCATATATGAAGGGGCTAATTGATTTGTAGTCAAGTTTTGAAAAATAACATTCTTTAGCAATATATGGTTTTGCTAAAAAAAAAAAAAATGTGTATATACTTTTGGAAAGCCTAAACTTAATTAAAAAAAAAAATGAGAAGGATACTACAAAAGCAAAAGAATAAGTTTACAGTGTTGCCATGAAACTGCAGCAAAAACTTAAAGAAGCATCGCTTCTTCAAGACATAATTTTCATTTCCAACTTATTTAGTCAATACAGTAGAAATTAGAAGGGACTGTTTTCTTTAGTTGAAAACCAGTTACAGGGATTTTAATTAACACTTTAATAAAATTCATGACTAGAGGAAAAATTATTCATTTAGATATCAAAAAGTAGCAGAAAATGCCAGCCATAATTCTGAAAAGCTCTTTAAACAGGAAAAAGGGAAGTCCAAACATTTACTCAGGCACGTTCCTAAGTAGTGCGATGGATCATAGGCATTATTAATTTAAGATGGCAAAAAATACATTGTTGTCATTAATTTTATTATTCTGTCTTCTTTATAACAAAAAGAATTTAACATATATTATTAGTAAATTGGTTTTAAAAGCAGAAGCAAGCAAGTGTGATTATTTCCGTTTGGATTTTTTATAATTTTATATTCAGTGGAAGAAAAAAGAAGTCTTTTTATGTCAGTTAAATTCTTCCATCATTCTTGGAGCTGAGGATCTCTCAGTACACCTTTTTATTCTCATATCTCTTGTTCCTACCAGCTTGAATTTTCCAATTATTAGGTTATGTTTTGTTTCAGGCTCCCTAGGAAAGTCTATTCTCACACCCAAGAGGTGGTCATACCCTTGCCTGCAGTGACCCCTCTGTGGCCCAGGGATGCAGGAAAAGATAAGATGGTTTAGGATGCACCAGGAAACAAGGGGTTTATTCCTTTAAGTGTTTGAGTCCTACAGTTGTGACTGTTTACCATCTTCGTAGTATATGGAGGGATCAGAGATGCACTGTTGCATCTAAAGGCTTTCTGCTTTAGCTCTCTTATTTCTCTCTACGTAACTGTCCATAGTTTGTTTGAGTTTTTTCTTTATTCCTTTCTTTCCTTTCCTTTTTTTTTTTTTTAACTGGAAGAGCCATCTGTTCTGTATTTATATGAAAAGCAGTTTTAAAATTATTGGGCTTCCCACTGCTTTGAAGTCTTTGCAGATGCAGTGTGTCAATAGGGTCCTGTCAGTCAGACATTGTAGATATGGTTGCACAATTTATGGAAAACCAACAGTGTGTTTACCTTTTGAATTTGTCATGATCTTGCTGAGGTCTCATGTTATAGGGTTTGCTTATTCTATTTTTATTGCACAGGACTGGGAATCGGGAAAGTCCTGTTATCTTTGCAGCTTTTGGTTGTTAGCAGGGAATGTATTTTATGTGGAATAGCTTGTGCTTTAGGACAGAGGGCAGCAAGTTTGGCATGGGACATACCATGGGTATTACAGAGGAGGACCAGGCTCATATATTTTCTTCTGGACTTAAAGTTCCTTCTGGTTGGAAAGAAAAGCCTTAGTATGGAGAGATTTTAAAGCTGTGGTAGGAGAAATGGGAAGTTTGTGTATATGTTTCTATGAAGTTTTATGTAATTAGTAATTGTTATTATTTATTATATAAATATCTTCCTGTAAATTGTATCTGTATCTGCTAATTTGAACTGTGTACATACAAACCTGTGGAGTTATTCAAGCTAAGATAATGCTTGTGCTTAGCTTTCTGCGTGAAGTCTCCCTCTGAATAATAGCAGATATCCAATCAAGGGCCAAAAGGAAAAAAAACCTAACTTCTGATTTTCTGCAGGGTTTTCCCTCCAGTGATGGAATGATATCATATACTGTTAGTTTTATTTTAAAATAACACAAAAAATGTGAAACACAGAAAAAAAATCAGGTACAAATGGGGGAAATCATTGGCTACTATATGAAGAAGATAGCTAACGAGTGCAGACATGTTTTTTCTGTGTAATGGCCTTAGTGATTCATAATAATTTACAATTATTTACTACGTGAATAAATGACAGCTATAAAAAGAATGTATTAATTTTCTAGCAAAAAATACCTATGCATGTTAGACATGAAAATGTTTCTTGAGGCAAGAAAATGTCACGCCACTTGCTCTTACTTTAGCTATCACCATGCCAAAGATGGACAATTTTCAAGACTTAACATAATCAAAGTTCTGACACACTATGTTAGGCTATCAAAACAGAAAATAAAGACAAACACTTTGGAGTTTGCCTGTATTACATTATTCTTTAATATAAATGACATATAAGTTTTACAAATTAGAGAGATTGACCTTGGAGTATTAAGAGGCTGCAGAAGATTCTTTCAAGGTGACATTTTTATTGAGTATATGTTTAGCTTTGTAGATTGACAGTAGAAATGTGCAGCCTACCTTTGATGTGCTTGCTACCCACTGGTATGGGTTGAAGTATCCCAATTTGCAGAGGGCTTCAAATCACTCTAAGAAGGTACTTCTACGAATGATGTTGCAGCAATGTCCAGCTAGGCCTTGCAGTTATTTCACTTCATTTTTTGCTATACTTATGATTTTGCTTATAATCTAAATTTCACAAATTCATCAGATGGGGAGCCTGCATATCTCTACTTGACAGTTAAAAACGTTGTTTAAAAAACAAAAACTGTAAAGGATGCTGACAAATGTACAATGCAGAACAAGTGAACAGTGAACTGCTATTATTTTTGGTTTAGATATATACATGGATTGATACCAATGACTAAACCCTAATACCATACACTGCAAGGCAGTCTCACTGAAGTCATTAAAACTGCTCTTGTGACTAAGGTGAGAGGGATTTCCCCCCGAGAAATTTAGTCATTGAGCTCCAGATATAGGTTACAGGTTTTATACTGCAGACTACTCATTATTTTGTTCAGTAGGAATATGTTAGGCTAATCCTGAATAGCATTGTTCTAGAAGAATGGCAAACTTTAAAGAACTATGTGTACAATAAGAATTTATTTTATTTTTCCAGGAATAATGACATTAGCAACAACTTTATTTGCCTCTGCTAAATAGATACATTCAGAATTAGCTTAGTGTTATAGTGGATATTTTTAAACCTCCAGGGCTTGAAATAAATTTGAAGGAGGTAACTCTCACCTTCTCAAGTCTCAAGATGATTTTAGAGTCTTTTTTCCCTCTGCTATTTTTTTCTTGTGTGTGGCTATAAAAATAACCTCAATCACTATCTTTTTTTTTTATATCATAGCTTGACAAATATTTACTCCGAATCTCATATACAGTGGAATCTGAAAACCTGTAGCATTCAGCAAACTGAAAAATACCACAGAAAGCATGCTGGAAAAGAAGGCTGAAATAAGTCAGTTTAAAGCACAGTTGGCAATTCTTTTTGATGGTATGCTTGACCTTGTACATCTGTAATGATTCATTTATTCTACATCAATGGATCGTCTCCACTTTAAAGTGAAGTTTCTGGTATTTGGCAATAATTGTTAGCAACAACTTTTTGAACAGGCCTATCACAACAGGTACTTTAGCTGAAACACAATAGAACCCCTTCTTTAGACATCTATTTGTAATTTCCAATCTGTACTGCAGAACGTTCATGGATACATCGGAAAGCAGAGGGCTGGATTTCCCAGTACTGCACAGGGTTGCTGAAGAGACTCACACCGGAATAGCTAGCTTTTTTGGTGTTGTAGCCAAGAGGGCAAAAGTCGTTGATACCAATTGAAGCAATTTTGTTGTTATGAAGATAGACCACCTGAAAAGCGTAGAAGTACAGAAGTGAGTCATAGGGCTATCGTGGCAAATAAGATAAACATTTTGATGTCAAATACTTGGTGTGTATTGTGCAATGTTATACAGAGTAACAATATATCTTTTTTTCCAAATGAATGCTTAATTCTGCTTACCTTTTGCAATATCTAGAGTCTATCCAATTAGAAATAATTTCTACATGAAGAGCAGAAACCATGCAAGGCAATCTAATAACACTACTATCGTTTGATCATACTGTAACCAAAACAGAAGTCAAAGTTGTGGAATTATTAATACAGTGCTGTCGTTCAGAAGCATGTGCTGTATATAAAGAATGTATTTGGTGCTAATTGGTTTCTCTCCAGCTCTAATGCGTTCACCCTCATGAGTGCAACTGCACGGGACTTGGAGCCAAAGTAATTACTAATGATGATTTAAAAGAGCTGATGAATATTACTTTGCTCCGGAGTCACCATTTCTGATTAATTTTCCCAAGCTACATGCAAGTGGTGATTTACATTTGGGAGTCTTCATTCTCTGGGAGATTGCTTTCCTGCAAAATCTTAGTCCAAGCAAAGACAGATTTTAATTGTTTCCAAGAGGCCATATTTCTAGCTATCCAGCCACACAGACCTCAAAAATACTGCTGATGTGAAATGCATGTTGCGTCTCTTTGCCCTCCTGAAGGCACAGCTTTGTGAGATACCAAAGGGAAGGTTCTTGGGAAAGGTTGCAAAATGTCACTGAGTAGAATTGAAAAAAAAGTCAACAGAAGAGAAGTTCTTTGAAAGCATTTTTTTGAGTAAAGAGGAAATCAAAAGACACAAATACTCTCATATTTCATACGTCCCCTCAGACACACAGAGATAATGACTGCACACCTCCAGATCTATACACCTCCATAGTGACATGACACAAAAATCACAAGAGTTTGTATGTATGTATGCAACATTTCCATGCTTATTCAACAGTTTATGGAACTTGCTTAAAGTTACCTTTTGCACAAATACAGTATATGTTTCTGTTCAAGACTGAATAACCACACAAATATCAGAATCTTTCAACTTGCTCTCTGAGGCAGTATGATAAACTTTACCTGGATATATTTGTGTTCGCCCAGCCCACTGGGTACTCTGACAAGTTCATTGTTGTTCAGATGGAGCTCTCTCAGATGAGGTACATTGTTAAGAGAGCCATTTTCAACTGAAGAAATACTGTTGAAGCTGAGACCCAATCTGAAGAAAAAAAAAAAAGTTAAACTGTCCCACATAACCATCTTTCTTAGGTTGATTATTTCTCTACACTACTGTTGTAGATCAGACCACACTAATTTTCACAATTATGCATGAGGTACAGAGTCACCACGGAGAACTAATTCAGTTCAACATATTTAAATAAGTTTGACATCCGATATGAACTATTGTAATTATCATGGTATCATTCAACTTGTGTCCATGGTAATGCATACTTTCATTAGTTATATGACTAATCCCACTGTAAATATGTACTGCTTACCTCCGGAGACACCAGCCTTTCTTTAAAAGCTGAATAAGAGTTTCTTGCATGGCTTTAGGAGCACTGGCTGTAACTTTCTTTGTCAAACTACATAACCCAGGGTGACCAGAACTGTTAAGTTTAAACCTTCACCACATCCTTCTGAGATACTTAGGTTGTTAAAGCCATGTTACAGCCTGGAAACAGGAGCTGAGTCATATGTAATGATTTGTTTAGCAGGACGCAGGAGAAGGATGTACACATTTCTCCTGGGTTTCAGTCCAGAGCTTTCATCATAAAATCATTCTTCCTGTTTTATACACCCACATTGGGAGTTTACTAGCACAATTTATGTCCAACTTCAAAAATCTGGTTCTATCTGTTTATTTCTGTGTTAATACTATTTTGGTTTGCAATTACCACGCTACAGACTTTTTTCAAGAGACTCTCATAAGTTACAATGCTCTGTGTTACAGTAAGGAACTCACTGGTAATTCTGCAGGAGTTGTCATCATCAGGAGTGTTGTCCTTTGACAAAATTAGTTCTAGAAAGGCTAAACCTACTTCATCTAGTTTGTTTTATCTTTTTTCTTTAAGCAATCTTTTTAAATTTTGAGGGGGAAATGCTCAGATTTATTAATAACTGAATCAATTAAAGAATTTAATATAGGTAATCAGAATCCTTGTGATAAAATAATTTGCTATGGATGACTACTTTTAAGGAAAGTCTTATTCACAGTAATCTACTACCTGTAATTCTTTGTTGCTTGTGTCAGCTTCAAGAGTCAAAATTTGGACCTAGTATACAATCATAGAACTAAAAATTCTTGTTTGATCTTTAAGGCAGAAATGTGTCCAGAAATAATGCTGTCAAAGAATAGAAGCGCATTTTAGGACTATCCTTTTAATAATAAACAGTCAAAGAAAGGTCCTGTTAACTAGTATTATATATAATACAAATAGTCACATCATACTAATTCAAAAACTGCAAACTATTAAATGACAAAGGAGAGCTTAACAAGATCTCCCACATCAACAAGGATTTATTTCACTCAGAAATCAGTTCACAGTATCTCATATCTTTGCTAGAATTTGGTCAGGAACACTTTTCATTTAAAAGATATTAGAACAAAATTCTTGTTGAGTAGAGTACATCAAGGTTTAGGAAAGCTTGGGGGATTTGATCCTACAGAGCAATTTGTTCTGAAGATCTACAGAATGTCTACAAAGGACTGCGGTGATGGGTGCTCATAGTGAATGTCTTTAAACGAACTGGGAAAAAAAAATTCAGCAGAAGGCTATAAATCCTTTGTTGACACCTGTCTAAATATATGCTTGCTACATATGCAAGTCTACAAGCAAATGTGTCACACTTAGGGAGACCAGCATGAAAAAAAGCAGGTCTGACTTTCATATTGGTCTGCTGAAGGAAATGCAACCCCTTTACATGGTGTATGGACGGACAAGATCCAACTCTGCATTAGCTCATGTAGCAAAACTCTTTTAGGGAAAGAGTGAAATTGTCTGTAGAAAAGTGGATCTAACTCCCACAAGCAATGAAATGATATGTAATTACAGGTCATCTAAATGTGTTACAAAGTCCCAGTCGTTCAGGGCTATGTTTACAACTTAAATAAGTCAATATTAGTGTGTAAAATACAGGGCGATTAAGAGTGTTAGGAAAGACTATGGTCTTCATCTCTCTTTTCCCATGGGGGGAAAAAAGGGAAGAATTTGAAAAAAATTACTCTTGCTTAATATGTTGACATAATACTTTCTTTTGTATTACTGAATAGGTAACATTTTTCCAGTATTTCTTTTTATCTAGTCAGTGTTCTAAATCATCGAAGAGCCTAATCAAAAACACACCTGAAAATTAAATAAATTATCAAATATTTTTTCACCTTCTTTTGTCCTAAACATCCCCGCTGGCCTATTTCCACTTTTCTTTTAACAAACTTCATGCTGGTCAACAGCATCGTTATTTTGGGTTTGACACAACTTCCACTGTATGGAGCTAGATCTTTTCAGTAAGCTTTAATAGGATATAGACATTAGTAACATTAGTGGTGTAATGTGTATATCCTCCTGTGGAGCTCATTCCTGCATGAAGCCAGCAAAGTCTTTGCTCAGTTTACGTTCATGAGATGATTTTTTTTCCCCACTGTAGCACTATATGAAGATTTTTGAAAGACTTAAGAATAATTTTACAAGGAAAACAAACAAACAAAAAGGACAAATATTGTCAGTCTACTAAAACTCAAGAATTCAGAAGAGAATGAGCAGATCTACACCAAGCTCTTGTGTGGAACATCTTACCGTTCAAAACACCCTAACACAGTCAGAGAAATGAACTGGGTCTGAAAGTCTAACTGTGCTTTAGGGCAGCTATTAGACTGTTGAGCATGAGTTGACATGATCCAGGAGGAGAGTGGTCTGACCCCGTACTGATGTTCCTGAAGACAGATGTGTAAATAAAAGCTGGGTTTTGGTAGCTTGTTTCTATGGCATAAGGGGCATGCTGCCCCTTAGATTTATCCCATATGCTGTCCTGGAGCTCTTCCATAGCTCCCTCCTTTCTTCATCTGTCTGTTCTGTTATGTCCAATGCACTCCTTTCTCACCAATCTGTAATTCAACTTTGCAAAAGAGGGTTTCTGGCAATGCTTAGGTTACTTGCTTAAGCACAGGCCAGTGAGCAGTTTAAAACTCGGTGCCTGCTCTGAGCAGCTCCACAATTCCACACCATGATCAACAGAGTATCCTGTTTCTCCGTACAGTACAGCCACAGTGGAAGCAGCCCAAGGTTAGATATTTTTAGTAGCCCATCAGCACTTGCTGCATAAAACTTTATGTCTTAAGAAGGACTTCCAACAATATTGTCCATGTGTTGTTGCCCGCAGTGTTTTCCAAGTGTGAATGTGAAAAAGCAGAAAAAACTCTGTCATCTGCATGACAGCTGACACAGCCCACACCTCCCTCCTTCAGTAAAGTAAATTACTCTCTGCCTGAGCGGTTCTTACCTTGGTTTGGTTCTGGAAGTTTTCTTTATAATTCCTCTGGAGGATGTTGCATTTTATATTAAGCCTCTATCACAAAAAATAACTCCTTTATGGTCCCCTAACCCCTAATTATGATATTTTTTATTTTTTCATTGAAATCCAGGAATGGACTTTTTTTTTTTGAGCAGGGGTGAATCTGTGATCAACTTTGAAAATCAAACATGAGTAGAAATGCCTTATTCTACAAGCTCTAGAAAGCTCTTCTGAGCTTTACCACTTGGAATTGCCAGATTTGAAATACATGTTAAATTACTACATACTTCATCACACTAAATTGCAGTCCAAGCTACTATAATCATAAACTTAACTCCTGTTATTCAGTAATCTTTCTTCTATTTCTGTTTTCTGCCTTAATTATGACAACAGAATGATTAAGATGCAGATCCAGGAATTAGATCCAGTAATCTGATTAACAGTCTTTTAGATAATTACACTTCTGTTTTCAGACAAAAATTTTAAAGTATCATAACATTAAAATATCATGTAGTAAAGGCCCACTTTACTATTTTAGCATCCTATCTAATATGAACTAAATCACAAATAATTCTGTATGTCTATGACTGCTCTTTGGGCATTCTTACATTTTCATACAGTTAGAGAAACTTACTTAACAACATAGTCATAGATTAGCAATGTACAATCACTGAAGAAATGACACTTTTTCATTTATATTGTATGATTATTTTTTGTCATGTTCCTGGACTCATTGCAGATTTGCCTTTCTTGAGAAACAAAAGAAACACTGTTGCAAGAAGTTTTGGTTCCCATGTGCTTTCTTCTTCAGTTTCCAGAGCAAACTGCATGAGCACTGCAGTGTCCCAAGAAAACTGCATAAACCATAGATGGAAATACAATGAAAGAACCATAACATAATTAAAAAATCTAATTGCTTTCTTTATCTTTCTTTCTTTTCTTTTTCTTTTTTTTTTAAATTAAAGAAACGGTTGTCCTGGGCATACATCACTCGTAACTGAAAGCAGCTGGAAAGTGTTGTTAGAAAAAAAGATGTTTTGTTCTCTTAAGTCAGTAACTAGTCCTTAGAAGCTTTTTCTGCTGAGTTTGTACTGCTTCAATGATGAAAAGGCTCATGAAGCATAGAATGATGTTTTCTAATTGTGTATGTGGTGGTTACAATTTCAATTAATATTTAATGTGAAAAGTAGAAATCAATTCTTACTTTGCCAAGTTGGTGAGTCCAGACAGACCTTCAGCATCAATTTTGCTGATTTTGTTGCCATCGAGGTGAAGTTCAGTAAGGGATGGAGGAAGGCCTGAAAGAGAGAAAACCATCAAATTACTTTCCATAAAACTGGATTATTATCTTTTTTTAAGAGACTTGTGTTATACTGAGGCTTTTTTACAGTAACAAAAAGATTTTTACTAGTCTTGGCCAAGAACAATTCACTGAAACTGAAAAAAGCTAGTAACAATTTTTTTAGCATGAAATAAGACCAAGCTCCTAAGGTCATCATAGAACAGTTAAGTCTTAAAAAATAGCTAAATTAAATTCTTCTCAGATATAAATTCTAGCCTTAATGATCATGTAAATGGGAGATACATAATACTGTAAGAGGGAGATCCTTCATTTTAGCCAGACTATCCACATACATAAATCTACAATCATTTGGCACCTAGATATTTAACAAATAACAGCAAATAACAGCCACAGAAAATTAGATTATAAAGATGAGGTAAAATAATCATAATGTTATTTTAGGTACAGCACATACTAGTTTGCAAATTCTCTTTATTGGGAAAAAAGATTTGAACAAAATTTTAACTATCTGAGGTCCCTGAAAAGAACATCCAAAACAGGATATGTGGGAAGAAAGAAATATCAACTGGTTTTAACTTTCAAAAAGTTTTCAGCTATTTCAAAGCAATCTGGTGGCTGAAGTATGAATAAATTGAATATAATTTCCTCTGGATTTGAACCATTCTGGTGGGTTTTTTTGTTTGGTTTGTTTTTTTTTTTAATAAGTTGTATTGAAGTTGTTCTTATTTTGTAGTAATTTGCAATTAAGTACTTTCAAACATAACAAATGTTTCTGTTTTGTATAGGTATACTATGTTCAGCTTCAAACCCACAGACTTGTAGAGGGCTGATTTTATGCGTGTAGAACTTCAGTTAATTCTACCTGAGTTTACATCTGTGTAATGTTGATCAAGCTAACCAACCAGGGTTGGAGGATGAAAACATTCTTCTACTTTATATTTCAGCTGTGAGACAAGAAAAGCAAAATAAACATAAAATGGCTTACTTTTTACAGTGCACTTCTTGTGGAGCTTCTCATAATGGAAAACCAAAATTTTTCAAACCAGTAAAAGTCAACTGACCAAAAAATGAAGCAGCCAAGTAATGGATACTCTAAGGACTGACTCAAAAGGCTTCCATAACAATTTTTTTTCTCCAGCTGACTGGAAGTAACTACATTATACCTGTGCAAATCTCTGAAATATTAACTGGATTTCTTACCCTTTGGGATGCTAGTGATGTTGGTGTCTGCGATACGGATGTAGGAGAGCCTCTTCATCCCCTGAAAAGCTCCATTTTCAATGCCTGAACTCTTGATTGGATTGGTGCCTAGTTCTGCCAACAAAACAGGGTTGTGAGCTGTGCTGCAGTGTAGGTACTTATATCCTTCAGGTAAAAACTAATTTGGACGTACAATTGGAGAATTTCTTGGCTTTCTACATAAAATCACTGACTGAACTAAAAACAACATCTTGAAAAAACACTGAGCTGATTTTGTTATATAGTTGTCATACCTAAGACAATCACTTGATTCAGTCCATTAAAGACAGCTTTCCTCAACTTGGAGATCTCATTCTCATGAGCCCGTATCTCCTGAAGAGACTTCGGCATGTTTTCTGGGAGTTCCTTCAGGTTGTTCTTGGACAGGTAAAGTCTTTCCAGTTTCTTCAGAGGAGCAAAAGCTAACGGGCTTATTTTGCTGATTTTGTTGTTAACAAGGATCAATGCCTGTGAAGTAATAATGAATGAGATCTCAGATGATCACAAGGGAAATTATTTTAGAAACAAAACCTTTAAAAATTATTATACTTTTCTAGTGTCATTTGATGTCTTTTGGTTGCCAGTCTAGTAAGCTGAAGATAATGCAATGCAGTACTAAACCAAATAGATTAAGAACTTCTGAAACAGTGAAAGCAAACAAGGCCTACATAGCAAATACAAGTGTTATCTCATTCCTGAGTTATATGCAGCTCCTGTTAACATCCATAATTTATACCCAAGAATCAGTACAACCCTTCCATTTGAAAGCTGTGAAGAACAAGACATTCACATAAAACTAACATTAGCAGATTTATTGGCTTTTTTTTCCCCTGGTTTTATTTATTCTGAGGATACTGTTATACCTTACCCAAAATTCTATGACGCAATACCGTGAAGAGACAGCCCAGCTTAATAAAAATATGCAATCATCACATCTTTCCTGTTAGTCTTACAGACTGCACTTATTAGATTTCCATCTGATAATAATCACATTTTTGCAGAGATATAAGCTATTTTTTGGTAAACATAACTTGGTAGGGAAGAGGAGCAACTTGAAGTGTCATACTCTAAATCCTGCAGTTAGGAATCATGGGCCACATTCATTCTGCCTTCTATGTAGGTGCCTAATGTAGTTCTCACAATAACTGTGATATCTAGACTCAGAGCAACTCTAAGCAAGTTACCTTTCTGTACAGTCAGGGTAGAAAGGCCTCCATAAAAGCTCTGTTACCTGTAATAGGTAGTCTCCATATGCCTCTGAAATTTTACATTACTGTTAAGTCTCTTATTGATTAACCAACCATGACACAAAAAAGGAGAAGTCCCATTACTGTCAGAACAGTAAGGTGGCTAACGGAAAGGGTTTGAGATATGATACCTATCAGAATGAACCTTTTCTTTCTGTTTGCTATTGACTTACCAGAGTTACAGTGCTGTATGTTTGTGCAGGTAACTAGGTAGAATGGGCTGTATAAATATAATACCTACTTATGTTTACTACTCAAGAATGGCTATAGAGCATCTTTGTTCACTAACTCCATTACGCTATTTTCAGAAACAGAAGAAAACAGTTCCTAAATCACAAATTTTTATACCACATATACTATAGTTATCATTCAGTGCATTTAAATACACTTTTAATATTTTCAGAATTACACTTTAGTCTGTTTCTTGGAGGAAAACTGAGCATTCAACTCTTTCCGCAATCAGTTAAGTATTTAAAACAATGCCAAGAAGTGTATCAGCATCTGTGACAGCACCTCTCCATCATGAACACTGAAGGAGAAGTGAGAAGGTAGTTTAAAATGGTATCTGATGTGTGTTTTTTCCCTAACGGA
Organism: Phalacrocorax carbo; assembly: GCF_963921805.1. Classification (NCBI taxonomy): domain Eukaryota; kingdom Metazoa; phylum Chordata; class Aves; order Suliformes; family Phalacrocoracidae; genus Phalacrocorax; species Phalacrocorax carbo. The sequence continues at coordinate 49,493,828 of NC_087513.1, forward strand.
CTCTTGCAGATCATTCTGAGCAAAGCAAGAAGTGTATTCTCTATATATGGTTTCACTGAGTAGATGTAAAGCTGAGCATATCTGGTTTTAATTTTGTATGCTAGCTAGCAATAACACATTACCAAGAGGAGGCAGAAAAGGTCACTCTCAGTTCAGCAGAGTATTTCCTTAACAATAGGCCTCTCCCAAAATAAATATATTGGTCAGTGGGAGCCATGGCCCCAACTCTCTTTTATTTGATCCTGAGCTATAAGAGCTGCCATGATAACACATGGGGTACACACAGGGTGTGGTTTCCTGAGTCATGATTGCCAGAACTGTGATACAGATGTAGATTTTGCCCGTAGTGTAATACAGCTACCTGCACAATATTAGGACATGGGAAACAATCCAGTTATTATGAGGGGCACAGCTTGAATTATGCAGATGAGTCTCTTTCATTGTTTTTATCATAATAACCGAATAACTGATTATGTTACCACTAATTACATTATTTTTCCTTAATTTTACCATGGATTTCTTTTCCATAGATCTCTAAGTCAACATTTAATGAGTTTAGACTCATCTTATCAGTACATGAAATTTTTATCCTGCATCCTGCTTTGTACTCCTTGGTCATTTTTTTCAGCTAGAAGTCTGCCTTATCTTTTTTTTTTTTCTTTTTTATTTGATTTGTTTTAACTTTGTTGCCTTTTAGATAAAAAAAATGTTGGGGCTATGATTATCACAGCTCATGATCTTATGTGAAATATTTCTTGCTGGAAATAGATAGGTATACATTCAGCTAGGCACCACAATGTAAATATTCTCTGAGTAGTTGATGTTAAGAGGATTGTTACAGCTTTCCAGAGCAGAACTGTTAGTCCTGACCAAAACCAGAAATTATCTAGGTATCTAGGATTAATCTGTTCTGCTTTGCCAATGCTTTCTCCTGAATATGATCACGTTATCTTGGGGAAACACACAGAACCATTGTTTTATTCAAACATTCAGAAAGTCTCTCACTTAGAAATGATGGTATCTATCAAAGGTATGTTTAAATATACTGATTTCACAGTGGGAACATATGAATGGTGGTACAAGGTGGGAAGGTATCACAAGCCTGTAGTTTTCAACTTTTTTGTACCAGAATATCATTTCCCACTTACATCCCACTCTGCAAGTCCCTGCTCCCAGTATTTTAAACCTGCATTATTTTTCCAGTGCTGTGCAGCTGTAAAGAGGAAAAAATAAACCCAAACATCAGAACTTGCAAGAGAAGTTTTACTGTCTCCCAGAGCAACAGCAAATGATGAGGATAACACACCAGCATAGCACCTGGCAAGCCATAACCCTGGGTTCCTCTCCCACTTCACAATAACTCTATTATATGCAGGACTTAAAGAACTAAGTTATTAGCCTTGGAGCAATGTTGTTTACTTTCCTCAGAATGTGCCCCGTATGGTTTGTATGTAACAAAAGTGAAAACAAAACAAAATAAAATAAAATTAAAAGCTCAGGGGAACTTAGAGGTCAGTGAAAACAGGAACTAGAGGAAAAAAAACTAGGGAAAACATCTGCAGGCAGTGCTATTGAGGAAGGGATGTTAGGCAAAAACATGCCATATGGACTAGCTATCCTGAATAAAGCCCAGATGGCATGATGGGCATTATATTCATCTTGTTAAAGGACATGCAGAAATTTTGTACAGGGCAAGAAGACTCGGAGGGAAAAATCGCTCCTGAGGGATGGGATGCCATCCAGAGGGACCTGGACAAGCTCAAGAAATGGGCCCATGTGAACCTCATGAGGTTCCACAAGGCCAAGTGCAGGGTCCTGCATCTGGGTCAGGGCAACCCCCAGTGTCAATACAGGCTGGGGGATGAAAGGATTGAGAGCAGTCCTGATGAGAAGGACTTGGGGTACTGGAGGATGAAAAGCTGCACATGAGTCAATGACGTACTCACAACCTATAAGGCCAACATTATCCTGGGCTGCATCAAAAGAAGCGTGGCCAGCAGGTCGATTGACGTGATTCTCCCCCTCTACTCCACTCTGGTGAGACCCCACCTGGAGTGCTGCGTCCAGCTCTGGAGTTCTCAGTACAGGAAAGACATGGACCTGTTGGAGCAGGTCCAGGGGAGGGCTGCAAAAATTATCAGAGGGATGGGACACCTCATCTATAAGGAAAGGTGGGGTTGTTCAGCCTGGAGAAGAGAAGGCTGCGGGAATACCTTATTGTGGCCTTTCAGTACTTAAAGGGGGACTTATAAGAAAGATGGGACACACATTTTAGTAGGGCCTGTAGCAATAAGACAAGGGGTAATGGTTTTAAACTAGAAGAGGGTAGATCTAGATTAGATATAAGGAAGAAGTTTTTTACAGTGAGGGTGGTAAAACACTGGAACAGGCTGCAGAGGTGGTAGATGCCCCATCCCTGGAAACATTCAGGGTCAGGTTGGATGGGGCTCTGACCAACCTGATCTAACTGAGGATGTCCCAGCTTCTTGCACAGGGATTGGAATAGATGACCTTTAAAGGTCCCTTCCAATCCAAACTTCCATGAGTCTACGATTCTGTGCAACATAAGGGTCAATGTGAAAGTGCTGAAAATGCTGGAGCCCTTAGCCACAGATAGCACTTGTGATGCTGCTAGTATGAAATTTGGCAGAAATCTGACAGCCTAGAACAGAGCCACAGGAATAGATATTTTTATTCAAAAAGCTTCCATTTGTAGTGGAGGGAAGAAGATATTTCTTTTAAAATGGATGTACTACGACCACCCCCCCACCCCCCACCCCCACCCCCCGAAAAAGAAAAGGAAATCACCATTTCACAATACAAAGGCCTGAGCACATGAATGTACAGCTTTCAGCATGACCTGGGATGGGTGCAAAGATATTTAGCCATAGGTAAGAAAAGAGGCAAGAAAGAAAGATAAAATAAAGAGCAACAAATACATCAAGTATTAAAGACATCACTTAGTCAGGCTTTGAGTGTTCATAGCAATTTCCTATGGATAAGAGAAAAATTAGCTTCTATCCTCATTTTCCTGAGATAAAGCCTTTTCGCCTTGTCATATCCAGCATGTAAACATTGCACAGTAAACATTGGCTCTGTTATAATATTGCACTGTAGTAATACATACGGACCACCTTTTCATGACTGGCAGTTTAAGCAGTGGTCAGAGAGGAAAAAAAAAATCCAAGCTTTGCTCCGAAGATAGCTTACTTTTTACCAAAACACCTCCGGTATTAGTGTAGTCAGGAAAAAAAAAATCACTGTACGACAGGAATAGATGCTGGCTCTGCTCAAGTCAGTAGGAGTCTGGCCATTTAGTTCCCTCTGGCCTAGTTTCTACCTCAAATATTTATTCCCAAAACAAAAAGAAGGATTCACAATTCAGGAAAATTTTGGAACATTTGTTGGCAGGCTTTTGTCAAATACACCCTGACAAACTGCAGAGGGAGCGTGTGGCAGTCATGTAGGAACTAGCATAAGGTTGTTTTTCTTGGGGTTACCAAAACCTGAAATTATTGCCCTGTCTGGGGATCAGGAGCAGGGGATTGTATTTTTTGGTGTAATTTCATTAAGTGAGAATCTTGGGACTGTTCTGAGGGGTTTTCATCCCTGCTTCTGTTCTCCTTAGTTTAGACTAGTTTGAAATAAGAGCCTTGCCAAAATCAGAAGTGAACTGTAAAATGATCGGCAAATTGTTATCAGCCACAATACATGGCGATACATCTGTTTTGCCAGCTGGGGATGGTACTCTTACCTAACATCAAATCTTTAATGATGCATGCATCCTTCAGGGTTTAAATTGAAAAGTCAATCCACTGACCCAATGGAATTTCTTTAATTTCCTGGGTTATGTATTACATTATTACCTGGTTTTTATTACAGTTCTGCTAGGAACAGTAATGCCTTAAGAACTGTAAGCTCAGGAGTCAGGCATCCAAATAAAAACAATAATAAATTTTGTCCTTTTTGTTTGCCTTATGTTTTCAGTTGTTAAGCAATACTCATAACCGGGACATATAGAGGAGCTTTTCTGCCAAATTATTAGAAGGGGGTGTACACTTTGGGGGGGGGAAAGCCAACAAGGAACATAAAAAATATAAAACGGAACTTGACTCTCCTCTCTAACTGTGTTATACCAGGAGACGGAATTCTACAAACTAAGTGTTCTTTTTAAAATTAATTTTAAAAATCATAAACATTGGTAAACTTAAAGGAACAAGAGCCCCTGAATCCAAGGAGGTCTCTGAGCAGAATTCCAGATGTTACGCCTCCTGAAGGGCCCATGATCTACAGTTAAGGCAGGAAAAGGATAAAGATATAAAAAACCATCATGGTGCAATTATTCTTTATTTGTTGTTAATTAAATTCTTTGGTAGGGTTTGGTAGTAAACCTCTCAAACCTGGGATCAAGTGGACATAGCCAGGGAAGGCGAGGAAAAAGGGATGACATAGAAACAATAGGGAAGAGATGAATGAACTGTGAGGGAAGGAGATGGCAAGGCATTGAAAGAACAGCCTGTCAGCATAAACGAAAGAAGACTGTGAAACACAGTTTGATCACATCCACAGTACTGTGTTCAATAATCTCACAAAGCCAAGGAGCCTGCTGCAGATCTAGTTTGTATGGCATTTGAACTCTCACTGATAAGTCTTGTGTAACACAACGTGCACAGATGACCGGGGAGTGGCTGGCTCTACATTTTCCTGCTCTAACAAAAAATAATCCTAATGCTTTGGAGTTCCAGAGAAACTTCCAATCCTGTCCGTATCTACTGAGGCAAGCATTTTGGTCATTCATTTTACCACAATTTACTTGTTTATTATATTGTATTCTATAGAATTTCCTTTTTTCATTAGCTTAGTGTGCTGACTCTCTCCAGAATTTTGAAGACCTCAAAGTATTTTCTTATACTGTTTTCCTCACATGAAAAGTTCTTTACCCTCTGCACATTAAAAATGTTTTGCATGTGTGTGGTGTGTTGCATGCTTGTTTCAGTGGAAAATCTCATTGTGTGTTAAGCACAATGCAAAGGAGAGTCTAAGGAAATGGCAACTCTCTAAGGGAGTGCTGCATTTCAGAAAGATTAACTTTTTTATTTTCTCAGAATATTTGTTAGAAACCTACAGCTGCACCAAGTGGAACAAAAATTTAAAAAGGTATCTCTCGCAGTCCTGTTAAGAATATCTGCCATTCATTATAGTGGGATTACAGTGGGATTATAGTGGGAAATGAGTTCAGAGGTAGAAACTGGACAGAGATATCTGCCTTTGGTCTTCTACAGTATGACAGTGGTTATTGATTATTCATTCTGTGATTTGCAGAGCATTACGTTTACTTAACTTCTCTTTTAACTATGCCTGGGAAAAGGGAACTGAAGCTGTAATGAGTCATCACAAGAATGTGTTCTTTCATTAATATTTTTGATCTGTTAGGAGCTTTTTTACATCCCTGGAAGATGTTCTTAGACTTGTCTTCAGTTAATCCCGGCTCCTGTCCTTCCATAGGGAGCCTTCTTTTGATTGGAAAAAAAAAAAAAAAGAAAAAAGGGTGCATGAATTTTTTCTAATACAATACATTATTTTTCCACTTGATATTCAAAAATATTTAATTTAAACCTTTTATCTCTTTTGTGCAGGTCTTTTCTTTTGGTATAAGTAAAACTGGTTTTAGCACTGTTGTATGCACAACCATGGTTTTACATAGTTCTTCTGCCAGCTTAAATTAAGCAATGTTCCATTTGATTTTAGGCCAATAGTGCATTCATCTTCTTTTGCTGTACTAACACTGTGCCATTGAAAAATTCCTGTTGGAAAAGCACGCAGTCACTCTTCTGTTGTTTCTGCTGTTCTTATAGTGATCTAATACACAGTAGTTTCTTTTACCTCTTTTTCCAAGCACCAGGTGTTATGCTGGTTTGCTTTGGCTTTGCCACACTGCATGCAACTCCATGGGCTGTTTTTGTAGACTCTTCCTTCACACTGCATGAGGGCTTACTCATGTAGTATTTTGGATTCTTTATTGTGTCCATGGGGTCAAAGTACTGTACACTACCCAGAAGCGTCAGTCTGCCTGGAAAATTCTGATAGTTTCATAGAAGATTTTTTTCCTGGCTGTTCCAATAGTGTCCCTCTGATTGTTTTGCCACAGGTCTAAATCATAAGCAAGTTTTTTGTATGTCAGACAGTTTTCTGAAACCACAAAATTCAGTCCTCGGCCCTAAAAAAAGGGCTGTCTTCAATTTTTTCCCTATTCTTCCAACTCCTCTGGTGAAAAATATATCTTATCTTTCATTTTTAAATAGTGTGAAGTGTCACTGAGTTCTTACAGTACAACATTTATAGTTTAGCCATTTTCTCCTGAATAAATTTAAAACCCTAAAAAGATCAAGTGTATCAAAACTGTTAACTCTGGTGTTTTCTGGCAGGCATCTATTATTTGCAGATAAATATTTCCTTAGTTGCATCCTTTCCTAATTGCTTGCCACATTTCCACAGCTGCAAATTTTAACAGCTCCTTCATCTACTCAGGGAAATTTTCTAATACAAAGAATATTTTGTAGGTACTAATTTATCTTTCATTTCTATTTCCATGTATTGTGCACTCAGAGCATAAGCAGTTAAATTTGTGCTGAAAGAGAAACCATGGGCAAATTATACACAGATAGTTTCTTTTCTCCCGACTTAATCTGGTTTTTAGTACAAGTTGAACACTAGGTTCAACCCAACTTGTTCATGAAAATCTCTTATAAAACTATTACACCTATGGTTGGTGATGTCCATAGGAATTAGGAAGGAATTGAAAAGGAATATTCAAAAGGAATAAACTGAATATACTGTTCATTTTTTCAAGATCTATGAAAATTGGGATTTAAGGAATTGTTCCCTTAAGTGGTCATCACTTCTTGTAAGAGGTTAACTGCAGTTGCTGATAATTTTAGATTTTGGAAAAATAATACTGATAATTTATGTAAATCTTCATGTGTTAGTAGAGTATAAGAAAGTTTAGTAAAGTCTAAGAAGCCTAGAAACTTTTGAACACCACACTGTCAAGTGTAATGCTAACACAAGCCATGTTTTCAGGGGATACAATTAGAAAGCACATACTTTATAAATATATATATATCTCACACATATCATATGTATCTTCTTAAAACAAAAGTGACAATGGAGCTCTGTCAACAACAAAGCTTTTGAGTTATATTTATCTAAAAACACTATTCCCCTTTCACTATGACTCTAAAGAATGTTTAATTGCAAGGTGGGGAATGGGAATCATTCCCAGATATTACACAAGAAGAGTGATGCCTGCTGAGAGTAAAGATGGTGCCCAGTTACATAAATATGCTGCATAACTAATTTATTATTTTGGGGAGGGGATGAGAGGATCATTTTTGGTTCTTGAGTAAATCCAGGAAAACTGCATTGTTTTGAAGGTTCTTTGTTAAAACTTATGTTACTGTTGTCACTCTTCTGTATGATTTCCACTGGTCCCTAAGCATGTACTTTTGGGGTACTTTTGGGGGTAAGAAAAATAACCTGTTCCCTGGAGAGTTACCTATTTAATTCACTATTAAATTATATCTTCTGTAATAAAGGAAGGAAAAAAAATCCATAGAGTTAACCTCAATGAGATGACAACAGCTTAACTCACAGCAGGATGTATAACAGACACTTGAGCTGAGTGCCAAGTAGGCAGAAGTCACTGGGGGCAGTGCTTTTCACCTGCAATACCATGCTGTGACTCATTTCATGCAGCGTCATGAAGAAGGATTGTGAAAAGATTAATTTCACTGACAAGACTTTTCTCTTTTTTAGCATCTTGCAGATTATCTTCACCGAAAACACAAGACTTCTTTCCAAAGTGGAAGAAAACCAAAAGAAGTGGGCAGGAATTAGGGTGTTGAATCTGTTGCATAGCCAAGCAAAGAAATTAAAAAAAAAATTTCTGGGGCACAAGTCATCTCGTTCTAAAACCAAGTCAGATGAAATGTGATGTAGAAGCACCTACTTTGTTGACTGTAGAGGTTGTCTGTGTAACTAGCTCAAGTATAGACACCTATGTTAAAATTAGATGACATGAACCTCATCATGACTTATTCATGCAGCTCCCTGTACTGTGGACAGACTGGCATTGTGCCTATTCCTATAAGTTTTTTAAAATTTTTCTTTTTGATGTTGTATTAAAACAAAAATTTAAGCGGAAATTTGGAAGTAACTGAGATAAATGTTTACGGGATTTTTTTTTCCCAGGTGAATGAATGAATGCAGATTCTTGTTTGAAATGGTGCTTTTTTTGGGTGATGGCATTGGCATCATGGATGGATTAAAAAGTGGAAGTCAGCTTCTTGGTTGTGAATGAAAACAGAATAGAAAGAGTCTGTGAAAAGCCAGGAAAGCAAAGCCAGGTAGTTTATATTGGTATAATAAAAATGGATCAAATGGAACAATGCATAGAATAAACTGAGTTGGTGAAAGCCTAGAGAAATAATACTTTCAGAAGTATGCCTAAGCTGGGATATTACTTTCAAAGGCAGAGAAGTAAGTCATCTTCTGATCTGGAAAGAAAGAAATACTTTGACAAAATTGAGGCAAAAGACTATGAGGTACAAATTTTAAGATGTTGACAAAAAGTATAGAAATAAGGGAAAAGGACCTCAGACGGAGAAACAAAAATTTGGAAACAGGGAGGTAGCTGTCTGATGGAAACTTGGAAAAGAAGAGGTGAACCAGAAAAAAGGGCAGTCACAGAAACCAGGGGAGGAAAATATTTCAGCAAAGAGGAAAACAGACAACAGTGTTGGAAGAGACTGGCAGGTGAAGGAGGATGAGGATGGAGTTTTTCTAGGAGAAGGTTATTGTAAAAACATGATTTCATTGTAGTGCAGGGGGCAGAAGATTAATTTAAAAAGATTCTTGAACTAAAATTAGCATAGAAAAACTGCTGACAAACATGGTATATACAAATCTCCATGAGCTCAGAGGTGGGAGGGGAAGGAATACAGTAATAAGTGAATGAGGTGGCAGGATTGAGAGGGATCTGCTTTTTAAATAGAAATAACTAAGCAACTGTGCCAAAGGAACTGAAAACATAAATAAATATGTGAGAGAAGTTATTATGGACATCAGGAGACTGAATGGAGAGGGGACAGGTATGAAGAGCTGAAAAAAGGTGAGAAACTTCTGTGATAAGAGAAGAGAGTTTGCAGGAGAGGAATGGGAGAGGAAATAAGTGGGCTGGGCTGGTGGAGGAATACCACAAAGTATTTCATCAGTTTTCCTTCAAAAACTGAGTACCAGGCCAAAACCACATTTTCTCCCCCCGCCCCCCTTTTTTTTTTTTTTTTTTTTTGGCAAATGCTAGTTCATTTATACACTTACATGAAGATTCTTCAAGTTCCTGAAATCTCCTTCTTTAATTTCAGTGATTTTGTTGTTCTGTAAGTCCAGCAGGGTTGTGTCGGGAGGAAGGTCTTTTGGCACTTTTTCCAGACCTAGGGACAGTGAAAAGAATAAACAATTGACTTTGAAAGAAACTTTAAACAGGGGTCAGTACTTTTCTGAGCAGCATTTACCTTTCAGTAAACACCATTTCTAGAACTCATTTCCTGAAGAGGCTTACGAAGGCTTATCTGAAAGTATTTCTGTCTCCAGCCAGTCAAAGCGAGTTTTAGTTTGCTATGTCAAATCAAAATATATTTATTCACATTTCCATTATGCCCTTTTCTGAGAATATATCTGAGTTATAGCTTGAAGCAAAGGTTTGAGTCTGGGAAAATTATTTCTAACATGTTTGATTCCACCGAATTGTATGAATAAAAATTGCTTTCAGGAAGAGGTATGGTATTTATTAATTTCACTGTGTGTTAGCTTTTGTGGACAGAGAACATTTCCTGCTATTTAAAAGGTAGTAGGCTTTTTTGAAAGAAGTACGATAGTTAATTATAATCATTCCCAGAAAAAATACTCTTTGTTTGACAGTAACTGAATAACTTGCAGTAAAGTCCACCTTAAAAAAAACCCAATCCACCTCCCCCTTTTTCTTTCATCTGAAACTATGTCCAAGTTTTCTGGAGAACAAATCTCTTGGTTTCACTACAACTGCCAAAAGAACATCAGACAGTTTAAATTAAAGACTCTCTTTGGGACTATTTTCTGAATAGCTGATATGTAAGTCCGATGAAGTCATGGAAATTAAATTATTTAGTGTTAAATAACACTTGCTTTACCCAGCTTTCCTTTCATACTGTGACTTGGAATAGAGAAAAACTTTTATAGTCATTCTGATTTACCACAAAATTAAAATGTTCTTTCCTAACTATGTTTTTTTAAAAAAAAAAAAAAAAACCACAAAAAAACAAAACCAAAAAAACAAAACAGAATGTGAAATGCTAAATTAATGATTGGTGGGGAAAATTTATAGATGCTAATAAAGTCTCTATATGGGCATCTAACAGAAGTGGACTTCTCTGGACAGAACAGTCTTCTTACCAGTAAAGGTTTTAACAAATATTTATGAAACTGTATTTGAACTCTCCAGGGAAAGATCTCCGTCCAACTATTGCCAGTGTCCCCCCAGTATGATGGTGGACTGCATGATATTGTTCTCAGATGAAAGATATATACCTTTATATATTATCTTTTTAAACCTATATAATTTTATCTCAAGCATGTCATTGCAAACACAGTGAGATATGCTTGCCCAGGGATAAGATATGCTTTGCCCACAAAGGTTGTGGAGTCTCCCTCCTTGGAGATACGCAAAAGCTGACTGGACACAGCCTTAAGCAACCTGATCTAGCTGACCTTGCTTTAGCAGGGGTGGTGGACTAAACAGTCTCAAGAGGTTACCTTCAAACTCAGCAATTCTGTGATTCTGTTATGTTTAACACTCATCACAAATGTATTTTCACACCTCGGATGTAAGTTTCTCTGTCAAAATCCAAGGCTAAGCAAAACCTCTCCTCTTTCAATCCTTTTCAGAATATATATGTGTATGTGGAGTAAACAAATGGTTGGCTCTTATTTGAAAGGATTATGGCAAACCATGACAAGAAGTACGTTTGGTACTATATTTAATCCTTTTAACCTACATAATGAGCACCATTCTATAGTTATTCCTGTAAAACTTTACCATAATCTCTAGAGAGGCCACAGTGATGTGTACTGGAGCTTTTAACTACAATTAGTGATGCACTAAGAATTCATTATAGATTTGGCCATATTCTTAAAAATATCTGCATGCAGGTGAGGCCTCCAATTTTTTTCTAGTTATCTAGAGTTGGGTGCAGGAGACCTAAACTTTTGAAAAGTGTTTGCTTCTTTTAATCTTACTTTTAAATTCATAATAGTATGTATAGAACATATTCTGTTGTCCTACCATTACAAAATTTTGGGTTCCGAATTTAAAAGACGTCCTAGCCACTCTTTCAAATATATTTTCCCACCCATAAGTTCTCTAACATTAGCTAAAAATAATTATTAAAATATTTGGATTTGATATTTATTAAAACTGAGTACAACATAGATTAACCTGGTTGAGTTTTAATTACACCAGCATCCAAAAGTTTTAAACAGCACAATCATCCAGCCTGGGATGAATTAGCCAAAGCTCACACCTCATCCTGTTTACCTTACTGATATTCAGTTCATGAATATATGATACAGATTAAGATTCTTCGTATTACTAAAATAACCTTTCCTCATTCAGTTGTGGACTTCATTTTTACTGAAGGCAGCTGCAAAACCCTCATTACTTTCTGAAGTGTAGGACTAGAATTCCAAATATATAAAAATGTGATACCGTATAATTTGTATGTTGGTTGTCTTTGGACAGTTTCTGTCCTCAGCAGACAGGAATGATGTCAGCAACTAAAAATTCTTTCCCAAAAAGCACTACTTTTTCAAGATCATAATTTTTTTATAAGAAGTTCTTACAGCCGAGCAACTTCTATAGCATTTTTCACATATAAATTAAAAAAAAAAAAGGTTTAATTATTTGTGTTCAAAGCAGTATTACTATGATCTGTTTGTCAGTACGTTTATATTAGTACAGTGGTATCTGTAAATAAGTGCTTATGGCAGAAACTAGGGCACATGAGAGCTATACAGCTGTCCTTTATGTGTTGCCCTTGGAACATACTTTGTAAGAACACTTGGACTGCCACTGAAGGGATAATTTGCCAGAGACTAAACTTCAAAATAAATTTCCAGCTGTACATTTCAAGCTTCACATCAGCTTCTAAAAGCTCAAGTGTTATCCCTGAATAAGGTAGAACTGATCATTTCTCAGACCAATGAAGTTAAACTTTAAATGTTTCATATTATAATGTTAAGAAAAATGTAGTAATCAAATATCCATTTGTGAAAAGTGATTTATAAAAGTTTCCTATCTTGTACTAGAAACTAGAAGGACATACAATACAATAATTAGCTTTGCGCGTAAAGAATATAATTGCCATCCCTTAAAGTGTTAAACTTGTTTTATTACCTAGCTCATGTATATTCTGTTATGCATACCCTGAAGCTGGTCTTTAAAATTTTTCAGGAAACTGCTATAGAAATTATGTTTGATTTTTTTTTCTTGACTTGTCTGAGTTTTGAAGAGCAAAGCATAGAGGAGTACAGGATGTACCCCAGGTGCTGGAGAGACGTTGCATTATCATTAAGAGTTTAGTACACCCTACAACTGAAAGCTACATCAACTGGAGCTCTCCAGTGGAGGAAGAGTTTATAAATGGGTGGATCTGGACAATGCCTTGTAAAATCAGCAGCTAAATAATTCGGGACTAAACTGTGTTTGAGGTGTGGAATGAATCCAAGTGTTTCACCACCTGTCACGTCTACATTGGCTTCAAGATCTGTGCTTCAGCTTGCAGGTCCAGGTCTCTAGGGCCTGTCTCTAGGACAGATGTATCTCCAGATAGATACATGTAGGAGGAGCATTGATGTAGTGCAAACTAGTCCTTGTGCTGGAGATTCCCTGCCTGGAGAGCAAACCTTCAAACCTTTCTGGTCAGGACAGGTCAATAGACAGCCAGTTCAGATGAATGGGGGAGCCTGAACTAACATGACAGCATGACAGAATTTGAACCAAATAGGGAAAATGTAATCCCACTAGAAGCTGAAATGGCTCTTGGCTCCTGGAATAGAATTACTGTTTCCCAGGAGGATTTTTTTGATTCTTCTGTCTGGGAGAGTGAGAAGTTTAGAGGGGAACTGTAGGCTGTCCTTACTACTCATTTCTGAGAAACTCAAGTGATGCCCATGTACTTCTGAAGCCATGTTGTACAGTATGACTACATGTCCACCTACAAATGCCTTCCAGTGAAATGTATGTAATATCAACTGAAGGGGAACTGGTGTTGGAAAATGTCCATTGAGTCACCCCTCAATCATTTTAAGAATAGCTTAACACAAGTATTCCAGCTCTTGGCTGTGATTTTTTATACATTAAAGCCTGCTTCTTAAAAAGCCATACAAAAATCTCTTATAACAGTCTGATTTTTTATGAGAATAATCAGTGCTACAGAGTTTGGTATTCAGTTCCCTGGAAATATTTCAAGCCTCTGGTTCCTAAGATTAACTTATAACTGAATAAAGATTTAGACTCTTCTGCCTTTCCCACTATATGTTAAAATGAAACTACATATGTCTTAATTTTGTTTGAATAAAACTAAGTCCGTTATTATTTAAATTGGTAAATACATTTTAAAAAATCTACTTATGCACAAATAAGTAGAAACGGTATAGGCTCACCCTTCCAAAATCTTTGTTTACACTGAAATTAAGAGCCTAAAGATTCTGGAAATATAAGGGATTTAATAAACCAGTTCATGTATCCTTAGTCATAAAGACCATTTTGATTTGCACTAAAATATTTCTCTGGGAGAAGTTGTGACTTCCTTATAGGAGATGAATGGCCATTAGTTCCTGCAGCACAGGTCAGATCTGTATTATTCTCTGCAGATTTCTATAAGTGGAAATTTTCTTCTGTTCTACATTATCAACCTGTAACATTCAACTATTCTCACCAGTGTATCCGTGTATGTGTAAAAATATAGGCATATGAAAACACATAAAGAAAAGAATATGCGATAGAACTACAAAATAGAAAAAAAAAGTAAGTAAGCTTGAAAGATTTCCTTCTGTTAGTCAGGATCAGCAGAACTTTTACTATCCCTGGCAGAAGTTTTCCTAGCTTTTTCTTGTACTAGTTGCTACACCACGGATTTTTGAAGTAACAATCAAAATGTATTCATCAAAAACCAGCAGAGCTGGATCATCAACGGATTTCTTTCATGCAGGCAACAAGGGTCCACACGCACTTTTGGAAGCACTGAAAGGCTCATCTACAGTCACCTAGAAGATGTTTGGTGGGGAGAGGTTAACAGGGACAGGAATCCCTCCTTAGCAGGAGGATGGAGAAGAAGGTGACTTTGCAGAAATCAGGCTTGTCTCTGTGGGATCCTGTCTATGTGGGGTGTAGTTTTTTCCCCCTAATTTCTTAAGCAAATTACAGTGCCTGGCTGTTTAGCTGTGATTGCCTCATCTCCTGGAGAGGATAGAAGTCTGATGAGTCTGGAGCTTTTATGAGACCAGAAATTAGGCAGAGAAGAAACAAGGCTGGTACAATTCAGCCCTTATCTGGCCCCTGAGAGAGCAGCAATAGGTGGCTAGCCATCTCCTGTGTAGCGCTGCAGCAGCCCAACTTGCATATGCAGCCATTTAGCCAGCCAAACAGGTGTAGGAGATGTAGCAAGGATCTGGGAATAGTGTGAGGGCTAAGGAGGGTTAGGGGTTTTGATATGCAAGACAGGCTTTATTACTTTTGCAGCTGAAGGAATAACCTGCTTAGCTACAGGAGCTGTGATCAAGTGGCCATGGAATTGTTTTACCCACAAAAGGAGAAGGGTGGCTTTTGAACACTCCTCGCTATGAAGGGGTTTCAGTCCACTGCTCCAGTTTCTCAGAAATGAGAGCCACAAGTTAGTCTGCAACTTGGCACGGAGCCACATTGCTGCTGAAGCCATACGACTATGCAGAAAAGGAATGCAAGATTTATGGGGCCAGCAAGGGAGACTAAACAAATGAGAGTCTGAGTCTGTAGCCCAGAGATGAGGACACTTCCCTGAGAATTGCATCCTTGCAACACTGAGACCACATATTCAAAATAACAAATATGTGAACAGTGCAAATTATAAACAACTTTAACAACGCAACAGAGCTTGTGGTTTGATTTTGTTTGTTTGTTTGTGGTATTCTGGGTTTTTTTTTCCTCCTCCTATCCATTTAAAACAAGCAGGGATGGGTCTTGTTCCTCTGGATAAACCTTCCCTTCCCCAGCTGGAGAGAAGGGGCCAAAAGGCAGAGAGACATCTGAGCGCTGTAGCTCAGATACATGTGTTATTACATTGCAACACTCACAATTATTATCACAGGGGCCATAAAATGGGGCTCTTTTCAAGACTCCTCACAAACAGCTGCTGCCAGCTGAGGAATTTGGGCTGAGCTACATATAATTCCCAACCGTGATCATCAGCGGCTGCTCTCCCTGTGGAGGCAGCCTCTCCAGCAGCTGCCTGCGCTGCCTGCGCACATTGCTGTGTGCTCTCCCTGCTCCCAGCCCAGCTCTGCCACATCCCACTGACAGGCAGCAAACCTCCCGGGAGTGAATGCCATTAGTAATGCCCTGAGAGGACTCTGGGCTCATTCAGCTCAGAGGACTGCAAATGAGGCAAACAGCAAGCTTAGGGGATCAGGATACTTAGTCACGGGAAAATAACAGGACTCAGGGACTGCTTTCTAGAAGGATGGCAAGGACCTTAACACAGCTTTGAATGCTTTGACTTAGAAAAGTTCACTGATGCTTTCCCAAGCTATGTGCTTAAGTATTTACTGGAAATTTGTTCTCTATTGTGTGGCATTTGCAAATGGGAGTAATTTCATTATTTGCATCCTACCATTCATAAAATAAGAAACAATTGTCTTCCTCTCCAGAGGAGTATCCACAGCCTCCTTCTCTCTCCCACTTTCAGAGTAAAAGTTTGTTCTCCACCTTCCCCTCACTTGCTATGAAACCAGCAGTAACATTTTTTTTCTAAGAGATATAAAAAAGCGGTGTTCATTGGAATGCATGAGACTTAAAATACATCTTCCTAAAAGTAATTCACAATCATTTTTCAGACTTTTTTTTCTGCTTTTCAGTCTATAAGACTCATCTTCCATTAAGATCCATTTTGGACTGATTTTTATCACAGATTATTATTTTTGCATACCTCTGCCCATTCCCATAGGAAAGAACAAGAAAATTAACTCCATCTCCTGCTGAGGTGGCCTCTCACAAAGGTAGACCTACTGATATGTTACTACACTGGGGTTTTTTTCCAAACATTTACAACCTTGCTTCCCAGAATAGAGTGAGGAACACAAAAATAGAAACAAATTCAAATGTTATGATCAAATGCATAATTCTCCGTTATGATAGTACTAATAATTATAAAGGCCCCAGCAAAGGTTTAAAAATGAATGCATTGCTTTAACTGCTCTTTTCCATTTCCACCCACTCTGTGTAGTGAACACATATTTCAAAGTATAACGGATATTGCAAGCTACAGATGTTATGAATTATTTTCCAGTGCTAGTCACATTTTTGGTACAGATAGTTTCAGCCTCCTGGCTCCACAGGCTAATACCTAAGAGTAATGATATATTCTTGAAACTAAAAATCAAGCAACTTCTATTTCTGTGTTCTTTCTAATTAACTTTTAATTTCAAAGGTCTGGAAGGTATATACGTTCTCAAGAAGCACTGAAGTATTTTAGAAAGGCAGAAAAATGTTCTGAAACAATCATGAAATTTCAGTGATTAAGACATTAAGTTAAAAAAAATCAAATATTATGAGTTTTCTGCACTTCTAGAATTGCCAGCTTTACATTCCCCACTGTCATGGTTACAGACATAAAACATCCCATCAGAGAACCGCAACTGTCCTATGTGATTCATGCAATCTGCCAGCACCATGTGCATAATGGCTTTAGACAAAGTGAATGCAGTACAGATGTACTATCTATGAGTACTCATGCATTAAGGTGAAACATTTATTTCTTACTAGTATTTTACAGTAGTCAGAAGAGAGCACTTCAGTGACTCAGAAAAGTGAGCATTATCTAACAAATTACATTTTGAATGATCCTTTGGAGTAATATAATTTGATGTTTGCCTAGTTCGCAGTTTAAGCAGCAGGCAGCAGATGACAATTTAAGGATAGCTCCCTCAATATTTACTTTGGGATTTACCAGAATTAGCACTAACATAATGTAGTAGCCATAAAGAGTCATTTGGGGAGGATCTTCTCTGGTTTCAAGTAAACCTACCCCTTCCTGTTCTGACCACATGGTCATTGCACAGCCCTAGTTTTATTATGACCTGAGGGCAGAGATACGTTCCTGGTTATTTCAGGTACTTCTAAACATAACATGGCCACTTTTCAGAAATGCTGTAGGATTGTTTTCAATCTACTTTCATGGGAGCAAACAATGGAAGGAGCTGCTGTGACTGTTTCTGAACATAGTGAATAACATTTAGATAAATGCTGAGAGAGAATTTTCTGGCTGAAACAAGGAGTCTGCAGACCAGTTAGTGCCCTCTTTCTAGTAGATGATGTTGTATATATCCTTGTAACTCTTAGATATTTTTGCTTTGTTATTTATTTTGCTAGTCTTTTAGTGATAGACCTTCCCCAGGTCAGCTATCACTCTATCGGTCATCTCCAGCCCAGATGACGTAAACTCTCTGCCACAGAGTGAAGGCAGAGAGTTTGACTTCTTCCTCTTCTTATCTTAAAGGAGATAGAATAAGTTTTGCCCCCAAACCCTGAAAACAGTAACATTTTCATTCAATTCTGATCTTAAGTTCCCTCTTCCTTTTTCCTTTCCTGAGTCTGAAATTTTCTATTCATCTCCTTTCTTAACTATTTCTGTTATAGCTTCCCTTGAAAAAGCAAGATTTTCCCTTTTATGTTCATACTATCCGTTCTTTTCTTTACCTTTTCTGGGCTACTGCTACTATACAAACTTTATTAGCACTCTTCACCTTTCCTTTCCCATTCTTACTTCCAAGTGGCAAAGGACCGGTATAATCTTCCCAATTTGAAGCTGTGGAAATCAAAGCTGAAGACCTGCTTGAACTTATGGAAAAAAATGGCATCAGAGCTGAATGATAATATAGTTTTTTAGTCCTGTTTGATTAACTCACTTATGCTTTTGCTCCTACACCTCTTAGGTAGACATATTCACCAGAGAGTTTGGTTATTGCACCACTACAAACATTCTTCTTCCATGTCACCCTAAAATACAAATTCATTCAAAGCCTATTTACTTTCTGAGGCCTACACTGGAGCAGTAGAAAGGAAAACATGCAGTCCAGCATAGAAACTGAGGTTGTCCTAGGCTTTCACATTTTAGGTGGTGCAGGAGGTGCAGGAAGAAACTGGTTCTGGGATGACCTATTGCACATTTCTATTGAGCTGATGATGTATTACAGAACCAGACTGTAGCCCCATTTACACTTGCATATGTTTTAAAAGCTGTAGCATTTCTATAAATAATCTGTTCATTTGTTGTTTTGCCATTAAATCCCTAAGGTTGCCATTAAATTAAGTGGGCAGAAAATGTTTCTTGTTTTCACTGCTTTTTAAAATATGCATATTTACTGCATTTCTTTTCTTATTGAAATTAAAACTGCAAGCATCCTCTCCTTAACAGATTTTTGTAGCGACTCAAGGCACTTCAAATAGATCCCAGGAAACAAAAACAAAGCTGGTATGGGATGCTTTCCTGGGTGCCCTTTCACTTAAGAGCATGCACTTAGAGAGCACACAAATTCTTTAAATACTGCTTTTCACCTTTTTCATTCCTTATTGACTGCCTAAGAAGTTTGCAGTAGAGTTGCCTATATAGTAAATGTAACCCTGCTAACAACAGGGTCATCTGTACAGAGCTGTTTGAGTCCCATAATCGGTCCCATAAGTTGAAAACCACAACTCAACCCCTCCCCCTCCAAAAGAAACCTGTGCAAGCATGGTCCTTGGTCTTAAGGTCCTTTTGTGTCCATATTCATTGTTCTTATCTCTTCCGTTGCACGGAAGCCAATGACCAAGTTCTACTCCATCTTTCTACTTTGCTTTCATAGTGTAAAGGACAATAATGCTCTGTGTGAATGAGTCCTTAAATATAATACAATCAAAGAGACCTAGAATTCCAGCATTTGTCAATATTGTTTGTCAGGGCAGGCATGTGAAGCAGGACAAATAAATTTAAAGAAAATAAATTGCAATGCATTTTGAAGGATATATTCTTAGATTTGAACTTTAGGAAAAGATAAAAGTATATTCAGAAAAATACTCTTTTTCTGTAACCTGTTTGTCTCCCTTTGGCCCACTTCCTCCTTTTAATCACATGGCAGATCCAGGACATAGACCAGTGAGGCCAAAGTTGATAAGGCGAAGACAATCCCAAATCTAGGTTAGAGAGTTTTGAAAATCTGTTTAAAGGTAAAATCTTTTCTAAGTACCATGGTAACTGGACTCTGCAAGCAGTGTTTTCATGAGCAGCTGGAGGCTAGTATTGACAGCTCCTTGCTGTTATCACTGGTGGCTTCACATAGGATCCAAATTCCCAGGTCTCCTCCCTGTTGGCAGTGGGTTCTCAGTGAATGTTGGGAAGGAGCCTTTGGACTATCTTGTTCTTCCTAAGACTTGGCTGGGAACCTTTCACAGTTGAATAGCACAGGCTTTATGTTGAGAAAGCACAGATAGTTTTTAAATAGTTACGTGTCTTACCAAGTAATACACCCTATAAATGTGTTAGGAACATAATACACATACTATGGATGTCCATAACACTAATAGGTGTCAGCAGTGATTATTTAGTATGTTTTAAGCACTGTTATCACCTGCTATGACTTATAATAATTGACTCACATTTTACCAGCTATCTATTAGCTATTTATTTGTGCATTGGAAAATTTTAGAAACGAACCCTTGTCACAGTGCAAACCAGAAAACAGTCACTTCTTGTATCACTTGGACTTAGTAGTCAGGATTTCTATTCCTGCAACTAGGCTTTCTTAAATGGCATTTCCTAGTCTGAAGCAAGCAAACAAAACTAAAAAATAAAAATAAAAATTAAAAAACCAACACACAGACTTGGTAACTGTTACCTTGGAGCAAGCAGCTAATAAAGAAGGTATGTATTTAGAGTGGATTAATTTTCACCAAAAATCATGTTTATCAACTGGAACTGAACATCAGCAATTCAGGTTGCGATGCAACAAGGCCTGTCTTTCACTGTTACACTGGCAAAAGCTAATTATTTTTTGTTAATAAAAACCAGCCTACATCCAGGCCAATATATATATATTTTTCTTGACAGCTTTTCAAGAGTGTTTTCTAATTATTGGGTTCTTGACTTAATAGTTTTTCTGGATGTACTGAATACAGGGGTTTAATTCATGCTTTCTTTAACTTCCAAGGCATCCCCAAAAATTGTATCTAAGCAGAATATATATATAAAAAAAATAATAATCAATGGCAAATTTATTACAAAATAATGCTGGTAACCCAAATTTATTTTTTCCGTGCTTTTATTTTATCACACATAGCTTCATTAATCTGAAAGTAAGTTGTATGACCTCAAGCGGTCATTGAGAGCCTGTGTTGGCAGTTCTGTTCTCCAAGAGTGATGTATCCTTTCTGTCACTGACATCCACCTTAGACAGGCTGCACTGCCCCACGGGGCAGCTGCCTAACTCTCCCCATGACTGTGAAAGGAGGCTAGATGACTCTCAGAGAGCTAACACTACCTGGGATCACTCTCATGTTACAGATAATACCTGTAATACTTCATATAGATCCTCCAGTCTGATCTCCAACATGTTTGAGTATTACAATTCACCCAGTTAGGATGTGGAAAGTCCAAAGATTTGTGTTTGATGACAGCATAAGATATGTTTGGCTGAAGAATGTTGTCCAAAAAGGCATTTAGTCTTCAGTTTTAAGGCCATGGTGTTGTGATGCACAGGTTACTCTTAGTATAAGTGACAACATCCGTTCCCAAATTTCACAGTACCATTTTTATTGATAATATTTTTGTTAAATGATCCACTTCCATGAAGTCAGGGGATTTCATGACAGTCTCAGCTTCTATTAAACATAGAAGGAGTAAGTCTCTAGTCCTTATTGTTAGAAGGAAGAAATACATGAAACATGGAATAACTTGTCCTAAAGGCTCAGCAATTACAATGTAAATTAAGGAAAAAATTTTTCTTTACAAATTATATTTGCGAATGACTGGCCATTTAAGGATCCATGCTTTTTCTTAATACATCTTTAGAAGCCTGTAAGATTTAAAAATTATAGTTTTGAAAGATTGGTAAACATTCAAATAATGGCAGGGATTCTAAAGCTAAGACACGATAGTAAGTAATCCTATCTGTTTTCTTGAACTCATAAAATGACTGAGACTGATCACCAGTGAAGTACATATTATTTTTTAAGAAGATTTTATGTTGACAGCAGAAATTCAAATCAAGGTATATCCCAAAGGAAGTAATTTCCTTTATAATGAGAGATGAGGTTCCCAAATGGAGTCATGATCGGAAAACGGGTGTTCAGATGTTTCTAGGAGATTTTATACAATGAGATAAATCATCTTTTGTCAACAAATAAATTAGCTGTTGTCACATTACCATGGTTCAGATATTGAAGAGCCATCACTTAATACAGTTTAGAACGTATGTGTTCAGATAAACTGCCTCATGTTACCAGATCCCCGGAATAATGCTTTACATATCTGTGAGCTTTTCACCCACTGATCCCAAAGTGCTTTTCAAACACATATTCCAACACCCATACTGAGCTTTAATATTCCCTTCTTTACTTTACAGCTGGAGAAACCCTGCATTTCTGAGCTGGGAGTAAAATTCCAATTTCAACTGTAATACTGCTCGAACTTTGACTACTGACATCCATCTCTTGCACACTTTTTGGAGACCACAAAACCTCCATGGATGCTCACAGCAAGAGGGCTGGAGGGACCCCCTTACGTCCTGTGAAGTCTCCAAGGAAGGTGATCTCATTGCATCCTGCAGAGCACAGACACTGCTCACTTCATAAGGGGCTGCCAGACCTATCTGAAGGTGAATTAAAGCTGTGACCACCACCTCTGCACATGCTTATGGAGCATTCTGCATCCACTGCAAGGCTGAGTAATCACACATGCATCCTCCTGCCTACCAGGGCACTCTGGGAAGAACATTTTCTTGAGACTCCCTTTGGGAGGATGAGACTTTTAATGGAATGGTTAATCCTTGCTAGGGCTTTTACAAGGCATGTTTGACTGGCCAGCCTGACTTCACACCTCCCCTGTATTTATTATTTTAAAACAGAAGAGTTGCCTCTGATCGGCTATATCAGTTACTCCCTGCCTGTAGCACGTGCTAATAAGGATGTCTGTGATTTCTAGGGAAAGTATGGCTATAGCATACTAGTGCCTTATACCAAGGCATGATTAAAAAGTGAACCTGTGGCTCCCTTTTAGTAACAGGAGGCAGATTCGGAAAAAGCAGCACTTTTATAAAGATAGTACAATGACCCTCCTTGATGAGGTCCTTGAGTTTGTTGCACAAAGATAATACATCTCATGTAAGGATGGGGGTCTGCTCTCGATCTGTCAGTAACCACAGCTCAGAAAGAATTTTTCTTTGGGGTGTGAGAAGACAGCATTCTCCTTCCTGCTAACTCAGCTCTTGGCTTGAAGGCAAAATAAATTAATTCAAAGGTATGTGCTTAGGAAGATGTGACTGAAGCTTAAAAGTACAGGAATGCAAAAATTCAGCTGACGAGTGTAATTGGACCACTGGGCATTTTTTTCACTGTGTTTTTTTTTATTGAATTTGGATTTTATTATTATTATTATTCCTCTCCTGTGAGGACAGGCTGAGAGAGTTGGGGTTGTTCAGCCTGGAGAAGAGAAGGCTGTGGGGAGACCTTATTGCAGCCTCCCAGTACTTGAAGGGGGATTACAGGAAGGATGGGGGCAACCTCTTTAGCAAGGCCTGTTGTGACAGGACAAGGGGTAGTGGTTTTAAACTAAGGGAGGGTAGATTTAGACAGCATATAAGAAAAAATTTTTTTACAATGAGGGTGGTGAAACACTGGAACAGGTTGCCCAGAGAGGTGGTAGATGCCCCATCCCTAGAAACATTCAAAGTCAGGTTGTTCAGAGCCCTGTCCAACCTGATCTAGTTGAAGAAGTCCTGACTCACCACAGAGGGGTCAGACTAGGTGACCTCTAAAGGTCCCTTCCAACCCAAACCGTTCTCTGATTCTATGATTATTCCCATCCAGTGCTCAGGAGACAAGGGACAAACCTAGACCCTGGATGCAATAGTTCTCCTGTGTCAGATAGTTGGCTTTTTCCTTACGAAGCAAGAGTTTGCAAATAGCAAATGCCCCTTTGGGCACAAAAAGAAGCATTCTGAGGAAGAGGAGACCTCTCCATAAGTAGCCCACGCTAGGGTCCGTCAGCTGCCTTGCTCTGACACGCTTTCTGCACTCAGAGGCTCATGGCTGCAGAAAGCCCTCCTTCCACACCAAAGACTGAGTGGAAGAAAGGATCCTGATCCAGATTTCAACTTTCCTTTGTGGGATCTGATTTAGTAAGCTCCTAATATATCCCTGAAAGGAGTCTTGTTATTGCCTGCAGTTTTTCTTCAATTAGTGCCCATGGGACTAGATGACTACATTTGATAATTTTGGGGGAGGGAGGTAGCTAATTTGGTTGGGTTGGAAATGCCCGGAGTTGAAGGGAAAGGCGGGCCAGGAGCAGTGGTTAGCAGGGAGGTGGAACTGTCATTGGCGATTTCATGGCTCCCGTGTGCACATTGCCTTCCTGATCACTGTGCCCCAAGCACCCTTCATCCCACAGCCCAGGAGCATGCTAGGTCATCCTGGCAGGACCTCCATAGTTTGCCACAAAATTTTGAGCTCTTGGGGCTAGCTCCCAGCTATCCTCAAGTCAGGAGGCAAATTTGACCTTGTCTGAGTCCAAGTCCCACAGAAACAGATTCAAGGCCGGAAGAGAGGAGAGTGGAGGGCAGATTTGCCTGTGAGCAGGCAGCACACACAGCTGTCCTGGCCCTGCTTGCAGGGGCAGCCATCAGACCGGTGCCCTGGTGAGCCTCCCACTTGGGCCACAGCCCATCAGGGGCTGTCATAGCTACATGTGACAAGGATGGATGAAACTTAATGCCTAGGCTGGGGAACTCCAGATGATTATTACTTCCTTGAGCTCTGCCAGGGAAATATTATTCATTTTTCAGGGCTGCATATTTTAAGCCCAGGGAGATCTCTCTTCCTTCGTGCCCAAAGGCAGCCCAGTCACTTCAAAAGCACAATTTTTTCATTGCACTATCCACAGCATGGGGTTTAAACCAAGCTCAAAATATTTCTCCTTACCACCACTCTCAAAATGATCTGGGAAACACAGATCTGGGGCCTTAATTGCTGTATTTCTGAGTCTCCTTGTCAATATGGGACTCTATTAACCCAGAATAATTTGTAGGTACTGGACTATAGTGCAACCCTTGACAAACCAGGTGTGTGTGAAGAACGGAATGAACATGGGAGCAAGTACAGCAACAAAGGGTCCCTGTGTAAATATCTTTACTTTTTTACCAAGGGAAAGCTCCTTAGATTCTGCAGAATTGAAGCAGACTGGAGACAAGTTCCCAGAATAACTTAAATTCCATCCGCAATAGCTAGTGTAACAATAATAAAGCCTAAGACCTTCATGCATGTGGGGCAACCTCCTTCCCACTCCCTGCCCCGTGTTTGCTACTATCTGGCACCTGAATGTCTTTCAAAAGGGACAGTACCGTGAAAGCTTTATGAATGTATTACTAGGTTAGTCCATGCTCATTTGTGCAACTTGGCTTGCATCGTTCACTGGGTCTTTGCCAAACATACGCAACAGCGTAATTATGTGGCTTTCTTTACTAAATTCACAGAAGTTTCTAGGGATGTAACTAATGTTTTGCTCTCCTTTCTGTAATGATACGACACTCACCACAATGAGACCCAGGTCCTAATTGGTGGATTTGTGCCATGCTTTACAGTAATTATCAAAGCCAATGTTATAACACAGGAAAATAGAAACACCCTGTTATACATTTAAACAGCTGAAAGAAGACCTTTTTAAAAAAATAAACTCTATAAAATCGTAAGAGAAGTTATTTGTCCACTGAATAAGATGCCTAATTTTCTTGTGAGAAAAACGAACTTTAATTGATCTTCTGCACCGCACGCTGACTTAGACTAAATAATACTGGCTTAACCAAGAGCAGTCTCACTGAAGTCAGCTTCATTACTTGAGATTTCTGCATGGGAAAGTCAAATACGGTGATGGCAGGCATGGCTTCACATCCTGTTGGTCTGACTGTGCAGACAAGTACGTGAGGGAGTAAGGGGAATTTGTGAGAAAGGTTCTCGTGGTTTCAGCTTGAACAGTGTCTATAAAAGATATCTAATAAGGAGCTCCAAAATGTGTTCATTGTTTTGGAGTGTGTCCAAGCTCTTTCCTCCAAAAAGTTGGTTCCAGCATATATGCTTCAGGGTTGGTTATTCCATGCTCATGTATTCCAATGGAAATGGGATGATTTCTATGTTGAGGTACTAGACAGTATGATTAAGGGTGTTGGAGCTTGGACCATGCAATTTAGAACCTTTGAAAATGTTTCCATCCCTACATCTGACTTCACTGAATTTATTTAATACGCATTTGAAGGAATAGCCTTGAAACGTTATTTTCTCTGCAACAGAAATCTGTGGTCTTTCAAAGAACAAACGAAATGTACATACAAAAAATACACATTAAAAAAAAATGGAACATTCTTCTTGGTCATAACAAACGTCCATCTTGCCAGAGCTTTATGGCCTACTTCGTATAGTACATTCTAGTTAACAGTAGCTGTAGCACACTTCTTTGGCAAAAAGCCAGTTACCGAGTGGCAATGTGTAGCATCCTCACCGCCTCAGCTGCAAAACCGTGCCTAGAATATAAGTATATACCCTATGAAGATAATCCTGGGCTTACCTAGGTCAGAGCACTGCACCACGCGAAGATGGCACTGGCAGCGGAAGGGACACACTGGTCCAAATCCAGATGTGACAGGATCGTCTGTTGGAGGCATATCGGCCGACCCTTCATCCTCCAGCATAAAGTCAAAGAGGCCCTGCTGGTGGAACGGCTTGGCCAAACATACTGGCAGCAGTAGGACGAAGAGAAAAGCCAGCCTCATGGCTTAGTTCATCGACTCCGGGCAGAACCTACGGATCAAAGCAGGAGATTTACAGCAAAAGTAGCAGTTTGTCATAGCTGCACAGTTCCTGCTGAAGGAGGTCCAGCACATCCACCAATTGCATAACTGTTCCTTTCAATAAATGAAAACTGATTTGTGAAAATAGGACAGTTATGTGATAGGAGTCTGGTAACTGCTTGTCAATAGACTTTTTTTTTTTTACAGAGCAGTTTAAAGGCAACTGTAAACACATCTGTTTGCATATTTAGAGTAATATTTATTAGGAACAGGCAGCTCTGTCAACTTTGTTATGCAAAACAGTCAAAACAATAAGCCACATTTTCCATGTGTCTGTTTTCTGCCAACGTAACAGTCTATTTGATTTCATTAGCATTTGTTTCATAGAAATGAGTTTGCCCCCTGGGGATGAACCTGAGGTTCCCAAACTCACTGTAATGCAGTATTTCATGTCCCAAGAAATATTTTTTTAAAGTGCCAGTTTGCTGTGTGTTTTAAATTATAGCCTAGTAAAACCGACTGAGAAAGAGTAGGATCTAGTGACAGGGTGGAGAGAAAGGAAGACCTTTAGTTGTTTAAATGAGCTATACTTCTTTCCTAGTTTAAACAGCACAATAAAATGGAAAACAATGTTGTGTTATATTGGATATTCTTGGCTTTCTTTACAAATTTTTGGCTAGGGGATTTTATGATATAAACAACGCACCCTGAAAATCTTCTGCTTTGTACCGCATAAGCATTTTAATTGATGCTTGTAGTATTGTCAGCATACTTTCTAATGGGACTTCAGGGCCTCACTCTGCAGGCTTTCATGCTCAGGAGCAACTTTATGCAAGTGTGTGTTGCCATAGATATTACCAAGGAAAACTGCTTAAATATGTGTTCTCAGGACCTAGGCCTAAATGCATTTCAATACACTGTACATTGTGCTACCTGCATTGTTGTGAGCTGAGAGACATTCCAAAACAGCTGTGTGCAGGTTTTGTATCAAGGCTGCATAGATCAGCTAATTTTCCAAAAATTATTTTCTTTTACTGTTCTTTTACTTTTACTATTCTTTTACTATTTATTTTATATAAGGAAGCCTATCTTTTACAAACCTTCATGGGTCTAAAAACAACCCACAAAAAACCTATGAAAAAACCTCCCTTCAAGTTGCCAAATGACAGAAAGGCAAACTTGTCATTTATTTAGGAGCCATTTGTTAAAACGGGTGGCATCATCTTCTATATAGATGTTGCTCTTTGTAATGAAAGCAAAAAGAGCCCACTTCCTTCTTCAGGTCAATAACTTCCGAAATGCCTTGTCTGGGTGCTAGCTGGGAGAAGTTATCCAACAGTTAGGGGCGTGGTTAGGGTTAGGTTAACTCAGCTCCATACTGATTAATGGAAAGCTAAAAAAACTAGGGGAGAGGCAGAGGAGGAGGAGAACTGTCTCCCTGTCTACATTGACATATGGAACCTAGCAGGTAGATTACTAACATGGGCAAGTGCTGTTAGGTGAGAGTGGTATCCTGAGGCCTCTCTTTCTAGAATTCCACATCCAGGTACTCTAACAGGAAAGGTTAATATAAAAAAACCTAAACAAATAAAAATCACAGGCCTGGAATTAGATACAATCTATATTGTGCCTGCGTTCTATTTCCTTCATGAATTTCTACCTACAGATGCCAATAATACAATCCTTCAGAAACCTTTAGGGCTCAGTCTTGAGAGGATGAAAAGGTTACCTTATAAAATAGCTAGTGTTTTAAAACCATAGCTTACATTTCCATCATCTTCCTAGCAGGAAGATGGGTGTCTAACATCTTCAGATGTCCCAAAGACTTCAAAGTGACTTCACATGGAGTACTGTTGCCTCTTTAAGAGACATAGTTGGTTTCTTAGTTGGACCTGAAAGTATTTTTTCTTCCTGTAGCAGACATATTACCTGCATGCACTGAGGTGTTTTGCAGACCTCAATATCAACTAGAGTGTCAGAGCATTTAACAGTTGTCCTGTTAGCCCAACTCAGCACTGTGCAAACTCGTGCCATGTAGCAGGGGCGGGCAGTGTCCCCATGTGGGCCATCCTCCTGTGCTCCCTCCTGCCCTGGCCCCCACTGATGCTGGGACTGTGTCCCTTCCCTGGAAGCCCCCCATGATGCATGCAGAGTACACACAGACAAGTAAGGATATCACAGCAAAGTGGTGTTAATATATGGTGGTGAGTTCTTACCAGGGTTTAATCTAAAAGAAGATTTTTGAAATAATAATTATTATGTACGAATTATTGTAAAACAGCAATGCAATTTATTAATAGTCTGAAACCAGAAAACAAATTTGCTAAAGCATCACCATTCATTGTTATAAGTTGCCTTGTGAAAATGATTAATAAAATATTACCCAGTACAAACTATTTTTCAGAATGTACATTAACATCAGTAAACATTGGGAATGCTGCACGCCAAACCTGGCATGGCACTGGCAGTCAGTACTATTTAAAGAGCTTCTCCAGCTCTTTTTTATATATTTGCGTATTTTTAAAATATTTTAAAATATTTAAAACTGCTTGTATTCCCCTCCCCAGGGTCACTGCTGAAGCACCATACATCCCAAGAATGCACAGTCAGGATCTTATGATGGAGTTAAATTACTACCCCTCAAAAAAAACCAAACCAAAACAAAAAAAACAACCTGTAAAACAATGCAAAGGCACTTTGGAAGTGTCTTCACATTTTACTACTTTTTCACTTTAATACTGATAACTTCACTTATCTCAGTTAAACCCTGTAGTAGGCCTTTTCCTTTGGTCCCTGTTTTGTCAAAGCTATAATAAAATCAGTAAAAGCTGTGTATAAAGCAAAAATTTAGGACAATAAAGGATATCAACGTTCTAATCTGAGGACACAGCAGAGAAAATAGCAAACACAAGCTACATATTAATCAGGAAATAGGAACAGATATGTGTCTGCATGTCTTTGTATACATATTCATACTGCAGGCACACATATCTGTTCCTATTGTTTGCACTTATAAATGAGCATAAACAGAGGAAAAAAATATATACTCTAGTAGTATAAAACTGCACTAGTAAGAAATGGTTACACTTCACTTACAAAAAAATAGGGGGGAAAATCTGAATTCTTAAAGGTCTGTGACACAATATTTATGTCTGCAGGACATAACTGTTTAAATTTGCTTTAATTATGTGTTTACAATGAGGAAGAATTTTCCACAAACAGAGGAAACTATACCATAGACTTGGCCACATTTCAGTTTAAAATACCACTGGAAATATGCTTCATCAGTTCACGTCACCACTGTATTGGTGGTCTTCTTGTCAGTTTACCTTAATCTTAAGTTTTAAATATTAGTTCACCTACTGTCAGAATTCTCTCAAAAATGCCACAAAAGACAGGCTAAACAATATGTGCAGTTTCAAAAAAAATCTTCTACATTATCTGCTTTACCCATTTTGTGTAATAAAGTCTAGATGTGGAAACACAGGAGTCAGAAGTTTTAAAGAGATTAAAGCTCTGTTAACAGGAGTTTCAACTCCAGTTTTCTACTATTTCATTCATAGGAACTTAAATGTGAGTCCCTTGTTTGTACACTGTAACATAGCACTTTCTAACATTACAAAGACATACGCTGAGCCCGTCCAACTAACTACAACGTATTTTTTTTAATCTGAAATTGAAATTATATTCATTAATGTTTGGAATATATATGAAGAAATCTGAATGAAAAAGAAGTCACAGAGTGCAGTTTAAAACAGAAATGTAAGAACTCATGCATTTTTTACACTCACTACATCACCGATTCTAATCACTGGATTGCAAACAGAATATACTGCTGCAAAAGTTTACAGTAAGGAAAAAGAAAGGACTATAGCAGTGCTTATACAAATCAAAACAAGACACAGAACAGTCAAATAAACAGTAGGAAATCTGCACAGCCCTTGAGAATGCATTCTCGTGTTCCCAAGAAACAAAAGTGCTGGATACAAAACTTAACATTGCTAAACGTTTAGTACGATATTTTCCTTGCTTCTCTTAAAGTTCAACTAGTTCTTGCCGTAGACTTGCCTGAAGTTTTATTAGTGTAGCATAGTTCAGGAGAATTACTGAAAACCGTACCTTTTAATCCAGGGATTTGCAACAGGAGCTCTCAAAGCTGAGATGTAATTAAACTAAATATTCAACCCAGGCAAAAGGCTTTGCAGGTGTGGAAAGGAGGAGGGGGTAAGTTCAGCTCAGTGACTGTCACTTGGTGGAAAACCCTCCTGCTTCTATTCCATAGCACAGTTAAAAAATAAGGTTTCTCTCAATGAACACAATCCAGGCTGACACCCACATTAGATCATATGGTAATGATATGTCTCCTGTATTGTAGCCAGAAACTTTATCAGCTCTTTTGCTTTCTTTTCCTCCTTTTCCTTTCTAATTTGCTTTATTCTTTTTTCATCTGTTTAGAATCCCAAACTACTTGTACACTATAAGACAGATGCTTAGCTGTAATTCATCTTATTTTATTTATGTCCCTACAACATATATTTAGGAAAGTTTTCTTGGTTTTAACTATTAGGTTTTTTCTGACTCATTACTGAGAAAAATGCTTGGCTGTTCCTCTTGTTTATAGTATTTGTAATTCAAGGAAATGATATGAAATTAATCTTGGAGTTAGTCAAAGTGGAGATTAATATCAGGAAAAAGGGGTAGCTTTAGGTAAAACTATTTAAACAGATATCAACCTGCCTTTGCTTATGCTGTAATCATTGTCAAACCAAGTAGTATGTAGTGTAATATACTATTATCCTGCCTAATAATAGTTTTTATGTATTTCTTCAAACTACAGCATGTTTTTGATATATATGAAAATCATGTTTTCATTAGTTGAACGATTCTAACATTTGTGGTTAGAACTGCTTTATATAAACTTTGCTTTTTTTTTTTTTTTACTGCTTTCTCACCAGGACAGCAAAGCAGAGGGGAAATTAGCTTTAACTGTTTTCTGGGGGACTGTTTTTTTGGTGTTTTGGGTTTTTTAAGAGACAGTGGAAATGTTTTAAAGCATGAAAGGAAAAATGTATCTGACTCATTGTTCAGATTTACATTTTACTTTAGTAATTTGTGTTTTGAGGCAAATATTAATGTAACCTAAAATGCAGTTTCTCTATTCCTGCACAATTTTAAAAGTCTAGCAAACTGAAAGGAGAGCAAATACAATAATTACTATTTATTTAGTAATCCAAACACATTGTGAACATGTGTAGCTTCCCTGTGCTGTTAGCTGTCCTATCTAAATACTAGAGGCTTGTGTCTCTGTGTTTTGACTTGTACCCTTTTATTTCTGCCCCTAGGCTAAGACCAGGTGCAAATCTGAAATTAAAGCCTGTAAAATGTGAAATTATGTTTAAAAGAAGTCTGAATTTTTAGAAACACAATAAAATCTTGACAATTTAGCTATTCTTTTCATTTAATTACAAGAAGAGCCATTACAACAACTCTGATAATTGTTCTTTAGTGGAAGAAAACATGGTAGAATAACTGATTACTAGTTTTGGTCAGTGTAACACAAAGGTATAATCAGACATCCTACATTACAGCTTCTTCATACAGTTCACTCTAAAAGTTAAGGGTCATTTATTCACCCCTGGTCCTTGAGCTAACTTCTTTCCCCTGCCTCTCCACTAGATTCAAGACTGCTAATGATTTTTGTTGTGACATTTTTCTACATATGATTAGTGGTGTTCCAAGCTTTCATGCTTACAACAGAGCCTTATCTTTGTCCAGAAGTGTCGCCATGAGGCTTGCTGAAATCTTGGCTGCATCTTAGTAATGTCAGTTATTTGAACCTTGGTCACCAGCTGCATCTGGTGTTTAAAAACATTTCAAAGCAAGATTTTGATGAGGAACAGGTCAGGGTGAACTTCTTGTCAGTTTGCTTCACAAAACCCATTCATATCCTTTCCCAGTGAAATTGTAATACATTTGTTCTGATATCTGTTATGGGGTTGAAAGGTGTTACAATTTAATAGCTTAGTCATCTCTCTGGAGGCACAGGAGGGGATGGACAGCCACCTCTCCTTTTTTGTGTTAGGCATTAGGAAGAGTCAAGGAAAAACATGAAGATCAAGGTGGGAACAGGTGGAGCATGGGTGCCTGTGGGTGGACTGGGGGACCTCAGTCTGCCTGCAGAGGAGCTGCTGCCCATTGAGCAAGAATTTTCCTACATTTTCTGTAATAAAGTCCATCCCAAGAAGCTCAGAGGGGAAAAGATGTTATCACCTTTAGGAATTATGAAAACACTTATTCTGCCTGTCAATACCCAGAGATAGAGGGGGTGTGTATCAGGCATCCCAGCCCTCCTGGAATGCAAGATGGAGTATGTGAAGGACTGAGGAACTGAATGGGAGAGGACTTACGACACTGAATATTGGTGCAGTACCCTGTTAATTGTTTTGAGTCATTTGTGTCCTTTTATGGGAATGTGGGATCTTTTCTGATACAAGTATTCCATCCACTCTTTGCCCCCTGCTATGTCACTCAGAATACAAACAACTTTAAAAAAAAAAAAAAACAACAAAAAAAACCCAAACCCAAACCAAACGCAATATGAAGTCATTATATAATTTTAAGGCCCATGACCATACACAGGGCCTAGCATCGATAAGCTCTCCTTTGTCTGACCTACTTTGACTATAGCTTAGTCAGTATCAAAAAAAAAAAATTATGATTAGAACAATCTTGGTTTCTATATGATTTTATTACTCCAATTTAACAAACTTATAGGGCTACATGCTGCTCCAAATACTGATTCCCAGAAAGTTACAGGCAACTGAATGTTATTGTTATTTATATAACAGTCTTTTTATTAAATTTTGATGGATAGCATCTGCTTCATTTGCTCACAGCTTATTTTGTGGACCTTTCAAAGGGCAGTGGTGGGAGAGAAGACAGGAAGCCTGCCTGCCTGCCTGCTGTTGTTGAGTGCTCTGCCTGGGTCCAGTGAAATCTCTGCAGGAAGGAGATGAGCAGCTGTCCTGAAAGGAGCAAACATTCCCTGGGGGAAGAGCTCTTGGAGCATGGGGCTGGGCTGGGAGAGAGGCATGTCCAGCAGGGGCCCAGCGCTGCCAGCACAGGTTGCAGACTCCTCAGAACGGGGAGCCAACATATCTCCCCCTGGGGGTGGAAAGAAAGGCTTTCTTTTAGGAAGCCTGGGGAAAAAAATTGGGTAGCATTTATTGCAATCCAGAGCGTTAATGGAATAAAACCAAAGCAGGAGGACAGGATCTGTCCTGCAGGAACATGGTAGCACAGAGATTCAGGTTCTTCCTCGTTCTAAGTTTCCACTACAGAAAAAGGCACTTTCTTGGGCTGTCGTCTAATAGATCCCAGCTTTGATGATCAAAGACTGGTTAGCATTGTTGTGGTTGTTGTGGTAAGGAAGACGGGCAGGCAAATCTGCCTCACAGTCCTCGTAAACCAGCTAGGTAAGTGCCAACCCCCATCAGGAAGGGATGAAACCAGATCCCCTGTTTGACTGCCTCTCAGGGGCCCTCTCCGCTTCCTCTATCTTTATTCTCATGCCTGGGATTTGCTAGCTCCCTAGCATGGCATCCTCCACATTCTCTAGTATACTAATGCCTGTTTCTACTCTCCTTTCTACATGATGCATAATAATTTCTTCCAATCACCTGTAGTAAACTGTTCTTTACCATAGCAATGAAGTTCCTCTACTAAAAATGTGAGTAAATATTGACCCAAGCTTAGTAAACTCTGATCCAGGTAAATATTGACCCAGGCACAGCCTGACAAGGTAGCTAAAGAGACAGAAATGTAATTTCTGGATATTCTGAGTATCAAAGTTTCCTTCAGTGCTCTGTGATCTCAGAAACGATAGTCCTGAACTTCTTGACATTTCTACAGATCAAAAAGACCAATGTATCAGATTTTGGATGTGTGCTACCAGTAGCATTATTTTTCTGTGGCTGTGAAAGCACTTCTTGTATAACTGTTTGAACAAAATGCAACCAAACTTCAAAAGAGAGACCCCTCTTTTTGGAGGCATAGTCTCTGCCATCACTGTCTGCCTTCCCTTCTCTCCTTTTCCCACTCTGCAAGGCCATATACTGTCACACCCTCACAGGCATGTCCCTGCTCTCTTCTGAATGGAGTCTGCAGGATTTACAGGTCAATCTAGGAAACAAATTCAAAATCCTCAGCTGAAGTATGCAACATGTGATCATGTCCTTTACTTTGGTCTCTTTTCTTTGGAAATGCCCATCTGTTCCTGTACTAGACACCGGCTTTCCTTTCTGCTGGCATTTCTATTCTCTCCTGAATCAAATTGTTTTGTCTAGGTGTATCCAGCAGCTGCAGGACCTGACCATATATCAATGTAGCCTTATTACTCACTATGATTTCAAATGCTCTGAACTTAACTTCCACCCTTGAGGAGGAAGCCTGTCCTAACTATTCCTCATACCTTTGTGGTGTAAGCATACATTTTGAGATCACTGTTACCTCTCTCCTTCAAAAATGCAGCAAATAGGTAAAATTAGACTTTTTGTATGAGTCCTGCCAGCTGCCAGCCATCCTAGAAACAGAGAGTGAGAGAAAAGTAAAAGTGATCATGGACCAAAGACCACAGAACCTCAATTTAACTTTACCTCTTCACTTTTAATTAATGGTGAAAGCATTTGCTATCCATACACATTGATTGTTAGTACTCAGGCGCTCCATTTGCTGTGCTTCAGTGATAGACAGCATGACATTTTGTTCCTGGCTGGCTTCTGTGTGTCAGCAGTCTCCTGCCCTCTGGAAAATCTCTTACATGAAGGAAAGAGTGGTGGCAGATGCCCCTCACCAAAGGTACCAGGAGGCTACAACTCCCCATGGAGGAGGCCCTCCCAGGAAAGAGTATCAGTCTGGGAGTGTGGGCCATGAAAGAGGGAGTGATGACTGGAGAGGAGAGAGGATTTGTTTAGGTAAGCGGAGATTGAATTTCAAGCGAGCATCTGTTTCATCAGATTTTGGCCTTTCTTTGTATTTTGCAGTATCTTGAGTTGGAGTCCAACCATTTTCAAGGATCAGATGAAAAATCCAAACCTTAATTGTCATTTTGATGGCCCTTAGATCATGCTCTGGACAAGCCTCATCATCCCAGCTGGATTACACAATGCCCTAGAAAAGGATGACAGTAATTCATGCAAATGTTGGATCTATAGTCCTTGCATGTCCTCTGTTAGTCAGGGGTTACGAACCAGCATTCAAAATGAGACACATCCTGTGCAGCTCTGAACAGCCTATTCCCAGATTATGAAAAACATGTGAATAGCCAGGTCATCCTTGATTTCCAATTCAGTCATCACAGAGAGTAAACTTTTTCAGGGAGAGCTAGTGACTATATTACTGAGGAAAGTCCTGAAAAAAGGAGTGGAGTAGAAAAAAAGGACATTTACTATAGAGTTTGTGTCTGTGTCTCAGTATTAAAATGCTCATTTTTGTGTGTTGGTAGTCTGCTGAGGAAATAAATAACTTCTAACTTCAGCTACACATACAAAACCCATTATTTTGACGATATAAGCAATGACATCACAAAACTGACCATTTTTTGTTTGGATTGTGTGACTTCACTACAGAGAAGAACTGTTGAGAATCGTAAGGCAGATGGTGATGAGTTACTTGAGAACAGGGTGGGGTTTGAACCCTGTGGGGTTCAAATGAAAAAGATGTGCTTTTCATGACTCTTGAACCTTTGAAGTAACTCACTGCATTGGAGTCAATTTAAAAACATAATAAACAAAAATAATGATGCAGGAGCAGAGGCCAAATAGCACAGATGATATCTAACATTCAGGATGGAGAAGTGATCATGAGAACACTATACACTGTACATAAATTTTACCTGATTTGAAGACATGAAAAAGTAGAATACAAGCCTCTTCAAGATGGGTGAAATGGAATTTTGTAAAAAAGGGCAGTAGGAAGCTTTTAAATTAATTTTCACACTATCATGGCTCAGAATTTAAAAAAAAATGTATTGAATATTCTTTAAAACTATATTTTTTAAATATAGAATTACATTTCTTCCACTTTCAAGATCACTTGGAATTAGGGTCATCAGCCATTAAATACTTCCAGGTTACAGTATTGCTCAGAGAACATTATTCAAAATATCCATTGTATTTCATTCAGCATTCACTTTAACTTGTCATTAACCAGATATGGGCTTTCTTTTGACTATTATTTGAAGCATATTCTACTTTTATTCTTATAAATAAGCTCTTCAAAGGATTGTTCTGACCAAGCAATTGCACTGATGTTCCTCAACAGTAATTTTCCATAGTCAACCTGGATAAAAGATAGTGAGGTTTTCTAAATAAAACAGTTTAATTCTACATGTTAAAACTTTTAATGTGGTGTCAATTCCTTCAGCTATTGAATTACAGTGGAATGTTTACTCTATTGGTAATCAGAAAAAAATTAATGCTATCCTTTTTCTGCATTACTCATTGTTTTATTTCCTTCCTTAAAACATGTTTTTCAATTATTTCTTTGTTCCATAATGTGTTCCTAGAGCAAGCTTCTGTTCCAAAAAGACCAGCTACCTTCTAATTTAAAGGATAACACACATGTCCATAGTGCTTCAACTAAATAAAATTTAAACTATACTTTGGTTATGAATATTCTTGGTTTGCATTTATTTGTCTCACTTTCGGTTTTTTGGTTGGATTTTTTTTTTAGATTTGTGTACATAATAAATGAATTGGTAAGTATGCTTGGACACACCCCCAGGAGACATAAATCATACCATTTATGGTATGAAATTGCAGCATCCTGTGATCTATTCCATTTCAAAATATAGCCACTGCATTTCTTGACTCATCTTCATCTATCATAATCTATCAGGAGACCAAACCCTTAGAGATCTAAGTCAAGACTTGGAAAAGTGACTAACAATTTTCCAAAATATCTCTAATAGATATGATTTGCAAAGAGACTTTCAAAGAGCAGTTTTTGAAAACTAGGTATTGCATAATGCACTCGAGGATGGACACAGAAAAGAGCCAGGTACCCACACTAACTAATCACTTTTGAAAATCTCAGTATGTTGAACTAGTTTCAGTCTACCAAAAAAATTTAAGGCTGGAGTTATTTTGCCTTACATGTAAAAATTAAAGAGGATATTTCTAAATGAACGTATCAGCTATTTACAACAAGATGGAAAGCCTGCCTCTGAAGAAGCCATACATGCTTGCAAGCAAAAATCTATTCAGAGACCGTTCTTCCCTTATAAAACCAAAACCACTGCAGATTGAATCTTGAGACTTAGATAGGTTGGACCAACCATTTGTCATGTTGTTAGTGGTCTTCCACTGTGTTCCAGCACCCTGTGTCTCCTCCAAATTGTTTGAATCGGTCCTGCAAAAGGAATTACATATCTTTCAGTCACAATTAGAAAATTCAACTTTCCAAGGAGGAGGCCACAGTGTATGTAACCTGTTCACTGCTTGCAAAGCCATTTTTGTGTCAATTTAAAATAAGAAACATTTGGCTAAAGAACCAATGGGATTAAGTCTCAAAAATAAACTTTTTTTTTTCAAATTATAGGATAGAAGAGAGGAAAATAGGTTTAAAAGCGCATCTAAGAAAATTCTAATAATTTAGAGGACCTTGTAGAATCTTTCAGGCCTCACAGAAGTCTTACTTTTGTGGCTTTATTTTCTTTTTCTTTCACCTATCCAACTACAGCTGTAATTTAGGTTATATTTAAGCCTAAAGGGCACCTGCTATTTAGTCTGAAGCACTTATCTAATAATCATAATCTATTTGCCAAATGCACATCCAGGACAGAAACCTATATGGTTCACAAAGAGTCCATTCTGCAACTTCACTTCTCCTTCTGGGTCCCAAAGATGTTGCATTCCCCCAGCTCCAACAAAATAAACCTCTCGATTATGGATTAGAGAAGGCTTGCAGGGGCAGTTTAGGGTTACTTAGGGTGAAGATTATTTTAACACATTTTTGTTTTGTTCTGTGACCTTGAAGCACTAAACTTGAAGTCACCTGAGGTCACTGGGATCTTTTACACCCTTTGTTTTTAGTGTTACAAGGACATGCAGGAGATCCTACTGCTGGGCTCAGTTGCCTGACCAGTCTGATGAGCTTAATTATTCAGCTATAGCAGCTATAACAAAATATGTCGCTCTGGGGGGTAGATCTCTTTTTCATCCTTTGCCACTACTTTACATAGCCTCATTTCTCAGTATGTTCTCACTCTTCCCCACCAATGTTACAGGACAGTCATTTTATATGAATTTAGTACAGAGTTATCTAATTAATTAGATAAGAGTACAGAGTTTAGTACAGAGTTCCCATCTACTGAAATTCCCCCTCCTCTCCTGCAAGTCTCCCCACAAACTCTCAGATTTTGTGTTCATTGAGACAGTTTGGTGGTGTTTTCCAAAGCAAGCAGCTTTTTCATATAGTTTCTTTTTCACATAGTGAATCGATGATTTATTACGGTATGTTTCAGATTAAAGGAGAGCAAAATTGGTGGCACTAAAAAAGTACAAAATGTATGAAATTTAACTGCCAAATATGCTGGAGACAGCAAAATGGTTTTTGTAGTTTTCAAAAGTATTCTTTGAATCTTGAAAGAAGGTTCAGCCTGTCTGAGAGTATTATTTTTTATGGCTTCTCTTATAAGATTATACCTCAGGATATTTTATTTTTTAAAAATGAAACCATAACATGACCTTCTGTTTATAATAAAAGATTGGTGGCTGTAGAAGACGAAAATTCACATTCTTGTATTTCAGGTCTGAAGCTTTTAAAAATAATGTCAGATATCTTTCATCAAGGAAAAACAGAGTCAAATTACTGCTTTATAATGAAAATTTGTACAATATTTATTGTAGCTTGAATTAGTTTCCTTACCAGTCTGAGAATTGCTTGGCCTGTTCTGAAGAAAATATGAATTTTGCCTTTTACATATTCCTGTTTTTCACCAAAACAAATGTTTGTGCATTTTTTTCTTGTCCAGTTAAAAAGTGGTGTGCACTTAGGGATTTACCATTTTGTACTCTAAAGGAGAATGGATTGTCATTTGGTACTGAGGAGAGATAAGTCTTGTGCTGGGTGCTAAGTGGGACTATAAAAAATATTGTGATGACCCTATGATTCCTACGACTATAAACTCTTGAGTCAGGGCAGCTGGCAATTATACTGCAAATTAGTGCAAAATGTGACTTAATCAAATATGACATTTCTAGACATGCAGAGTACTTTACCGTCTTTCCTTCCTAATTTCATTTTGTTTGTATAAAGCTGGTGAACAGAAGTGCCTGATGTGACATTCGCAACAGCTTTACCAATCTGACCTACAGTGTGCCCTTTGTCCAGACTTCCCAGGCTTATCTTAACTATAACATCTTGATTTTGGTTTAGATCTACTGCTTACTGAATTTTGAATTTTTGTGTTAGCTTTTCTTAAGTCCAAGAGTAGTCCAAGACCCATGAACTCATGATTACACATGGCACAGAAAAGTGTGCATCAGTTTTTTAATTCTTCCAATCTCTTTGCTTTTGGAGAACAATGCACTCAATATAGGCAGTAACTGGACACAAGGATATTCTCTATCACCATGATCAATGGCTTTATATCTACACGTATTTTTATTTAGAAGCTCAAGAATTAAATTATTTTATCAGAATTTCCTTTTGCTTGTCTTTATCATCATTCAGCTCTTTGAAGAGAAAAAGATGGAAAATCATCAGGAAATCCGATTGTCTGAATTGTGAGTATGAAAAAGTCTAAAAGTATTTAACACGAAACAAAATTGGGTTTGTATAGTATTTTTAAAACAGCCAACACAATCAAACGGAAAATTAACAGAAAATTATGTTCTTACTATAGAGCTCTGTTCTACATCCCATTCCATGTAAAAATTCTGTTGAAAGAATCTCATTAATGATTTGGTTCTCTTGGGTTTTTAGTCATTTCTGTAAAAGCACATTTATTTTATTCCCATTTAACTCAATAAGATTTTTCAGTAAGAGTGACTGTAAGCTGGAGTCCCACATCTCTTTTATTTAAATGTACATTAGTCATTAGCCAGCTATATATTACATAGTAAATATGACATAGTGTTTACAGGGTTGCCAAGCATAATGGAGTTGTTTCCTTCAGCATACATTAATTTCCAGGAAAAAAAAATACATTTTATCTAAGGTAAGATAACACAATTAATTTGACACAAGTGCCATGGGTTGTGGGTCTGTAAAAACTGTAGACACAAGTGTGACAAACACTCTTTTGACACTGCTATGCTTCTGAGCTGACAACCCAGCAGCTCTTTATAGTATATAAACTGCCTGCTACATCTGTGAAGCAGAAGCTCCAGCACAAATTTTTGCAGTAATGGTATCCCACTGCAAGCTTGTGACAAAGTGCAGCATGAAAATCACACTATTAATAGCAATGTAGGAGAAAGAACAAAGGAGACCACTTAGTCCATCTTCCTCCTGTGAGGTAGCATCAAGTACAACACCCCTCTGAGATGCTG
Organism: Phalacrocorax carbo; assembly: GCF_963921805.1. NCBI lineage: Eukaryota > Metazoa > Chordata > Aves > Suliformes > Phalacrocoracidae > Phalacrocorax > Phalacrocorax carbo. The sequence continues at coordinate 49,534,756 of NC_087513.1, forward strand.
ACTCTCCCCTGTAGCTTTCTTTACCCTGTGCCCAGGCAGATCCAGGAGGGCTCCACTCCCCAGCACTGAATCCTGATACTCAGCTCTACTGATGGTTATTAAAACTTTCCTAATATCAAACCTGAGTCTTTGCTGCAAATTAAGCCAATTACTCTTTGCTCTACTTCTTGTGGGACAACTCATCACAGTCTTCTTCATAGCAACCTTTTGCATAATTGAAGTGTCATTTCCTTCCTAAGACTGCTCTAAACAACTGCCAATCCTCTAACCATTTATTTTGTCACACTTCTTTTCCCAGTCCTCTGATGATTAATTTATTCTCCCACAGATTCTCTTAATTTAATCTTAACACAGGGTACCTAACACTTTATATGAGTTTCATCAGAGCCTACAAGAGTGGAGCAATCATCCTCTATGCCTTGTCTGCTACACTAGAAAGTCTTGTGTTTTATCTCTGATATTTATTGACAGTAAAGAATTTTCAGAAGGATTGATTCTTGGTCTAGTTACCTTTTCCCTGAAAGTGATTAAATCTCTTCTTATTTTTAGCCTTAATAAATTGAAAGGAAAACCTGGTTTTGCACAGAGCCCTTTATTTTTGAACAATCTTTGTCACTGTGTTATGGTCTCTTACATGTCTTCAAAATAAATCAAAAAGGGCAAACCTCCATCTTCATATCCAGTACAAAGGCACCATACCCCCTACCATATGAAAATTACAAATTATCTCAGATTACTTTATCACATCTTGTAGGTTGGTTTCCCCTTTTGTGGAAGAATGATGACACAGACTTTCTATGAAAAGTATTCTTGAGCTTGCTTAGGATTTCTACATCTTGGTGGCATTACAGTCACATTTTAAAGAATTGTGAGGTGGATTATTTGAATGCCCAGCCTTCCCTCACAGTCTTTAACTACCTGACTTACAGTAATGAAACAAAATCTACATCCAGCGGATAATTCTCCTACCTCAGAATAATAATAAAAAAATGTTCACAAATCAAAAATAATGGCTTCTCTAAAAACAAAGGTGACTACATATTCTGAATCGAGAAGGAAGAGGTGACACATCATCTTCTGGTTAAAACAGTGTAAAAAGTTACCATCTTGAATTCTGGGCTTTTCTCTAGACTTCGGGATTGGCTGAATCAATAAATGTGACTTCAGCCATTGAAAGACTAATGCTTAAACACCCTCTTCAGGGTTGACAGTGAATATCAGTGTCAAAGCTCAGAAAAATATACTAAAACTAGAAGTAGTAATATTTTATGTTGGTTGCTTTTGTCTATTTTTGTGTACTGATTATGCAGGCATATTAATCAACAGAAGCAGAACCCAGCAAAAGCGGCTCTGATCAGATTGGAGCCAACCGTCACTGTGTCTTGGAGGCAAAGTAACAGATCATCAATGAAAATACACATGTAATCTGGATGTTATTTCCAAACACTATCCTGCATTTAACAGAGAATGAATGAAACTGGACATCTAATTCAAATGTCTGGAGTGGCAGATCTATTGGAGACTGTGCAAAAAAAAGTCGTGCACAAAAATTACTGGTTTCCTTGAGGGGTTGCAAACTTAGATTTCTTCAGTTTGTCTGGTGTAAATATTGCAGATTAAAATTTAATATAAGGCTGTGTTCAACCTACTATAACAAGGTTTACAGCAGTCATTTAAATTGGACTGATTTAGTTCTTTTTACCCTTGCAGAGATCATTCGTAAATTTTTCATGGGAAGTACATATTATTTCAGACAAATGTTGTGGTTTGTTTAATTTGGTCAAAAAAAAAAGATTCTTATCTTTTCATATGTGTCTGAAGTAAGAAATTATGGATTAAATATGCAGTGCCATCAAGCCTGGGTTTTGCTCTTCACCGGTACAATAAAAACGTGGATGTAAATTTTATAGCAACACATTTCACATGAACCAGTTACTTAGGGAACATATTAACATTGGGACACACAGTTATGTGATTTGTAGACATAAAAGAATAGCCAGGCAACTTTAAAATTGCAGTTCAACAGGACTGTAGAGTCGTATAGAGACAGCAGAGTTTTTTCTGGCACTGAAGACACTGTTTGCAATCCAGATATTTTCTTGTGAAAGCCATTCTTGGAGGGTGGATATGGAAAAGGAGAAGTGGTTATATTCATTATATTTTGCATAAATGCTACTAAATGTAAGACATTCCAGTATGCAAAAATGTGTACCCCTTGAATATCTGAAAAGTTTATGCTCTAGCACATAGTGCTATAAATAATGAGTGGTGTCACACTCATAAGATTGTGAATAAATAAAAGTGTTAAATAAATTAAAGGGGAAAATCAAAAACATAAGACAGAAAAGGGGGAACAAGAGTGCTAGATGGAGAAAGATTAAAATTCAAGCTATGCCTATTGCTCGCCAGACTGAATCACTTAAAGATTTCCTCCTCTAGCACATATATTTTTCTGACATCTTTTCCCATTATTCACCAATGAGACTTAAGAAATATGTGCGCTTGAACACTCCCACAGGGTTATACTTCTTTCTACTTTCTCTCACAATGAGAAATTTCTTCAGTTGCTTGTAGAAAAAGGAAACTGTTGTTACAAGGCAAAATCTGTGTTTAAAGTTTCTTAATTTAAAAAGTGGTCTTTTATAAAATTTTAAATGACAGGTAGAGGGGTTGAACACTGGAATAATATCATTAAGCACTAGACTCCTTTCGCACGCAGAGGCCACGGAAAGCGATCTGGCTGCTCACCGACCACTGCCGGGCAGGGCTTTACCTGAATATTTCAGCTGGGCTGCTCTGGTGTAGTTCTAGGGTTACACAGGGTACGATAAGCGTAGAAGAGCAAAGGCTGTCACAGGCATGTTGGAAAGCTTGTGTAGCTTATCTAGAATGGGCCCAGAGGGAGCCACAAGGTTCATGGGCATTCATAAATTAGCAGGCAAATCTATTTACTAGATATGCACTGTATGTTTTTTTTTTCATAAGGTTTGTCACTCAAATATTTATTTCCTTTATTTAACCAATTTTTATGTGCTTTATCTAACAAATAATGCTGCTTTTTGGAGCAAGTTATTCAATAAATGAGGTGTTTTTTTTCCTCCGAATTCATTCAGCTTTCCACATAATTTAAAAGAAAACTTTTTTCACAAGAAGCAGGAAGTTCTAAATGCTTATTTAAGAGAGGGTGATGAACGCTTCCCAGTATGATGTAAAAGCAAAATAAATACCATTCTTAGTCACATATTGTTCAGACAGACACAGTATAAATAGATTATACAAGAGGCCGTGAGAAAACTGCCTGCATTAATATGCTGAGATACGAAAACTGTTTGAATAGTATTATTGCAGTGCATTTACTCCAGTGTATTTTCATTATTCTCCAGAGACATCTCTGTTGCCTTATGGTAGAACACCAAAAAATAAGATTTATTTTTTTCTCCCAAATAGTTTGGCAGGAAAATTCTGTGTGACATTCTGAATAAGAAATATTGTAATATAGGGGTTTATTTTGCCACTATTCTTTATCACAAACCGTTAGGTAGAAAAGACGTAGAAACATTTTTCCAAAAGGTGTCAATAATAAAAGGTAAATATTTTCCTCCAAAACCAAACGTTTTTACCAAATTCTGCATTTTGCATTTTAAATATTCTTTTGACAAACTTGTGTTTGAGTGGGTGCCTAAAGTTAAAGGATTTAGCAAACTTCTTCATCTTACTGCACACAAGGGAATATTTTTTTCCTTCATTTCAGTGGATGTTGGATATGACCACAATATAAATAAATAGGTCAGTTTTGTGCATCAGTTCAGTTGTGTTTGCTCAGTGGGAGATGTGGGAATTCAGCACTTATAAAATGAGACCACATATCTTGATACAAGTATGTATTTTGGGAATTATATTAGAAAATTTAAGCTACTGTGAAATCATGTATGAATATAACATTACAGGAAGAGTAGCCAGATATTTCATGCACTGAAAAAGAAAAGTGTTGGCTCTCATACACTTTATTAAAGATTTGTATTTTACTTCTGCAGAACACATTTAGAAGGGCCACTAATTTTACTAACGTGGACTTTGTCCAGACTGCATTTTTCTCCACTAATGGTAAGAAACCATTTAGCATTTCCCAGCTCCAGCATCTAATGCTTTGTCTTTCCTTGGTATGGGATTGGTCTGACAGTCTTTATGTATATATATGCAGTGCATTAGTTGCTGCTGAGTTTTATTTTATTATCATACATGCAGGTTATCAGAGTAGGCAGAGTACCAGGCACTACGAGTGAATTAGCCAGTTCAATGTATTAGCCAGACAGAACGCACAGCCTTCTTGGCAGCATTTCTCTTTGCTAATAGTATCACTTATAGCTTTTTAATGTACTAGGAGTACTTCTAAATATTAAGTAAAACAGGTTTATATGCCAGAAAACATTTCTGCCATCTGAAATGTTGAAACAGTAGAAGTCTGAGGTTGTAATGCTTTTGATTCTTTGACTAGAAGTGCTTCTTATCATGCATTTATATAGTAACAAGAAAATAAGACTTATCTGTCATTTCAGATCTCTAGGAGCTATGGTATGAATCTTAATATTAAAATAACATGTATTTAAATGACATTTGAAAGACTGTTTTTTATGTTCAATCCATGTGATCTTTTTGAAATATACCATTAGTTTGCACTTAGCAGCGCTTATGGAAGTATAGGGATGCTGACAAAAGCAGCAACAAGAAAACAACAACAATCACTGATCTCAAGTAATATTCTTGGCAAATAACTTGTCTTTCAAAAATGGATAATTTCTGCCTTTGAATTGTTCACTGTCAGTGATTTTAAAATATATTGACATTTGTTGTAATTTCTGCTGAGCAAAGGGCTGAGAAATTATTGAAGGTTGCGTTCCGATATCCATGTGAACCAACTTCCACAAGTACATAAATTCAGCAAATACAAATACAGAAACCAAAAGGAAAATAATTTACAACTTGTTTGAATACTTGAAAATATTTTGCCCTCATACATGCCCAAAAGTAGTGTTAACTCAGAAGTTAAACCAGTTAAAATACTTCTTACTTACAGAAGGTGTATGAAATTTCCAACTCACATGTTTTCATACAGAGATTTCTATGGACAGGTGCTGACTCTTTTCTTAGGAACAACTTTACTTTTTCTAAATATGCTTAAAGCAGTTTGAGATTTTGGATATGATTCATGGAGACAAGCAATCCCCAGGATCCTACAGATAAATTATTGCTTGCATTATTCTGGGTTAAAATTATACCTTATAAGTTGGTCATAAATATTAGTCAACTCACTAACTGTAAATATTAGGTAACATGCTGGTCTTGACATGCACGTTTGTATTTCTTGGTACACCTTGTAGATACATCCAAGAAGTGTGGATGTAATATGGATTTGAAATTGTTAGTAGGGAATAATTTTCTTCTCCAATAAAAGACATAGCTAAAGCGTAAACCACCTATTATTAGATATATTTTCTGAACTCAACTCAGTACTGTTTTGCTCATTACTAAACAAACCTGCTGGACCAAACTCTTGAAGTGTGCTTCTTGAGCGCAATAGCCAACAGTAAATAATGAGAAGAGGCCAAGCCATCAAAACATATCCCAGAACTCCCGATTATTAAAAAAATAGGAAAATCTTCTTTATACTTGACTCTTTGATGTTATTTCCTAAACAAAGCATCATCATTTATTAACCATCCATGTCTTCTGTGCAATAATTCCTCGCTTATGGGTAAGAAACAGTTTCTTCTTTTATGAAGAAACCTGCATCTGGGAGGGATGCAAAGACACCCATTCCTGCCTGGAGCTGGAGGACAGGGTGAGCTGTAGTCACCTCCTGCCCAAGACGTCCTTGCCCAGCCCAGTGCACTCAGTGACGGGGTCCTACAGCTTTCCAGGCAGCTGCCTCCAGCAGCAATGAGGTGACCTTTCCCGGCAGTTGGAAAATATTTTTTCCCACAGTCTACCCCAAAGCTTTCTTGGTGCAGCAAAGCCCGTCACTTCCTCTTCTACTACCACTGAAAAGGACACAAGATAGTCCATTTGGTAATCTCAGCAGTTTGTAGGTCTCTATCTGTGCAGCTTTTTCTTTTCTAGCCCCCGGCTCTGTCAGTGTTTCCTCACAGACCATGTTTTCTTGTTCTCTCATCTTTCTCAGCATTGTCTTCTGGATTCTTCCATGGGTCCACATCTTTACTAAAATGCAGTGCCCAAAACTGGACTCCAGCTGATGCTATCCCAGTGATGACTATACCTGTAGGTTGTAAAAATTATTTTGTATATCCCACAGGCAGTATTTTTCTATCAGTATCACAGGTTCGTTTTGTTTTTTACCTTTTCACCTATAGCATGACATATCTGACTCATATCAAGACTATTTTCTGCAGAATTAGTACCAAGACATTTGCCCTCTATCCTGTGTTTTTGCTGTTAGTCCTGTGTAAGTCTGGACTTTTTCACACAATGGAAGCCTGTTTGAATCTGATAATTAGGGCATTTTCTTGATAATTTCCTAACAGCTGAGAAGACTACTGAATAGATGGTTTCTCTTTATTTTACCTAAGAGCTAGTGAATTTTCTTCAGACTACTGTGAGCACATCATTGTTGGTTTAAAAAAGAGGTGCTGAGTAAAGAATTGCATTTACATCCAGTCCTTTAGCATATAGATATTCCAGCTGTGTACTGCTGGTACATATATGGACTATCAAGGTATATCTTGCTCCTAGAGGCATTTTATTTTTGACAAATTTTGGCCAGTCACAATTTTTTTTGCCCAGTTTCTTTCAAAGTCTTGGTAAAATGATGAAGGCTGAAAACGTAAGAGCCAGGGGTCTACCAAAAAAATCAATTTCCTGGCTGTGCTAAGAGTGAATGAGGTAGTCTGGTCCAAGGCTCAGCTGGGGGCTGCTTCTGGGAGCAGTGCTGATGCCCTGTGCCAGGGCACCCCCTCAGCAGCACATGCAGGGGATGTGTTCACCTGCAGGTTGAGAGAGGCAGGCTGCCTGGGGTTGCCTGAATCAAGGCTGCATCTGCAGAAGATGGATAAAGCGAAGCTGCTGCACCCACAGCTGTGATGGCGGGCAGCTGGTTGTGGCACAGGACACAGCCAGGGGTCTGAGCCACCAGCCCGCACTCTCTGGGATACCTTCACATGTGCAGTACAGTGCGGGCTAAGTACCCAATGGATTACAGCCTAATTCACACTTTCTGGGCAATTAGGAACAGGCAATTTGAAAATTTTGTATTTATTTTTATTAGCTGCCAACTGCTTTTTTACAGCTATTTTAGAATGATAGCCTACTTCCACAGGCCATCCAAAAAAATTAAAATGTGAACAATGCAAAAGGACAGAAGGAAGGCTGCAAATCATTCATGACTCCATGAAACGTATTATATGCCTAGATAAATTCTACTGTTAAGACAATAAGATGCCTGGCTTAACACCTTTAGCACTGCAGATATGCTAACTGTATAAACTTCCTTTGGAAATGTTTTGCTGTTAATCCTGCTGAACCTGCATGAACATCATTTGTAAAGATACACAAAAGGAAAGTGTCTGAGTTTACTAAACAGTGTTTGGGTTTAGTAAGTAAAGTTATATTAGCATTCTGTATGCTCCCTTAAAATGAATCAGAGAACAGAGAGCTGACAAGCTAAAAGTAAAGCTGAAAATTTGAGAACTGTTAACAGAAGGCAAATGAAAGGTGGTTTTACTCTACTACCTAAAATATAACTAGTACTATGAGAGTTGCTTAAATATTTCGCAGAATAATGCAATTTATGAATAAGAGAGTATAAAAATAAATATAACTTCAATCAGGAAATTGTACAACAAGAGAAAAAATGAATTTAAATTGAAGCCAGAAGTATGGAGATGTTCCATTGTCCTCTTTTCCAGTGGGGGGTTGTTTTACATATGCGGATATCAGCAGGGGACCTTGGCCTCTCCATGGGTTAGGGGTCTGCCCCATTTTGTCATTTTTGGGCCTGGTGCCATAGGAAATGAGCTATTTCATCATTTATGCCAAACACTTCTGATACTGATTAGTGATTCAGAGTTCTCTGTCACTAAATACAAAAGGTTATATTTTCACCTTTTCCAATGTATATGTAGACAGCTTTCCATTGTTTTGTGTTGCTATGGGAAATGGGATAATTTCATTTTTCATATATAGCAGAAGAGAAGCAAGAAATGTAAAACTGCAAAACTATTAAAAATGGAAGGGGACTGAAACATTGACTTCCTGAAGTTGAATAGACTTCAAATGAATATTGTCTCTTTAAGGCCAATATTTTTTCCTTATTTCAGGTAAGGATGAGCATGAATAGTAGTTAACGTAGTGAAACAGTTCTTGGTTTTGTGCTCTGTTCCAAATGAGTGTAATGATCAGAGGTTCAATTTTTTCCTTACCAAGAAAGTTAATAGTACTACTACCCAAACCTGAGACACTGAATTTGCTGCTCAAAAGGAGACTGAAGTTGCATTCCTGTAGGGGAATAGACAGGGACCGGCGACCGGAAGATCACGGGATGTGACGGAAAGATAGACTCCTCCCCATAGGATTGGCAGGAACAGGAAGCGCAAGAGCTATATAAGCGTGTGACGCAGCTAAATAAACGGACATTTTGTATCCATCATATTGATGTCTGTGCATTGCTGTCCCCAGGGTGGGTAGAGCCCTGTGTCCCGGAGATATGCGGCCCAAGAGAAGTTCTCCCGTAGAAGCGTACAGCTACACATTCCTGTGGAACAAAAAATAGTTATTAAAAAAACTTTTGTCACAGCCAAAGTACTTCTTTCAGAGTAAGGCCAAGGGCATTTCTGAGTCTGCAGGAGGAGGGAAATGCCAGCAGCAGTGCCCACCACTGTATAAACCCCCTAACCTGCCATTCCAGAAGAGTCAGTTCTGTTTCCTTTTCAGCTATCTCAAGCTTCATATCTAATTGCACAACCTTTTGTTTTTCTTTTCAGAAAAACAACATAATATTTTGTTTAAAAATTATGTGAACTGAGGACAAATTGGCAGCCTTAATTATGACTGTTCTGCCTATCTGTTTATTGGTTTAAAATATTTCCTTATGAAGTATAAAGATGTTTTGTGCCTCAATAGCATGAGTACAATATTCATTGTTTTGAAGGACTTAGATGTCAAAGGATTGTCTGAGCAGCTCTAATTGGAAGACCATATGGGAAAACACTCTCTAAGGAGTAACATGATATTTTTAGACAAAAAGGTTGCTTCAAATGAAAGATCCAGCTGATTCCCGCATATTAGTAGCCAGATCTTAAGCCAGTCAGTAGACATGAAGATGGAAAGTCCAGTTAAGACAGTAGCATAGGCAAAAGTTCTTTGTAAACCTGGTATTATCCAAAGCCAAAGGAAAAATGTACTGTTCTCACTACTTATACAGCATTTCAACTCTTAAAAAAAAGCTAACTAGTGCTGTGGTTCAGATGCTGCACTGTCATCAGACAGCTGGGTGTGCAGATTTTTTATACTAAAGACAAAGAGGGAGGTGCCTGCTTCTGTTTTTAGGAATTCCTTCTCATCTACTCTTTGCTTACATACAGTTGCAAGTTCTTGAAAGGAAGGGGGGTTTTGATGGAAAACCATTGAAAATTAAAGGTAAGGCAAACATATCAAAAGAGAATAAGAAAAAAATATCTTGGTATAAAGGCATTAACTGATAACTGAGGAATTCCTATTTACTTGGTCTCAAACTAGTAAAATTTATTCTTCTCAAGCCTGAATTACAACTCACTATGTTAAAACCCTTGGTCTAAGCAAGAAGGGACATCGGTGTCAGAAGGGAGCAAATCACTGACACAGAAAGATATTTGACCCTTGAGCCAATTCAGGAACCTGTCACTGTGACATGAAAAGGAGGAGGAGGAAGAAGAGGAGAAGGAGGAGGATGAGGATTACAACGACGACGACGACGACGAGGAGAAATATGAAGTGGCTGCCATGTGGCAGAGTCCACTCTCCAGAGGTCTGAAGAAATGAGGAGAGCTGTTAATGGAGAAGTGTCTCCTCTAAAGGCACCAGAAGCCTTCTGTTACATTATGCTAAGCCTTACAGCCTCATACTCAAAGAATGTATTAAATGTAGGGTGTAGTTAGATACTCAAAGACAAGAATTTCCAAGGTGCTCTTATTGCTACCAGCTGACTTCACAAGACTTGTGGATGCTACATGGTTAAGTGAGAAGGAGTATCAAATTAAGCAGAAGAGTCTATAAATGATAAAGCATAAATAATCCCCTCCAAAAATGCAGACTTTACCTCTTTGCCTCGTTTCTCCAGGAACATAAGAGGAATCATACCTACCACCCTCTTTCACACATATCAGTATGAAAACAGTTACCAGAGGTGTGTTTGAAAAACATTTGTCACGTGAAGAATGTTGCATTTCAATATCAGAGAACTTCATTCTGTCTTTAAAATCCCACTAAGTGTACAGAAACTGGGAAAAACAGGAGAGAAAATGAGGAAAAGATTCATAAACAGGCAGATAATCACACGTTCATTATTAATTTACTTCTTGTATTTTTATATAATTTGCAACTTATTATACCACCAAGTACCATTTCCTCTCCTGTCAGCTATAAGTGCCATTCTTGCTAAATGAATTGAAGGAGTGGGGTATTACTTTGCTCAACAGTATTCAGTCTTCTTGCGTTTACTAACCTCTTTGATGACATTCTTAACATATTCTACCAAAACCAGCTCATTAAAATCACTAGTTTAGGCTTCAGATATTGCTTAAAAATGCCAATATCTGGAAAAATGTCCAGTCTAGTTGTACTGCTTTTCTGCCAGGAGAGTAATTTTGAAATTTATTTCCAAGTATCCAAAAATGAACTTTTCTATAAGGATTAAGTAAAGCAAATATGAGGAAATTATTCTTACTGTAATTAATAAAATACTAGAATTTTTCTTTTCCTTTTTTAGTGCCTCTTTTCAAAGAGTTTTGCTAGTCATAAAGATAGTAGCCACACGTACCTGCACAGAACTGGGCAAAGCTGCCTGCTGGTAGATAGTATACTAGCCTATCTATAAATTGCATCATTTCTGCAATATTCTTCCATCCTAAACTGATTATTCCAATCTGTGTTATTTCTGAGTAACATTGTTACCATGGTTTCTTTTTTTTTTTCCCCTTGTGTAGCTGAGTGACTACATAGCCATAGGTATCCAGGCACACTGCTTACAGTATTGAGTGACATTTAAATAACTACATTTTAAAATGTACTTCAAACTACCTTTGCAAGCAGTAAGGTAGAGGAAAAAATGCTAAGTCAAAAGCCTTCTCAAGTCTTTCAAAACTATACGCAGAAGTAAAATCTTTGTAAAAAATAGCTGCCATAGGAATTCCAACAAATAATTTTGCCAAAGAATCCCTCTTATAAAACTGAAATATTTAAGCTGCTTAGTTCAGATAGAAGAAATTATTAGACATACAGAATTCTAATTATTCTATTACTGTAGCTTATAGTGTGCATCTTAAATAACAGTAGGTTGATATTCGTTCCTGGGATGTTAGCAGATTCCCCAACTCAGCCTAGCATGATGACCTATACAAGTAGTAATGTGGGCCTTACCAGTTATTTGGGGGAGGCAGTGAGCACACTAACCTAGGTGTGGAGCAGATACTGGTTTCTATTTAGCATTCAAGAGCTGACTGTTCACATTTAACATAGAGATGCAGAAGAGGGGCCCCATCTCCCCGAGAAGGCGAGTGATCTTCTCAGTGGTACTTGCACTCATAGTTTCCCCAACATACTAAAAATGGTTTACTGAAAAGCAAGGGTAGTTCCAACTCAGTCCTTCTGTTTGGGCAAAGCTTTAAGCAATGTCCCAGAAATCAGGGTAGGTAATCTTGAATCCCATCAATATGAAGAGCATAAATCTAGGTCTTCCACTTCATGGTTGCAAAAAAAAAAAAAACCCAAACCAACCACCAATAAAAAAAAAAGAAGCCTAACTTCTTCTAACTTCTTGCTGGACTCAAAAATATGTCTTGGGTTTTCTCAGAGCATACCTACCAGGCTAGGTTTCCCAGAGGCACTGAAAGACCTTTTTCTATGTGATAATTGAGTTTTGGCATGAGCTAAACTTAGAGTCATTTCAGCTAAGGATGTCTCTGCACAGAAAAAGAGCATTCTGAGGTACCTAAGCAACATCTGTATGTTGCTTGTGGACCTTTTGTATCTATAGTCAGATAGCGCACTGGCCATGACTGGAAAAACAGTGTGACTGTCCCCTGCACTCACTTCTCTGCAGCCCCAAGACCACTGATGTAATGAAAGTGAAGTATAAAATTTTATCTTTTTTGAAATTTTTTTTTATCTTTTCTGAAAAGTTATTTGTGGTAGTTTCAGTGAGCTATTTGCCAGCTTAACACTATGACCAGTTGTAAGTCTACAACTGAGGATATAGCACAGGAGAGGAATTAATGAGCAAAGGCAGTACACAAGGAGTGGGAGCTTCCCATGCTGGTTTTGCAGCTGTAGCCACCATCTCATGAATCTAAAGTCTTGTTCCCTTAGTAAACTTTGCCCTTAATATTATCCATTTCTGCTCAAATTCCTCAAAGTGCAGACCCCATGTGCCCTATGAAGATTTTTGACACAGAGCAAATCTCTTCAGTGCTCTCCACATACTGTCACTGCTAATTACAAGAAGAAGATAACACTCTTCCCAAAGCAAAACTAAGAACATATCCTACAGCTGCTGATATTCCAGTTTAATCCAAAAAGCATAGAAGTAACTCAGTTTAGCCCATGTTCTTTGCATTAATGCACAAACCATCTGTCATTCAAACCTCAAATTTTGTTTTCAGAAATCTTTGGAATCCCCATCTGCCATGTCCACATGTATGAAAACCAAATTTCTCAGCCACAGCTGCAGGATAATTTTCTGTACTTTTCTTATTAGTTTTTAGGTGTTAGGAATAATTTACACCCTGAAAGTGGACATGTTTCTACAGGGAATATTATTTTAAGTATATGTGAGATTTGAGAGATACTATGTTTACTTCCCAGGTGATGGTTGGAGTATGTAACTAAAAGTAATTATATGAATGACATTACCTTTAGGTTTAACACGCTGGAAGCAGAATAATTTGGCCACAAATGCTATAGAGGGACAGTCTGGTCCCAGTTTGGCTTTTGGAAGAAAGTAACATGTTAAAGTTGATTGCTGTAGTTTGGGACTTTCAGAAGTCGTGAGACTCTAAAAACAATATGTGGGAAAATTAAGGAACTCTGATTCCATTATTTAAGACGCTAGCAATCCTTTAATATGAAGGATGGTGATAAGTGAATAAAGCAATGTGGCACTAGAGTTCTTGTGCTCTCCTTCCTTCCTTCCTTCCTTCCTTCCTTCCTTCCTTCCTTCCTTCCTTCCTTCCTTCCTTCCTTCCTTCCTTCCTTCCTTCCTTCCTTCCTTCCTCCCTCCCTCCCTCCCTCCCTCCCTTCCTTCCTTCCTTCCTTCCTTCCTTCCTTCCTTCCTTCCTTCCTTCCTTCCTTCCTTCCTCCCTCCCTCCCTCCCTCCCTCCCTCCCTCTTTGTCTTACTTACTGGTGTTGTCTATTTCCTTACACTTTTATATTTCTTGGAGCGGGAATCATCTTGGGATATTTGGATAGGGCCTATATTAATGTTTCAAGACCTGTGATCAAGGCACCAAGTATAATTGTGGTACAGTTTTACCACAGCATGGATAAGCAATACAATAATATCACTAAGTAGTGACACAGGATAATTTGACATTGCAAAGGATAAGAATATGTATATAACTAAGGATACGAATAAAAAAGCCATAAGAGAGACACTGACAGAACAGGACAATGGAAACAAGAGAGTACTTAAGAAGGATAGCAACTGGGTCAGCAGATTAATAGGAGGGCAAACACAGGCAAGAACGGGGAACAATAAAACAAGGGGAGAGTGTGGTTCAGCGCGATCAAGAAAGCAGGAATGACAAGCACAATGTGATTGAGCAGAGGTCCACTAAGAAAAACATGCCAGAAAGTTTTTGTAGACTGGAAAAGGGAATAAAGGAACCCTGGATGAATGCTCATTACCTCCTGTTCCTCTTGCTGCAGGGCAGTAGTGGCTTTGGTTGACCTTGGCTAATTTTGTTTTCACATCAAATGCTTTGGACTAATTAATATTTAGTGTCCTCGTTGTTGGCAACTGCAGATTAATTAAAGTTTTGCATTAATTAGATCAATTTTAGTGCATCCATTTTTCTTACTCTATACCTAGCAACTTTTGTGGAGTAAGGTGCCCACAGAAAAAGTATACAATACATGGTACTTGCAGGTACTGCATTGTCGGAGCCACTTTAGGCACTCAACTTATAAGCACCTCATAGTACAGAAGTGGGATGCTTATACCATGTTCTGCATCTTCTCCCAGGCCTAGGTACAGACTGTAAAATGCCAGAGGTCTCTGAAAGTCCCTACTTCTCAGAAAACTGCAGGTTTGAACCTAGGGTAGGGCAGTGCTGCAGGCACCCACAGTAGAGCAGGCTTGAGGCTTCTCTGATTCCTAAAATGCATAAAAGCACCTCTCTTCCAAACATTCTCTACCTATGCTGAGTCGGGGGTCTGGCCTTTATTGGGAAAACAAAAATGTGCTAATTGTTGGGGTCTGGTCGAATGCCCAGAACTGCCCATTTTCTCCAGTCCAATTCCTAGTTCTAATCTCAAATATACTAATGTATTGAATCAAAGTGATAGTCTCAAATATACCAGGCACTATAATTGTATGCTATTTTAGCAGTGTAGCACTATGCTGCTTTTCTCATGTAACTTGGCAACAAAGGCACTGTGTGAGAGAGATCTCAGCCAGTGAGTCCTATAAATCTCAACAGCATTGCCTGGATCTTTTGGTTATTATATCCCTCCCTTGAAAACTGAGAAGATCCCTAGACTGTTCTGTAGGAGTGAAGTCATAACCAAACCAAGGTTTCCATGGTTAAAAAAATATTACAGTTCGTTTCATACAGTATATTTAAATATACTACTTCTTCCCAGCCACTAAAAAATTCTAACTAAATGATAACTTTTAGTACTAACTCCCAAAACCTGCAGCAACAAATTTATTAGGAGAAGGGATTTCCCTTAATGTGAACTTCCACATTAAGAAATATGCTTGGAAAATTATCGTTTCTATTATTTCATCACACCTAACTGCACTAGCCATACAATAAGACATCCAAGGGGACTCTGGAACTGAAAAAAAGATTGATTTCTTGTTTATTGATTCCTTGTTTATTTATGTGTTAGCAACAGAGAATGACTATACATTAATGTCAACCTAGAAGGCAACCTTGGAAGAATCACAGCTGCAGTTTGCTGCAAAAGGCATCTACTCTAAACAGGCAAGATAGATAGACTGAATAGATTTGACAACACAAACATGACCCCTGGAGTGGCAGCAGACCTCAGGCTGGTGGTAGCATCAGGGAGAGGCATGATACTTTGGAGGAAAACACTAAGTAGAAGGAAAGATAAGGAGAAAGGGGACATTGAAAGGAACAGGGGATAATGAAACAGGGTAAGGGGAGAAGGCAGTAGGAAAGGCAGCTGTTGCGTATATGGATGTGAGCCAGCGCATGGTAATTACATGTCCAAATCTCCCCTAGGTAGGAAGTTCTCCAAATGCTCAATGAACCCTCCTTAGGCTACATCTGGAGCTGCCCTCGTAGCTGAAGTTTCGGACTGGATCTTCCCTCTGAATTTTACCCTAGAGGATGGGTAGGAAAGGAGGAAAATTACCTGAATTTTATTTTTCCCAAAACTCTCTCTTGCATAGTTCTGGGATCAGAATGATACTTGGGAGCGTAAGAGTTACAGCTGGGCTCCATCATATCCCTTCTCCTCCAGGACAGCTGCCCATGCCATCTGGTAGAAATGTGGTTTCTACCTCACACAAAGTCTCTCACTCACCACAAAGTTAGTACAAGGCCTGTTTATTCCACTGTTGTACATATTCCCTCCATTGCATTCTTCTGTTCCCACCCATCATTTATTCATAACAGATGACATCGTTGCTGGACAAATATATGGTGAAGGTGTATTCAGCCTGTGTAAAAACTCTAAAGCTTGTGCAGAAAATCCATTGACAGATTCTTAATATTTATTAGCCTAGGTTTGTAAAAAGCCCTCCCCCTCTGCCTTTTATTGTTTCCTTTTGCTTTCCTTCCAAATAACAAAGTCTACATAGATGTAACCCAAATATTTAGGACCCCAAGCTCTCAAATGCAATCCTTTCCTGCTCATTTTCTTTAGGGAAAGTAAGGCTGTGATTAGACATGAAATAACTGTAGCTAATAAATCTGCTCCCAAGGACTGAGTAATCTCATTACAAGTGGGACAGTTTATTCATCAACATATGGAGTGCTTTAGACGTGCTGGAATAGCCAAACTAATGTGAAGAGGCAGGGAAAGTCAGCCTGAAGAAAGAAAGGACCCTCCGGTGATGTTTTACATATGTAGCAACTTATGTGGGAAAGAAGAATAATATATCTCATGTCTACCCTGGAAAATAGTTCAGGCTAATTGTAAAAGTAAAGATCTTTGGGGTGCAAGGCCTGCATAAATGTTTCCCATTAATATAGTAAGTTAATTTGTATGTTTTTAATAGTGATGAGAACATAGGTTATATGTGGTAGAAAGGAGGTATAAGTGTCACTTGGAAGTGCATTTTTTTTCTACTTGGAAAAGTCAACAGACCTCTTTGCTGGCATTGCAGACCTCATGGTGAGATGCCAGTCTGGTGTTATGTGAAATGTAAGATTTACTTCCAAAAAGAGGGATCTCTTTTGAGATAATTGCATTTTTGTTGGTTTAATTCAGTTTAGGAGAAAAGGAAAGCTTTGCAATTTTCCAGAGAAAGAATCAATCTTTCTTCAGTGTTCATTTCTTCCTTTCATGATTCAATACAATGCCTATAATGACAGCTGTTTCCACAGAGATGGAAGCTGCAATATCAGTCCAAAAGAACTTGTAACTGTTGACACTCAGCATGGTTCTAAGAACCTTGATTGCCAAACTAGAATGTTTAATTATCACATTTTTCCTCTTTTCATCTGTGAAATGTGTGTGCAATTTTTTAATTCACACAATGAAATCTGAACAAAAATCAGCCCCTAGCTGTCTTTTGTGTATTTTTTTTTATGACTGGCCTCTAGGGGGGTTGTTTGGTTTTGGGGGTCAGAGGTGGTATCCATTCATCAGCTGTGCATGAATTGAAATGTTTAACTTTTCCATTGGAAAATAAAGTGCTATGAACATCTCTCTTGGAGCTAAATTAAATGTCAGCTTTATACCTGTCAGGCTACATCTTTCATACACTAATCACAAAGATGTTCTGGAGAGCTGCCAGCAAATATGTTTATAAGCCGTGAATATGTGAATTGTTCTTCATTGTGGTCAAATGGAAGAAGTTGTTGAGCTCATACCCAAAATAGGACGACTGGCACCCTCAAAGCCAGAGCTCCAGATGTGGGCAATGTCTCAGCGGAGGCTGGGTAACATGGGTGGAGCTGTCTCCACAAACTGATGAGAGTACAGAACTAGGCACTTTTTGGTTGAAACCCGCTGCTTTGTCAGAAGCAGATAAAACTGAAGTCTGGAAACAGTAAGAGAAACAAGTGTGGCCCTAAGAAGGTGCTAAAAGAGAAAGACTGAAGACTGGGAAAATTTAAGCAAGGAAATAGCCTCCATCTACCTCTTCTTTTCCAAGCAAAAGGGACTTGGTATTCATTGTAAATAGACTAGATTGTGTTAAAGAGATTTCTGTGTCATGAAATCATGTTCTCTTTATTGGGGGTAAAAAAACCCCCAAAACTATGCAAAGCCCTGAATATTGGCTAACTGCTCAGATTTCATGGGACAACAAACATTTTTACAGAAAGTAGTAGAGTAATGAAACAATGTTGTCTAAATTTGCACATAACATTTCTTACACACCTAGAATAGGGAAATAAATAGAAAATCAAAGGCCAAATGAAATTTAGAGAACAATCATCAGAGAAGTTCCAGTGAGCACCCAATCAAAATCTAGGAGACACAAGGAACAGGAGGTGTTGTTAGGAGGGAAAGGAAATTGCCCATATTTCACAGAATCACAGAGTGACTGAGGTTGTCAGGGACCTATAGAGACCATGTAGTCCACCTCTGTGAAAAGCAGGCTATTCAGGGCTGTGTCCAGTCAGGTTCTGAATAACTCCAAGGATGAAGATACCATTACCTTTCTGAACACCTCTCCAGGCAACCTCTGTGTTTTAGCAATACAGACTGAATGAAGCAGACAGATGTCAAGGTAAATAGTAAAAAAGACCTGTGATCCAGGACTAGGAAAGACAATTAAAGATGTAGGAAAAACACTTAGACATATCCATACAAGGAGCTCAAAGGAAATAAAAATTCAGAAAAAAAAGTCATTTCATGGCCTTACAATATAAGATTGTAATTAAGGCCATAGACAACAAGGGGATAGAGCCATGGGGAACTGTGACAAAGTGTGGATAGCTTGCGTTAAGCCACAGCAAGGTGTGTCTGAAAGAGAAAAGGCTCATTGATGTCATTGCATAAGGAAGTTCTTATCAGATCCAACTTCTGAGACACCTGAATACCTGTCAGTGTGCTGTCTACAAGGCTTTCATGAGGGGTGGTCATTGTGGAATGACAGGTGAAGATATCAATATACTCCTGAAGGGTTCAGCTCTGCTCGGTTGAGCTAAAGGTGAAGGGAAACCATAGTATATTTGACGAGTCACTCCACTCTCCTTCAGTGGTCCATCCTACTATTCTTATTCATCACAGTGTTGAGAACTATTGTCAAAACTATTTCATTACCAGCAAATCCTCCTTTCCTCCCTGTTGCCCATATTGGCATGAAAGTGAACATTGACCTGAGTGACCAAGCCATTTAATGCCATGGGAGCAGTTAGTAATAGCATAAATCCAGAAGACCATGAAAAAAGCTGGATGGAACCAAGCATCTGGACTACCAGAAAGGCCTTGATAATAAATGTATTGCTGCTGAGACTCCAACCTTATTTCTAAACATGAAATTGCCAGTGAATTGATAGATACTAAAGGTGAGAGGAAACCCAAAGCTGGATCCACATTTAAATGTTTAAAGTCTCACAATTTTGCATGTGAACATTGAACTAACACTCACATTGCCTGTGAGTCCAACAGATGGTTAAACATCCAAGCGTTAAATGAGAGACTGCTGTTTATTCATAGTATATGTGAAGCTGAATTTGGAAAGACCACCCAAAAAGCAAATATATCCATAAATGCCTTGTAGAAACTTCACATTTCATTGTGGTGTGCTACTGATAAAATTTAAACTTCTTCTTGTTAACTTTTAAAGAAAAAAGTATCATTCCCCTTCTCAAGGACATGACTTTAAAAGGGCTGATACCACACAAGAACATGGAAATTGCAGTGGAGACTCAGGGTTCACAGCCATAATTTTTAAAAAGGAATATTAGCTCAAACTCTTTTGCATTCATGCCATCCTTTCACTCTTCCTCTCTGACACTGCAGTGTCTGCAAAGCTCACTATAAGATGTCTTGAGCACAAATTCCACAGGGGGAAATATTTTTTATAATTTATTTTAATTTCCTTTTTAGAATGCATCAGTAATCCTAAACAGTCTTTGGCAAACTAAAGAAACTATAAAATCTTTTACACCTCCCTAAATCTGAAGCACTGGTCCCTTTTCTACACCTACAGAAGTTTTACAAATTTGAAGTTAGCCAAAGGCATTTTGTGACAACAGGGTAGTGCTGAGGCCCGGACTCAAGTCTATTGAACACAAGAACAATGAAAACCTGAAAAAAAAAAGTCATAATCCACATACTATAAGGACAATTTTCACTGGTGAAAAAAAACACAAAAGAAAGACAGGGCCTCTTCCACAAACAATTTCTTAAAGCTTTTCATTTACAACAGGGTAGAAAGCAAAACTAGTTCAGAAATTTGGAAGGTGTTTTCTTTAGTGATTTGTTAAGAGAATACTGAACTAGTGCAGAGTGCAGAAGGCTATGCTGGCAATCACAAATACAAACTCTCTCGTTTATGAAATAGAAAAAAATGCTATAAATAAGTGTCTGGGAAGTCCTGGTGCTTACCACTTAAATGCTTGAGCCAGTCTAGGCAATAAATAAATAAATATTGCTACTCTTTGCCAAGCCGACGGGTAAAATGCTCTCACAGTGTTTCCAGTACTTTATGCCTATGGCTTGGTCATAGACCACAAGTAAAACTTTTCCATGAGCATTTTGGAATTTCCACTTCTGTACAAGATTGGGAAATGCAGAGCCACCATCAGCTCAGGAAAAAAAGGAGTTTCAGGAAACTTCTACCAGACTTCTGAAGCACAACATTGTTTGAGTCTTTGAGTCATTTTGTCTTCATACAGTGTATGGCACCTATAGCACTCCATAACTCATTATTGTGACAACACAGCCACAGCACCATCCATAGCAGGGCAATCCTGAGGACTTCTACCTGGATAATGTCTAGAGCCTTCATGAAAAAAAAATGTCTGCGGCTGTTCTTCAGAGGCCCCACAGGATCTCAGAAAATGAAGAAATGGTGGAACAATCAAACTGGAGTCTCTGTGGGGAGCGGAGAGTGGCATGTGAGAAGGATGGACAGCTACGGTGGCATGGCAGGAACAAGGAAGGGCTTTGTTTCCTCTGGCATCAGAGCTACTGGTGGGAACTTTGGTCAGACTTCTTGGACAGCCAAGGCAGGGAGAGAGTGGTCTTTCTCCTCCTGAAGAGCTTGCTTTTCCCCATTTAACTTTCTATGCCCAGCTCCCACAGTGCGTGGGGGTGGCAGGGGAAGCCATGGCCCATGTGGGCTCCACAGGACTGCAGGGCAACAGCACCCTACTTGGCACACCTATAGCAAGCTTCACCAATACCACGTACCATGGGCAGCTGTGCTGCTGTGCTGCTGGTGTTCCCTCTGATGACCATCCTGACTGCTTTGTGTATCACGGTCTCTAAACCCTCCACTCTTTCAGTGCTCAGTCTCTGCTTAATATCAGGTAGAGTGACACATTTAGAAACATCTTGCAACACTGACAGGTTTCAGGGGCTGTCCCAGTAATGTTTTCTGAGGGCAACATCATAGAAGGAGGTGGCTGGAAGGTGCCTCAAGAGGTCAGATGTTCAGCCCATCCCCACGCTCAGGGTGACTTCAAGCATGTCTACTCCATACAGACATCTGTGCATTTGAAAGAACATATATTAGATGGTTAAAGGAATTCTGCAATTTCTCTAAGTAACTGTACCAGTGCTCAGTTAATGCCTGATCTAAATCTCTCTTGCTACAAAATAAGCCAGTTTCTGCACGTCCTATTCCCTGTGATCCAGGAATCCAATCAGTAACTGCCTTCTGTGTAGCTGTATTGGCATACCTGTTATCATTTGCCTTTTCAACTCTTCATTTCCAGACTAAACAAACCCAGCTCTCAGCTTTTCCACATAAGTCTTATTTTCCAAATGTCTGTTTAGTAGGAAACCACAGGCCAGCTTACAGGCTTAACTTTGAAATCCAGGACTAAGCTTCTATTATCTATATACTACAAATAACAAGGTAATATCAAATACTGCAAGATAACTGACAGGAAATTTCAGAAGGGGATTTCATATGTCGATAACACCTAAAAAGCTCTTATGTGTAAAGGACTTTAGTGCTCTGGATAGTCTCAGACTGGTAAATGGTGAACATACAAGGGAACTCTAGAAATACCATGTTTACTATGTTGAAAAATACTCTATCCTCCCAGATTCCTCTCTCTCTTTCTCTACAGTTCCCCAGACAATTTCAGTTGCACCAGATAGAGGAGATTTATGTCTGAAAGCAGAAAACTGAAAAGCTGGAGGTTCCTTCTAAACTTGCCCTGATGCTTTGCATGCTGCAGCAAGTGTCTTGCTCAGCATTTGCAAGGGTTACTTCACAGTTTGTGGCACCATTGCACTTTTTGCTTCACAGAGGGTAGTGTTTGTCATTGATGCTGCAACTAATGTCAGCAGTTAGCTGTACGGACAGTGTAGAGCCTTTAAGGTCTCATAGTCCTAATCAGGATGTGTCATTTTTCCCATTTGAGCTCTCCTTTCACTGATTGTTTTGATCTTGCTCTTGTCTAGAAACCATGTGCAGCAAATGGCATGTGTGCCCGTATTGGCAAGAGCAGGCAGAAGCCCTCATATGGAGGTGTCAGCGTACCACTGCAGCGAGCTGTTTGCAGATGCAGGGCTGCTTGCAGCCAAGCCTGCTGTGTAAGTTTTGAAGATGGCTGCTTGCAATAAAACTGTGTCAATCCACAACGCAGCATGTGGTGTCTCCAGAAGATTTCCGTGGATGGCCTGAGTTTTTCAGAGGTTGCCAGAGAGCTTCCCCCAGCATGAACGGAGCCCCACACTGGATGGGGGCCTCTGTGCAGAGCCGAGCAGGGAGCCACAGACAGCTCTCCTGTCCCCTCCCTGCACCGCAAGTTGCCTCCGCTGATGGCTAGCATCAGTGCCACAGCCAGGTATGACAGTCCCAGATCAGCCCTGGGGAGGTGGAGAAAAGGTTCCCCCAGATGAGACGGAAAGGGATTTTCTAAATTCATCGCAGGCTGTGAACGACAGGATAGTGAGGAGGTCCTACTGCCATCTTTTACCTACACATGGTCATGCTAAGTCCCGGAGGGGAGTGCCTAGGATAATGTGCTAAGTATCTTAAGAAACTTGCAAGGGAAAGAGTTGTCTGATCCAGAAAACATCATGAACCTTCTTAACAAAGCTTCCACCTCGTGTCTCGTTAAAAAGAAAGTACGGAGATCCATGGCACGGTGGGGTGCACATCCTTCCCACTGCTAAGTGCTAAGTGAGCTGGAGGAGAAACCCCTGTTCTCACTGGAAGAAAGTGATGTGTTTCTCCCAGGGTGTAAGCGCCTTCCATCATGCTTAATTCCCTGTTCCTTCAGGGGTCAGGGTGTTAATCTAATTTTCCTCTATCTATGCCTCATGGTTGCTGTTGGGAATCCTAATTACTGCTGTACCTTCCAGTACATCTTTTACTGTGGCAAGGGGATAAGATAATAGGGAAATGCCTACATTTTGTAGTTTCTAACAAGGTTTCTGAGATAAATCACTAATATGTATAGTAAATAGTAGCTATAGCAAATTAAAATGTTTGGAAGAGAACCGTGATGTGGGGCGGCCACACGTCTCCAGGATTTCCTCTACTGAAGTACAGGTGTCTGTGCTGTGTGGTGTACCCAGGACGTGTTGGATCTACTTACTTCACACATGTTACACTACTAGTCTATGCACAGTAAGTTTAATGGTTTCAGGACACTGACAACCAAGCATAGTTGCTCATCTATAAAGCAGATACAAAGCAGGTCCGGAGCTTCCCAGATCCATGTAGGTATATTTCACCATGCAGCTGCTTAAGGACATACCTGAGACTTTTGGATATATGGCAGCCTGGCTGGAGTTTCTGACTGAGAGCAACCACATCATCTTACGTGCCAGCACTATCAGATAGCTGCTCGTCTGGTAGAATATCTGCAAGATCCATACTGACATTTCCAGAAAATTTTCATTTTCCATGAAAAATAGACATGGTAGGGAAAATCCAAACATACGGTCTCTCCTGTTCTTTCCTTCCCTCCCCACAAGTTACCTGCAAGTTTCCTATTTTTTTAGTTCTTTCCTTTCATCCATCACCCCCTCTCCTTCCTGTGCTCCCTCCCTCCTTTTTGAGCAATTAACTCTGCAGAAGCCAGCTATCACATAACAGGGGCTTGTTCTTTTTAGCATCTTCTGTTGTGGAAGGTGCTAGAAATGACAGCAGTTTTGAGGCTTTCCTGGGTTATGGAGCTGTCATTCAAGTGGATCATGTGTAGGATATCACAGAAATGAAATCCTGCACCTTCTTCAGTCAGCTTTCTTCTTGCTTGGTCTATCTGATCCATCCACCTCCAAGGCCATTCCCTGCTCATGGTATGGCAGCCAGGCCACCAGCATGCTTCATGTTGTCCATGCCTTACATTTAAATGACTTCCTTTTCTAAAGATTAAATCCATATGATCTTTGTCTCTTCCCTTCTTCCCTAGCCCCAGTTTCTGACTAAACTGGAGACAGGATGAGGGCCCTGTTGACCCGTGACCAGGCTCTGTAACCCAGAACACATCTGGGAAGGAAGAGCAAAGTGGTCTCTGGCCCCAGCCACGTCTGACATGCCCCTACCTCCCTCGCCCACTTCCTTCCTCCTCCTGCTGCCCTGAACTCCCAGCCCCCCTTTGCCCTTTAACTGCTGCCTGAATTCTTATTCCATTTATTCTCCTCTAGCTCTCTGCACAGCCTCTCCCTCTTTCCCAAAGCTGCTGCTGGATATTCCTCCATCACTTCCCATCCAGCATGCACATGTCATACTTTCTGTTCACAACCAGCTTCTGGTTAGCCAGTAGATTCTGATAGCATTTCTTCCATACACACACACCCCCGCTTTAGAAGAGCTGGATTTTAGTGAAACGCCTGCAGACATTTCTCAGATTTCAGCCAAGAACAAGGTTCAGGTTTACGTTCCTTGGGTGTGACATGGAATCAGCAACCAAAGTATGTTCCCTTGAGCAATTAAGTTCATATAACCCCCAGCTCATGGGCAGATAATTACTGGGATATTCTGCCTGCCAGTGCTCACTCTAATTCACCCAGTGCCTGACAGCTAGGCATACCTCTCTGCAAAGACTTATCTCTTTCCTTTTTTTTTTTTTTTTTTTAATTTAAAAACCACATCTTTCTTATTCTTGTTTCCCATGGAAGAATCAGGTTTGCAGCGAACACCTGAGAGTATTTGGGGTAGGAGTGAATCCAGGCTTTGTGACCTTCCATAGGGAGCTACATAGCTGTCCACATGTACACACAGCAGTTTTCATCTAAGAAATGGTGTTTAATTCAGAAAGTTGTATCTTAAGAACGTCTTGTTCATTGAACCCGAGGTCTCAACCACAAAACCAATCCTGCATCATGAGCAGGCATGTGCAATTCTAGGCAAGATCAGCAAGAGTTTATGGTCTTACATGGAAAAAAGCTTGCAAACATAAGGAGTTCACCTTAGCTACAAAAAACTGGCAATGTACTATAATAAAGCACTTGAGGGCTCTGGCACTCACAAAGCAGAAACATAAATGCAGTCCTGCTTTTCTAACATAAGCACTTTAAAAACAGTTCTACTGTAATGAGTAAAAGAGCTGTTAGAAGAGAGTGTCTTTGATTAAGAAATCTTAGACCACATCAGACTACCCTATTGTCTTGTAACAACTACCTTCAGAAAACTTGCTTCATGGCCTGCTTATGCCAAGTACAACACTTAAGATGGCCAGCCACTATCACTGCCTTCCCTTTATGATCTGGGACTGTGAAGATCGGTGTCAACAGAGGCCTCTCTCCCCTTAATAACTCACAGATGACTTTGCTGGCGTTTCTTGCAGTCCCTCCCAGAAGAATTTTACAAAGTGTTTAGGGTTCAGTTATTGCTGAATCAGTGCATCTTCATTCAACAGGAAAAGAGAAATGCACTTCCATTATCATCTTGCACTGAGGTTAATTAGAAGCAGCTCTTCAGCTGGTTGTGGCCTGTTTGCCAGTTGTATTTTGACATATATTGCCAGTGATATCTGAAAGCAGTGGTTCTGCTTGTTTATTGGGGCACACAAGTGTATCTGGTAAAGGCAGTTCTGCACCGAAGTGTTTAAAACAAACATGCTTATGCTTATGCATATGTGTATATGTGTTTGTACACATATGTATATTCTGGGGCTTTGTTCCCTCATGTCCTGTAACTCACCCAATCATTCGTATCAAGGACAATCTACCTAGCCATCTTTCCACAGTGTATGTGATCTCATTTCTGGAAGAGATGATTAAAACCTTGCTGCCAGACTCTTTTCAGTGGTGCCCAACGACAGGACAAGGGGCAACGGGCACAAGTTGGAACACAGGAAGTTCCACCTGAACGTGGGGGAAAAGTGCTTTCCTGTCAGGGTGACAGAGCAGTGGAACAGGCTGCCCAGGGAGGTTGTGGAGTCTCCTTCCCTGGAAACATTCAACTGCCTGGACACAGTCCTGTGCTCCCTGCTCTAGGTGTCCCTGCTCAAGCACGGGGGTTGGACAAGATGATCTCCAGAAGTGCCTTCCAACCCCTACCGTTCTGTGGTTCTGTGATTATGTGATATTCTGATTTCACAGTTGTGGCACCTCAGTTACTTTCAGCAAGCCATCTCCAGTATTGCTCTCAGATGAGACAGACTGGCTTAGAATAGTCTATAATATTCACTGTTAAATGGCAAACTAGGAAAAAAAAAGAACAGGGAATAAAAAAGTATTCACCACATAACTTTAGCAGGACTACACTCTGACGTTTTGTCAGTAACATCAAGCCGCCACAGTGCTGCGGTAGCTTTTTTCAGATGTCCTGCCTGGGAACCAAAACCCTTGGTTGTATAGTTCTCCCACTGCCTTCTATCTGATTTCACATTTTCCTTGACTGCAGTTGGATATTTGAAAATGTTTACTGAAACTCTAATTACAACTGCAGTAAACATGAAAGGCTTCTGCAGTTAAATTGCTCACATAACACTGATTTTGGTTTGGGTTTTTTTTTAATATGAAAACAACAAACATTCCACAGCCAATTATACATACCTTAAATAAAGTTCAGAGCAGAGAAAGACCCTGATCACTGATGCTGTTTAACTCCCTTCAAGTAGCCAACTCACAGAACTACAGATGCAGATAAAGAAAGGCTACAGATATTCCACAAAAATGTTGAAAACAAATGCTTGGTCAGCCCACTGGTCTAGCTTCAGTAATTAATGTCATAGAGTTAAAGGCTGCTGTTCGTTGTTTCTCCAGAGTGTTGGTTTTACAAAGGGAAGAGTGGGGAAGGTTACTCAACAGGCAGACCCTCCCTTCAAACATATCGCTGCTGATTTTGGCCCCAAGAGGAGTTGATCAGCCCCTCTTTAAAAGTGGGGAAAGTCTATTACCATCCAAACTCATATGATGGAAGGTATGCAGAGCATCAAGGGAGTGGTTTCAAGAATGAAACAGAAAAAGATCAAAAGGACACCATTTGGATTTGTCTTTAGTTGAGGCTTGACTTGGAGATTGCTAACAAAGAACCTCTTTGATCTAGAATCTTTTATTACTGCAGAGAATAAATGCAAAGAACAAAATATTCACCTTAATTATTTTTTCTCTTCCTCTCCCCTGCCCCAGGGAAATGAACAATTCAGAGCCTGATGTAGGTTTTGGAAATGTAACTGTGTACTGTGTTTCAAAGTTCCTTTTCACCCGCATTTCTAGCAACCAGCCACAAAAGCTAAAGACTGTTTAAAAAAACCTGGTTTTGGGCTCATGCTAAAATGAAAGACTGATTCTCTAGAAAGCTCTGAGGCAAAGTAAACTGTGCCAAGTGTAATTTCACATCTTTGCTGATTGTCGTCTTTCTCCAGTGCAGTCATTCATTTGCTCTGTCACATGTCCCAAATTATAAGAACATTATAAAGAACATTTATCAGAAAGTTTCTGGCCTATGACTGTCAATGACTCTGTGGGTTTTTCTGGAAGTTTTCAGACTTTTTTTCTTCTCTGTTCCCAAAGATGTATCACCTATTTCTATTTTTAAAGAGGAACCGAGGTGTTATTCCTGTAATTGCAGAGATTATTACTGTGTCATTCATACTTATTCATCAGAGCAAATGAAAATCGGTTTAGTCAGATAAGGCTAATGTGGCCATTTAGTGAAAAGATAGCTTATGCAGAACTACCAGGAACCTATCTTTTCCTACTTGACAAAACCTTTGCCAAGGGTGACTATAACTGGCTAGTAAATCTAAATAGGAGCCACATGATTTTCCAGGGGCTTGAGCAACACCAACTTGCATTCAAGGCTTTGACTGGAATAGGGCTGAGGCAGATCTCTACTCCACCCACTTTATAAGTTAGTATGATTTATTAGTAATTTGTTCCAGTATAGCTTCAATCGTAGATCAGAATTTATCCTTTTCTAGTTTCAGAAATTCCAAGAAATTGTATCTGGACCCTTTAGTCTCTGTGAGACAGAAGACAGCTTGCTCTGAAAGCAGAGTAACAGCAGATTCATGATGCTTCCACCAGGACCATGAAGTCATTATACTTTATGTTGCATAAAGGGGAAAAAACAATTTTTAAAGCAATGTTAGACAGGCTTTCTTCCAGTATTAGGAATGAGCTGGATTAAAAATCCAGAGAGGGGTTTGATTTTTCAGTTTGAATATTTTAAACAAGCCCCAGTTTTTCTCCAAAATCATGACCTTTTACAATCTTGTGTCCAAACTTTACTCCTTATTTACCCTCCTGCTGACTTTTTTCTAAGATAGGTATCCAGATGCCACCCTTCAACAAAGTCTGATCTTTTCAGGATCATATGACGACTCTCGTAAACTGGGTCTTTTGAGAGATGGTCCTTCGTATCATGTAATCTTATATTCAGATATAAATGAAGTAGCAAATAGGCAAAGGAACCAGTTTCTTAGGTATACCAGTGGAATACATGACATGTAGTTTTACTATGTCTGCTTTAGTGTTTGAACCAGCTGCTGCCGTTGTAGGAGCACAACCGGCAGAGCAGCCCCATCCCAAAGCAGATAACAGGATGATAGAGCACGCTGAAGAGCAGCCAGCCAGGAACTTCTTTTTTTATGTCCATGACTGACGAGGGAAGTCTTGACAGTTATTTGGTTCTGATTCACTCCATTTTGGTCCAGACACTGGTCAATTGTAGTACTCAAATGAAATCAAATTTTGTTCTTGTTCTAGTTCTGACCACCACAGACTCCCTCTGTAAATGCCAAATAGTAACTGTGATGTAACTAAATAAAGTTTGAGTCTTCATTCTTTCTGTGCTGTTTTTATAGTGAACTTTTGAATAAATTCAATTTAAAAGAAAGACCCATGAATTGATCTTGGCAGTTAATCACAGGCTGTGAGCAAGAAGGGAGCTTTTACTTCACTTTTCTTTAGATTTGTTGCTGAATCCTATTTCCTAACAACTGTTCAGCTACTACTGTCAGTATTATGAAGCAAATCTCTCTGAAGAAAATTGCTCTGTACAAATTTTGGAGAAAAATGTGCTCGTTTTCCTCACCACAATTTTGTGAAGCTCACTGTACATAAGAGAAAACCTAAAGTCTCTCCAGAGTTGCTGTAAAGAATATATATTTTCCTCCCCCTGCAATGTAATATACGATGATGTTAACACATGGGATTCTTTCTGGAAGCAGTTTCCATTAAGCACTCTGAATAAAGGAAACATAAGGAATTTGGAGCAAGTTTTACTCAGTCAGATTTGAGTTTAGGCTTGCTGATTTTTGTGCTTTTCCAAATAGAGTTTGATGGCATCACTAATATGTAGCATAACGGGAGACTGGGACCAGCTGTGCTTTGAGAGTTAATCTCATAAACTGCTTCCAGAGAAGGTCACATTCAGAACCCCGAGGGCTTCCAATCTGTTCAGACTTGAAAGGTATGTCAAGGAGGAATTGATTTTAAACCATCCAATTTTAACAAGCACTTGGGCTCCAGCACTGCGCATCCCTTGTGCACACAGTAAGGCACTAGTACACAAAGCGTGTTTAGAAGCAGGCTCCCTCTCTCAAATTTTGCATTTCCAGGACAATATATGTAATAACCAAAGATCCCCAGAACTTAGTGATTTATTTGACATAGTACCTCTGTGAACTTTAAAATAAAAAGGTGCTTTTCCTCTCACAAAAGCCCTACTGCTTGCAGTACGGGTACGGTGTACAACATGTAGGACTCTGCTCTGATTTATTAACTCCCATGTTCCACTGCTGTTTTCAAGCAAAAAGCCTCTAAAACTGCCAGGCAGAAGTTCACTTATCCTCCAAATAATTATGGAGAAAAAAAAAAACAAAAAAGGAAGGGAAGGGAAAGGAAGGGAAGGGAAGGGAGGGGAAGGGGGAAGGGAGAAAGGGGAAGGGGGAAGGGAAGGGGGAATTGGGAGGGGAGGGGAAATAGGAGGGGAGGGCAGGTGGAAGTGGGAGGGGAGGGCAGGGGAGGGGAGGAGAGGGGAGGGGAGAGGAGAGGAGATAAGAGGAAAGGAAAGGAAAAGGAAAGGGAAAAGGAAAGGAAAAGGAAAAAAAGGAAAAGTCCATTAGAACTTAGATAATATATCACAAAAAGAATAGCTGTCAATCTGAGATTTAGGTTCATTTTATTCAATACAGACATGTAGAAGTCCAAGGAGGTGGATTTTAATTGAAACAACTATTTTAATAATGGTTGTTTAGTGATGGTGGTAAAATATCCAGAAAGATTGATTAAAGTTCATTCTTTCTAAGGCTGTGAGGTGCTTCTTATTAAGAGTCAGTCTATTTAGAGCGGGGTTCCCCAGGGCTCAGTGTTGGGGCCAGTCTTGTTTAATATCTTTATGAATTATCTGGATGAGGGGATCAAGTGCACCCTCAGTAAGTTTGCAGACAACACCAAGTTGGGCGGGAGTGTTGATATGCTCGAGGGTAGGAAGGTCCTGCAGAGGGACCTGGACAGGCTGGATCGATGGGACAAGGCCAATTGTATGAGGTTTAACAAAGCCAAGTGACAGGTCCTGGACTTTGGTCACAACAACCCCATGCAACAGGCTTGGGGAGGAGTGGCTGGAGAGCTGCCCAGCAGAGAAGGACCTGGGGGTGTTGGTTGACAGCTGGCTGAACATGAGGCAGCAGTGTGCCCAGGTGGCAAAGGCGGCCAACAGCATCCTGGCTTGTATCAGGAATGGTGTGGCCAGCAGGAGCAGGGAAGTGACAGTGCCCCTGTACTCGGCACTGGTGAGGCTGCACCTTGAATAGCGTTCAGTTTTGGGCTCCTCACTACAAGAAGGACATTGAGGTGCTGGAGCATGTCCAGAGAAGGGCAACGAAGCTGATGAAGTGTCTAGAGAGCAAGTCTTATGAGGAGCAGCTGAGGGAACTGGGGTTGTTTAGCCTGCAGAAGAGGAGGCTGAGGGGAGAACTTATCGCTCCCTACAACTACCTGAAAGGAGGTTGTAGTGAGGTGGGTGTTGGTCTCTTCTCCCAGGTCACTAGTGATAGAACGAGAGGAAATGGCTTCAAGCTGCATCAGGGGAGGTTTAGATTGGATATTAGGAAAAACTTCTTTACTGAGAGAGTGGTCAGGCATTGGAACAGGCTGCCCAAAGAGGTGGTAGAGTCGCCATCCCTGGAGGTATTTAAAAGACGTGTAGATGTGGCACTTCAGGGCATTGTTTAGGAGACATGGCAGTGTTGGGTTGGTGGTTAGACTTGATGATCCTAGAGGTCTTTTCCAACTTTAATGATTCTATGATTCAGTTTCATTTGAGCTAGAGGAAAACTACTAGTTACAAGATTTTTCTCTATGAGTCAAGAGGAGACACTGTTTAAAAAGGGCTGAGAAAAGTCTGAGCTCCATCATGGACCATGGAACATGATCAGGGAACTGTCCCAGCAGGATTCCATTGCTTTCACTGATATCTTGCATTCATAGGAATAAGTTGGTATGTCAGACTACGGCCTTTTATCAAGGAGACAGTAGATGTTAATTTTGCAGACTAGGATTGTTAGAAGTGCAGATGAGAGGAATTAATGCTATCCAAGGGAAATTCAGTTGGCATCTTGGTTCAGTATTTGCAGCAATGTAAAAAGAGAGTAACCTCATTTTCTACCACTCTTGAATATCATTGAAGATGCTTAAGATTGAATAATGCTTACATATTACATGTGGATGTTCTAGGTCTGGGGTAGTAGAAATTAAAGATGGTAACCTTGCACTATTTAAGATTTATTGGCCCTGCAGATAATCTCAAGAGATTTTACTTATCTGCAGGTAATAGTGTGGTACAATTAGTAAGTGCAAAATTCATACTGTGCAAAGAACTAAAAAACCCACCATATTCTGTTTGGTTTAAGTTAAACTTTTATTGTAGGTCAAATTTTAAATTACAGTTCCCAGATGGCTTCACTCTGAGTTTATATCCACAAAGTTCTTAATGTTTCCACAACATTTCCGAGCGTCTTCAATTCCACCCATTTACAGAATTTGTCTCTCTCCATATGTCAAAGCTACATAAGAAAGACGAAACTGCAGATTCGTTTGTCTGTAAGGGATAGGATAAAAAATTGAAGAATCACAATGAACCCAGAGGACTGACTCCCCTTTCCTGACTGTGTTGCCCCAGAACAGAACATGAAACTGCATATGGAGAATTTGAAAGTTTTGTCTTATGCATCATTGCTTTTCACAGAGACTGAGATACTTCAGTCATTACCTACAGAATGAGAACTAGATGGTTATTTGCAGCACTAAGGGGAAAGGACTTTCATTTCATCTAACTTCCATTATTTGTAAGTTAAGTGCCCAATGTAATTAGTTACGTGTGCAGCCTCTCTAGTGCATGGAGAGGGATAGGTGGTTATAGGAAGTGATTCATCCTGTTACTCATACAGACCTATATTAAGATTAATCCATTACCACATGGCTATGCAGTTTCTTTCCACAGACCACAGAAGAAACCAAGGTGGCTAGCTGAGGTTGGATACCTAAGATCTCTAAATCACAACCCTACAGTACTGGAAACCCTTTAAAATCTGTCCTTTGTGCCATCTGACCATCAAAACCGGCACTGCAGTGTTAAGCCATAAGGAATGTTTGCTTTTTCAATATCAATAACTTACAGCCAGGTCCCCCTCCCATCCACATGCTGTTTCTTCACTTGCTGTACACAGTCAGTGACAAGAACTGCACCTTCACTGGTTTAGAAAAGGAAGGTGGTAATTATACAACTCACCTGTCCAGAATCTCCATCCTTTACAGGACAGCTAGCGTAAGAACCGTATCTCAATGAGTAGTTTTGCTTAGGGCTAGTGTGAGGCTGCTGCTTCAGAAACATTTTTCTGTGAAGTCAGTTTACTCTCAGCTGCCATAAGGAAGTGAAAGTCCATGGCACATCTCTTCTTGGGTCAGATTTCCAAAATATGAGTTCACTGTATTTAAGCCCTATTTCAAAGCGATGCATTATGGGAGTCTCCATATCATCTCTCAAATGGTATTCCAGAATCCAGAGACCTGCTAAAGTATTGGGCTGGCCAGAGGATGCTCTGCTTTGTTTTCAGACATTTCAAAAATATCCTAAACCATCTTAGACTTTATAGATATTGTAATCTTTGATTGTTGTCCTTAATGGCAACACACAGGATTTTGACTTTTACTCTGTTTCCATAAAAATGGCACATTGAAAATGTTGCCATTTCAGTTGAACCATGTACTTTTTGCATTTTGAAATTTGCAAGCTCAAAAATACAGCTGAGTGGAACTGGGTTTCTTGAGATTTCATAATGGTCCTAAGACTTCATAAATTTTCTCCTTATACCAAAGAACAGTAAGAGAAATCACTATGTCCCAAAACAATCACTTTCTGGAGAGCTGAGGCAGTCACCTCTGATTTGATACACCCAAGATGAATTATCACTTGAGACCAGCCCTGGGCCTAGCATGAAGCTCTTCCATTGCGATGTATACCCTAACCAGCAGGCAACTAGATGTGTGTGGGCTCTCTCTGCTTCTCTCATTCACACTGATTAGCAATTCTATCCTGAACCTAAAAAAGACTTTCTTAATAAATTTTTTTAAAATAGTACATTCCTGCGGAAAGACTCAATGTCAGCAAACAGATACTTTCTGACCAAAAAAAATATTAAAACAACTGGCTTCTCAAAGAGGTTTTCTGACAGTTCTATTAGGGTAAGAATACTTCCACTTTTCAGATTATCTGGGTATGCTATTAGAAGTTTTCACCTGATATATCAGCTTACACTCCAATGGGTCCCCTCATGCCCTCCTTACAAATTTTCTTTTGGGATCCCTAAAAGTTGGATTTGAAATGAACATAAAAGTTTTCAATAATTGCCAGTTTTCACAACATTAATCTAAACATGCAATACTTGATGGTCTCTGGGAAGCCTCAGTCCTGTGAGTTTAATATGTAAGTTCTCTGAGGTATCATCTAAGAATTGCAACTTATTTCTTAAGGTAATTTTTGGACATGTTGCTGAAAAAAAAAAAAAAAAAGGCATAAATTATCACTCAGGATCACTCTGCAAGCACAGAAACCAGAAGGTAAGTATGAACTTTACACCTACATCTTTCAATTTTTTTCTTACTATTACAGGCCTCTATGGTTTTTGACCACAAAATTTGGCAATTCTGGGGTTTTTAAAGCAAATTTTTAACAAAGGCCTTTGGGTACATTTTGTTCATAATAGAGACCACAGAGCATTTCACAATGTTTATGAAATGTAGACAAGAAAGTCTGAGACAGATGTCATTCAGTCCTCTGTACTACTTTTTTTATTCAGTCATAAGTCTTTTCACCCTTCCACTTTTGTCACATCTCCTTGTGTATTTAATCCTACCTGTGTCTAATCCAACAGTGGATGGGATGCCAAAACTAAGGAGGGGCAACTATATATAAGTATCTGTCTAAATCCAGGCAGGTTCAAATATATCTGATAGAGTATTACCAACTTTCCCATCCCAGCTCCTATCAGCTTGCCTGAGACAGTAGAGTTACTGCTTAGGAGTGTATGGAAATACTTCTGCAACATATTTTGGTATCTATTTTTGCTATGGAAATTCCAACAGCATTGCTGTCATTGCTCTATACTGAGTCTGCCCATACAATCCTTGTTTGACTTTCCTGTGAGAAGACCAGACTCCTAAATCTCAGACCCAGCAAGTTATTTTTCTCCCCTTTTCATCTTTTTTCTTGTCCATAGTACTTATCTACTATTTTCTTTTCCTAGGCACTTGTCTGACATTGTGGAAAGAACATAGCAGCATTTAAGGAACTAAATAACAAATTGCTTTCTGTCTTTTTAAATAACAAATGCTTTTTGTCTTGGTTTTAGAAACTTCACAATAAGTGTGAGAAGGTTGCACTGGGCAGATGAAAGAGAGTTTAGTGGAACAGCGTACATTGCAAATTGCTTACACAGTGCCAGAAAATACTTATTATAAAGTATGTGGTCATTGGCCTTGGGACAGGCACATGTGATATCTAACCAGAATTTCCTGGACGCTTGAGCTCTTTTTTCTCCAACCTACAGAGATGGTCTAGGAACTGTGCAGTCAGAGGTTTCGTAGTTTATAATGCGTGACTTGGTTTCTTAGGATCAAAAGGTAGAGAAAAGTACCAGGAGAAAATAAGAAGATTGCTAACTTTAAATAAGCAGTTAGGGAAAACAGGGGTAAATAACACTTCATTGTCACTGGATTAAGCAGTTTAGTGTTTGTCCAGATGCTTTGTGTTGGCAGTTCCTTATTGACTACAGTCAAGCTGTTCTCAAAGCACTTTTCTGCTAGGACTTTTATTTTTATCTTTCAGGCTAAAATAGGGATATATGGTGTCTGTCCTCTGTTGAGCTGGACCGAGATCAGATGGACCGAGATCATTTGCCAGGCACTATAAGCAGTATCAGTGAAGCAGCTGGGAGAAAGGTGCTATCCACTTTTAACTTTGAAAACATGTATTTGGAGCTAATGTTTTTGGCACCAGGAATTCTCACGAGCCTCCTAGGAAGCTCCCAAAGTCCAGAATGGTCAAAGTCCATGCAGAAATGGAAGCAAGTCATGGAACAGTGGAGTAGCACTGCCCTTGAATATCTCAGACCATGCTGTTCCCCTTCAACAGGTTTTCAAAGTGCAAGGACAGAAGATATTAAAACAAATTGCTCTTTTTCTTATTGTTATTTATAATGTTTTTCCAAGCTTTTAGTATTGCTTTACTAAAATGTCTTTCATATCTGTTTTCCGTCTTCATCCCGTATTTTAGCCCTTGCCAACTGCTTTACACAGCCCACAGGAAGACTCAAGGAAAAAAACCTGATGAAAACTCCCCTTTCACCAGTTTTGGGGCTTTCCCCATCTCTTGCCAAGATCCTGACTGTGTTATTTCATTAATGAAAACTTAAAGTATCACATTAGGGACAAAATTCTGACATTCCTGCTCTCCCAAAGACCACAGTGAAGTTAACGGGATGAAGGAAATTATAGCCCTGGACAAAAATCCCAAAATGGGTTTCTTCCACCATCCCCAGTGTATCTGATGGAAAAAAAAAAAAGAGCAAAGGCTGCCTTAGCAAGGCTAGTGGAGGGGAAAAGATGGGTCCAAGTGTAGTGAGCTGGGCTGGGGAGGTTATAACATGGCACTTCACAGAGTAAGCACCATGTAAAGGAATAACATGAAACAGATAAGGAGTATGAGCCAGGGAATATGCTTCTGTCATCTTACCCAAGGCCAGCATTAACGAGAGGATCCCCCCCAATGTGCTACAGGCACACTACAGGCATTCTGCAGCTTTGGGGAGACACTGTCCAGCCCACTCCCGCCCTCCTCCCCCCACTACACCTGCAGCCTGTTTGCAATGCAGCTGAGATACCCTTCAAATTGGCTTGCAGAAAGAACTGGACTGCTCTGTCCGTGGGCTGGGAGGTGACAGCACATAAGCACGCACAGCTCAGTTTTGTGGCTCCGGACACTGCAGCTAGCCTCCATCACAGAGCACGCTGCAAGCGCAGGAGTTGGCCACTGAAATCCCCACTGCTGAACTGACAGAACTGAGAAACTCAGTAACCTCACCACTTCTGAACTCGTCAGCAGGGTTTATATAACGATGAGCCATCAGCTCTTTCGCTTCAAGTACTGCCTCAACTTACGTGGCATAGTAGCAGTCTGGCTTTGATGGAGAAAAATGTGAAGGAATGTGTTCCCTGGGGAGTAATGTAATATACAGACAATGTGAGTAAGAAGGCTGTGCTGTTAAATGATACGCATTTCCACCCAGAACATTTTTATTACTCTTGGAACTAAATGAAAGTTTCCACTCTCATTTGCTGAAGGTTAATCCAGATTTCTATGAGATGCACCCAGATACAGATAAAATCTCTTTAATGAACTGCTCTGCCCATTCATTTCTTTAGCTTTTCTGTTTTTTCTTGCATTGATGATACTACACACATATGGAAAAGAATGAAAAAGAAAAAACATATGGAATTAAAAAAAAAAAAACAACTCAGATTAACAGATAAAAGTCCTAGGATTGTCAGTTACACATTCAATACAGGACTGGCTAATGTTTATACACTAAGTGTGAAATACAAATGATAAAAAAAATTACAGGACTGTATTACAGAAGTATTTTAAATACCTATTTTTCAATCTCTTTTCAATCTCTCAGTCAAGAAACATATTTTTTGTCTTTTAAAATATTATCCTTTAGGACTTAAAAATGTAAATCAAATATTTGCTACAATCCAATTTCCTGGTGTAGCAGCTGACATTATGCAGCTTGTGCTGTTATTATTTTGTCTGCAGCTCAGAAAATCCACTGCTCAGTCCTTTCAAAATTTCTTATGTATATCACTTTTTTTCTTCTGAATTTGCTAACTTTTTCCATCATTATTCTTTTGCACCTCATTGATCTCATGCTTATTCCCTTAAAACTGTATGTCTCAGGCAACATCTCAACTGAATTATCACTGGTAAAACCAGATGTTTAAAAGCCACCTATCAACTCCACAAACTTGTTCCTCTCCTTAAATACTTATTAAGATTCCTGAAGCTCCAATATACCCAGCAATTCTCTCAGACTTCCTGATTCTGATGCTGAAATATTTTGGTTCAGTGTCTTCAATAACTTTCTTAAACCTTCTTTATTTTCATCGGACATTTTATGTCTCATGACATACATTCCATTTCACTGACTTCATCTGATGGGATTTCCAATTTCTGGAATATTATTATTATTTTGCCTCACTAAATGTTTTCAGTAGTCCCATTATCTGTTCTGGATTTGGTGTGATCCTTTTGTGTTATAATACTGAGCAGGCAAGCAGCATTTATTTTCCACCCATCAAACAGAGCTCAGGACTAAACCAGCAGGGTCACTCCAGAGTTTAGCACCTCTGCTGGTAAGCGTACATCAGCACAAGAGAAAGAGGGAAACTATTTCAAGAAAAGTCTGACTAATTCTAAAAAAAAATAGATTCTGGACCTTTGACAAGTCACCTGTCTGTATGCTATTTGCACAAACTACCACAACCTGACAAAAACACAAATAGTGCATTTTGAGTTTACTGCCCCAAATCCAGAAAATAAGTAGCGTATGAAACGCACTAGGGATATTATAGTTTCTACAACAATACTAAATCCCTGCTTCTGGTTAGCTTTTGGAACCCATGAGATCCTGTGAAATCTGTTGTTATTAAAGATGTAACTTAGACTTCAGTTTACCTAAGCATAGGGCTGGTCAGACAACCAGACCACAAAGCATCTGTGGCTGAGTCTCTCTCGCTGAAGTTGATGGTATCTTCTCCATTAACTGCAGGAGACAGAGAATCGGGTCCTGATAGCAAAGAAAGGTATTTTGCCTATCTGAAATTTATGTTCCATGTTTGAGGTGCTTTACATTTTCACACGGCCTGATATTTTCATTAAGAACAAGGGGGTATGCCATTTAAATGCAGCTGCAGAAAAATCAGATACCTAGTCTAAGTTAGTCATCTAAGTTCTTCCTATAACCAATGCAGAGAGAGCGACAGAGATTCATCCCACCTGCCTTAGATAACTATCCTAGAATACAACAAATTTGGACCTGGTCTCTCCATTGACCTTGAAGGAAGCCCACATACATACCTATTTTTAGATAGCTAAAAGAAATGATCCCACCTAACCAAGTGCCTAACTTGAGCACTGCTGCTGCTGCTGCTGTAAATCTAAGTGTAAAGAAACAGTTCAGACTTGGCTTCCTGTAAACCCAATGGAGAAAAAAGTCCCACTGCCTCAGCTGGGGAGCTATATTAAATGGCTTAAATGCGGCCTTGAAATTTCAGTGCATACAGATGAGAACAGTGCTGATAGCTACACTGATTTCTGCCAGCTACAAACTGGGTCTGGGGGGTGAGCAGGGAAGATCATGTGGACACTATTCCTCACCAAACTCTCATGATCACTTCTGCAGTTGAACAGAAGGGCCTCTTAATGCTGGTAAAAGGCCCTTTTGCTATTTCCAGCTTATTTTCCCCCATGTTTTACCTTTTCTCCCCACTCCTGCATTGGTAGCTTCCACAGGAGAGGATACAAGACTGCTAATGAACTACAGTGACACTACTCTGCATCATTAATATCCCCCCAAAATCCCTACAGGTCTCAATTCCTTCTCCACATATTTTGCATCTCAACTTGTAGTTTCAGCTACCACAGAAAATATTTCAAGGCAGCACTAGCTTTAGAGGCTGCATCTGTTAAAATGGGCCATATCCTGCCCTACAGATCTACAGCCAACTGGCACAGCGGCTGTAAATTTTGTTGCAGTACTGCTAAGGTCATGCAGCTAAACCCTCTCTGGCCCCACCACCCGAACACTATAGATTCATGCCGACTATTTACTGAGAACAGGGTTTGGCCCATGCTGTCCCACAGACTCTCGTACTATTGGAGAAGCTCTAGTGAGCTCAGATCAAAAATGTGCCCTAGAGACTGGCAAACAAGCCATAGGAATGAGCACCTCTTTCAGAGGTTTAGCTGGGACCCTGGCCCTATTTAGTTTAGTAGTACAGATATAGCCAGAACATCCAGTAAGGCCAGTAATGCACAGTAACCCAATTTCTGCTGCCAGATATACTCCTGAAACTTCTGCCTAAATCTATGAGCATCACATCAATGTGAACAAGTATACCAGCTCGCTCTAACACTTTAAACTCGATGTTAAATACTCATACTAAAAAGGGGTAGTCATCCTTTTATTCCAAATTATCATTGAGATGTAGTTCAATAAGTTCCTGGCCTTGATACATGTATTTTTTTCTTCAGTGTGCCATTTTACAAAGATGGATGATCAAAACTTTTCATCCTGAATTTAACAGAGGTACCTAATGTCTGCGTGGATCAGCTCTTTTAAAAAAATACAGAAAAGCAGGGAGAAGGACCCTTTACCCCACAGGAATGCAAAATGGCCCTAGCATTCTTGCATTGTAGAAAAAACATGGACAGAATGTTATTGTGAAACTTTCCATCAATTTGAAATAAATGTCAGGTTGTGTTAGGACCAACAATTTCTGTTCCTATTGCATCATAATTTCCCTGTCCTAACTTGACAGACTACATTAAAAAAGCCAACCTATTTGTCAACATCACCAATTTTGCCTCATCTGTTCTCTTTTTCCCATTTGGATTTCTTCTCTTCCTGGAATTTGATCAACCTCTGACTCAGAAGTTTCCCCAGATTTTCAAATAATTGACCTTAGGGTTTAATCAAGAGTGAAAGCAGAAGCAGGTGGGAAGAATCTTTGTAATTTTGTTTATAATCACGTATTTCCAGAAACCTCGCCTGAACTCAGTGGAAACATAGCTTT
This sequence comes from Phalacrocorax carbo, assembly GCF_963921805.1. NCBI lineage: Eukaryota > Metazoa > Chordata > Aves > Suliformes > Phalacrocoracidae > Phalacrocorax > Phalacrocorax carbo. Next base: position 49,575,329 of record NC_087513.1, read on the forward strand.
AATTTTCCTCCTATAAAGGATGGATTAAGCAAGGTTGCCAGAAAATGCTACACTTCAAATATTTTACTGCATGTTCTTGCAGCCTGTTAGAAGTCTGTTAAGGTTCTGACAGCAACAGGACGTTGTGTTACAGTTTTTGCATTTGAATCTACATCACAAACATACAGAGCTGGAGTCAAAGCTGGGTCATCCACAAACAGTTCTTCATACCATGTGATGGTATGGCCTGGAGAAGGTTACCCTGCTTGCCATCAGAAGTCTCATAATCAAATAATAGCAAGAACAGCTCATATGAAAACAACAGTAATTCAGATAATAGTGCCCCATTAAAAATCCAGGGTATGCAGAGCTTTTTCATAGGCCTTGGTATAAAAACAGGAAAGAAAACAATGTAAGAGTTTGTATCACTTTAAAAGGAAAACTCCTATAGTCCTAGCCAGGTGTTTTGTCTGTACTGTTTCCACCATATGGAATATCCACGCTAGAGAATGATTCTCACTGACTTCAGTAGGGTAAAGAAGTTTTCAAACTTTAAAGTAATGGATGATTTGGACTTACTGGAAAGGTGGCTGTGGCTGAATCAGAACAAAAAGGTGCATTGCACTCAGAAAATAGAGGTCCTATCAAAAGAGCCAAGGATAAGCTTTGGGTAGTCAGGAGACTTTTAGATTCTTGCCTCAGGATTGGACTTTTGAAGTTATCCAGCTGTTCTTTGTGCATCTACATAAAACACAAAAATACAAACGATTTAAGAAAACAAAGAAAAAAAATATATTCATTCACTGCAATATCCCCGTAAATGATTATTTAAAATAGCCTGAAGTATTTTCCTGTATTGGTATATTTTGCTATGTTATGTCTCCTCTACAAAGTCACTCTCCTAGGGCTATTTACAGAATATCAGATTAAAATGTCATAAAAATAACTGAAATATGTTCCAAACAGTGGTAGAGATGCCAAAGCAGCACACAGTTCTTCCAACACTCCTGTATTATGATTACTTAAATATCACTGGCTAGTTGCTAGTGTTGTGAGTCATTCCGGTGTAGGTCAGCGGGATTATTTGTGGAATAAGGCATCGTAAGGTACCCAAAGGGTGTTTTGAGCTAACAAAAATGAGCTGAGAACACCAGTAGTCTCAAATTAAAGAAAATTAAGAAAAAAAAAACCTGTTGTAGCATTGCACGTATCTTTTATTCCTAGCTGTAATAAAAGCCTTTAACCTTACAGACCAAAATATTTGGCTTTATAGGTGTTTTCCATTTGCCCAAAGAACTGCCAGAGGAATAAGTAATGAAGACCTAATTTATCATTTCATTAGACCAACTGGGATCAAAGATTCCCTTTGTGGTTTTCTGAGACATGAAAAAGAAGTAACTATGAAAACTAACTCTCAACTTTTCATTATTTTTACAGTTGCTTTCTCTTGTTTTCATTTCTTAAATATGCACAACTATGCAGGTGATGAAAATAAAATCATTTTGGTACTTTCATATTCACAAAAGACGATAATTATTTTCCTGTTTTCAAAGTAATTGAAAAGGTAGAGGAATATACTGAACATGAGTCTCTCATATTTTTGTTGTTGTTGCTGCTGTTGTTGCTGTCACTGTTATTGATTGTGAGGGAAGTCTATGTCATTTTCTTGAAATGAGACCTCAGGACTATCAGAAGGACTTTTAAACTCAGAAGATAGATTTTTTTTTTTTTGAAACCTAAAAATGAACTTTTCCTGAAAAAAAAACAGAAAAGGGAGAACAGAAATAGAACATAAATTTGCTCTTTTTCTCCACCAACTCTTTCCTTGCAGGGCAAGTCTTTTTCCTCCAGAGCTCAGTACAGCCACTCAGGGACCACCAGGGTTACAATAAACTTTATAAAGTCCCTCTGAGTCCTTAGGAAATGTCTGAGGAAAAACCTGATGACCTTCTGATCCCTCTTCATGTGCCTGCTTCCAAAACTGTTGTAATTTAATAATTTTTGTCTGATTTTTTTCTGTCCTTATACACAGATCCTTACTTTTTTTTTTCCTGTGTCCTCTGCCCATTTTGTCCTAGACCTTTAATTCAGGTCATGAAATACCAAAGAAGCACTGACAGTGCTGTACTGCAGCCTAGATCCTCTTTTTCTGGACACCTCATACAGCTAATAGTCCAGTCCCCTGTGTAAGGGAACTCTGTATTAAGATGGTTATCCAGGCATAGCCTATGTGGTAGGAGAAAATAGACAGAAGGACAGAGGTGATAAAGGAGAAATGAAATTAATGCTTCCTAGTTCATAAGTGCCTATTATTATATTTAGGCAAAGTAACCCTAGAGAAGCCTCCATCTCTTGTATGGAGTCTCCTTCCCTGCAGACATTCAAAACCTGCGTGGATGCGTATGCGTTCCTGTGCCCCCTGCTCTGGGTGTCCCTGCTCAAGCAGGGGGGTTGGACAGGATGATCTCCAGAGGTCCCTTCCAACCCCTACCATTCTGTGATCCTGTGATTCTGTGAGATGCTGAAAGCTGGGAACATCACACTTGCTGCAGAAGAACTGAAATTCAGCTTGTTCCTTAATTTCTCCTTTCTACCCCTGCACTGGGCAGAAGAGTACTGAGCACCAAAGGGGAGCCGGGACAGGGTGTGCAGCAGTGCCTCCGCACCTCAGCAGGAAAAATGAGCACAACTGCTCAGGTAATGTTGTCTGAAAGGTTTCTTCTCCCTCTTTCACTGGTTGCCTGATTGCATCCTCTCCCCTGAAGCACTAAGGAATGAGAATGAGTGGAAGACTTTTATGAATCTACCAGCTTATCTTGGAGTAAGATAAAGTAAGATTGTCTGGAAATATAAACTTCAAGCATGTAAGACTGCTGTGTATGCAATTGCTGACATACCTGCTGTGACAGGGAGAAGTTAATGGAATAATGCATATTCTGTTTGTGTGAAGGACTTGCCCAGGATGCTGTCTAAAGCTCATGAAAGTACTGAAATGCTCTTTTTTGAAAACTATGTTTAAAACTTGCTTTTTATAATGAAGAAAAATTAATTCAGTGCACCTTAAACAGTAGAAGTGCTACTGTTGTCTCCTTAACTCACTGGAAAATACTGACCAAAAAGCATACAGAGCTTTACATAAACACTTTGTTATTTTATCTTGTCTATGCTTAGACCTGCTCCAGACACAGTCAACAAGGTACTTTCTCTCTTCATTGCCCACTGGAAGGAATAATTTATGTCTCACAGTATAAATTATCCTAAAGTTTCTCACTATCTGCCTCTTTTTTTAACCTCCTCACCACTAATGCGTGCACCATGTCTTACTTTTTGGAAATCAAAAGAGATTTTTTCATAGGTACAGATATAAAATCAAAGGAGACAAGTGGTTCTCCTGCTCTGCTGGTGGATACATTTGTTCTCCATGCACATTTTGGCTTGGAGAACTGAACTCTTATTTAAGCTTCAGTTACGGTATTGGACTTCTGCTTTTCTATCTTTTTGGAGTAGATTTACCTTATATCAGCAACTAAACATTAATTGCATTAGACAACTAGAGACCAAGTCCAGATGGTGTGATTGGGTGTAATTAGGTGTATAAAGCCATAGTTCAAGACCTTATTCTGCCTGATTGGACAAGCCTGTTTTACTACATACCTGCAGAATACTATAAAGCCCTCCACCCCACAACCACAGGCAATTTTAGGATAACTTTTCCTCTGATTCATCTTGCTTTTACTACAAATGCCATCCCGTTGAAATACATGGCACTATATTCCTTTTTTCAGATATAGATCCACTTCCCAGAAGACTTTTTTAGCAACTTTACCAATTAAATACTTGTAGTAACAATAAAAGACAAGGTAAAAGTAAAGGTAAAGGTAAAGGTAAAGGTAAAGGTAAAGGTAAAGGTAAAGGTAAAGGTAAAGGTAAAGGTAAAGGTAAAGGTAAAGGTAAAGGTAAAGTAGCCCACACACACACTTCAGGCAGTTTAGGAGATTTTCAGTTGCCTTTAATGGTAAGGAAGTGAAGGTTTATTTTTAACTGAAGCTTTTACTGAAGCAGCAATTCTCTTTATTTTCAACCAAGATGGGAGTGTCTGGAATGTTACTTTTTATTTTTAAAATAAGTCATCATTTTCACCATCAGCAGTCAGATAGGAGTCACACTGATCACAATACTAGTGGTTGAAAGGTCCGAGCATTTTTGTGGTTTCTTGAATAAATATCAATAATTCAATTTTGGTGTTCTCAAATTTGTGGAATGTGATATTTAGAAGGGTATAGGAACTGAAAATCATTCTACCCCAAGGAACAAATGCTTTCAATCTCATAACACTGGATGAAAGAAGGGTTTTTTGGTTTGCTTTGCTTTTTCCCATAGGGAGACAAGAACAAATAAAGTCTCTGCAACACTTCATAGCAATTGATAAAAATGAACTCACTGATTAAAAGATTTAGTTTCTTTTAGATATGCTGATCATACTTAGCTCACCAACACTCTGTGTTTCTGTGCAAGGGTAGCATTCAGTCATGGCATTGTAAAATGTTTTCTGTGAGTGATTCAAATGAAACAGGCTTAGAAAGCTCCTAATTTTATTTTATTTTTTTCAGGAAGGGGACGTGGTGGTTTCCAGACTCACAGTCTTGATTATCTGTTTCTGCTCAGTGTCTCCAGTTCATACTGCAAAAATCCAGTCCCAGGAACTAAGCCAATACTACAGCATTTATTTTCTCTGTGAAGTCTCTGAAGAGAAAGAAAAGGTCTTTTCAAAATGTTGAGGGGGAAAAAAAAAAAAAAAGAAAAAAGGGTCAAAAAAGACCACAGTTAGCCAAAATTACAGTTTATGCTGTGAGACATTCTGTATCTTCTGTTACTCAGCTGGTGTCACAGGAACTCACCTCTGCTGCTCTACCTATTGCCAAATGGGATGCGTTCACAAGCCACATTTGAAGAAAACAACATCTGGGAACACTACATACAGTAACTGTGCTGGTCGAGGGCAGAGTTTCTTCCCTTGGATGATGATTGTCATGAAAATGCCAGGAATGCCTGTAGCTAAAAAACTGTCATATTCCCACAGAACAGGGTGACTAATGGTCTCTTTGGTACTGTTTAAAGGATCCAGGGCCCTTGAGACCCTATAAACACTGAAAACTACTATTTCTGGAATACTCTCCATACCATTTGACTCTTTAATTACATGTCACTATTAGAAGTGTTGCTCATGATGTTTTAGTTTGGTCTAAACTACCTAAAACTGATGGTCCAAAGGAAAATGAAAGAAGACTAGAAGGATCTGCTATGGTCATTGAGTTCCATCCCTTGGTACTGCTGGTTACTCGCCATGCAGTCACGTCCATAAATGTCTCTAGCTATGATTAAAGAGTGAAAAGGCTTTGCAGCCACTCCTACATCTCCAAAGCATTCATTCTTGTAACTATTCACATGGCATATTTTCATGCCCTGTTTTTGCAACTTTTTTTCTGGTGCCAAGAAAAAAAGTGCTGAAGCAAGGGAAGAAGCAGAAGAGAATTAACAGAGGAGACAGACTCACACATGCACACACAAAAGAAAATAAAAGAAAGAAATGGGGAAAGGACAGAAGGAGAAAAGAAAACAAACAGTAGAGAGATAACAGAGAGACCATTCCTTCTCACTGAATGAGACCAAAAGCCGCAGGAAATAATTTAATAAATAGTAGCAGTTAAATGCTCAAAGGAATTTGCACCACTGACATCTATTCTCCTGCACAATGTCCAGATCCCTCTGGAGCCTAGAGGTGGCATGAGAGATCCAGGTGGGTGACACCTGCGGCCCCACTCACCAGCCCTCCCTGGTGTGGCACTGGGCACCCTCTCCTGACCGGTGAGACGATCTGGATTAGAGAGTTGCTCAGGACACTGGACCCATCACTACAGTGGTACCAAGAGTCAAGCTCTGATTTATTCAGCCACAAATATGCAGCTAGCACTCTCCTTCCCTGCCTTGCCCCCACAGGAAGATTAAGGGTGAAATAACTGCTAAGAGAAGACTAGATAGCTTTTAAACTGTGTCTAACCCCATTTCTTTCATCACTAGCTACAACTTTGCAGTGTAAATCTCATGCTGTGTAGTCTTAAACAGACAAAAACGTTGACCTGACTTTTTTTTTTTTCAAAAGATGTGAATTCCTTGCAAGATGAGGGGTCCCCTACACAGCAACCCAAGTCAATGGCTTCTATTTCAGTACAAGAACTGACAATAAAATAAGTAGCTGCCTATACCCATTCCAGCTAGCGGCTACTGGCAAATAAACAAGTTAAAGGAAAACAAACTCAGAAAGCAATAAGGACAGTTATTTAAAAAAATGAACAGTCAGCTGGTGTGTTGCTTTTTATATAGAAATCATTCAAAACAAATTTAAACAAAAGCCTGTTGTTGTATGTGGTAGAGCTGAAAGGTTTGTGGCAGGACTTGTCTGCAGGAAACAAAGAGAAGTAACCCACCTAGCTGCATGGATTGCTGTAATTATGATCCTAAGCAGAATTGATATGCAATAACTTCCTCCCAGGTTTTTACAGGAAAAATATTAATCTGGCAGAAGGTAAATTTGGCATTTGGTCAATCAGTACTAGTGAGATATGTGAGGGGAGACAGTTACAGGTGGGAGAAGTCAAGGTGCAAGAAGGGGGTTTGTAGTTTTTCATTGTTACACAAAATAGATTCCAGAAAAAGGGGATGATTGTGTGGATAGATGCTGTCTGGAACTGACTGATTGATTACTGGGGCAAACACCAGAGGGGGGGAAAAAAAACATATTTTTATAAATTAATCTCAGAATCATTTCTGGAACTTCTATATGTTTCATTTTAATTATCATCTTCCTTCTTAGTTTTGTAATTGATTCTCCTTCTTCATCTTTCATAACAGATAATGAGAACCAGGATCAGCAAGTGTGATCGAAATGAAAACTTGACCTAAGAGTGGGCCTGGTATGTACTTAAATAGGTTTATGTGATTACTGAATTAATCCTGAGGAAAGGATTAGATTACAAGGGCATGGGGAGGAGAAAGGGAGGAGCATCCATTCATACATGGAAATCTTGGTGGAGGGGATACTCCTGTTTCCAAATAGAATCTTCAGAGTTAGCACATACATTCAAATTAAAGTCATTAGCACACTCATTGATAAACAGAACAGATGTCAAGGTCCTCCCAGCCCCTTCCGTCCTCCAGACAAAAAAAAAAAATTTGCAGACTTTCACAGATATTACACAGGTTCAGGATCCTCCCAACCCCCAGAAGCTCCCTAACAAACAAACAAAATGTGCAGATTTTCACACACAGCTTACACAAAATCACAAGTTCTCCTTTCCCCAAAAGCTGCTTTATTTGCATGAGGCAGCTGCACTGGAAACAAGGTCTGTGCACGCCACTGCAGTGAAGTATGAACCTGGGTTTTCAATTGCTTTGCCCCACTGTGAGAACAGTGTGAGGGGGAACAACAGCCTGTAGCACACAGCTCCTGGGACAAAACCTGTGCCTCCTTCTGTGGCCCGTTTCACAGTGCACTCTGGTAGAAAATGATGTGCTAGAGGTAGCCACTGCTATTATTATTGTAGTAGAAGCAGTAAGTATGATGTGGTTTATTTTTGTTCTGTATAAATTTCAAGATTCAGAACTACATTACCCCGATGAATAAACGGTATCTGTGGCTATTTTAGCCTTTACACAGGGGCTTCTCTTCTGCTTTTATTTTAACAAAAAAAACCTCCGAAAGTGATAATTCTCTGGCAACCCAGCTATGCGCATGTGTACATGTGCAAGTGTGCATGGAACAAAAGGGTGGAGAGGAGCTCTGGGCTGTAGTTACTACTTGGAATATATCTGGTTTGTGCTTACTAACCTTCTGCTGCTTCCAAGAACAGCTCAGTAAATCATGCCTCTTCCACTGAAACTGCATATACACCACTGTACGTTTTCAGCAGGGATCCAGATGTGAGCAATTAGGCCACGCTGTGCTATTATGCTTCCTCCCATATATGAAGCACAGCTAAATAAGAATAAACCAGCCCTTTCTTAAAAATGTGCACAGTCCTTCCCAGACAGGCAGTGGTTAGCCCTTGATGGCATCTCCAGCGAGCACTTTCCAAACTCATGGTCTAAATACATGCCGAGACGCATGTCCTGACTGTGTGTTGGGACGAGGTCCTGTCGCCCGCTGGCCCTCTCTTCCCTCTTGCTCTCCCGATGTGAAGAGCTCTGGCTCCAAGGCTGGCAGCTATGTCATGCAGCACCCCTTTCCTCCTGCTGCCCCCACCCACCCCATTTGGACGACCAGGAAAAAGGAGCACTCTGAAGCGTAACGCACCCTAGAGGACAGAGACAGCTATTTGGACTGAATGCACCAAGAAGCACAACCAGGATTGCTCTGAGTCCCTCGTGGGTGTGAGGTTTGCCTGGCACCTCAGAGAAAGCCGTCATTTCCACTTGCTCTTAGTTCTGTGGCAAAATCTCAGCAAAAAAAGCACAGCTAGGGAAAGCCGGTCTGCTGGAGAGAAAGGTTAGGCCTTCAGTCATGTCTAAACAAACGGCAACAAGCCACTCGGGTTGAGTTTTTTTCCTCAAGAGATTCCAGACTGCTCTGGATCCAGTAAACAAAAACTGCCACTGGGGAAGGCAGACATATTTTTCTTTTCTCTCGAGAAATTGTAGATGTCATTCTATGTTCTGTGGTGGAGAAAAAGTTTCTTGAAGTAACTGGAAGGTCCCCATCAATTAGATGCTGAAAGGCTCCAAGAAAGCAATCTGATTGCTCTTCAAAAAGACATGAGAGATGGATAGGCATTACAGAGACATTACAGACACACTTTAAGACATTAAAAATAACACTCTAACCCAATTCCTAAACTGTAACACTGGGTTAGCTACTAGTGACTCACTAGGATACCTAAAATGTTGTTCTAATATTGAAGTATTGTTAAGTCCACTGGACCAGGCTGAGCTGACCCTAGCAGACGGCTATGGTGAAGGTAATCAAATCATCCTACCTTTCCGTCCCTAGATTTATTTTTGCAGTGTGTAGACACATATGGAACTACAAAAGGGCAAAGTTGGCTATGATAGAAGAGGGTAAAGGGAGAGGGGAAGGAGGGGCTATTTACAAGGAAGTTTGACACTCTCCAACTCTCTTCAAGATGTGAAAAAAACCCTTGGAAACCACTGAGAAGAAGGGACACGTCACAGGCTAGGTGGTGCAGCTCATGACTGCTGAGTATTTGGGGGTGGGGGAGAACAGCAATCATTCAAATTGAGGTAATGGCTTCAGTATTTTGCAAAAGCTTTATTTATTTAAGGAAAAATATACAAAGGGTATATTTTGCCTATCCAAAAGAAAAAAAAGATGTTGGTCCTTTACTTCCCAATATGTTTACATCACTTCTGTACAGAGTCTGACACTCACTAACATCCTAAACATTTCTGGAGTTCAGACGTCTTATACCACAATCATACTTTTTTGCTGGATCTTCAAACAATTGGCTGCACGAATGCATTTCACTGTCTGGCTTCTGAAGGTTCTGGGCACCACAGAATCATAGAATAGAATCATAGAATCATTAAGGTTGGAAAAGACCCTTGGCAGCTACAGAACAGAGGTTTGGCTCTGCCTGCTGGCTAATCCGCCACCTGTCAGAAAGCCCTTTCCTTTTGGTGCAGATTCCTGGTCGACCCAGCCGAGCAGCAATGCTGAGTGCAGCAGGGAGAACTCTCTGCATTTCAGTTCCCCCACAGGAATGTCTGGGGCTGTTCCTCAGGAAACATCCTGCTCTAATCCTGCAGGCAGCCGAGGAAGCAGGGAATGTGCTCCTGACAGCCAGCACACCCTCAAGAAATGTTCATCTGCAGGTCTGGGTGTATTTGTTTACTACTTTGATCAGTCTTTGACAACAGCAGAGCTTTCTCAGTAATGGTGGATTTAATTTACAGCACCCTTTCCCCATCTAGACTCTTCTCAGCCTGTCTCAGCATGCCAGCCCACCAGACCACTTAGCACCTCCAGCAGCATTTTTTCTTCTTGTGCTCTTTCTCCTGTTCTCTTCTTTTTGTTTCATGTCTTCTCTTCCAGACAAAGATGAGACTGTTATCCAGGGGAGGCATAAGCAAATAGCATATACTTCATTTCTTTTTCTCGAGAAAGTGCAGGTTACTGATGCTGGGCTTAGAAGGAAAGAAATGTAGGCAGCCTCTCACTCTGGCTACCATGAACAAACAGTGTCTGTATGTCTGTAGACAGCAGTATGAGGTGACTTTTCAAACCTCCCCATGCTAAGATCATGGCCAAAGGCAGTATGAGGATATATTTTGTCCAACTATTTCAGTGGACTTTGAATCAGACCGATGGACCACATGACCATGTCCATGGACATGGAGCACCTACAAGCATAAGACAGCAATGTCTGTCCCTACACCTTCTAATCTTTGAACTTTCCCAACATGCATCAGGTGACGAGAGACCTCTCCTTCCTGACTGCTCCACAATACACCTTTCCAAAAGTCCTGTTCTTCAGCAGCTACTTCCTGGGCTGGTTCTTTTGTCATTGGGTCTCTAATTTCAGTTAGCTTCCCAGCTGCCCAGAGTTTTATCTTGCAGTGGGTCCCTGAGATGGGTTCATCAGTTTTTCATCATGCTCACTCACTTCCACGCAGTCAGTCCTTCCCCCTAACCAGATACTCTTTCTGAGACAGAGGAATATTTGAACCCAACCTTCAGGAGTGAGCGCTGCCAAAAATTCTTCTTAAGATAAACATGACCGCCCCTCAGCTTCTGCTAACAGCTGTTGCAAGAGAACAGAGTTCCTCATGCAGGGTGAGAGGACAAGCTTGTGTTTCGATTCTTCTGGCGGTACGATGAAAACAGGGGTTTGATATGTTGTGGAGGATTTGTAAAACTGCATGTTTAATTACCAATTCTTTTTTCCTTCTTTTTCATTTTTATTTAAACTGCAAACTAATGAATAAAGTGGTAGTTTACAAGTTCTTCCAAGCTGCATACTCTGAACGTTTCAAAGAAAGAGTATATAAAATGCATCATATTTATCTCATGAAGTTATAACATGGGCAGTAATTTATCAGAAACCTTCCTCTGTCATTTCGTGCACAGTTCTTTCCAGTCCCTGCTACGTGGTATATTAACAATCCCTTTCTATCCAAAGCAGCGGTAAGACATGCTTCAAAGCAGTGCACTTTTGTAAGACACTCTGTGGGTCTTCCCAGAATAGGATGATGAATACAGTCTAGCTTGTCTGAATGTTGCAAGTGGTCAACAATGCTTCTGTGGCATGTGCTGACTACAAAGCCTACTATAAAATACATGGAAAGCTGTAGATATGAGAAGTTACAGTGCTGGTAAAACTGGACAGCTGTAGCCCTGAAGAAGTCTTCTACAAAGCCACAGCAGGGAAAAAAACACACATCAAATCCAGTTAAAAGCTTTCTGATACAGGCTCAAGAGCCCTGCCTGCAAGAGTAAGCATATAGCTTATATACCAATACTTTTAATTTTTGACCTGACTCCTAGACTGCCAACCTGGACACCAGGCAGCTGGGGAGGATGCCAGGGATGAGGCGATGGGGAGGACCACCACAGCTCCCTGCCCAGTGCCCTGCAGTACCAGCACGTGGTGACCGCTTCCTGGTGCTCATGGTCCAGCAGCCTCTGAGCTAGGGGCAGGCTGCTCCTGGCCACCAGTCCCCCAGCCACCTGTGCCCCCACACATTCATTGAAACAGATGCTGCGACAGGCTGGGAAACGTTGGCATTCCTTGGGACATCATAGCTCTGCGGCCCTGGGTTTTAAGCAAGTGTTCTCTCCTCTTTTGATCAACATCCATGTTTTCTCTTCCTCCTGTGCATCCAGAGATCTGGTTTTGTTTAACCCTGAAATGCAAAGGGAATAATCTAGGTTAGGAAAAAAAAAACAAGACCAACACAGGACCCGCTCCCCATTCCATCTTCAGGCACTTCTGCAGCAGCAAACCTGAGGGTTTTTTTTCCGTTCAAAGCCACAAACTGGCCTGAGTTTACTAAAACCTGGGCTAGCGCACATGAAACCTTCAGCGTGCCTGTGAACTGCCCTGCAGCTCGAGAAATTCAGAACTGGTCTGCTTATCTTCCCCCAGGAGACCCCCAAATTTGCTGCCAGCACCGCCAGCGCCTTTGCGAGCCCCAACACCGCCCCTTCGTGGCTGCAGCCGTCCGGCGCGTGGCTGGGCCAGCGGCTCTGCGAGATGCTGCCTCACACACTAAAACTGGAAAGCACTGGTACGTTTATGGAAAGGGGTGGGCTCTCCCCGCCATCCCACCCTCCCCCACGAAATTCCAGTCCGAGCAGGAGATCAGACTAAACGAGCTGTTCGTCCCCCTCCAAAACAGGCTTTGCCTGTTCACCCCACATCCATGCCTTAGTCCTGAGCGGGCAGGAGCTGCAGCTGGTCACGCAACTCTGTTACGACATTTTATCAGCTTTCCTTTTGTTCTCTGAGAACCAAGGGTCTGCTTATGTGTGCAACCGCTTTCTCTTCCAGGCAATATGGACCAGCAGACTCAGTGCATATGTGCACGGGGCAGGGAAAGAGGCCGCAATGCAGCAGGGCAAAAGTGCCTGTAGCACACCTTTGCATCTCCTCAGATTCCTGGCAGGACCATGCTGTAAGGTATGGCACTTGCACAGTTGCTTTGTTCTGCTTTTTGCAGCAGCCAAGAATACTCAGCACACAGCCCCCTCCCAGCCTGAGCATGACTGTCACCAAATCCCTCCCTGAAGGCTGCTAGAGGTGTGGGCAAGGGCCATTTTCCCCACACATCCCTGCGTGGGACCCCACTCTCCCCGCATCAATCCAAGCGCGAATCACCAAGGGCCACCACCAGCCACGCAGTCCCTTCACTCTGCTGGGGTGGTATAAACACAGAGTGCTCGATCACTTGTTTGCGATTTCGTTTCTCCATTGAAACTTGAAACACTTTGGCATGAACAGTGTAACCAGATGTGGCCAGGCTTTGAGATCCTCGCATATCCCAGCACATCCCTTTTTAATGCAATGACAGGATTAATACCTGAGCAAACATGTAAGGCATTGGTCTCGCTCGCCTAGGTGGGAACACCCCTTGCTCCTCGGTGCCGAAGTGAGGATGTGTTTCATGACTTCTCTGCTCTCTGCAGCAGGCTTTTTGTTATCACATTTACTCTTTTCCAAGCCTTCTACCTTTTTTCACCCCGGGAAGCTGATGGCTCCTTTATCAGAACCAGTCAGTGCAAACTGCTGGATGACACAAACCAGACGGCCTGCATCCGCTGCAGACTGGGACAAAAGATGGAAGCAAAAGATAATAATGAAGCACAGCTGGCTGATAAGCATGTTTAAATTTTGCAGAGATTAGCTGTGAGAACAGGAAGGAGTTCTTTCTCTCCCTTCTGTTTGTTTAGCTTTCTTTAATTGTTTATTTTTAGGATGAAAAACATGCCCATTCAGACTTATCAAGCAAGTTAAAGCAAGGCACAGGGAGAAATCTGTCTCATTAGAAACATGAAAGCCCCATCGCAGCCAAAAGTAAACAGGACTTTCCATTTCCCAGAGCCACGTAAGCTGGCGAAGGGCTGCTCGGCTGCTCGCCATCCTCGCTGGCCGGTGCGGAGCAGCGAGCTCAGCCCGTGGGTCCGCCTGGCTCCCCTGGCTCCGCGACAGGGAGAAGGGAGGGAGAGGGACTGCACAAGCGCCACCTCACTTACGGATGGGATACAGCAGCGCCGGCAGGTTTCATAACTCCTCTCGCATGGCAAAATATTCCTGTTATTTATCTGGGCCGTTGCAGCATGCACCGTAAGTAGAGGTTATTCAGCAGTGAGCCTCTCTTGAAGTCCGCGAGTGAGTGTCTGTGCCTGGTTTCCACAGATATAAAAACAAGCTCTGGAAAAGAAGTGTTTTTGTAAGGGGAACAGGCAAACAAAACATGTTTGAAGGAAGCGTTGCAGTCTCACAGCTGCTGCCACAGGATGACACAGAAGTTTTCCTTACGTGCTGCAAAGTGGGGAGATCCAGGCTGCCACCAGAAGCTAAGCAGCCATTGCAAAATGGGGTATTTCATTGCCCTTCTTCCTCTGCGTGCCTTGTGCTGAAGGCCAGTCCCTAAATCTGAACCAGCCTCTGATCAGTTCCTACACCTGCAAGCCTGCAGCCCCTTCTGGGGATCCTTGTTGGTTGAAAAGCTGAGGGGTCAGATCAGTGTTATACAGCATCTCACTTCTCCCTCCCTTCTGACTGACAGCGCGCACAGGAGGTCCTGTGTAACATGCTTCTTTGGAGGTTAAAGCAGAAACTTTACCCGAGCTCCCTGTTCACACCTGGTAACAGTACGAATGAACAAAGAGGAGCAGGGTCAGCTGGACTCCAAGTGCTTTATGCCACCCTGAAGAGGCAAAGCTGTGGTGGAACTGGGCTTCCCCTGGATGTGCATCCCTGGGGCCCTGCCAGGCAGCCAGAGGCATGCCACAGAATGTCATCACCCCTTGCTCGCACCACTTGAGCTCTGACACTCGTAACACTTTGTGTTATAACACTTTGGCTCCAGCCTTTAGAACTATTCCTTCACTGGTCACGGGGGGCTTAGACAGCAACAGTCCAGGAGGGTAATTCTATGATGCTTCCCTCTTACCTTACCCCAAAAATAGTACCAGCATGAAACGGAGAACTAAACAGAAGTTTAGTTCTTCGCCGAAGTCCGATATACTCCCTCACCAGACATCTTCAGTGTGGAGAGGAGGGGAGAAACACTTCATTCTGTTTTTCAGAATATATTAAGAGACTATTACACTACAATATGCACAAAGAAAGTATGACTGATAGAAACAATGTGCTTCTTGTGTTTTAAACGATGTGGTTTGTTCACAAGAGCCATTCTTTTGCATAGCTACACAAACTTGTTTGCAAGACTCACAGTGCGTATGTACAGAAACCAGCTGTACTGATAAAGCTTGTTAGTTATGTTGGAGCCTGGCAATCCCCATGACTCAGCTGAACACTGACCTGCTGCTTCTCCTATTGTCCCCCCTTGCTCTTGCCACTGCATGAATTTTAGTTTCACATATATTTATGAAAAAATATGGTTTTTTTTTCCTTAAAAAAATCACTAGGAGTTGAATAATGTCTCTGAAAAGCCTGTACTCGGCTCCAGAACCCCCTTCAGCACAATGATGTGAACTTTTGTTAATCCTAGTGGTGTTGCAGCCTCCAGAGGGCTGTGCTGCTCGGCTGCGCCGGCCACGTTGCTGGACATGAAGGCACCGGCTGGCTGGGGGCCAGGGGGCAGCCAGCTAACGCCAGCACACCCCCAGCTGTGCACAACTGCCTGCTCACTGCGAGCATTGCAGAGGTGCAGCACGCCATTTCTCTGACTTAAATTGCAGGAGGGTGATGAGAATGATAATTTATTTCACTAGGTATAGCAGATGAGGACACCTATTAAGACTGAAGCCTCCTAGGTAATTATAATCGGCAGTAAAACACAGTATTTGCCCTGAAAAGCTTCCTATCTAATTATACATATTACTTCAGAATTATTACAAAACACTTTTTTACTGTCTAGGTTCATTGCTATAAATGACAGGTATTTTAATAAGTACCTGAGTACAAATCAAAATTCAAAATGACACAAGGAATTGCAGGTGCTTTGTAGATGTCTATTTTCTGTAAGATCATGTCTTTTTAACAGCTTATGTAAGATGGAGATATGAATACACTGTATAAGTCATTTGAAGGCTTGCATACTCCCAGTATGTGTTTTCCCATTTCTACATTTAAAAATGTAAAACAAGCTGCATCAAATTCACACACTGGCGGTATGAGTGTGCTTCGCTGTAGTTGCTGTCTGAGAATGTATCAATTCACTTGTACGAAGTGACCTTTTTCTTTTCTAGGAGGGAGGATGGAAGGAGAAGATTTGAGGTGCCAAAAGGTCAAGGACAGGCACCGATGCAGGAAAGCAAAGCTTCAACCAAGAAAAGTACCGGCGGGTCCATGCGGCTGCTGTGAGACCTGGTTTATTATCTTTGTACAATGTGTGCTTCCATACAGGATAAACACAAATAGGAGCACCGATATGCCGCAGCCCAGCATGTTGTAAATAAATCGTTGGATTGGCAAGATAATGAGATACAATACCTAATAATTGCATCTTTTTCACTGTTTTAAATAGGTCACATCTTTCTCTGACTCTGAATCAAATTTTCCTCTGTGCTGAGGGCCAAGCATGTGACTCTCTGTAGCTGTAAAAAAGAAAGCAGCAGCAGACCCTTGGGGTATAGAGATATTACAGCAGCCACGCAACACATTTCTGCATTCAGAAAAGCTTTAGTGTTGGGTCAGGCAACAGCTACTAAGCAGGGACATATGATTTTTTTTTTCATGTTGTCAGAAGAAAATGTGGAACTGATAAGAAACACCTGTGGAAATAGAAAGCCATCTCAGAAACCAGGGTTTGTTTAAGTGATGAAGAGATAAAATCTAAAGCCATGTGTTGCAAAGCAAGATAATCTTGAACAGAATGTTTGTTAAAAAAAAAAATAAAAAAGAAGAAGAAGCAGTAGTACGTTTCAGGTAATCGGCTTTCTGTGCAAAGAAAGGTCCTAGAGGATCATAAGGCAACATTGGTGCAGTATATAAAACTGCATGAGCTGCATAGATGTTGTTCATTCATTTTTCTTCATGGAAACATGATTCCATTTACATTTTATTTGCATCTTGTAAATATTTTCTTAGAACCCCAGCAGGACACTGGAAAGCATAAAAGCACACATTACCAGCTGAACATATGTAACCAAGGTTTTCTCTTTGCTTGCAGCTCAGCCTATTCCATGTGCTCTGATTTAAAGCCCTGTAATACACTTACCACATAGGAATTCTGTTTAGCTACATTTAACTTTTTTGAGGGAAGATTTGTCAGATCATTTGTTTTATTCAATGCATACATATTTTCATGCCTTTGTCCTGCTTGATGTGAAATAAGCATTTTTAAAGGAAGTCGATCTCAATATTTCTTTTCATTGTCTGGAATGAATGCAGTAGTTAAATGATAAATACTGGGAAATGTGCTGTACAGTGTGGATTTAATGGAAACATTGCCATGACTCTACGCCTCAGTGTTGTGGCATTAAATCAGTCAGAAGACAGAGGCAGACTGCCGGTGCGTGCGATGCCCAGAGGAGGAGGCAGTTCCAGTAATAATTTTAGAGACTGTAAAGTGATTCTAAAATGGAAATCTCAGCAGCAGTTCTAGGAGGGCCCAGCTGCAAAAGATACATAAACGCATGCCCAGTTTTAAACACACAAGTAGTCCCAAAATCAATGAGACCACCCACAGGCTTACAGTCCCTTGAAGAATTGAGCCCTTAATTGCTCAGTAACTGCTGCAAAAAGACATAATTTCCTCTGTATTATTTAATATTAAAAAGGGCTTTGCCAGCCCAAAACACTGGAGAAGCCCAACCCAAACCAAGTGGGTAAAGTGAGGAACGAAAGCAGCCTTACAGGAAAGCTGTTTTTTTGCCAAAATTCTCCCCTATTTCAGCTCACGTTAAGTTGCTCCTCCTGGTGAGGTCCATGTTCAGCAGCACTCATTTTAGGCAGGACCACCAAATTACAGTGGCTTCCCCCTTTGAATGATGAGCAACTGACAAGTTCTGGAGGTTTGGGGATTAATTGTTTGGAGCACAAATTCCTAATCAATCCCGTCTTAGCAAAAAAGTTGTATCTGTAGCCAATATTTTTAAGACCTACTTGGGATGCCAAGTTTCTTTGTCTGCAAGGGCATTTCTGTAGCTTCTCAAACTGTGTTACATGAGTAGCAAATGAACTTTAATGAGCTGATCCTTTTGCAGTGTACGAGGCAGGGAAGTGTTAATATCTCTGCCTTACAGATGGGCAACTGATCTGCAAGGGGTCAGAAACTTCAGCTGTAGAAAATCTGGAAAGCTGAGCTGACTTTATTGGAGCTGCGCTGATTTATACCAGCTGAACATATGGCCCCAGAAGATTAAGTAGTCTGTGTGAGAAATCTGTGGTACATCTGGGACACTCCAGGGCCTGAGTCACACGATCATCCTTCCTGCCCATAACGCTTGCAAACATGCCTCTACTACGCAGGAGCCTCTGCTAACTATTCCTCTAACCTCTTGGCAAAGCAATAATGAAATTGTTTGAATGACTCAGCCCAGGGAAAGTTGGGGTTAGCTTATGCTGTTGACAAAACCGCTTTCTCTGGTTACTTTGTGCATGGCATTAGTTTGCACAGGTAAGCCAAAACTATATAAAATATTGGGTGGTTGTATTTGCAGCCATATACTAAACAAAGACATAGCAGAAGGAACTTGCAGTCCAACCTCAGGAAAGAGTCTGTCAAAATCTTAGAAAAGGGGATCTGTGTTTCCTTTTCGCCTCAGTCCTGTGCCATACCGTATACGAGTAGCTGAGGGCCAATACGCCACTGAGAGGTGTTTCCCTGCGCACGCTTTTTTTATCATCAAAGTTTTTATGTAAGTCCAGCACTGGCATACGCACATTTTCCTAACTATCTTTTGCCCAGGCAAGAGGGAATTTTTGGAAACACAAAAGGTCTCAGTAAAGTCACATATATACTTTAACAGGCTATTAAAGCACAATTGTTTTGTAACTGGGACAGCTGTTGTAGCCACAGCAATATTTATTTAACTATTGTTCCAGGACAGAAAAATCAAAACAAAACAAAAAAAACCTTGAATCATAAACCCAGTCTAAATCTTTTTCAAACAGGTTTCCAAAAAAATGTGTTGGGGCAAAGCCTGCACAGTTTGTGGGGAAAAAAAACAGTGAAGCTGTTCACGTGCAGGCTTTGCTTGAAATATGGGTTACTGTGATATTCCAGGAACGGCTTAAATATAATACAATGTTAACTGGTTACAACATTCATATTACAATGATAATTTCAGATAATGATAATGGTGAGAAAGGTGATGGCACCAATCAGAAGGAACAGAAGGGTATAATGAAAACTCATTTAGAACTTTATCAGTGCATTATATTTAATTAGCAAAAGGTTTCCTGTTGAGGGGATCATTATTGCAAATGACATGAAAAAGTCATTGACAAATAAGCAACACTGCATAGTGTTCCTAAGTCCCAAGGGGAAAAACAGAATTGAACTGTATTTAAAAAGGAAAAAAAAAAAAATCTATCTTCTTGAACAAAGGAGAAGAACACATACCCCACAACACTAATCTGGAAAATGAATGAAAAATGTAATCACACTATTCCAGAAGTTAAGAAATGCAAAGCTTCTTTGTCAGTTTTCACAAAAAATAAGACAGAAAACATGCAAGACTTTTAAAGGATTAGTAAAATCTTATACTGTGAACTATATTTATCCCAAACTCCAGAGTATTTATTAACATTTGTTAAACTACCTACTGAAAAGCAGTAAACATTGACTCTCCAGTAAGAAGGAAAGAAAAAGGAGAAAAGTTTGCTTAGCATCCATTTCCAGCCTGTTATTAAACAAGAAGCAACATCTGTAAGCAGTTTCTCAAGCACTCTGCGTAACCCAGCACCACCACCTGCTGTTTGGGAAGGAAGATTCAATTTCCCTTGCCTTGCACATTAAATCTCCAGTACCACGCATGCAAAGAGAAATCATCCATTTCAACCTTTCAAAGAAGAGGAGGAGTACAAACAAACAAAACAAAATAAAAAAAAAAAAGACAGCAGAAGTTCCCACCCCCAGTAATGTATGGGAAAGGCAGCTCTGCCTGTTTTAATCATGAGATGAGCCTTCCTCAGCTATGGGGTGAAGAAGCTGAGCCATAATAACACACTCCTTTTGCTCTCTTGGCTTGGGAGTCCCACGAAATCTTTATAAACTTTGGCTGTGCATCTCACTTGCCTCCAGTGTGCTACCTGTCTTCCCCCAGATCCTGAAACTTGCTAGCAAAATTGCTTTACGCTTGCTGTATTTTGACTTTTCTTCCTGTGGGGGCTGCTGAAAATTCCTTGCATGATGTTTTTGTGGGGAAGGTCAAATTAATAGTGGCCTCCCAGTTTTATAAACATGGAACATGGTAAAGTCCAAAGCTTTTCCTTCAGAAAACTTGGTGAGGAAGCCACTCATCCCTTCCCGTGGATGGGATGGAAAGGAGAATCTGTGCCATTTCCTTTTAATTACTAATGGACCAAAAAGAAAAAATTGTAGCTGAGTAGGCCCTAAGAAAGCCAAGGGAAGATATTCAACACCATTCTGCTGCCTGTATCCAATGGTGCAGCTAAAAGCTGCGTTGGCTGCACCTGAGAATTCAGCCTGCCTCTGGACTGCAAGAGAAACTGACTTACAGCCACTGGGAACAACTGCGGGGGAGCCGCACTCCACATGGGCTGTTAAATCACAGCCCAAAAGCTGCCTCTTTTTTTCCACCAGCTTTCCCTTCAGACAGGTAAATCTCCAGCTAGCCATTTAGGTCTATCTGCGTATCTAATTCTTTCCAGGACTGATACTGATACTCTGTCCTATATCTTGTGCAGACATGCACAGAGCATGTCTAAAAGGGCATGTCACTGATTAATGACAAACAGTGCAATTCTTAACAGATAGTAAAACATCCCCCTGCTGCTAATCAGTACGGTCAATGAACTGTGATGTTGAGCATGTGCATTTTTGTGTCACAGGTTTGGTGAAACTCCGTGGTTTGGCTGTGGTGTCCACAATTCTCATTCACCCCAAAGAGGAAAGAGTTTGGGGTTTTGCTGGGGTGGTGGTATTCTTTGTTGGGGTTTTTGTTGTTGTTGCTTCCCCCCAAAATGAGAAGTCTTTCATGCGTTAGGGCTGCTATTTCTGCATTATCTGTTTTCATTCAGCTCCTAAGTTGAGGTGATTAAGTTTTGTTTTGTTTGCATGCCCAGTGCACACCTGGAAGTTGTAGAACTAAGCTCATTATCAGGTTGATGCAGGTTACATTTTTCTCCTCTCCTGGTCTGCAATCCTAGAGCTGTTGCATGAAGCACAGCACAGCCTGATTACCTCTGAGCGTCTAGATCTAGAAGACTCCAGTTTGCAGTTTCTGCCCTCCCTAATTTGCCCCTTTGTTTAAAATATTACAAGAGCTGAAGACAATTTTAAAAACAGAGGTGCTTGTGGGTTTTTTGTTGTTGGTTTGGTTTGGGTTTTTTTTTTCCCCAAAATGAAAGAAATACATCCTCTGTACCAACAGAGAAGCAGGTACCTCAGCTGGCAGTTGGACCAGTTAGGTGGCACTAGAGCTGGGGAGGAGGCACGCAGGACCCTACTTCCCTACTTGCTGTACCACTGAAGAGGACAGCCCTACAACAGGACATCTCGATGAGGCTGAGTAGTAAGTATCGGACACATAGGTTGGAGGTCTCTTTCCAGCTTTTACCAGTGCACAGATGCACTGGGAATGTGATTTGCAGCAACAGCCATTGGAGTGAATTACAGGGGAGAAAAAATGGCTTTATATCCACCTCAGAGCCGAGATGTGGATCAAACAAGGATTGTTTCCCTCAAACACTGTTTCACAGACACCTGAGCCCATGTTCACCTTCACTAACTCTATGGGCTTCTAGAAGGTGATCAGGTTTTAAGTACTAACCTCTTTCTGTTGCCTGCAGAAAGAGCTAAAGACAATTATGTTTTAAATTTAGATGCCCATGTTCAGTGCCCCTGCTCAAGTGCCCTGTTCAGCGCCCCAAGGCTGGAGGCCGCATCAGTACTGGCACCCCAAATGACTACAGGATCAGAAAGAACACAAATAAATTGAAATTGGTTTGTGTGTAAAATCAATACAAAATCAATACCTAAAAACGTATCTAAATTTTTGTAAGCACTAAATGCATGCAGGAGAAGTCTGGAATATTTCCTGCTACAGCCAGCAGTGGATTTTTACGGTGGAGAAGCTGCAAGATTATTTAGAAAATATATAGCAAAAAAAATATCTGATGAATCCCTGCAATGACACACTACAGCACTGATTTTATCAGTGACTTTAATCTGGGTATGCTGGGAATTCCCCTTTGGAAATGTTTAGGATTTTTTTAAAAAGCAGGACATCTTTTAACTGCAAATATGCAAACTGTCAATTGCATAACATGCACTATAAACATGACAGAGTTCTTACTTCACTGAGCAATTGAAAGATCAAAGTACTTTCTCTTTAGTTACCTCAAGGAGACTCTGAGTACAGAGATTTTTAAAAACACTGCTGCTAAATACTTCAGAAATAATCTGGTGTTCTCCTACTCTTCTGATTATGATTAACTTTACATATTTAAATTGTTTATTATTGCATCAGCAGAGGTCAAAAGCTAATATCACTCTATACTTTCCACCTAGAGGAAATTCCACTCTGAAGTCTCTATGTGCTCTCCCTCCCCTTTTCAACATATTTTTAATAAAAGTGGACTTCTTGATAGCCTTACAGGCATGTAAGGGCACAGAGATCAACATTATCAAGGTTTATCTGGTTATTCACTAACCATGCAAGAAGATGGCTTTCAACATTATGACTGCCAGATAAAGAGATCCTTGGCATAGACTGAATATGAGTATTGAAGAGGAGACACTAGTGTGATAGGAAGTTGGTGATGTATTTCTTATAACTTGTTATGACTTGAATTTAAGGGAAAAAGACCTTACAGGCCCTCAAATATTCCATGCCATATGGAATACTTTATTAATTTAGAGATCAATCTGAGTGAGATTTTCCAGTTTCAGAAATTCCTCTTGCCTCACTAAAAGCATTAGGTTTTTGTCAAGCCTGAGCTCTTTCAGAGCTGAGGGCAAATGTTGAGGTACTCCATTGTGCAAGTCCTCTGCCAAGTTCAGGTTTTCCAGTTTAATCATGTTACCAAAAGCTGCCTTCTTAATGCCCTTCTCAGTAATTTGATTGTGACTGAGATCAGGCTTTCATAGCTCTGACAGCTCACTGAAGACATCAGTAGCAATTACTGATATTTTCCCGGCTGTTAAATACCATTCCTCAGGGGTGAGGGGAGAACTGTGGTAATGAATGCTCCTCAGTTGACTGAAGTTCACCTTTATCATGTGCAAAGATGTTAGGCAGTGAAACGCAGCTTTGGGGAAGAGTTGGTGGGTTAACCTGCTACTGTGGAGGCTCAGTGCCACCAGGCTCCTGCAGTGAGACCACACCCGCTCTGCGATGCTGCAGGTGCTGGCACTGCCTCGCCCCAGCTCAACGAGGGCAATGGGCAGATCTCCCGGGATGCTCCTATGATTTTTGTCACTCACGTGAAGGCATGTCAGCCTATGCAAGCCCCACAGGCTTCTTTTATGGCTCCATCACTGAGCTGCTTGTTCTTCAGGACCGAGAAGTCTGGTGACAAATATTCCCTCAGGAGACCCAGCTGGATTAAATCTATCCTGTTATTCATAAGCAGTAAATATCTGGCACTAAAGGTGATTCATAGAATCACAGAATCATAGAATGTCCTGAGTTGGAAGGGACCCACAAGGACCATAAAGTCCAACACCTTTCCTTGTACAGGACAACCCCAATTCACACCATATCTCTGAGGGCGCTGTCCAAGTGCTTCTTGAATATCGTCAGGCCTGGTGCCACGACTAACTCCCTGGGGAGCCTGTTCCAGTGCTCCACCACCCTCTGGGTGAAGAACCTTTTCCTAATATCCAACCTAAACCTCCCCTGGCACATCTTCCTGCCATTCCCTCGGGTCCTGTCACTGGTCACCAGAGAGATTCCTTCAGGGTTATTTGATGGCCTTTTGCCTGAGCACTAAACCATTCTGAAAATAAGATTAGAAAAGTGAAACCACCACTGTTGTCAGCAAAAGAAGAGTTTCAAAACTATTTGTGTGTAAATTCCTTTCTAATACCCCTTTAGCTGTAATAGATATATTGGCATTTACTTCTCTGTATCAGTAGTAAGAACATAAAATTGTTGCTATTTACAGTTAGAGCACTAGCCATCTGTCCTCAATATCTTTTATAAACTAGGTTCTCTAGGGTTACATAATTTGTTTTTATTAAAGCTCAAAATTATATTTTCTTCTCTTTTTTGAGTGTATATGATGTATGTTCTGAGACTAGTATCCCTCTCTAATTCTCTCTTTGAGCATGTTTTCTACATTTTAACAATTTTCTTCAAGGAAGAGAAAATTATTAACTCATTCTTTGATGTATGCTGATGTATGATTTGTTCATTTGGAAATCACATGCATGTGATGTATAACCACACAGGAATTCTATATTAATGTGGCTCTAATTATTTAGATGCATATCCTACCATTGGATACCATTGGAATTGTATGACCATTATTCGCCCATGACCTTCTACCATACTTCATCAACATGTATATCTATGTACCTTATGATAACTATTTTTAAACAGCTTATGCTCAGGGCGTGACTAGAAGACTTTATCTGGAGGGCTCAACTGCCGGAGCAAGCACACACTGGAGGGCCAAAGTCATCCACAAAAAGGCTGGTGATCTGATCTTCTAATCTTCCACATCCCTATAGCATGACTACTTTTCTTTACATTATTTTTCTGCCTTTTACTCCCTTTGCTAGCTTACTGCTTGTTTCTGAGCTCTTTGTCTTTGCTGTTGCTATTTTAATAGTTCTTGCACCACACATCCTTTTCTATTTTTTTTTTAGCTCTTCCCTTTTCTTCCCTTTGGTAGGAGGAATGTTAGTGATCCTTCTCCTGACATTTCTCTCTGGACTGAGTTTGACTCTCTGGCATGAGAAAACACACACCCTTGCTTGATTTGTGACTTACACTTCTGCCAGTTGGAAGGCACCTTTGCCCATCTGTGGAGCGAGAGGACCTGCTTGCCTGTACTTGGATGTTGGTAGGGATGCTCCTACCCAATGGACTAGCCTTGATCTCTGCAGGAGACACTGCAGAGGCACGTGAGGTGTAGCAAGAAATAGAAAATCGCTCAGCAACGCACAGGCTCTACTTTCACGCTCTTCTGCAGCAACAATCTCACCTGCACATTTCAAGACTGAATTACTGCTATTATTACATTTGAAAGGCAAAACCGCATTTTTAAACTTCTCGTTGAACTTATGAACTGATTGGAATGTCTCCACTGGAGTTTTTCCTGGTTTTAGGATTTTTCCTGTTCTGCCTACATTTGTCTCTGTTAAGGAAAGAAACGAACACTTCTGGAGAAAAGACAGGAATACATAAAATCATAAACCATACTGTCTGTTAACATAAAAACCTGTAGATTCAATTTTTAAATTACATAAATCAAGAAAACTTTGCTTGATGCCTCTGTTTCTCTTCTGATTTATACCAGCCCTGGGGACCTGGATCCTCTTGTAACAGAGAATGTAATTTCTTCTTCCGTTATAAATGCTTGTGGATTTTGAAGCTATTAAATACATTTGTTGTATTTCAACATGGGTCAGAATAACATCGATCTTTAAAATGGAAATTTTATTTAACCCACATTTTAATATACTGTCATTTCAGTATCTTTAGACATCTGGCACATGAGTCTTCCTGTGCTGGGGACACAGATTTCCAGGGGAGGTGCAGGATTAGTAAAACCTTGTCAGATCAAAATAGCTGATCCACATCTGTTGGAACTGTCATTTTTAAATACTGAAATTTTGTCTGCCTACTCCACGGAAGTAGAAAATAATGAAATATTTATGACAGCTTATTATTTACATTAATACAGCTATAAGAAATTAATTTCTGAAATTGTTATATTCTTTCCTATTGCTTAGTCTATCTACTCATCCATCCACCATTCACCAACAGACAGTCCACTAGCCTATCCTTGCAGTTAGCATTCTGAGTGTCTCACAACAGTTACTCTGTTTTAACTCCTTGTCCCTTTTTAACTTCTGAAACTACTTTCATCCCAAGTATTTGGACAGAAAATCTAAGCAGAGGGGCCAAGAAGTGATATAGCATAAAGATCATTGATATCTTCGTCCTCGACAGATCAAGGAAAGCTTCTGTCTTTTGCTGAAATGGATATTCAAAGAATGAGAAAGAGTTAAAATACCAAAATTTGAAAATGAAATTAAAATAATTCTTGCAACTTTCCTTTAGTTTTATACTGACTTATATCCTATGAGTATAATCTCCCACAGGCTTTTATTTGAACACAGAAGTCAGAATTAGTATTTTAGAATTGCAAGAACTTAGTATTTAATTCTCTATCAAATTTGACTGAACTTGGTCAATGGGATTAGAAGGTGTAGGGTTGAGAGACAGACAGACACTAGGGTAACCTTAGTTTGGTTTTTGAAATAGCGTGAAAGTAGGATGAAAGTAACTTAAGAATAGTGTGTCTTTTCATTAGTTTATGTAGTAGACCATAATTTTGGCAGAAGTTTTCATCCTTTAGAGATTATCTGAATTTTCCAAGGGAATGCCTCATGAATAAGATTAATCTATAAGTTAGGGTGTCTATGGTAAACCACGCATTTTGAATCTGCCTATCATTAATGGAGAAAATTAAAATCCTTTAAGTGCATTATTTATCTTTTTTTTTAAGATGTCTAAAATAGATCAGTACATGGGATTTCCAACAAAACACAACATGAATTGCAAAACTTTCATTGTTCCCATCATAACTTTGTTTTGCAAACTCTTTGCCCTACCTACAACGAAGGTATGGTTAGGCCTTCTCGTACTCTATAATGTTAGTATGTTATATTGCTTCCAAGAAAACAAAGATTATTAAAAGAATAGACTGGAATAACCCTTTTGAATTAATATAAATTAATATCCTTATCTATAAGTAAGAGGAGATTCATTTTGTTAGTCACTATGAAGATTAGAAGAATTTTCAATTACTGCTTTTGTTCTTTTAGTCTAAGATACACATTTCTGGTTGTACAGTAACTGCCTAATGGTTATGTCAAACATATTTCCTACCGCTACATTTTCATAGAGATCTTTTATTACACTGCACTGATGTGTGGCTCTACTTTATATATCTAACTCCAGGGTTTTTTGATACAGCAATTTATGGAATACGTCCATCCCCATGAAAAAGAAAATCCCAAATATTTGCGTTTTCAGAGTGCTCTGAGATTTTCAGCTGTAGCTTCAGTAGTAGTACACCAGCTTGACAAGAAGATTGTACCCAGCACGTCCTTCACCCGCAGGAAATGCAAGACCTGTCGCTGCTGTAACACAAACCCCTGCAGCACCCCGCAGTACTGCCGCAGCTGACGCCCAGGTGAGCCCACCGCACACCTTGGCAGTCACCCATCCGTGCTGCCAAGAACAAGGAAGAGGAGCACGAAAATGCTCTTGGCAGGGACAACAGCACAAAGACTCATTCTCAGCTTGGGCCTGTGCCTTCCCAGCCAAAGCCCCTCTCTGTCGGGGGGTGCCCCATGAGAGCTCCGTGCCTGCAGCCCCGATGAGCCATATTTTCCCCTTGCCCTGAGGATCTGCAGGGGTTCTTATGCTGACAGCTCTCTCCAGTCTTCAGAGGATTTCAGGAAAGCTGCTAAGTGCAGTGTTTTGCCAGGGGGGTTTCCACTTAGTTTCAACAGCATCTAAATGTTATGGGGAGAGCAAGCCAGGCAGGTTCTAGCCAGAGCCAAACTGAGGGTCAAAAGCATCCCCTAAAACAGAATTATAATCATAATGCTTGCCTTTTGTACAGTTTAGTTCTTTAGTACTGCAAACCGTTCTGGGATCGCAGGACAGAAAGTTTGTACAAGTGCTTCAGTTTCTGAGCCATCTTTGCACAGATTGTCACTGAACTTAAAAAAACAAATGAAAGAACACTGTTTTTATCAATTGCACGCCTCCATTTAAAAACCCAAACATTTTACTGATTGACTGGAATAATTAGAAAGTAATTATATCACTGCCTACACATTTTGATCTCAGACAGGTAAGATGAAAATCCAGCAGTCATTTTCTTCCTGAAAGCTTGAAATAGGAAGGATTGCCTCAAGGCTTTTGATTACAATTATTCCACTGTGTATTATTTTTATAATCACTTCCACTCCAACTATGTGCTGACATTTACATATTATGTTATAGGTTTCAGCATGCTCCCAGCTCTGACTGTTTTGCACTGTAGGCTAAATTCTTCTGTTATTACTGGTGTTATTTTTCTAATATGTCTGCCTGAACTGTCCACAAGGAAGATGCTCTCATCTGATTATATGCTTTGTTGGGATTGAAACTGGCTCAATTAATAATGGTCAGTGATCAGAAGCACCTCGCAGTTAGGTTGCAGAGTTTTACATCACAGCATAATTCTTCTGTCTTCTTTAACAAGTCACCTGTTCCCAGAATGACATAGTTCATGATATAAAAAAGACTAGAGAAAATAAATACGTATTTCGATAACAGTATCATTATGTAAATGTATTTAAATCACAGAGAAGTCTTCTCTATTATCTCACACACCAGCACGACATTCATGTCTACAGAAGTCCCAGATGTGAAAAATGAAGTGGATTGAATTGTCACCCTTCAGCCTATTAAAGACAGAATATCCCACTTTAGTGTTCCCGTGGTTAGAATAAGATAAAACCATGTGGGATGGTATTGTAGCGTTTTCACACAGGGCTCTGTGAAAGGCCATCGACCTATGCGGCACAGGTTGCTCATGCAGTACCTGTTCTTCCTTCTTCCTCAGAGGGATTTCTGCCAAGGTACAGATTCTCATGTCACTGTGTCTACAGAAGTATGTATCAAGCTAGAACAGGACCAAATTTGGAAGCCTCTACAAGGCCTTCTGGCAGACAGGTGAAAATGCTGGTGCATTGTCAGGCTACATCAGAAGTCTGACTTCCACTCCAGTAGTGCTGGAGGAGCTTCAACTTGAGTATTAATTATCATAAAACTCCACCCTTCAAGTCCTGAAGTCTCTTCTTCTAAGTTGTCTTTCTCTGAGATTAGTAAAATTTTAACCTCTGCTGTAGATCTGTTGAGTCACATAAAAAATAGGCAATATTCCTGGGTTCTGGAAGGGGTGGGCGGCAGGGTTAGGTTTGCTGTAGGCAGTAAGACTACCACAGAACTGTTACTTCCAGCTCTGGTATTCACAAGTCATGGTGAAAATTTGAAAGGTAGAGAAGTCCAAAAAAGTCAATAAGAAAGACTGAAGGACTTGAGCAGCTGTTTTCTAGGAACAGACTCAAAACGATCAGTCTAGTGAGAAATACTTAGGTGACATGATCACAAATAAGTCATAGACACGGAGTGAAAAAAGGTGATTAAAAAAACCAACAACATTCTCCCACCTAGCAAAAGAGGACAGACAAGATAAAATGGCTGCAAGTTGCAAACAAGACAGTTTGCAGGGAAAATGCAATACCCACTGATCTCAGAAGGTAATTAATTATTGCAATGCCTCATCAGCTGTTGTGGCTCATTCTACAGTAACAGTCTGATTGTGGTTGGATGTTTTCCTAAAAGACATATTATATTTTATACAGGGTATAATATGGAAGTCCCATTGCTCATGTAATACAGTAATTCAGAGATGATGTTCACAATGTTTCTATCCTTTTTAAAACTGATCATATGATCCTTGGCCTACCAAGCAGTTCCTTGGGAACCATTACTCATTGGTAAAAATGAGAACTGTGCCCTATAACCCCACCTCTAACCTGCTCTGTTTTTCTGAGACATTGAAATATCACCATGTCCACTTTCAGTAGTTTATAGATAATACTGTTTTTCTATTTTTATCAACAATTACTCTTATTTTCACTCTCTTAACTTACTTAGTAATTATGCATAAAGGTATGTCTGTTATCCCCAAAGGATTTTTTTGCTACTTCAGGTGATATTCAGCTTCAGACAGAGTTACTGAAATTTAGGTCTGGATGCGTAAACATCTGAATGTGAGCTGGAATTAATCTTGAACTGCTTTCCACCCCTAATGTCTATTTTGAGGCAAGCAGGACTCTGCTTCAGGCTCCAAGCTGTCCCCCTGCATATTTTACAAAAGATGAGCAGAAAGTGCTCTGCTGTGGAAAATTGTACAGGCTGGTAACATCAATACAGAAATCAGCCAAGTGACTGATGGCTCTAGGAGGCCATCTGTTTGGTGTTTTCACTAAGGTTGATCACACATCTGGATTAAGCAATAGCACCTTCCTCTGGCACCTGAAAAGCTGCTGCCTTAGAAGTGGAGGCAGGGCTGCACAGAGGGTCTTGAGTCACTGCTCCTTGCCAGTACAAAGTGGGAGTGAGTTTGGTACATGTGGGAGTGGTGTCTCACCTGAGGAATGCTCTGAACAAATATCGCCAAAGCAATACATTTTATTTGCAAATCCACCCTCTTGTTGCATCTCCCCAGGCTCATGACCATGTTCTGTAATAAAGGTTTCCTTTATTACATCTTAGTCTACCTTTATACTGGTAGAGTAGGTGTGCCCTAGAGAGCCCATGATCAGGCCAACAGTCAGAGAAATGCTCAGCACCATACTGTGTAAGTGTTGCTGTCCTTCAAAGCAGTGAAGACACCCTTCCACATCCAGACTGCCTGAGGAATAGCTCCTGGCACCTGCTATCACCAGGGCTGGGAGTCATCTGAGACAGTGTGAGTTGGCCTTGGCCAAAATTGTGCCAGGAACTGCTCTAATTATTTACAAACATAGTCTATAATCGAATTTCATCTGAGAATTAAGAAAGTAAATAAAAGTGATTAGGCTGAAAATGCAAAAAATCATCTAGAAAAGGCTGCAAATGGAGGAAGGAGGCCAAGGAGGCCAGCAACCACCAACCGCCACAACTTCCATCTTGACAAAGGTTCTGTGTCAGGGAGTTTTAGCAGAATGTCCCCCATAAAGCATATGAGGAACTTCAGTGCAATTTACATGGACTGAACTACACTGCTGAAAAGGTACTCATAGAAAGATTATTTGTGACTCAGCACTCCCTTTGTCTGGAGCATCATTTCCAGGGAGACAAGTGGGTTAGTAGACACAGGTTTTCTTCTGATTTTTCCTGAAACTTAATTTTTGGGTCAGGTCAAAATGCAGTTGAATGAATCAGAGATTAGTCAACATGCCTATCTTGGTGTCGTCATTTCCAGAGCATTCCTTCTAAAAACAGGCCTTCAGAAATTTTTTTTATTTGGACAGAGTGCTGAGGTAGCTCATATACTCAAATTTTGAGTCAAACATTTGAGGCTTGCTCCTTGAATGAAAAGTTGGGAAAATAGCCTGAGCTAAAACTTCTTACTGAATCAGTTTTCCTTGTGTCAGCCACTCACCTCCAAAATCTGAATCGTTTGCCCGGAATAATGAGAGTATATCTATACTAAATGCATAGCACATGAGCAGACCCAGAAGAGGGTAGCAGTATCTATTGTACCTTGGCAGTAGCTTGTGATACCTAACATACAATGAGCTGTTAGCAGTGCTGGTACTCAAGTCTCTACTTCAGGTCACCAAAGAGGTGTGAGAAGCCATGAACAGTGACAAATGACACTGCCTCATCTCACCACCAAAGCACTCAAAGCATATGTGCTCGCTAAGCTAATAGTGTTTTCCATTCCCATCTCACAATTCCTTGTTGTCTTACCATCTGGCAACACAGCTGAGGTACAGTGTTTTATGGTGCTGCATCTCCAGTGAAAGGGAGCCAAAGATGGGCCCAGGAGCAGGAGCAAGTCCTACTCTAAAGCATGGGAGTATTGAGTAAAACTCACTTTACAGCCCATTTATCAGCTAGGGGAATTATCTCCATGTTCTCAGACTTCATCCAAGCGCAGTAATAGCGGCACAGTGAAAAGCAAAGCTTTCTGTTCAAAAGTAGTTGCAGAGTTTCCACCTTGCCTGCCAGTGAGATAGTACCACATTGTAATTGAGGAGTGCTGTAAGATTTTCTGTGCTGTGAAAAAATTTCAAGTTTCCAAAAAGGACATGCTTTTCCTATTACTTGGATGAACTTTACACAGCTATATACCTTCTTTAGGGTATATCCCTGTTTGAAGAAGCATAAAGATCCCCCAATGTCTTTTTTTCCCTGAGCTAAGGGGCAGTATTCTTCCCACATGTCTTTATGAGCCTTGCCCAGTCAAAGTAAGAAGTTCCACTGTCACCAATGTGTTTTTATCCTTCCAAGATATTTCCGCAAGGAATGGAATACTAACAAACTCCATGATCTCCATCCCCTTCCCCATGTCAGTACATAGTTCTCTTCCTGATGCACTGCTTTTGCACTGTCTGCTGCCAGCTGATGCTCATCTTATTTGAACATCTCTCCTCCCCTTACAAATCCTCCCTCTTTTTACTTTTCTTCCCTGCTGTTGACAACTGCACCTTTTCCTCCCTCTCAGACTCCCTCATTTCCTGTAATCTTCGATCCTGCCTCCCCCAGCCTCTACCCTACATACAAGTTCTGGCAAAATATTGCTCAGATACTGTTGGGGTTTTGTTTTACTGTGTTGTGTTCTGGGTCTTTTAACATTTTAAAAAAGTGACTCTTTATTAAGTCTTAGGATAATAAATTGCTTACATTTTGACAACTCTGGCTCCACATGTTGTAACTTTGTCCAGTCTAATTTTAACTATACTGATGCCAATGCCCTCTAAACAGCTCAAGAGTTCAAACCCCAATCTTAGCCTGTCCAACAGGGCAAGTTACCCTCCCCATTGACTTTACGGTCAAATCAGTCTTTCATCTTACTCCATGCTTAAAGTCCAAGTTTAAATTTCTTAAACTTGAAGGTCAGCATATTGCAGACCAGCTGCAGAGTTCATAACCGGCTCCTTCGGTCTTCATGCTAGCTCCAAAACTTCTTCGTTTCTTACCACACCATACTTTTTTACCTTCTCTTCCAGCTAAAGTCTCACATAAAATCACGTCCTACCATTTAGTTACAGTGCAGAGACTTCTCCCTGGCTTTCAGATGGGACCTCTCTGACAGATGCAAGCCTTCTGCTTTTGCACACTGTGAATAGTCTCAGATTGCACAGAAAGAATTTAAGACCAAGGCTGGGATAGAAATCCAAGTCTGCCAGCCTAGAGGCCCAAAACCGTAGAGGGATCTTCTAACTTAAGTCATCAGCACTCAGACCCACCTCCCCCACTTATCAGTCCTCAGAGAATAAATTTTAGGCCTCTGCTTGCTCACTTTCCACTCAGCACTGACTACATCATCCCTGTGGGTCACTCAGGAAAGCAAAAATAAATATAGTCCATGGCAACTCCTCCTAGATCATTCTGTGTCTGCTTTCTGCATTGTAAATGATGTGCTATACAGCTTCCTTGCCACAGCTGTCTTTTCCAGCTCCAAGTGCTTTATCACTGCACCTATTCTCCCCCATTAGACTGAAGTTTGCATCCAACTGATCGATCTCATAAAATATTTTCTGGGATTAAACACTTCCTCAAGAGCCAACTAAGGAGAAATCTACTGCTGCAGAAAGACAGAAATACCTGGTGCAACTATATCAGGATGTTTGAGAAGAAGACCACCTGTATTCCACTTTTGGTTACTCACCCTGCCCCTTTACGAGCCAGAGAGTTGTGTAATCATGCACATCTGTGCAAATTTAGCATGCAAAGAGCCCCTGGTAGTCTGCGTCAGCTCGCTCTCTCCTCCTTGTGGTTTTGGCTGGAATGGAGCTGTTGAAGGACAGAGTCAACTTCAGATAGAAGACATTTATCAGACAGCCTTGCATGGAAAGTATATGCTGTCTACGGGCTTTCAGCCAGCCAGCTGGACACACATCTGATTTTGTTTTCAGTTCCAAATCTAAAATAGTTTTAGAGGTCACACCAGTGTCTTACCAGTCTTTTTTTCACAGCTGTGAAGAAGTCAGTGACATACTGGAGGAAAAATAATATTAAGGATGGCTCAGTGCTAATATGAAAAAGTACAGAAATGTATCTAAAACCTCAAGATTAATTTATGTTAGCTGTTTCTCTTCTGGGACCTGTGCATGCATATGCAGTAGGGTATGATGGGGAGGACGAGGATGGCAATGTGTGAATAAGTGAGTCTACCAGGAGGTACCTGGATTGAGTGCAACCTCACTAAGTTTGCAGACAACACCAAGTTGGGCGGGAGTGTTGATATGCTCGAGGGTAGGAAGGTCCTGCGGAGGGACCTGGTCAGGCTGGATCAATGGGACAGGCCAATTGTATGAGGCTTAACAAAGCCAAGTGGCAGGTCACAACAACCCCATGCAACGCTACAGGCTTGGGGAAGAGTGGCTGGAAAGCTGCCCGGCAGAGACGGACTGGGGGTTGCTGGTTGACAGCCGGCTGAACATGAGCCAGCGGTGTGCCCAGGTGGCCAAGAAGGCCAGCAGCATCCTGGCTTGTATCAGGAATGGTGTGGCCAGCAGGAGAAAGTAGGGAAGTGATTGTGCCCCTGTACTCGGCACTGGTGACGCCACACCTTGAATATTGTGTTCAGTTTTGGGCCCCTCACTACAAGAAGTGCCTCAAGTTGCTGGAGTGTGTCCAGAGAAGAGCAACGAAGCTGGTGAAGGGTCTAGAGAGCAGGTCTTATGAGGAGAGCTTGAGGGAACTGGAGTTGTTTAGCCTGCAGAAGAGAAGGCTGAGGGGAGAACTTAACACTTTCTACAACTATCTGAAAGGAGGTTGTAGCGAGGTGGGTGCTGGTCTCTTCTCCCAAGTTACTAGCGATAGAACGAGAGGAAATGGCTTCAAGCTGCATCAGGGGAGGCTTAGACTGGATATTAGGAAAAACTTCTTTACTGAAGGAGTGGTCAGGCATTGGAACAGGCTGCCCAAAGAGGTGGTAGAGTCGCCATCCCTGGAGGTATTTAAAAGACGTGTAGCTGTGGCACTTCAGGGCATTGTTTAGGAAGCATGGTAGCATTGGGTTAATGGTTAGCCTTGATGATCCTAGAGGGATTTTACAACCACAATGATCCTATGATTCTATATTTCTGTAGATAATTCTTCACTTTATTTCAGCCTAGGGTAGAATCTGTTTTCCTGAAAAGTCCCCAAGAATTAGGTTCATAGTATGGGCATGTGAGTATATTCTCATAGCTGTCTGTGCTGGTATTTTTGAAGGAAGATTGCCCTCAAGAAGATCAGTTTGCTTCCTGGGGACTGGAAATCTTGTTTCTTTCTTTTACAGAAAAGACTATAGTCTAGAGGTCCAGGAAGATTTCTGGGGTGTTTGTGGAGCCAAGTATTAACCCTAGGACCTCTGCAGTACTGTGGCAGGTGAGTCATTAACCACAAGTCTCTAAACTGCAACTGAAAGCATTGGTCTGTTAAGCTGACAACAGTGAGGTCGTCCATGTGTAAGATAGAGAGGTTGACACAAGTTCACAGAGCCACCCCACTGAAATTATTCGAGTGACCCGTCTTCACTCTTGAAGCCCCTAATGGTTTATCTCTATTCAGTCCACCATCTTCACCACTTCATCAGATATGGTATCCTTCCATTAGTCAGTCTCCACTGCCCAGCTGCAAATTTATCAAGCAAGCATTTTCGTTTTTCTCCTATCTGATCCACGTCCTTGGGATGCGCTTCCAGTAATCATATACACATCTACATCATTTCCCCTTCCCTGCCTCCTAAAAGCCTACTACCTCTTCTTCAAAGCCAGCTGAAGCACTGGAAATGCTTAGTTTGCTGTGTGCTGAGGCCGCTACATATCACATTATCAGGTAAGGTCTCCTTACTTCTCTCCTATAAATCTGTTCATATTTTTCCCTTGACTAGAAATGCCTTTTTTCTTGGTGTATGCTGTGCCTAACATCACTGAGTCCTGGTCCAGGACTGGGCTTTCATGCAGCATAGAAACACAAATAACTATAAAGAAAAATGTGAGTGTGCATGTGTGAGAGTGGGGGAGCACATTCCCCCACATTTTGTGAGTGTAGAGCAGTAAAATATATCAGTAGGGCTAAAGATAGTAATTTTATTTTATTTTAGTTTTGTTTTCTCTGTCAGATAAAGAAACTGTCTGGAGTTCAGATTTGTTCCGTTTGCCCAGTGTCTGTCAATGTCTTGCCAACAACAGAATACAGGATGAAAGATTTTATTTTTCCTCTTTCAGGTGTAACAAAATTGGTCTCCAACAATTAAAAAACCAGAAATTTAACTCAGTTTCTCCCCAAGAAGGCAGCTCATTAACCTTCCTGACAGGAGAAGGCAGTCTGTTAAATGTTGCTCAGCAGCATGCCAGAGCTTCAAAGAGATAGTACTTTCCTTCTTAGAGGGGCCTTATTCTTAAAGTATGCACACATAAAAAATGAGGATTTAACACAATGAACTTCTGTGGTTTAAGAGTTAGTTGGAGCTAAAAATGTAATAAACTGTATCTACTAATGTTGGATCATGCCTACTACAGCAAGGCTGTCCAAGTCATTTACCATCCAAGAAGCAGAAAAGATTTTGAAGCAGGCCTGCCTGAATTTTTCAAAGGATAAACACACAAAGTGTCTGTGAACTACTTACATGGCCATGGGTTTTCCAATCATCTTTCCTTCTTTGGTCATACTTGTTCTGAAAGCTGAACAAAATACCACAGGTATCCAAAATGTGTGACTAATGGCATCTGCCTGAGACTGAAATGGCTGAAATGGCTTCTTCAACTGGAACCTTCATATATCTCCACTGATGGGATTGTGGCCAGCAAGTCATTGCCTTTCAGGAGCACCATCCTATATTTCAGCCAAGGTCAAACAGAGAAATTTATGGAATCTGTAGAGATATCGATCAAAATTCCATCTTACTAAAGAATAACATGACATATTATGCTGAAGCTAGGACGAAAGTTATTTTAACTATGCCTTTCCTTTAGATCAGACCTTTTATTCTCTTTTTAACAACATTTTCTGAGAACTGTAGTTGGATTTGTAAGGGCATACACAGTTGTTGTTTTCTTTGAAGTTTGGGTAAAAACTGTCAGCAGCGTTCCATCACATTGTCTTTCCTGAACAAAACATCAACTTACTGAATGCTGCAGAATCTGATTCATTTTTTCCCTTTGGAAGAGTAAGTAGTGTGTTAGTGCCAAAAAAAGGTGGTGAAAGGTCTGTCTCCAGATGGCATTGTAAAAGCTATAAACTCTGCTATGTGAAAGACAAGCTCAGTTTGCCAAATCCACCAGCCGCACGTAATGAAGAAAGTATTGCTGTACCGGTTTTCTTGAACCTGTATCTTCCAACGTGGGAAGGATTTACTGATCCTTCCTTACTGTTTCAGTTTGTTTGTCTATTTAGAATCCAACTGATGACAGCAAGTGTGCTATTTTTCATAAAAAGTACCAAAGGCACAACACCTCACTGGACCTTTCTTCAGTGGTGTTTTGCCAGATCACTCCTCTACATTCTACCCATTTTTGGACACTGGTAAATTCAGGACCACTGGAGAGACTTTGGACTACAGATTACGGCCAGA
Organism: Phalacrocorax carbo; assembly: GCF_963921805.1. Lineage (NCBI taxonomy): Eukaryota > Metazoa > Chordata > Aves > Suliformes > Phalacrocoracidae > Phalacrocorax > Phalacrocorax carbo. The sequence continues at coordinate 49,612,714 of NC_087513.1, forward strand.
CTCTTAGAATCCGATCAACACCACCTCTTGCTTGGGCAGGCCATAACCAATCTCAGTGTTTGTGACCTAACTTTTAGGAGGTTATTTTTAATGAACCGTGCAAGTGTAAGTTAAAGAACATGAAACTCCTGCCGATGTTAAGAGAGCCAAGAGGTTATCTGTTTCCCTCTACAATTTTCATAGTGTCTGTCAATTCAGGTTGGGGTACATTTCTTCTCAACATCCTGATAAACTAGTTATCTCTGATCCAAGTTCTATTTTAAATGAAATATTCTTGTATATCTTGATGCTAACTGTTCAGCCTGTTCAGATGGGGAATCTATGTGGTTGAACAATAATTTGAACCTTCACGACAGAAACTCAGAAAATCCGCCAAATAAATGTACGAAATAACAGTAATACTGAATATTTTTTTTTTGTCTGGCTAATACATTTGCAAGGTCTTTTTTCTTATATTTCTTCTATAGGATTCTGTTCAGTGAGACTATCCCAGTCCACAACAGCTACAGCTTCTCCTGGGATAATTACTATGGAAGCATTAATGCAAGTACAGTCATCTTTTAACAATACCTGTATAAACCTGCTTTGAGCAGCACCCATTTTCCTACTGCTTAAAAGTGAAGCCATCAAATAAGCAACTGGTTCCACTGTATCTTGGCTCATGTAGCAGGTCATAAGGAAGAAGAGAGAGGGAGTCAGTGCTGGTGTCTCCTTGGATGGAGATCCCACTGGTTTCCTTGCCAATGCCTTGATCCTCTAAGTTGAACTAGACCACAGGTGCATGAAGTGATAGCCAACGTCTGGAGACATTTCAGCATTGCTAGATCCATCACTGTACCCTTGGAAATATGAAGATGTCATTAAATTATATAAATGTATATAAATGGAAAATTATCTAAAAAATCCATCCAACTCTGACATGAGAACTTTAAATCCTCTTTATATTAATGGTACATAATGAATTGAACATACCCAATTCAGGCAGATGGAAAATTAATGAATAACAACATATACATATTTTTAAGGTGAAGTCTCTCCAACATAAAAAGGAACTTCCCAGGAGTGAACACTTTCTTATTTGTGAATAACATACCCAGGCAATAAATCATGCACAAATATCCAGCCTCTGATGGTCAGATTTTTAAACAATTCTGACTTCAGCTGGTTTTGTTCATTTGCTTCTCATCTAAGCTTGGGGACAACATTTCAGTGATTATGAATTTGGACTTAATTTCTATCTTGTGTTCTACAGATTGACTTCCAAGAATTAGACTATGACTGCAGTGCAAAGGTATGACTACTGCGTGAGACAGGTGCTTGTAAAACCCTTAAGCAAGAAAATCAAGGTCAGTGTTACTGATCCAGTAGGAAATTCTGTCTTGAATTGTTTTCTTTCTCCTAATGCTTCCCCGTAAGTCACTTTACAGAATACAAGCAAACCACAGTATAGAAACCAAGTACTCCACAGAATACTCTACACACAGAAAATTATTACCTATATATAAATTTAAAATATTCCTGAAAATAGTAATAATTTTGGCTGTCATAAAATTCATGACTGACACATCTCAAAAGGTGATTATCTTTTTTAGCTGAGTGACTGATCCACCTTCAACAGACTCTAAAACCAGAAATTGAAGTAAAAAATATATTGCCTGGATTCAAGTGCTCTTGTTCTTCTCCGGATATCGTTCTGTATTTACTTTTCAATTGGAGGATCACGTCTTCTCCTCTGATTGAAAGAATATAATCTTTTACTATGCCACCCAATCTGCTTCAATTTCTGTACGCAAAGCACAATCATCTTCTTCACATCATTCCAGGCCAAATATAACAGTTGTTCAGTGGTAAAACTAGTCAAATTGAACAAACCACAAGAAATTGATTGTGTTGTGGGGAGCACAGAACAGGGGAGAGGAAAGCAGGGACTCAGGGAAATGTTATGTTTGCTGAAGTGAATCATCTAGCGGAAGGTTATGTCATGGATCTTATTTCAGGAAGAACAGGGGATACAGAAGTCCAATGAAAGAGTATCAACACCTGAGATTTTTACAAAAAGCAGAACTTTCTTAACTTTCTCCAAAGCCAATGGATTCATTTCACTGTGAATGCAATATGGATCAGCCCCATGAATCATTCTAAAGACTAAAGTACTACAGGGTGGATATTTTGGAGGATGTTTAATTGGTGACCCTCTCTTTGCTTCCTGATTCTCTTGCTCCCTTTCCAATGCCACAGAATATTAATTCCACTGAGATATTAATTTTTGCCCTTTTCCTTTCTTCATGTGTTTCCTTTAACAAACTGTGTGATTCTTCCATTCACTGACATCTCATTTCCATAACACCCTGCAGCAAGAACCTTTGGGAGCAGAGAAGACAAACAAAACCTTTGCTCATATAGCATGTGGTCCATGATATTTCCCAGTGCATTGTATATGCAGGACTATGTGGCTGGTCACGCCCCATGAATGTTCCTTCCAGTTGCAGATGTCACACCTCTTCCATTACCCCAGGGCGGTGGCGATTCAGAAAGATTCATACTGGCTCCTAAGTTCTACTTTTCCTGCATCTCTCACTGCTTCTTAAAACCCCTCAGTTCCATGGCTTGAAATTAATTTACGTCCATTATGATTAAGATTTATAGAAGCAGCTTTCATTCCTTCAGTAACTTTTCTCCAACTAAGAACAGAGGGTAAGGTTTAGCAATGACAGCTTAGTCCTTCTTCTCCAGAGAGCAAATGTGAGCTCCTTCTCTGCTAATCTCCATAGGATATCTGCAGAAATAGACACATAGTTCACAGACATGGGGAGCGATGGTAAAACAGATAATATGTAAGACTGATACAGAAGTCAGACCTTTTCTTACTTTCTGAAACTTTATCAATTAAACATGTTCAGGTATTCATATTAAATTTATATTACTTGAAATTTCTGGCTACAAAACAGCACTGTTATACTGAAAGGGCTAATGAATCCAAATTATAAATAAAATGTTCTTTCAGCTCTAAGAAATTTAAGGCATTTGCGTCTTTTGTGGTTTATAGGTGAAAGTCAGTTTTGAGGAACAAGTTGTTTGCAGCCAAAAAGGCTGAATATCTTTTAACTGTGATCCACTGTATGAGTTTAGTAACTACAAGGCCTGTTTGCAAATACTTCTATTTGAAATATTTCCACTTGATTTTAAGGTCTGGCACCAATGCCTGTTTGGCTATCCATTGATGTTCCTACCAAAACTGATGTAAAACTAGTGCAGTTAAGGTGAATTTGTGCCGGGGCAGCTGAAAAATGTAACGTAGTCCTTGATGCCTGTGATCTGGGATGAAATGATGAAACAAAGCCGCTCCATAATTTCAGCCTTGAATGGTGGATTTAAAGCTGGTAGTACCATCTAGTGGGCGAAGAAAGAATTGAGGAGTACAAATACAAGTAGCCAGAATCCTGATAATCTAAGTATTATACTGAGATTTAGGAAATATAATGGCAATAGATACCACTTATAAGATAATATGATTTATTAAATTTCACACTAATGTGACAAATATATTGAATGGGAGACATTTAGGAAAAATGTAAAATAATTTAGTACAATTTTTTCATTATCAGTGGCACACTTTAGCTAATATGATTGCTCTGTATCTTCTCTTTCATAATTGTCAAGCCCTGTTCTAGTCCTTTAACTCTGTTGGTTTTGGACTCTCCCATAAATCTGCATAGACTTGCTTAACTAACTTTCTTCTCTTTCTTTTCCAACATCTACATCATAGTTCTATTGCTTCATTCTTGTTTTAAGGTAGCTCAAGAGGAAGCACAGAAGACTTGAGTTTTCTTTTCAAATTTATACAGAATGTTTTGTCTTCTGTGATCTTCTGACTTAACTGCTTTATATTGCCTCACTTCTGAGAGCTTTCACAGCTCCTGGCTACATATAATATGATAGTCTTAAGACCTGCCAAATTCTTACAGTACGGGCTGCTCAGTACTCTTGGTACTCTAAGACGGGATGGTAAAATGCTATTTCCAATTCTTCACCTCACTCTTTGTGTGATTTCAGGTAATTAAATTTACAGATTGTTCTTCGCTTTCCCTGTCTCTGAAAACTGATGGATCTTTTTGTCTGAGAAATCAGAACTAAGTTTGACAAAAATTCTTCACAAACTGGTTTCCATTATCAATGACTTCTGCTTTTCTTCCTTTGTAAGAAACATTTGTATTTACACATACAAATCACTACATAAAAATAACATTCTTCAACAACTAGAGTGCTAGTTACTGATAACTAGTTCCTCCCTTGGAACAGTGTCTCACAAGCAAGGATAATTGCAGTATATCATGAACATTTCTGTGTGCCAGACACTATTCTTCTCTATCTTTCATTTCTGTCTTGCTGATGGCGAGTCACCAAATCACAGTTATCTCAAGAGGACCATCTATTCTCACAGGATGATTTATGAGTAAAGAGTATGAGCAAAACTCTTCTTGAAAGCCCATCCCTGTTTGCAGTTAGGCTGAGGAACGTGAGAGGGCTACACATTCCCGGCTATCTTCAGCCAGCCAGCACTGTCTGAGGATGTCTCAGAAAGGCAAAGTTTGTACAGGTTCACTTGCATATCCTAGGGCACATTTTTAGATCATGTTAATTGTCATCTGTTCATCTCAGATGGAGCTAGGTCAATTTACAAGGGCTATGTATTGTCCTCTTCCTCTCTCTTCGCTCACACAGCTTATGCAGTGAGCTGCTAATAATGAACATGTAGCATATATTTATGGGACTTCTCTTGACAGTCATGAAATGGCTGTCAGTTATGAGCAAAAGCATAGAAAAGTGAGAAGAGTAAAAATTATTTGGAAGGATGTTACTGGAGAAGTTGCTGAAACAACTGTGAACACCTGGATTACTGCTATTACACAGTATTTGAATTTGGTGGCAATGGCAACAAGGTGGCAGACACAGCTTGACCTATAAAGAGTTTACAAGCTGTTCACATCCTTTTATGTAAATGAAACACAGATTTAACTTACACAAAATCAATAAGTTTCATAAAATACAAAATCAGAAGGTGGTAACTGCCTATGTTGAACTGCATACTTTACTTGAGTTACGGTAGGTTTTACAGGCTGCGCCTTTACAGTGCCACTTTCAGAGGGACTAGAAATAATTCAGTAAATAGTAGTCTTGACCTCAAAAAGTTCTTGATGTAAAAGGTAGTATAAGCCCTTAGTAGCAGACTTTTTCATGTGCCACATACAATTTATCCTACAATTTCCATATTCTGGTCATAACCTGCTGTTTACCACGTGGGTATGTATCCAGGCCTTTAAAACTATATTCTTCGTCTTGTATTGCTGTGTTTGCTTCAGGGGAGAGCAAGGGTGACATCCAGTGGTCTATTAAGTTATCTGTACAAATGGACTAAGCATTCAGAGAACTGAGATCTCACTGAGACCTTAGAGATTTAAAATTATACCTATTAAAGCTTAGATCAAATTGAGACTGCATGATTTCCCACATGACTCCCAGACTGCATCGTGTAATAAATCATTTCCATTTCTCCATACATTTTAATTCAGAATTAGGAAGCAGAGAGCGTTAGTAAAGAAGTGGAAGCTAAAGGAATATTCTGAAAACTGGCTTTTGCTTAGATGAAATAATAAGGTCCCCCCACCAAATTCAGCAGCTTCCCTAGGGTAGATGTTCAAGCCAGAATTGCCACTGATCAATGGTATCTTGTGGTTGTGCCATTTATATTTGCAGGGCTCCCCCTCCCCAGCTTTGCACCAGAAAAACAGTGAGAAAAACTCAGTATTTTCTTTGTTTCCTTAATTTTCTTGCTGTTTTTGAGTATTTCAATATCACAGCAGGTATTATGTAGAAGTATGAAGAGGGCAATGTTACTTCAACTTAAATCACTTTAATTCTTCCAAACAATATATTATAAAAGGCTATTTTCTCAGTCATTCCATATTCACAGAGCTGCTAGAACTGAGGGCACTTTATTGCCCAGGCATACGCAGTAAATATATTTCTGAAACTCATGGCAGCATGTATTCAACATTTAATTTTAGGAACAAAAGTAAACATAATGTTTCTCCTGAGCTGCCTGCCTTCCAGCCCTGTATATACCTCAGGGATATCAGGAGCATCCCTAAGGCTGCTCAGGCATACATTAATGGCATAGACAAATGCCGCACATGTTGGGTCTTGCATGCTCTGCAGGGCATCTTCCAGCTGTATGTCAGGCTGTGTTTGGGTTGTGCTTGCTGTAGGTTTTGATGATCCACAGAAGACAGACTAGATATCGTATAGGGGAGGCAGGTTCCTCAATATTAAGGAACTTTCAAAAATGAGACTTAGGCCTAACATTTTGGGGTTACATGAGAACCTGCCTTTCACTGAAATATAGTCCTACCCAAACATTACAACTACTAAAGTACCCCTGTTACCTACCCTTGAATGGAAAAAAAAAAAAGATCCGGCTTTTATATCTCAAACAGTCTTTGAAAAAATTACAGTGATGCCATAATAGGAAAATTTAAAATAAATTTAAAAAATTTCAAATAACTTAATTACTGGAGAAAAATGGAAGTAAAAATTATTGAAGCTTGTAAGTTCATTCTAACATTTCTATTTATGTCCCCAGTTCTGTAGTTTCAAGATAATTTCTATGACAAGTGGATTGGCTCCATGTCTCCTCAATGTACTTAGAGGTTAATTAATTAATGAAGAATTCACAGTTTGTACATTTATTCCCTAACAATCTGGACCGTGTTCGCTCTATCAAAAACATCTTTTCTGGTCATATGACATCATGATACATTTTCTGATGTCAGGGTTAACAAAAAGCGATTTTAATAAGGTCTGTAAAACCAAACCTCCAATAGAAAAGTCATTTTGCATTCACCTTCACGTGCCATTTCTGGCAATGCCATACTGGCAATGCCAAGAGTATTATGATCCAGATCAACAAAATTACCTGTGTCCAACTGTCTGGTGGTATCCCAAGCCCTGTTTAGGCAGGTAGGACCCCAATAAAGTGAGGAGGGCTCAGACAGTGAAGTAGCATCTTTTATTAGACCAGCTGATGCCATTAGAAGAAGCAGATGAGCCACTCAGCTCATGACTTCAGACTGAACTCAGTGTAAAGACCGAGGCATCCTACGAACAAAAGCAGAAAACCCCATAGGCTGAGTGTAGATATGCCAGCACTGTAGAAGCTCAGACGTACTGAGCTTCTCGGTGAGAAAGTGTTACTTGGGGCTGTCAGGAGGTGATGGTCTCAAGATTATGATTTCAAGCACTGACCTTGATCTCTGCACATCACACAAAGCCAAGGGGGAGGAAGGAGTACACCCTCTTTTGCTACCCCCATCCTTGTCCCCAGGCCATAGACTCATGCTTTCTCTGCCCTAATAATTACTCAATTATTGCCACATGGAAAAGTTTCAACAGATGGTCTGGAGCTGAATAAATTCTATTCCTGCAGGCCAAGGATTCAACAAAATTTGGACCCCACACCCCAGTGAGCCCTCTAGCAGCTGAGCCTGTGGAGCTGGCAACAAGCCCTGAGCTTTTTACCAGATGATGTATTTTGTGGGTGTTTTCTGTGAGTGCCTATTAAGACAGAAGATAAAGAGGCACAGGGATCTGGGCAGCAGCTGAGCAAGCATTTTAAGGATATATGTTTTAGATCTACCCAGCAGTGAGGTAGTTCATAGGCAGCTGTGTCATTTATTGATCTAACTGGAAACAGCTAAGGCGTGGGCATATTTATAGCTTAAATCCAAATTATAGTATTTAGGATAACTCCTTTTTACCAATGAATAGGAAAGGCTTGCCTCATATCTGATCCTATTATTGTTTCCCCCATATTCCCCCTTGCCCTCCCCACAGTTTTGCCCCCAGTCCCTTACAGCCTTGCTGCTCCTTCCCTGAGTCCTGGGTTTACAGCAATATTCTGCATTGTGGAATGATGCTGTCCACTGAGATAATTTTTCCTTTTTCTTTTCTTTTTTTCTTAACATTAGTATCAGAACAAAGCAGGAAGACAATTAATAGATTTGAAACTGAGAGGCCATTATGATCAGCTGCTTTGACCAGTTGTATAAAACATGCCGAGGAACCTCACCCAGTTCTTTCCACAAAGAAATGTTAGGGCCAGAGATGGGCATGTCACATAGCACAGATCGGTCCTCAGCAGCAACACGGGAATACCTCAGGAGCATCTGACAGGGCAAACAAGGCTGAGGAAGGGCAGCCCAAGCTGCCAGAATAATACTGTGTGGCAGCTCAAACAGCAACACTTATTTCAGGACTGGCTTAAATATCACAGATATCCAAAAGCAATTTCTGTGGAAGGAAATGAAATTTGTCTTACATGCAATGATAGTACCACACTGAAAAAGATTCAGGGTCTATTGGACAGTTTAAGTATGTTTAAATTGTGCCGTCATCTGGGGAACGACAAGAAAGAAGGATTTTATACGAATTCTTGTTAGAAAAAAAAGCCATCAGCATATTCTGTCTCTGTTGGTGTCATCAAAGTTACACAAGGTATGAGTGGAATCAACTCAACATCATCTGGAAAGGACTCTATAACAGCTAGAGACTGAATTTATATAATACACCCAAGAGAAAAGCAGTTTCTTTTTAGTTGACCGTGTGTAGCAAACAGGTCTAGAAACTGAGACTGAAATATGACAAAACAGCATTATCCTGAAAAGAGAAATGCAGTAACAAAAAAGGAAGAAAGAAACAAACAAACATGTAGTGAGTAATGAGAAAAAAATTCAGGATTGTCTACACAAAGCACGAAGTCTTAATGCATTCAAAGTAAGGAAGAGTTTAAAAGAAAATACTTTATTAAAATGAGCATTGTATGCTGTGCTTGTCTTTTTACAGGTCATTAAAGAGTTACAGTGGCTTCACACTACACCACCTTGAGGTTTTCACCTCAAGCAGGATTACTTATTGTTTCTGCTCCAATCCGTTTTATTTCTGACTCCTTACACATGCTCTCAACACCCAGCCAGGGATGAAGGGCTGGGATACTGTGAAACAGGTTGCAAGCTCTGCACTTGGGCTGACCAAGGACAATTCTATTTTGTGGCCACTTAGAAAGCTGTAGTGTGTGATTCTTCCCACTACCTTGTTGAAAACAAAACCTTTCAGTCCATGACATGAAAATGCAGTGTTAAAGTGTCCCCTCTGCTTCTGTAGCAGGTGTGTACCCGGGTCCCCCAGCACACTCTGCTAAAGCCCTTCCCAGAGCTGAAATATGTCGGTGGGATGTTTGGCTCCATCAAAGAAACTTCTGCAAATGCCACTTCGATGAGGGGTGAGGAGTGTCACACCCAGCAGAGGACAAGAACTTTGCTGCAGTGGGCAGGAGGAGCCCAGGTTCTTAACCCAACCTGTGCTGCTTCACAAGCTTTTGCCTGGTAGATGTGGCTCAATGTTTCACTGCTTAACATTATTTAAAGTGCAATGTTTGGGGCTGGTCTATGGGCTGAAGCAAGGACTGCTATCAGTGCCTGCTTTGCCATCTGGGGTCTGGTCAGACAGTGGCAACAGATGCAGCCTGTGCCACCCTGGTCCCCACCACCCCAGCCCTGCACACCCGCAGAGACCCACTGGTGATGAGGCCATCGGTCACAGCAGGGCAGGAGGGACAGCACAAGGCAAACACATCTGCACTGAAAGGCTCACCTCTCATCTCTACCAAAAACCTCCTTCCACAAGAGAAAATTAATGAAGGAAAAAGAAATGAAGCTTTCAGGGCCTGTTATCAGTTCAAACACTTGTGTTAATAAGAATCCCATTTTTAGTTGTTGTTTCTGTGCAAAGTACCCTTTCCAAATAACCATGATCTAATGAAAGATAAACCATCCAGATGTGCTTGTATAACAAAATAAAACATGAGAGACACTGTGGACTCAATAAACCCTCTAACAATAACAACAACTATAAAAAGTTGACAGAGGAACTTAAGAATCGTTGACAATTTTCCAAAGGAAGAAAACAAATCCGGTAGGGTCAGCCCAAAATATTTAAAGTCTAAAGCAATCATCTGAAATGTGCTTTTCATACTACAGATTTTGCTGGCACATCTTTTCATATCCTGCTTAGAGCCACCTGCATAAGTAATGCATGCATTAATTAGCTAGGGATACATAGGCAGTGAGATTTTAATTTTTTTTTTAAATGTAAATTGTCTATAGCATACAGCTTGACTTTTGTGTCTTTGATCTGCTGATAATCTCTTAAGTGTGTGGATTTCAGCAGGCCAAATAATTTTTATCTCTGCTGGGAGTACTTTTGGCAAGTTTTCCATCAGTAGGAAATGAGCTGGAAAACTCTAGTCAAACTTCAAAGCAACAGCTTAAGGTGGTCTTTCATTTCATAAATTTCAGACTGCCTCTGCTATTTAACAACATACTGTGTTCTTTCTCCCCAACACACTTTTAAAAACCGTGAGCAAGATGAATTTATGAAAATCATACATGAGATATGTGAGAGATCCTGCTGCTCTGGAATACAGGGCATTTTCTACATTATAAAGATACTAAGGGAAGTATTAAAGCCTCAAACACTGTCTCTTACTAGTGTATTAATTTGTACAAATAAATTGAATTCAAATCCTTTTACACCTCAGAGTCGTATGGGCTGGGGTGGGAGGCGCATTGTTCATTTGTTTGATTGATTTCTGCTTTAAGTTTTCCCCCCATTTTGTTATAAATATTGATTCTTCTCCATCCCACATTCTGTAATAATGAATTTCTGAGCTCTAGTAATGTTCCCAGGTATGTCTCACATGGCTACAATAAAGTAGGGAAGCCTGCTGTAACTCATACTAGGAAGAGGGGAAACCTAGCTATAGTGGTTTAACCCCAGCCGGCCACTAAACACCACACAGGCACTCACTCACTCCCCCCTGGTGGGATGGGGGAGAGAATCAGAAGGGTACAAGAAAACTCATAATTGAGATAAAGACAGTTTAATAGGTAAAGCAAAAGCCGCACATGCAAGCAAAGCAAAACAGGAATTAATTCACTGCTTCCCCTCAGCAGGCAGATGTTCAGCCATCTCCAGGAAAGCAGGGCTCCACCATGTGTAAGGGTTACTTGGGAAGACAAAAGCCATCACTCCAAGCATCCCCCTCTTCCTTCTTCTTCCCCCAGCTTTATATGCTGAGCATGATGTCATATGGTATGGGATATCCCTTTGGTCAGCTGGGGTCAGCTGTCCCAGCTGTGCCCCCTCCCAGCTTCTTGTGCACCCCCAGCCTATGCGCTGGTGGGGTGGGGTGAGAGGCAGAAAAGGACTTGACTCTGTGTAAGCGCTGCTCAGCAGTAACTAAAACATCCCTCTATTATCAACAGTTTCCAGCACAAATCCAAAACACAGCCCCATACTAGATACCATGAAGAAAATTAACTCTATCCCAGCCACAATCAGACCACTAGCTAAAAATCCAAAGGGCACAAAAGCAATCTCTTTCAGGGGTTAAAATTTAAGATAAGGCAAGACACAAGTAGATGTAATTAGAGAGAGAATCTAAAGACATCTCAGTAGTCATGTCTTCAAAACTATCATAAAAGGTCACCTGGACTCAGAAGTGAACGATGTGCAGAGAGCATTTAACCGCACCTTCTCTTGGAGCAACTGATTCAGTTATTAATTGTCCAGCCATTAACTGGGGCTGTGCAAACAGCTTCACAAGCCAAGTGAGGCCAGGATATGTTTGGCTTCTTGAACATTATTTGCAACTGCATTTCTCTCACTTTTAGTGTAAACTTTAGTCTTAAAACAGTCTGCTTCCTTCTCAGAAGTAATTGTCACTTCACAGCAAAAATGTTACTGAAGGTCACAGAAAACACAACTGCATTTATATAACTATTGTTCCAATTCTTGGCTAAACACCTACAAAGCAACACAACCGGGTATGAACTAATTGGTTGCCATAATGCATAATGCTATCCCAAGAGAAAGTAGAAACCAAAAAAAAATTTTTTAGTGGCCAGTTAAAAAAAAGAAACTATACCAATATGAATGGTTTCTATGTTTGTTTATTTGATGATGGTAATCTTGAAGGAAAAAAAGAGGAGATGATGCAGCTCTGGGAGACCATTTATTTTTTCAGAGCATTGGAAGAACGTGGGATCTGTTGACCTGGAACAGCAGCAAGAATGAAAAACAAGTCCAATGACAGTGCCCTTGGCAGCAGGTAAAAGATGATGTTTTGGGGAATGGGGATGCCAGGAGCCAGCACCCACCAGCAAGCCTGCCAGAGACACAGCACCACCAGCGACAGGGTTGGCTTTGGGCTTCATCTCAGATGTTACCTTGCTGTATAGCTGCTACTGCCGTATGGTACAGCACGATTTGTCTAACCCTCATCAGGTTGCGTGCCCTACTTCTGCCTAAAGACATCTGCAGACAGAGGAAGGATATGCCCAGAAATCCGATTACTACCTCCTCATTCATAAAAGGAGGTTCTGCATTAAAGCAATGAGGAAGCAGGGAGAGAGGCAAGGCAGGTTAACAATTCTCTGGTAGAAAGCAGCACTGGCAAGAAAGAAAAGGAGAAGTCAAATCAGACCCCAAGGCAGACTCTGCTTTTGCACCCCCCAAGCAAAGGAAAACAGAGGGGGTACCCCACAGATACATCATCTGTAGGAATCTTGTGTAACAGAAAAAAATCTCCAAATCACTCAAAACAGGAATAGGCCCAAACGTTATTCCTCAGGTCTAAAGGACGATTACAGATGGCTCTACTGAACTGGCAGCAGCACCAAGGAAGCAGAGGACTCCAGACACTGCTGGGTGGAGAAATGGGCCTGGAACATGACCTCAAACCTGTGGCTGGGGTCTGTCAGTAACACAGACTTGTTAACTTGGGTACGAACTGACACGAAGGGCAGGTTAGTCAGCCCTTGGACGAGACCTGTGGCTGGAAAAAGATGGAATCAGTCCCTATCTTTACAGTGTTCCACTACCGTGATTGTACTGCAAATGCTATCAAACTTATTCCCAGTCCTTAGGCAGAGCACATTGCCACACTGTCACAAACAGGGAGAATACAAAGCTGACCAGATCGGCTGACATAGGCAGATCTGTTGGCTGTGTATCAGGGATTGGGACTGAATACGGAATTCTGGATTTCCTCAGGAGATGCGCCTTCCCCATCTGTCTTTCAGAAGTGGTTCAGATGTAGCACAGAGCAGAGGAAATTAGCTTTTATTTCTAGTACAAGAATGAACACTCCCAGAAGGTCAATCTTTTCTTTTGATAAATGCTTATCAGTAATGCTTCCACCATTTGAGGTTCCACATAGGTAGGGACACCCTGCAAGACAATGCTGAAAATGAGTCCAGTTTGCTCAGAACCAATTCAAATACTAATCCCCTCCTAAACCTGCACTAACAACTGCAAAAAAGCCACCCTGTATTCCCTGTGTTCTTCCAAGGTCTAGGATGCAGCCATCAATAAGGCCTCATGGCGAGCTGCAGTGGCTCAGCACTAGGACTACAAGCCACTGCCTTGTTAGTTCACCAGGGACTCCACTAGAGAAACTGCTTTCACTCCACTGCCATTTTAGAGGCAAACCATTATAGGTTTGTACAACAGATGCTGTAATTAAGGGGAGGCCAGGTTTATTCATCTCTTATTGCTCAACCAGGAACACCAGCTAGGTGGGTTTGTCCTTAGATGACTGAAACAATGCATTTTCGCCTGTGAAAATGGTTGTTACGCCTTCATTCCAAAAATAAAACAATCACAGATCATCACATTAGTTTAAAAATTTTATGACACGTTAATGTTTCTCTGAACTTGAAGTCCTTTTAAAAGTGGTTTGAAGAAAAAAAGAAAAGCAGCTTCCACGGTGTTCCACTGGCACATTAAGTTATGCATTCTGAGTCCCGGAGGTGAAACATTTTTAGAATTTATGGGAGCTCTGGGCTTCCAGTCCTCATGCTGAGCCAGCTATTAATATATGACAGAAAGCATCTGTGATCTACTGCTCGCAGGGTTCAAGCCCCAAAGCATCCAGAAAGCCTGTGCATAATCCTTCACTCACATGGCTGATTGACCACACCACACATAAGTCAATGTGATGTATACGCTCTGATGTGACAAGTCCAAAATATAATGTACTCTGTAAATGACTTGATCTTAATTAGAAGAACAAGGGTCTTTTACATGACAATTTTCTTATAGAAAAAGGCATAGGGCATTCAGAGATATTAATGTCAGCGTCAGTCATCATAAAAACACAGAGACGAGGTCTCTTTTAAGGCTTGTGGGTATGAAGTACCCATTAAAAATGGGATTATGCTACTGCTAATGGGAAAATGATTGCCATTCTAACTTCCCACTAAACAAGACTGTGGCATCATTATGAAAATAGTAGCTCTTTACAGAGAGAATAACAGCCTGGTCTTCTGCTGGAAAATGCCTGGCCCACTTCTTTGATGTCCAGGCTTCTGTTAATCTCTGTGTGAGTGCATAGGCAAGTACACTGGTGCAGGAGCAGCCAAGGTCAGGTGCTGACAGATCCTTCTGAACCATTCAGCCTTTGTCACACGAATGTTTCTACCCTGCACTGGTTTGTGGTTTTTGTTTTTTTTTTTTTTCCCCTGGAGTACTGGATCAAGGCTGTCTAGCTGGAAAGAGATTTAATTCACTTCAGTCAGCATAGAAATATTACTGGTTTAAACTTGAATTTCAAGGAGAGCATATTTTCACCACTTTGGTCTACCTTGAGTAATACAGTTACTCTTTTTTACCTTTGTGCTATCGGCACCTGCTATCTAGCAGCTTTTCCCTGATGGTACAGTTTCTGCAATTAATACTCCAAGCTGATAAGCAGGGAAATTATGTAAGTGGTGTCTATAGGAATTCTGACTGGATGAAAAAAAGGAAAAGGAAAAAGGTGTTATGATAATACCTGGCAAAAGTAAACACATAGATAGAAAAGCATGTCTCCCTTTGCCAGCTTGTCTCAGCGCACTGCATGGGAGAACAGGCTGTGCTCTCCAATGCAAAAAAAGGCAAAGCCCAAGAAAAGCTTTGGGAAGGTCTGCAGCGCAGCCTGTGAAGTGGCTCGTCACACTCCCGCCGTGGGATGCACCCCCTGTGGCTTCCTGCCTTTCTCAGGCAGCTGCTTGCTTTGGGTGGTGGGGTGGGTTTTCTTCCGTAGGCGAGTTCTGTATTAGGGAGCTGTGATTGCAAGACTGAGCCACTGAAAAACTTACCTTGCTCATGTCCCTGAAGTCAGGGCACAGAAACATGGATGTGAGACCCACGATCTGGAGAATGATTTTCCCAGGGACGGTCATTCCTTGCATTTCAGGGGTGCTAACTCTCTAATTTTCTGAAACGTAGGTAACTCAGCTGCATAACTGGGAGGGAGAAAACTCATCCAGACACTCCCCCAAAAACAAACAGCTAATGTGCACAGCCATCACATGCTCAACTAAGTCCACTCCACACACTGCAATGCCCATGCAGGGGGATAGGGATGCAACCCCTTAGATCACCTAGAAAATCTGTGCCTGTTCTCACACACTAGAAACACAAGGCAGTACATACAGGAACAGATGACAATACCAATTTCCTTTTTGGGCTAGATTCACAATTGTGGGGAACAGACATTCATATCCCAGGATCTGTTGAGGATTCACAAGAGATTTGTGGTCAATTCTATCATGTTTGGGCTAAATCCTCTAATGAGTAGTTGTTTTAACTCACTTGACATGGAAGGAGGTCTTGATTTGACTCCTTGCCTCCACAAAAACATACCACATTGTTCGTTATTTTCACCAATTCCAGTTCACCTCAATGCATAATCCTTTGGATTGTGGATCAATAGAATCTGCACCCAAAAAAAAAAATCATTGATACAATTCAAAACCTACTGGAATGAAAACAGGAAAAGCTTCTAATGGACTCTGAGTGATCAGAGTGAAAACTGGGGCGCTGCCACCCGTGTGTTCAGTATGGCTTTCGTGTGAGCCAGAGACCAGAACATTTGCAGACCAAATGCACATCAATTCCAAACAGCACGTTAGATCAATTTAATGTCCACAGATATACACTGCAACAGGCTGCCACTTGTCATAGTGACAATCCACAAGTCCAGTGCTGTTCAGGTATTTTAGTCTTGCAAATGCCTTTTTCTCCAAATGGGTTGCTCAGCAGTAATGATTATATAGCAAAAAGTGGCAGACGAGGTCAGGCAGCAACAGAATGAAAAGTGAAAACTTGAAAGATGCTAGATGAATATTTATGCAGAGCAATCTTCACTCTCGCATTATGGTGCATAATGGGATCAGCAAAGCTAACGGAATTCACGCTGCGTGAGCTTCCTCTGTGAGAACTTAGTTTAATCTGCACATAAGACTGACAACCCGTGAACACAGAGAAAACGTTCAATGGCATGTAAAAACTTCATTGAAATAATGTTTCTGACTATATCGATGTTCTGGCAATGACAGAATAAACAACATTTTTTTTTCCAGGCAGATTTTAAATCCACAGGCCACTTTTTTGAAATAGCATCCAAACATTGTCACAGCAGACTTTGTTCTTTTGTTTCACTGCTGATTTGGTATGTCCTACTGGCAACTGAAAAGCATCCATGGGGACTGAGTAATGAGGACAAAGATTTCAGAACAGCCTGACACTGACCATCACTTAAGGGCTGGTGACGATGAGGAGCAGCCGGGCAAATTTCTGCTCTAATATTGCAAGATTTGTCAGGGAATACTTGTCATTGCAAAATGAATGGCTGTTGGCTGACTTTGGAGAGTCTGTCTTATTTTGCAAGATTTCTTTCTTGAGTTGTCCCAAACTCTATCTCAATGTACATGGGCAGTGAAATCCATTCCTGTGCTGTAGTGTCAGCACAGGACCTGGAGATCAGCCTACTGCTTTAGGGATTCACCGCACAGATAGGTCCGCATCTCATCCACTCTTTGTATTTCTTGTGAGCAGGTCACCACAAAGCCCAGGAAGCTATTATGACCCATCATTATGCACAAACCCCCATACAGCTGATCAACTGTGGCTCAGTACCCATATACTTAGCATAATCTAAACTCTTTATGTTTATACAAGGGTCCTAAAAACTTAACAAGACCATTTTTTTTCCTTGAAATTTCTACAATATACAGACCTTGTTACTGTTTTAGGTCTTGATTTAAATATCAGGACAGTTTTTCTTACTGTACTTTAGCATTTCCATTTCTAAACAGGGGCCTGCTTCATCCCTGTACTTCACTGAATGCTTTAGCATGTGTCTAATCCTTCTGAATCTAAGGACGTATGAAAATGGTCCATTGAATTTGGGCCTCTGTGAGAAACTGGAAGACAATGCAATTCCAGTTATCTGAAATAGCAGAACCCTCCAAAATATTCAATATAAGTATTATTTAAGAGTTTGTGTAATATTTTTTCTCCAGAACATACACATCTATCATTATTCAGTAATGACCTACAGTGTATCAGAAGCACATCAGTAACAGAGGTAGCTAGCTACTTTACGTGTGACTTAAATGAGACTATCCAAAATAAACTTTAAAAGATACAGGATTTAGCCCATACTAGTAATCCTAACTTTCCCTCTGCTGCTGATTTGTTCAAGAGGCAATGTACCACCTGCACACAAGGCACACTGATTTTGACAGGGCCCATGAGCCATTTTGTGTGCAGGGCCAACCCCTGCAACTTGTCCAGGCTGGAGAAAGCAAAGGTGTGAGGACAGAGGATCAAACGGTCTGCAGACCCATTCGCAGCTGCAAGCACCATTGCAGTTAAAACATCTTTCTAAAACAACACTTTCTGTTTCAATATTTTCTTTAGAAAGCATTGCTTGAAGCAGTGCTGTTTGGGGCTTTCCCCCTCTCCGTCCACGGGAAGGTGCATGACAGCCTGTTTTTGACCCTACTCAGGCTTTAAACAGCTCAACGCCCGCAGCTCAACGCCCGCAGCTCAACGCCCGCAGCTCAACGCCCGCAGCTCAACGCCCGCAGCTCAACGCCCGCAGCTCAACGCCCGCAGCTCAACGCCCGCAGCTCAACGCCCGCAGCTCAACGCCCGCAGCTCAACGCCCGCAGCTCAACGCCCGCAGCTCAACGCCCCGCCCGCCCGCACGCGCGCCTGCTCCGTGCGAGCACCGCGAGCGTCTGTTTGCGCATGCTAAAAATAGACGGGAGAACCTGACAACTGCCTTCTGATTGGCTGTCGCTGAGGTGTCGCCAGCCTATGGGAGCGCGGGGCGCGGAGGCCAGTGGCTGCCTCGGTGGGTCTGGGCTGAGGGGGGGGCCTGGCCGGGGGTACCGCCCACCCTCACCTCCGGCTGGACGGCGGATGTGGGCAGGCGGGGGGAGAAAGCCATCAGGAGGCCGGTGGGGGCCGCCGGGAAAGGGGTGAAGCTGGAGGAAGCGCCAGAACCGCCGTTATCGCTCGCCTCCTCCCGCCGGCCTGTGGGGGCCGCTGCCCGCCCGCCCGCCAGCGCTGCCGCGGCGGTGCCACCCGCGCGGGCCGGCTGGGGGCGCTCGTCGCTGCGGCGGAGCCTCGGGCCGGGGTCGTGGCGGCGGGCCGGGGCAGGGGAGCGGCGGGAGCGGCGGGAGCGGCCCCTGCCCGCCGGGCCGGCGGCGTCGGCAGCGCTCAGCACGCCCCGGCAGGTTTTTACATCATGCCTTTCCTCACTGGTGTCTTAGAGTAAGGAGGGCAGTTCCCTGTAAATGGAACATCTTCACGGGAATTTGTGCCCAAGCTGTTTGCGTGTATTTTGTAAATTTCTAAAGACGTTTAACGTGTGTGTGAAGTAGTACCTGAGGTGGCAAATTCATAAATCGGGAACAACAGGTAGCAGAAAGGATCAAAATGGGAGTAGAATTGTAATTTTTTGCATGGAGTTAGCAAGAACAGGGTTAAAACAATCACAATGGAGAATTAGGAGAATGCCCTCAAATCTAATATCAGATAAAATATGTATTCAATACACAATAAATGCATCAAATCAATCGTTTTCACTGGAAGGAAACTCCAGCTTTATATGTAAATTCAGTTATATAGGTGTGTATTAAAAATAAAGTTTGGTACCTGCTAGTGCTTTATCGTCAGAAAAAGTGTGCTGGGGGAACTCGGAAAGCAGAAGCAGGAGCTGATTAGCAGGATGCTGTGTCCTAATTTATTCAAGCACTGGGTAACACCTCTGGAGCTGTTAAAAGATCTCAGAGTCTCGAGTGGTTTTACTGTCTCATATCTCTTTTCCAGAACCTCTTTTCTCATGGGTGCCACACAAGCTGAGCATCACAGAGGTGCGAGTCCAAGCGTAGTGAAGGTAAGAACTGTAAAGAAGGGAAATGAAAGAAGATTTTTTTTTCAAAATAAATTTGCATCTTCTGTTTTTCACTGAGCCTGTGCCTTGGTTCACACCGATAGAAGGAAGCAAGGGGTTCTGTGTTCTGATCCACTTTAAGTTAAATGCTTTGAAACTTAAAAAAAATATTATTTCCCATTGCTTTTACATTAAGTACAGGTAGCCTTCAGTGCATAAGCATTATTTCATCCGTATGAGCTGTCAGTGTCAACTTGTGATTTACATACTAATTGCTTGGAATCTTTAGCAGTAGAAAAGTTAACTGTCCACAATTCAAAGGATTTCTTAATTATAAAAGGAAAGTACTTAACGGCAAAAAGTGTAACTAATAATTATCTACTGCTAAGTGCCAAAACACATGTGAAATGAACGTTAACTGCTGGGAACGGAAGGAAGCTGATTTCTTGTGTGGTAGTTTGAGACATCTAGCATGAAAAAGAAAATCATTGTTCATGTATTCCGTTAATTTCAAATGTAACGATATTTTCTGTGTGGTGATGGCGTTCAGGAGAAATAGCATAGTAACTCTGGTGCTGTTAATTCAGGGGTGGTGTGAGTTATATACAGAGGGACCATTCTCCACATGGGTTCTGAGCACTTCTGAGGGCTTGTAACACCCCTTGCAGCTGGTGGGACTTTTCCAGTGTGCACACAGTCTCCCTTCCTGTCTCTGGGCAGCAGCAGAAATTCTGTGGTTTTTAACCAGTCCCACCATCTGATCACAGCCAAATCCTCTCCTGTGTCATCACATCACAAACCCAGAATGAAGGGGTTAAGGCTTTTTTAGCAGGGTAAATGTTTGTGTTTCTCTTGGATTTAACTGAAGGATTTCTCATTCAAGTCGTAAATGTGAAACTTCTTTAGAGTTGCCTTTTTGCTGTGTAAGAGTCCAGCTGGTTTCGGTTTTGCTATGTGCAGCTGTAGATACTTCCAAAGTTTAGCAAAATGTAAAAGCTTGGAGATCTGTGTCTAAAGAAGTTTATACTGACTTTTAATATGACATCTGCACACTTTCAGTACCACTGCTTGAAGATTTGTCAAACACTAGAGATAACATACCTTTTTAGATTAGTCCTTCAACAAGGACATCTTCTGCTTTTATTATTTTTTATACATTGCTCAGTTAACTTTTAACTGTTTTACTTGCAGATTAATCCCACCTATATTTTTATTTTTCTTCTTAATCTTTGTCATGCATTTAATCTTCAACACAGTTTCTTGTAATGTCATGTACAGCTTCAGTCTCTTAACTTTTATAACTTCTGAATAGCCAATTTATGGTGACATGTCTTGCTACACATGCTCTGTTATGAAAATACAATATTTAATGTTGATTAAGGTATAGAGCTCTTAAGGGCATCTGTTCAGGGATGCATGTATCGTTTCTTTCCCTACAGTGTAATATATTGTCCTTTTCTGAGGTGCCTATATTATAGATTCTTTACCTTTCTCCACAGCCAGTGCCTCTGGGCTGCTTTTCTGAGGGTTTTAATTATCGTGCTGTCTCTGAGACAATTACATAATTAAGTGGCTTTCATTTTCATTCCGAATTTGGTAATTATAACTAAAACAATGAAAAGTACATCAGCTGCAATATGAAGAAGCTCAATCATTAAAAGAAAATGTACCTAGAAGAGAAACATGGTTGAGAAGATTCTACTAATAACCAATAAATGAAATTAAAATGAAGAAGAAATAGGGAGAATTGAGCTTACCGGACTCCGTCAGTCTGTTGCTTTAAATGATAAACTTTTTGTAGCTTTGATGATCAGAAAAATGTTATTCTCCAATGAAAATTTATTAATATAATTGTAGTAGTTAAAAGAAACATTTCCCCAAGTATTGAACAGTAGAGTGCTGAAAGGTCAGGTATTTTATTGTTTCATAATTTTCCATGTTTAATATTTTAAAGATATTTTTTTTTTATTTGCTCTCCCTAGTTCTAGCACTGCCCCAATCAAGTGTGTGTTTGTATACATATATACTTTTAATTTTTATTGAAACAGATGGCATATCTCCTCTTTCAAGGCTGAGGCAAGGGTAAATAGGAAATATGATAGGATTAAAATTAGTTTGAAACAAGAAGTTATCTTTCTCATATCCTATTTCCCATACACCTGTTAGTCTTTGAAGCAAGCAGTAACAGTAAACGCTCAGAGATAGGGAGCATGTTTTGGTTGCAGTGTTCTGAAAACCCTGCCCTGTTCTTTGATGGTTCTTTAGTATTCAGTTCCTATGACTACCTGTTTTTCAGAAACAGAAGTCTAGAATTCAGCAGCTGAACTACGCTAAGCTCAACAGTAATACTCCTACCAACCACAAAGGGAGCAGATTAGGCATTTGTTCCAGCTCTATCAGAAAACCTCTCTCCTAAATCCACCAAAGTCACCTGAGGCTCAGTGCCTTTAAATATCAGATCATTTCTTAAAGCATATAAACATGAGTTCAGAAGCCTGATTTTCAGCTCTTCATTGTGAAGATTCTTAGACAAGCTTAACTTCTGCAGAAATACTAAAAAGTCAGGGTTTCTAGAATTCAAGATATATATATGTGCTCCAGGGAAGATTTGGAATGCTATGAGTAAAATGTGTTTTTCTGGCCTCTGGAGTCTGTATATATCATACATATATGTATGAAACATTATCCGTGCAACTGTGTAGTGCAGAATATGCGAGTGGAATGGTGGTGATGTCTCTGGAAGTCCAGATGAAAAAATGGCCTGTGTAGGGGAATAGACAGGGATCAGCGACCGGAAGATCACGGGATGTGACGGAAAGATAGACTCCTCCCCATAGGATTGGCAGGAACAGGAAGCGCAAGAGCTATATAAGCGTGTGACGCAGCTAAATAAATGGACATTTTGCATCCATCATATTGATGTCTGTGCATCGCTGTCCCCAGGGTGGGTAGAGCCCTGTGTCCCGGAGATATGCGGCCCAAGATAAGTTCTCCCCCAGAAGCGTACAGCAACAGGCCTGAAACAGTTAGAGGTCCTGATTCAGTCAGAAGTTTCACATACAGTTATGCTGCCAACATCAGTGGGTGTTTAAGCAAGCATTTATGCTCTTTGACGAATTTCCACTTGGTCCTGCAGGAATGTCTGTTCAAATGCATGTTTGAGATACATTTCTATCAGAGTAGTGGCTGTGAATATTTTGAATTTTAACATCTACTTTAACGCTTACTAGATGAATACAAGAGTTACATAAAATGTTCAAGAGGTTTATTTGGGGGCTCAGTCCTAACCTACTGCTGGTAAAGCAGATTTCCCAGAGCACGGGGAATTCTGTGTTTGTGTCGGCATGCTTGTGGGTATAGCGTAGAATTTGATCATAGAGGAAACCTGGACAGGCGATCATTAAAAATGATCCTCTTTCCTCATGTGAATGTTAGCCATAGAATTGAGACCTTCAGAACACATCTTGAGATATACTTTAAGAATGTAGTGATTTTAAAGCTATAATACACATCCAGATTTATGATAATAAGAACACAGAATGAAGAGCAAAGCCTTCCATTTAGCATTTAAGTCAATCTCTGACTTACACTGAAAATCAGGGTGAAACCTGTCCTGGTGGTCGTGAATGCCTAGCTTATTAACTCTTCGTGTTACCAGAGAAAGGATTAAATGGGTCAGGGGTCTAATTTAGTAAAACAGTTCCTGTTTTCCCAGAGGTTTCCAGGGACCTTCTTAGTGAATACTGGATTATTTTGAGAGACAAAGCTTCAGAAATTTGAGCTGGCGGAACGAAATGTGTGCACCTTTAACTCTGAGTCACGTGGCTTTGGTATGTGGCCCATAGCTAATCTGTGGTGTTCTGTTAAAGAGCAAAATTGGTAGTGTTTCAGTTGCAAGTTTGGTGAGCAGGCTACATGGCAATCCACAAGAAGCTTCAAAAGATTGATGATTGTCCTTCGGCTCCAAAAAATGGGGAGCTGGTTTGAAGGACTAAGGCCTTGCATGATTTTTTTAGGGTGCTGGCCATACATGTGTCAGGCTACATTTTGTATCAGAAATGTAATAACCACAATCAAATGTTTCTCTAGTTTTCCCATAGCCACATTTTACAGTTGTATCATAGTTTTTCTGGTAAACCATACTTCAAATATCATATTTTTATTCAACTTGCACCAGCCCACATTTGCCACTCAGCTTTCAGTGAGCAGCCTCTGCTGGCAGAGTGCCAAGAGGTATCAGTGCTAATTCACATTTGAGGAGGCAGAAGATCCCATAGACATGTTAAGATTCATTATCGATGAGGACTTTGTCTCCACAAACTAAGGTTACTATTTTCACTGGAGTCGGGAGTCATGCTGCTTTGATGAGGAAGTAACTTGGACCTTATCCAGCTATTGATATTTCTAAAGTGATGATCTGGCTCTAAATCTGGCCACAATGATGCATTGCTTCACCACACAGATCTTATTACATGTGCCTGTCATTAGTAATGCTTCTGACTTTGACTTTTGAATGCCTTGAACACAGAGCCTAGTGGTTTTAGTTTTAATAGGTTTTGTGTGTAAGGCTGTTCATCCTTTTACTCTTGTATAGCGTTGCCAGTGGACTGCTTACTATTCACAGTCATGTAAGAAAGTTGCTGTATGTGCAAACTGTGCTGCTTGGGGGGAATTGTGCAGTACTGGAATACTTTTATATAAAAGGTGATCTGCACTGGTTTTCACCACAAAAGTTCAGAGTGTAATACTGAGATCAAAACGATATGTCATCATCATAAAAAACTCTAATTTTTCATATTCATAAACGTCTCTGTATGACTCAGCAGTATTATGGGCTCCTAAGAATATCTACTATAGCACAGAGGATTCTGGAGTCAATAGTCCAAAGTTACTTTTTTCTTTGTTAGAGCTTGTATGAGTTGATGGAAATGTCACCAAGCTACAAAATGAGTAACAAAACCTGGATTTGGTCTGGTGGTTTTGGCTGCCAACAAGTGTACCTCTCTCAGCTCACGCTGTGTGACAGCACCTGTAGTGCTGCGGGAGTACCCGTGTTCCAGCAGAGTTCTGGCAGAGCAGCCACTGCAAATCCACTCGCACCTCCCGCACTGCGAGGCCGAAATGCAACCCGAGCAGGGCCAAGGTGAAGTTGGTTAGAGAATGGAGATGGTCTGAAAGCCAGGTGTTTTTCCCTTTTTCATGCACATGCACTACCATCAAGTCAGTGCCCTTGTCTGACTGCCAAGTCAGCCAGGACATCAGATGCAAGGTGATACTCCTTTCACACTGCTGGGCAATATTTTAAGTAAAAGCTTGACTGTTGTATTTTCTATGTTTGTCACTTCAGGTGAGATTCTTCTCACTGAATTTAGACACTTGCTTTATGGAGGCCTATCCTAGGTCACAGCCATCTCATTTTAGTGTCTAAGTGTACTATTGTAGATGTCTATGTCTACTATTGTAGACATATTAATAGTTTGAATCCCATATTCCAAACAAAATATGACTGCCTTCCTCTGTATGCTACTTCATCAGGGACGCTTTCCTTTCTTTTTTTTTTTTGATTCCGATGAATCTATTTCTGATGAACAAAGGCTTGTCTTCAAGCTCATTAGTAAAAAGAGAGGAGCACATGTGATTCTAGAACTAATTCTGTCTTAACAGTTGTCCAGTTTAACTAGCTTGACAGGGATGTTGTCAAAGCCTGGTATTGGAAGAAGTCTGTTTGGTGCCATGTTAATTCCAGTTGGGATATATGTGATAATAGGAAAGGGGTATTTATTAATGCTTCATTATTTAATGGTATACCCATGCTTTCTGCTATGTATTTGCAGCCTCAAGATTTTTGTGTATTTTTCATTTGTCTACACATTTTGGTGGTAACGATAGTAGCCTGGCATTTGCCATTTGCCATGTGCTTACGCATATTTCATAAGTCAACTAGTAGAGGCATCACTGTAAATAAAGTCATTTCTGCTTTTTTTTTTTTTTTTTTTTTTTTTGGCATGAGGAACAAAAGCCCCAAACATATTTCTAGCTTTGTATATGCTCTTAAAGACTTTTTATGTAGACTATGGCTTCAGTAAACCCTTTGGACTAGTTGAAAGAATTTGCTTGTTTGTTTTTCTTATTTTAAATGAAGATAAACTAATCCAATTTAAAACTGTTCAGTAGGAAGATTTATTAATCATTATTTGAGTGCATAATAACAAGAGTCCCCCTGCTTTGCCTTTATTTTTATTTAAAAGTATGGAAATATTCTTTAGATGAAACTGAGCAAACTAAATTACAGCTATGCTTTGCTTCCCTGAGTCTTATACTTCACTCGCTACAGAAATTAGAATATGGAAAAAATAAAAATCTAATACCAAGGAGATAAAACCAGCACAATGCAAAAGAAGATAATTACATTGCTCAGCTGTCACAAGGCCAACATTAAAAAAAAATGAAGTGACTCATCTTCCTTCACATGCGCAGCCTGATCAAACATACATATATAATTATTTATTTATATGGTTTTGATTCTTTAGCCAAATGTCGCTACTTTATAATGTGGTTTAACCACTTAAGGATTTTGTTCAAAGTGTTCATTTCTAGTTTTATCGCTGAACCACAAAAAAGTGTTCTAAGCTCCAATGTAATTAAGTTGCATGCAAGTATTGTATATCATTAAATCTTACTTTGTATGAGTACATGAGTTCAAAGACAGCTCTCCTGCAAAGATAAGATACAATATGCGGTGAACAAGAGCCGCTTTCTAGTGAAGGCATATTCCTTACCAAACCAGTGTGTCAAGCAAGGGTATGCTCAAGAGATAAACATCAAGAAATCTTCATATAGCATTGTAATTTTGACTTTGGAGGTAAGTGGACCATTGACTTTCATAAAAAGAAAGTTTATTTTTACCTATGATCTTATGAACAAAATCTATAAAAATGTGCAATACACAAAAATGCTGGAAAGGAAGAGCAGGGGTATAAAACCCTTGAAGAATAATTGCCATTGATTTAAAAATTTTGACAAAATGTGATACTCCCATTAGGTGGAGACTCTGAAATAAGGAATAAATATTTTCTGGGTTGGAGGTGTAAATATACTTTTGTAGAGAGTTCTTATGCAGTCCTCAAGCTGAGCAAAGTGTAACAGTTTTGCCTCATAGAAATTAATGTAAAGCTTAAGACTGAGCAAATAGTATTCATGCTAATTTAGTGGGGGTTTTTTCTGGCTGAGAGTCATTCCTGGTTGTTGGGCAGTGTGTTGGCCGTTCATGTTTGCTGAAGTTACCTGGATAAATTTGAATTTTCAGCCAGTGAGTTATTTACAAACTGTTTGTTTTGAGTGTTCGCCCTGCTCTATTAAATATTTGCTTTGGTTCATTCTATTGAATCTAATTAATCAGCGTCAATTCCAATATGTGCAATTCCTACCAGTGCAAATGAGAGCAACCCTTTTGCTTCTCTGACTGGCATCAGAAGGTGCTTTGGCAAATCATACCGCACTGACACGCTTCAGCATCTTTCTCTTTGTTGAACAAAAAAACAGGAAAAAAGGTAAATGTAGTACAAACAGATCTTTCTGTGATGTTAGTAGCAAACCCAGAAAGCTACTGTAAAAATAGGACACTTCCTGAGCTGTATGAAAGTCAAACCGTTGAAGATAGTAGGACTACGGAGTAAAAGTAACTGTAAACAAAAAACTTGCTGACTGGTGTCATTTTCTTGTCGATCTCGGCAAATATCTACTCACAGGCAATCATTATAAGTAGTGACCCACTTCCTAAAACTGATTTTCCCTTCTTTTATTTTTTACAAATCTTTTGAAAAATTAGTTCAAAGGGAATAAAAATGGTGACATCATGGTTGAATTTTCTGTAATCTAACTTGCCTGAGGAATTGTGGCTGTTTGGTCTGAGTTCCCTCCCCAGTTAAAGAGGCGGGAAGGTAAGCACTGTCAGAAGCCAGTTCAGCCAGTGCAATAATAGGTCCATATGATAGGTCCTTTGAGGCTATATATTTCTGCAAACTAGAGATGCAAGAAGAGCTTACTTAGCTACAGATCTTCAAGTTACATGAAATGGAGCCAATGCCAAAAGAGACTGGGAGACTGGCATGAGTTCACCAAAGACAGACTGATGCAGTCAGGGGCTGGAGCACCTGCCCGTGGGGAGAGGCGCAGGAGCCAGAGCTGGCTCAGGCTGGAGCAGAGATGGCTCTGAGGGAGGCTGATGAGGCAGCCATCAAGAAGGATGGAGCCAGGCTCTTCACAATGAGGCAACGTCTGTGGGTTGAAACAAGAGCGACTGAGAATATCAGTAAAAATGTTTCCAACGACAACAGTCAAGTAGTCCCTTCCAATCTGGATTGTGATCCTATTTTACTGGAAGATCTGACTGTCCAGGCCAGATCTACTGCTTGGTCAGTTGTTGGATCTCCACTAGTGTCTTCTGTCTCATGAAGTCACTAAAACGTTAGAAAAGGAAGTCACATTGCTCCTCTAAAAGCCTTTTAAGACAGCGCATTGCTGGAAGATACTCTGTTGAATCCAGTGTGGTTGAAAGCTGTTTGTTGTAAGCTCATTTCCCATCATTATAACAGTGTGATATTACAATATTCCATTGTTTTCTCTATTTTTGGTATGTGTAAGATAACATTAACTATATCCAGCAGATTTCACTGTGAGTTTTATGAACTTTTTAATACACATGCTGAGCTTTTATCTGATCTTTTTTTAATCTCTGCACCTGTAGTATCCTTATTCTCTCAAAGGCCAGCTGACGTAGCTCTTTGACCATACGTATTTTGACATGTCTTGTTCTTCTCCACTTTTCTGTCTCTGAGTTCCCCTATTAATCTCTGTTCAGTATTGCTAAGGTGAGTTTACTGCCAATCCTGAAGTAGGTAACAAATAAAGTAAAGCTCTTGTGGCCTCTGAATCATATCCCCCTTAAAAATTCCTAATTCTCCATCCAAAGTTCTTTGTTCCTCCCAGGACAGAACTCATCCCACCATCGCTAAAAGGAAATACAGTCAATAGGTTAGAAATGTATCCAAAGACCTAATGCTCCTCCACTAATGTTGTTGTTTTTCTGGAGTTTGTTGATTTTGTCCAGTTGGTTAAGTATAATACCTTATTTTTTATGGCTCCCCCTCAGTTTCTGTGTGAGAAACCTTGTATGTGCAGCTTAGCGTACAAAGATGTTAGCAACACAAAAAAGCTGCGAGCGTCAGACTTCAAAAGAAAGAGCACAAAATGTACTCCAAAGGTCAAAATCAAGGTGACAGCTCAACTACAAGTAGTCGATTCCCACTTTTGGAGAGGTGAGAGTTTTCTGAGGAGAGATGCAGTGGACTCTAACAGGATCAGCTTCACATACTTACTGACCGCTGAAGTATGGCAGATATAGCCTGGGCAAAAAAAGATCCAAAGGTTTAATCCCACTTTTCCTCTCAGACACAGTGCAGCGCATTTCGTGTTTCATGGGTGGTGGGGTGCCAGGGGACAGAGGAGGAAGACCTTGTTTTTTCAAAGAGATGTGATGCGTGGGTTTCAGTACAAGGTAGTAAATGATGGACAGCCGTCTTGTGAACCTGAAGAGGTGAGACTGAGTCCTGAGTCTGCAATTACACATTTACTTCGCTGATCTTCCGTTGCCTGACTTATGCTTTGCTTGTCTAGTTTTGTAGAAATACGTTCAGGAAAGAACTGGAGCCTGGCTGTGTTTGTTGAGACCCTCTAAGGTTCTCTCAAATGTTTCAAAATCATATTCTGGCTATTTGAAATACTTAAGTCATAAGGACAACCTGTGTTCTCCACAGCTTGATGGATTTTACCAATACCGGTTCTTGATTTGATTGGCTTAGTTTCTCATCAATGCAAATGTGTTCCTGTCATAAGTGACCTGTGCTAATTTCACATTAAATAGAAACGAAACACTTATGAAGAAATGCACCAAGGTGGTTAAAATATATTTGCATAATGGCTCAAAAGCTGAGTTTCACACAGCTGGTTCTCCTTTCAGTCCCTTCACGGGAACTGGTTGTGTTCACAGTGTTATCAGCATGCTTTATGTAGGACAAGGCTCTTCTGAAAGTTGCTTGTGTTACATCTGCAGGGATTTGCTTCACTTCGTCCAGAAAGCACAGAAAAAGGCATTTGGAATTGAAGGTGGAGGTTACCTACTGCGTATCTGATACTGAAAGCAAATATAAACTCAAACCATGCCTTCCCTTACCTCATATATCCTCTGTGTGTCTGAGTACTAACTGCTACAGCTGGTTTTTTTAACCAATTTCATTCACTTGTTTCTCATACCACTATTACTGAGAGTTATTTGGGGCTTGCTGCAGCACCAGGGTCCAACTGCTATTTCAGGAAACACTCCTTCAATAAAGCAACCATCGAAAGGTGACTTTAAGCCTAAAGGAATACATCTGGTGGAGTGCTTGCTCCTGAATTAATATTTTGGAGGGCATATTACTGATGCTATCAGTGCCTTCAGGCTCAACGCCTGCTGCTTTCTTGCTCATTTGGAGGATTAGCGTCTGAAGATATTCTTTGGGACACGTGCTCCTTAACATGTGTGATAAAGGTCGAAAATCTATCTCTGCTGTGCCTCATCTCCATGATCCAGTAGAGGTTTTTCCACAGAGCACCAGTTGTGCAAAGTTAGCAGGAAGAGGGGAGAGTTTCTAGTGTCTGCCGGTCTCCGCCATCCTCCAAAGGCATGTGTGAAGGCAGCATGGCTGGTGGTGTCCTGTCACACGCTCTGCTTCCAGTCCCAGAGCTCTCCTTTGAGGTGGTGTGCAAGGCAGCTGGAGTCTGTGAAGCCCTGAGGGCTGTCAGTAGGCAGAGTGGTGGTGGGTGGATGTCAGAAGTAATTGGTACTGGGGCTTTCTATGAATTTTTATCCAGAGCTGAGAGGGTGTAAGTCCTCACTTGTGGCAAAGAAAACACTTCTCTGTCTCACAAAAAAAGAGAACAAAAAATACTTTGAACTGAGATATGGAACGCATTTCTCTCACATCTGGGTTACTCATTTGCCGGAGAGGGCAGAGTCTGTGATTGTGGATCTTGATTTCGAGAGGAGCAAGGAATGCCTCTTGAATGAACGCGTGTGCAGGGTGAGGAAGAGTTTTACAGAAGGCTGAGGGATAGGCTTAGATTTATAAATTATAGCTCTAAGCTAAGACTGGAACTCACATTTTAATTTAAGGCTTAAAGCAAAATCAGATTTTTTTTTTTATGCTTTCTTTTTTCTGAAAGGGAATACGGGATTTGGTACTATTGGGCCTTGGAAGTTGTGTTTTGCAAGAACCTTAAGAGAGCGTAGAAGTTTAAAAAATAAAATTGCCAGAAATGCTTGCCATTTTCAATACACATTTCTAAAGATCACCTGTAGCCAAGAAATGAAAAGGCATTTGAGTCAAATGGCAAAAAAACCTTGTTGATAAAACTCTTTTATGGTGTCTGTGTGCCACCTCAGAGTTTTTATTTTATTCCTGAAACCTCTTCAGTTACCTTTCTGTAATGATGAATTTGAGGACATGGCATTGCCTTTACATCTGTCCTGTCCTTCAAATCTGTTATAATAACATGTGTTCCAAAGTTCAATTTAATATCTATAGGGTTTCTGAAAAAAGAGAAACAGGCAGACAAGAAAAAACCACCAACCTTTAATTGAAATAAGCTGCAGAATCACTTTATGGAGCTACATGAGTGCACAATGAAATTAGGAAACTTAAGGCAAAGAGAAGGATCACAGGAAGAAAAAGGAATGGGTATGATGTCCGTGTGTATTACATACGAGTGGTTTTCCCAGCATAACCAACAGTCATTTTCCAGGCAGCCACGTGCTTCCCATTACAAAATGCACTGTTCAGCACTTGGAATTAGCCGGGTAAACTGAGTTTTCTTGTGCTGGGTGTCTGCCACAGTCTGGGGGTTTTCATCTTGTCTTCAAATGGTTTAGCTGGTTTTGTGAGAGTTGTTCATTTTACCTTCTGTCTAAAAATCCATCCATACTTGACTGTGCTATAAATCAGGTAAAATATTCTCCTTTATCTGCTGAGCCCTGCCAGATGTCAAAACTAAGGTATGTGGGGGGTTTAAACATATTTTTTGTTCTCTCTTCTTTGCCCTGTAACCTATGCATATGGGAAGAAGCTATTCGAGTTGGGTGCCAATGGCAGAGAGAGCTGATCTGAACTAATTGGGGCAAAGAACATGAGATAAAGAAATTGAGACTAGATGTTTTTGGTGCTGCAGAGAAAAGCTGGTTTTGAAGGCTGAGAAGGGAAAGGCAGACTGGTAATTGGGGAGGATGGTAAGTAGTACTGGGAATCAGCGATGAGGAGAAATAGATATCTCACAGATCAGCACTTTGTGGAAAATGAAGGTGAACATAAATTTGAAATCAGTAAAGTAATGCCTGATCCCACTGAATTAAGGTGTCTCATATATCTCCTTAGCCCTTGTGAGCTTGAAATTGTACTGTTAATGTCCTTTTAAGGCAGCTAAGTGAGTATAGCCCTCCACACACACATATTTTAAAAGAGCCATGTTTTATGCTTTTTGCCCATATATGCATGCATTGCATCTTAACTGTCCACTTCTGTGAGTCGAGCTGTAGAAGGTGGAGTGATCTTCACTACTATATCACACAGCTGAGAGTAAAGAAAATACTTCTAAGTGTTGGCAGTGGCAAGGGCCTTACAGAATAGTGCTTTAACAGAAGCATTCCTTCTTTTTCCAGTGTGCATTTCTGTAGAAAGCTGGTAATATCTACAGAAGTTTAATATAATTTCAAAATGCTATAAAAATAAATAATTAGCAATACAA
The DNA here is from genome assembly GCF_963921805.1 of Phalacrocorax carbo. NCBI lineage: Eukaryota > Metazoa > Chordata > Aves > Suliformes > Phalacrocoracidae > Phalacrocorax > Phalacrocorax carbo. The sequence goes on from NC_087513.1 coordinate 49,644,896, forward strand.
TTTGAAAACAAACCTGAATGATTTAAAAAGAAGGGGGAAAGAAATATCATAGCAGTCTTTTAATAAGCTCAAATAAAATACAATGACTAATAAAGATACAAATGTCGTGAACTTTTCCGGCTACAGAATCCATAAGCAGCTCAGAAGCAGTCGATGTAGTGTGTTTGGCTCATTCATGTTAATAAAGACCTCATTTGTTTTACTATTAGGATTTTTTTTCATCGGCTCGAATACGCCATTTGTTTTGACTTTTTTTCACATGCGTTAATTGCCAAAGGGTATCTCAAATGTTCCATTCTTCCTGAGGGGAGAAACAGTCTTTAGAAATAAATTCTGAGTTCTTTCAATTACACTATTTGAAAAATCTGGGTACAATGGGACGGGAAAGTTAAAAACCCTGTGCTCCTTCAACCTGAATTCAGTCATCTGTCATATCTGAGGAGGGAGTCCTGAATTCAGAGAGTTGAAAAAAGGCCAGTTTGAGAAACTCTGGCTTACTGGCCTATTTTCAGATAGTATCTTCTCAAAAATAGCTTTAATCCATTTGTTTAGTGCCTTATCCTTGAAATAAAGAGCTGAAGAATAAGTAATCCATTTCTGTACAAAACATGTGATGTTCCTGTAGCTTTCCCTACAACACTCAATCACTTCAGTCTTTTGCCACTGTTCCCTAGTGTTTATTTCATAGTTTAATTTGGATATTACTGCAGTCTTCAGAGTTCACCAGTCTTTAAAGAAGCACATTTTCCTGTGCTGGATACTCAGAGCACTGAATATCCCCTTCAATCTCCAGGTGGACGTGTTAGTGAACTTCTTCCACAGGCTTTTCTAGCCCAGACCTTGAATGTTTTCTCACAAAACCCACTGGTGATCTGGTGGTTTAAACACAAGGCTAGCAAACTCTACATGTTTGGCTCAAATAACTGCCTCACTAGTGTTGGTTTTTCCTGAAGACATCGCTGATAAAAGAATTTCCCCTTGTTTTAAAACACGTACAAGACCCTTTTTGTAAAAGTAATCTGTGTCTTCCACCTAATCCTTTTGTGCAGTTTTCTGGTGGAAGTGTCAGGCAAGAGTCATCTACAGGTCCCGCTTCCAGATCTACTGTGGGTTTCCTGATGCCTCTCAGTTGAGCCCTTTATGCTGTTTAATGCTCAGTGGTTTATGTGGTCAATGGAAAGGGTAACCTGTCTTTCCCCTTGCCTCTTGCCTCTTTTGTCTTCTTCGGTTATATGGAGGGCTCTTTGTAGCAGAGACCACTCATAAAAGATGCCTGAGATCACCTCTTGTAAAAGTCCTGGATTTTTGCTCTGGTGTCTATTGTGGTTTTTAGAGATTTAGGGCTAGAAATGTCATCTTAAGCTTTTCTGATTCAAAACACAATGTGCTGAGCTCAGAGCTGCTAGATATCATCAGTACCAAGAAAATACTTCCAGACAGCAAATGGTTCAGTCACTGTGAGCTAAAAGTGTATTGTACAGCAATGCCATCCTTCTCTTTGAAGAAATCAATATGTCTGTGCTTCCTGACCTAGTGACTTTTTTTTTGTCTTTTTCATATTGAGCCTCGAGTATATGAAATACGAACAATATCTTTCTCAGTGTTGAAAGGTCTTTTAATACATCCAGAGACAAAAATCATATTATTCGCAGTGGCCTTGGTGCTTGTTAGTGTGAGGAAAAAATCCGTATAATTCCAGCTACCAACACTACTGCAAGAAAATAAGAGAGAGGCAATGTTGTGTATGAATCTTATTGAATTGCAAACTGCTTTCTCAGCAATCAGAGCCATTCACTGATGCAAATCAGATGCTTACATAATGCTGTTATACAAGGAGGGTGACAAGAGCTGCAGTGATTAAGATACTCATTGTGTGTTCATACTGTGTTGTCCTTTCACTTCAGAAAAAACTGACAAATTAACTGCTTGAAATGGACCATTCTAAAGTGACTCAGAGCCAAACACATCTCTGTATAGTGCTGACTTTTCACCTAATTCTTGGTTTTGTTTTTTTTTCCCTGAGGTGCTTCATGGAGCACAGCAAGATGAACAGACCCCTTTCCATGCCGCATCTTGGGACAGCACTCTCATCTGAGATGCACATGCGTGTGCTGTGCAGAGTGGCACATGGCTAAGATTAGGATATGGTCTTTAGCTGACATACTGATGAAAAGGCAGCTTCTAATTTAAGACATGTGCTCTGCATCACTGCACATCCTGACTAATACAAATTATAGCATTTGTGTATGGTCTTGCAGTAGCTGTTTTTCAATAGAGCAGTGTCAGAAATTGCGTTAGAATCTAATCTATTCTTTTAGTTAGTTGGTATCAAAATAAGCATGTATATACTAAAAGCATCTAATACTGTTCTAACTGTCTAAAGAGATTTTTTTCCTCTTATTTATCTTCCTCCACCATTATCCCTTTGCAAAGTTCTCTGGCAGATGAGTTGAAAAGCACTCTTCATTTAAAATCAATTTATATAGAACAGATAAATGTGATATCCTAATGGAAAATGTATTTGTGGAATTTTCTGTGTCTGTAACTACGCTGTAAAAATGCAGTGTGAATTTTTTACATTTCAGATACTCAGTGGTATCAATGAAATGCATGTGCAGAGTCAAAAGACTAATGATTGATTACAGAGATGGTAGAACTACTGTAACCAACTAATTAGAGATATAAAGATACCTCCTAGTAACTCTTTTTCATTTCTAGATGACATGCCTAAACATCAAAGCTAGCTCAAACAGCTGTAATTATTTTGACCTGATGATTTTCTCCATGTTTCTTGGATTAATCTTACCATACCGTAAGATAAAGCAAGTAACATTTCATGCGGAATGAGTTCAGATAAAGTTTGTAGGGCCTATTTGCAGCTTTGTGATAATAGCAGAAACAAAATAGACTGTATTGAGTTTGGGGAAAAAAATGCTGAGAACATTTTTATACTAAAAAGGATGTTTGTAAGGATATTAAGTTGCAGGTATTTTTTGAAGTTCCTTTAGCATACTCCTTTCCAATAAAATATTTTTACAACAAAGTGATATTGCTGTACAAATAGTATAGCTAAGGCCAAGTCATGAGCAAGGCAAAATATGAGATGGTAAAGAAGAAAACATATCAGTAATTTGGACAACCTCTTTTTCCCTCCTCCACATTTCTCCTCAGGTCACCAAAACCAAGAGTGCAGAGTCCTTTTGCTGCAAAAAGTGATGAACGAAGCACCAGTAGCTGCACCAAGCTGGGAAAGGAAACAAGAGGAAGAAGATAAAAGAGACAACAATGGCTGAAATAGTACCAGATATATTTGTACAAAAGTTTATACCATCCATATGGCGATGCTACAGTATTACTGTTATTTGCATTGTACCTGTAGGTTTCAGCTGAGATCCTGCTGTGTTGGCTGTTATAAAAGCACATAGAAATGCAATCTGTATTGAAAATATTCTGAACATTTGAGACAAAGAGGGTTCAGAAGAAAAGCAGGTGCCTAACATACCTTATATTCTGTTTTCGATTGTGGTACTGATCTGGTTTTGATTGTGGTCTGACTGCTGGCCAGAAACAATATATTTTAAATATCTATTTATATATAAAATGGTTCACCCGATGTCAGAATTCAGATCTATGGCAGAACCAGAAATAGGTCCAGGTCACCTGGTAAACAAGTTTATTTCCTTATCCTGAGGTTAACTCATTATATATAATGTAGTGATAAATTAGCTGAATGAAATCCTCTTCAACTTCCCTTCCTTGTAACTATTTCGTGACATTAATTGTGTTTCCACATTATCTGACCTTCCGTATTTATTCCAGTATATTAACAATCTTCCCAGAGAATTTAATCTCTGCCCCACAGGACATGCTGTTAAGAAATGGCAAATTAAAAGAACTTGGTACCAGCTGTCTGATCTTACATCAAATGCATCCTCTAACTCATAATGCCATAAATTAAAAAAAAAAAAAATCACTGGTGTGAATTACTTATGTCTTTCAAGCCTGCTGCCATCATAAGTGAAATTTGGATGGAACACAGTCAAAATCAAAAGTAGTGAAGACATTCCACCCTTCTCTGAGCTTCTATTACAATCTCTGATCCAAGAGAATCGGGACATTTTAATGTAGCATTTGTCTCTTTTTGTATTTAAGAAAATATGAAAAATAGCTTTGCTTTTCACGTGAAATAGGCAATATGTTTAATAGTCTAATGCATCTTATCATAAGCTACTGTTGTGTGTCACTGGTCTTTTGGTATGCTATTGCCAGATATTATACTCTCACATCCAGAATGTGGATGAAACTCACTCCCTGACTACCTGGAATATATTGGAAAATGAGTAAACACAAAGGGTTTCTGTGTACATTGTCTGGAAATGGGAGGTAATAAAGCACCAAGGGCATGGCAAAAATGCTATTTCTGCATTCCTTTTGCAAAGCTGCTTTCCCTCTGTTGGGGAAAAGAGAAGCTGCCTCGAGAGGAGCCTAACCTCAAAACTGGAGTGGAGCTCTGCTGTCTTACAGAGCCAGACGAGCCAATGCACAGCGGGAGCTCCTGCTTCAGAAACAAGAAAGGGTATTTGGTACAATGATAGGCACCAACATCTTATTTGTAGTCACTCATTCAAGCTGGGTATCTCAGATGGAGCTGAGCTGTGGGCAGGAGAGGAGATGTCACGAATAAAGCTTTTGACACTTGTTTCTTAAGGAAATTCCTGATTTTTCCAGTCTTCCTTTTGCTTTCCATTTGGAAGATCAAGATGTAATATTTTGCTTGGTATTTCACATTTGCAAGTCAAATCAAACACACAGAAAAGTTTTTGCTTTAAATTGAGTCTGCTTCAGTATTGGGCTTTGTGAGCCAGGGGGTTACCACACAAACTGGGATTAAGGAAGATTTTGCAGTGGTCTCTGGGAATGATACTTCCTGAGCTTATTCATTTGCAATCAAAACCCTATCATGTATGCATTTTGTCATGACTTTGTTGTCAGTGATACAGCAATGATTGGTACGAGGTTTTCTCTGCTTTTCAGGAAAATTTTTAACCTAAAAAATTATTAATTTTTTCTCTGTTTTCCTCACAACTTTAAGAATGTCGTAAATGGGCACTATTTGTTAATGGGCTTTTCTGTACTTATTGCTCTCTCTGTCCTCAAAATAAGTCTGTAATGAGAGTCACTGCTGTTGCTGTGTTGCTGTAACTCATTATCCACAGATGGAAATGAGAACTGACCATGGCACAAGATGAATCTGTTCATATCCCAGCACCACCAACTGTAACACGAATGGAAGACGGCAACATATTTGCTCATTCAGGCTGTGACAGGAATGAGAAATGGGACAAGGGCAGCTCTGTTTCCTTCTAGGGCTATGCTTTGAAATGTTTTGAGTCCTGAAAATCTCCAACAGCTGGTTTATACAGCTTTTTTCTACTTGCCCATCTTTTTAACAAAAATATTAACCAGAGGATAAACTAAATACACTTTTCTTTTCACTAGGACTTGATCCTACAAGCAACCAGCAAACTGCTTGTAAAAACAGTGAAGGTGACAGACAGTTAACAGAAAAGACACCCAGAACATGAGAATCATTCAGAAACAATCTGTAAAGCTTCCCCATCTTCTCACCAATGTAATGTTGGCAAAGAAGTGTATTGGTCATGTTTACGGTAAGAATATTCAAAGATGGATTGAAAAAAAGCCTGTTCTTGGTCCATTGTGTGAACACTATTGTAAGGATTTTTGTTTGTCTGCACCATCCCTAGATCATTAAATTCCAGTTTGAAAATTTCCCTGAGAAGCCATGCCTTTGGAACATATTTATGTTGCTGATTTATAGTTGCAGCTACTTCCAAAGTGATGTCCTAGGTTTTTTTGTTCCTTGGCCACCATCATAGCATATGCCAATACTTGGTGGCAGTCCTATCCACGTACCTCAGCTCTGTTCCCTTCATATACTGTGTGTTTCTGTGTTCTTTCAAAAGCATTACATAAAATGAGTCAATAAAAAGGCATATGATAATAAGCATACATGCCTCAGGCTTCATGGTTTTAAAAAGTCATGCTTACACAGAGAGCATTGTTTGTTAGAAGTCAGCAGTCTCAATGTAACCCATTATAACTTTGTTTACTCAAGGGCACACAATAAGCTCTCATTTCAACTCCCAGCCAAACACTCCTTTGCTTAAACGCGCAGTATCCTATCACCCACTCAGGCTGCCATTCACCTCACAGGCATTGTTTTGGCACATATTTTCCATAATATAAAGTTGCACGTCATGCCAGCCCAAAAACAACAACATTCTGTGAATCAAGGGCACAATTATTTCATTACTTTGTCCTTTGGTTAATTAGCCTTGAAGTAATATGTTTCTGTTGCTCTGGATCGAGAGAGCGCAGTAAGTGCTGTGGTCTGGGATGCTGAGAGTGACAGAGAGACACTGCAATAGCCGCATTTTCAGAACTGCAGAGACTGTCCTTGCAGCAATTCACATGGAAGGACAGGAGAAGCTCACAACTGTTTGTGGGTGGAGTGAATCGTGTGGAATAATTTTGATAAAGGACTGGTGCACAGAAGGATATTCTCACATCTGGGGAGGGGGGGAAGGAAAAACAGAAATCAAGCAAGTTCCTTTGTTTCCTCCCCTTTCCTGTTTTCAGGATAAAATAGAGCAGCCAGCAGTAAAAAGCAGGTAAGAAAAGTGCACTTTTGTGCCTTATTCTACTCTGTCAGTTCCAGTCCATGCATGGGATTGTCTCTCCCCTGCATGTTCTGGTAATCCGTCCAGTCAAGCCAGAAATCAGCTGGAATTTCAAAAGTTTTGGTGGAAAACATTTTGTGTCATTCACATAACTGCACTGAAACAGGTTCCAGGACAGTTTTGGCACTCTGGCCTCTAATTATAGGCACTGTAAAGAGGCATGTGGCAATTAAAAAATTAGCAGAATTATCTGAACTTTGTGAACCTCAGATGATGTTGAGTTTGGGTTCAGACCAAGTTTGGGGCAAAGGTACCAAGGGTTCTTATTTAGTAAGAGCTGTTTTTATGGTCCCTGTAACTTGGACTTTGACTGGAGCTGGTTGTCATTCACATTATGCTAGATACGTGTACTAAATAGATATCACTCAGGTTATGAATTTTGGCAGCCTTGATCGTGGCTTACATTTGAAGGTAATTTGTAGTATCATATTTTCATAACTACATTTTAATTTTGTTAACTGCTAGAGGAATTATTTAGGGATTTTTTCCCCCTTAATTTTATTAAGCTGCAAAAAGAATTCTTTTCCTTCCCTCTAAGAAAATTGTAAAAGCAGGAAAGAGTCTGTTCTCGTACTCAGCTGGATTCTGTAGTGAGAGAAGCAGTTATGGGACTGCCCATGGTGCTCCTTGAGGACATGACAGCTGGTCACTTAAATCATGGATGACCTCTTTCTTGGGGATGCTTCACAATTACATTTTAGGAGCACATTTGCCTGCAGTTGTGTTTTAGGAGCACACCTTTGCCTGTTTTGGCAAGCCTCTCAGTTTCTTGCTTCGCTTTTGTATCTCTGGTACACATTTTCCCTCTTAGCATTGAGTGTAACAGAGTATGTTGTAAAGCTTTTGCCATTTTCAGGCAAAACACAATCAAGCAGGTGGTAGGGAACCCTATGCCAATGCAGTTTCACAGGGCAGTAGTGAGTGGCACAGTGACCACCTTTCCTCCTAACCCACTGGGGATGCTGCCATTGTTCCTGATGCATAGTCTACATCTTTCAGCATGTTCTGTCCTTATTGGCTGCCTTTATTCCTGCCCAGCTCCTGGCCTCTTCTTCTGGACTGTGATTGATGCTGAGCCACATTTAGTGATACAGTAATTTGCCTACACCCTTTTTGATTAGAAATCATGGTCTTGGCTCTGCCACTTGCTGAGTCTCATTGCCATTTCTACCTTCTTTTTTTCCCCTATTTTGTCTTTTTTACTTTTGTTCTCACTAGAAGTCCCATATAATACTGGGGTCCCTGTGCAGTGGTGTGGGTCTTCAAATACCTAGTTGGAGTGGGACCCTCCCCTGCTGAGCTTGGAATTTAATGCCCTTTTTGTGATGCCTTTGAGTTTGGGTTTGTGCACTTACATTAACATAGCAAGAGACATTGCCTGCCCAAGAAGCATACAGTGAAAGCAGATGTAGAAGACAGAAGAAACCCAGAAGGAGATAAACAAATGGAGTAGCTCACTCAATTGCAGAAAACAGTAGTATTTATTCCTTTCTTTTTCAGTTCTGATTTATTTCCATTTAATTCCTTCCTTTCAGTATTTTACACTCAGTTTGGAGTCCATGTCAGGGGACCCTGAATTGTAGGACAGAAACTGCTAATGGTACTTAAAGATTATTCAACTTTCTTCCACAAACCTGTATGGCTGAGAACTGGTCTTTTGTTGCCACCAAGACTTATTATATTAAATGGCAAAGCTGTTGAGCAATAAATCAGTATCTGGTATACAAACAAACAGCTTCTCGAGACTGGGCAATCAAAAAGCTCAGATACTCTGTTTCCAAGCTACTGGAGAAGCTGTTCCTCTTTTTAAATGCACCAAATACAACCAAAAGCCAAGGCAACATGGTATCCTGACAGTGATGGGCTCCTTAGTGGCTGCCTGCAGAAGAACAGGGCAAGAAAGGACTTCCCTCCTGCCGTGGAGTGCTCTCCCAGGCCCCAGCAGTTCACGGCCCAAGAGCTTTCTGTGTCTTTGTATTCCCATGGCTTGCCATTGCCAACTAAATGGCCAGATGTTACTGCAGTGGATTTAGATAGGGAACATGGAGCTGAATTTAACGGCCCATGCAGTAGAGCTGGGAAATGGTTCATGGGAAAGATGACCAGTGTAGGCACACTTTTCAGTGAAAGCCCTTGTGGGCACAAGCCATGGCACTCGTTGTTATGTCCTCTTCCCTTCGTGAGGGCAAGGCTTTTGGAAAGCCACCCCACTTCCAGTCACTTCCAGTCAGGCAAGCACCAGGAGTTGATCTGTGTGATACATTAAAAGATCTTCTCCATCCTTGAGCACACCCGTGGCAGTACTCGTTCTTGGAAGCTGATTGCAGGTAGCCCAGTGAGGAGGGTGTGCTGAGGACAGTGCATCTCATCCATCACCTCTGCCATCACTAAGGGAGGAATGTGCTTGCTCTATTTGGGGATGGAGGGTGACCTTACAGTCTCTTCTTGAGCTAGACTGTTTTATGAGCACCACAGAGCACTGATGCAGTGCCTTATACATCAGACTGTGAAAATAAACATGAGTTGCGAGGGCATGCATTTAACGCGTGCTGTGGTTCACCATCTTTTGAAAACCTATTCCTTTGCTCACTGAATTGCTGGTATATAGATATAATGTTGATCTGTCTATTTCAGGAAGAACACTGAGGACAAGAAGAGGTTAAAAAAGACTAAACCAGCACAATGTTGGGTTGATCTTGAATCTTTCCGTAAAACATAAACCTAATTCCTCTACCTGGTAGGTGGACCAAAGCTTGGCTATGTGTCACAGCTCACTGGATGTGACATTCTGAAAAAAGCATCCACTCCGCTCCTGGCAATGATTTTCAAAAACAATTTGCACTTTATCTCTGTGACACCAAGAGATCACACAACAGCCAACACAGTCAGGTATCAGGAGCGAATCAATGGCTGGCTTACCTCCCAAGGCCTGTCCCCAAATTTTATTACAGCTGACAGTGGAGCCAGCAGTTAAAGGGCAGCGTGAGATGACCAATTTGTAGATAACACGGGGCTTTGCACTCTAGCTGAGCCTACAGAGGCACAGTTTCCTTTAGAGTGATGATAGTATCAAAAAACTTCCAGCATAAACTTGCAAAGAGGTTACCCAGTTTTGTCAGCCATGTGAAGCCCCACAAATCTTGTCTTAAACAGCAAGATAAAAGCAACAATATGAATAACAAAACCAATAGCTATCTACAAAATATAGCAAAAAGCAGTGTCTTGATTAAACCGTGCTTTTTAGCTACTAGAAGCAAAAAGCCAACATAAACACATGAAGTGGGTATAAGACATGTGGTACTGGGATATAGTACCACATTTTCCATCTTCTTTAGAGAAGGCCACACATATTGTCTGTGAATGGGAAGCAGCTGGGAAGTAATCTTTATCAGCCTGAAACATACTCTGGCAATCTTTGGAGCAAGCTATATTTTGCAAATTACACTACTTGCACTGCCAAGTGGAAAGATGTTTAATGTGAAGACTTCAATAATGAAAGGATTTTAGAATAAAAATAAAAGATCCATTCTTAGCTCATTATTCTCCAATATGAGAACATAAATACTTGTTAAAGATAGTTGAAGACTATCCCTACTCAAAAAACTCTAGCCAAGTGGCCTTATGTGCTCCTCTTGAAACCAGCAGTAAATCCACTGACTTATGTCATTTCTTTGCATAGTCTTCCATCAGCTCATCTAAGTATGAAATACTGTCAAAACTTCTGTTATTTCAACCACTTTTTTCATAATTTACTGCATTTTGTAACTCTCCATAACTTGTGCTCATCTGTGCTTCCCAATTGTTCTGGAGGTCTCGTGGTCTTTGTGCTTCTAAAGATTTTAAATCATCCTGGAGTCCTAATCCTAAATAACCCTGATCATTAGTGGGGAAATAAGTCTCTTTCAAATATTAGTGCAAACTTACTCAGTCCCTTGCTGGCTGTGACATGACAGCCCATTTTAGTCCCACGTTTTAGATGGATGAATGGTGTGTGTGAATTAGCAGCACTTTAGTGTTGGCTCTCGGTTACAAATCCAATGAAGAATGTGCACCCAGGATGAATACATAAAAAGAAGTCGTACAAAATCGCTCAGCTTTTTTAAAATACCTTGGACCATGGTGCTATATTTTCAGTAGTTTCTTTCCAGTTGGATGTGAGTTGTGTCAATTGGAGTTCAAGGAGAAAGATGCCTCTGCATGTCAGTGCAGCTGCTTTTCCTAAATATGGTAATGTGAAGGATCTAAGGTGAAAGTATCTGTCACTCTTCTTTCCACAAGCCCATTAGTTGTTTATCATAACGTGGCTTTAGCAGGAACGGCTTGCGAACACACAGATAAAGGGTGGGCGTGACTGCAGGTGGCAGAGCCTTTGGATGATTTGTCAAAGAGGAGTCCAGGCAAATTTTGTGCCTTGCCTGTGGTATTACCCAAAGCTGGGCAATCTGAAGGGGACGTGGAATAGTTATGGGGTGTTTGTGAAGGGCTGGGGACAGAGCCAGGCAGCACCTCAGTCCGGTACTGATAAACATCTCGATATTGAATGGAAGGGATGTAGTCATCCTCTCCCTGCCCCTGTCATCTTTGTGCTTCTAATTTTGCACAGTATTTTTATTTTCTCTTCTTTCCCCCATAACTATTACATTCCCTTTCTTCTGCTTTCCATCCTGTTAGCCCCGGATTTGACAGGAAACTTCTGGTGATGTCTGAATATGAGTCAGAACCCATCCAGAAACACAGCTTACTTACCATACTGATAGGCTTGGGCTTTTGCTGAGTTCTTGCTACCCATTGTATAGAGCCACATTTAAAGCACAGTGTGGCTTTAAACAAATATTAGATCTAAAATCTAGGTCACCCTTCTTACTGAAGGGCAGATAAGAGGTTTGCTCATTTCCTAGTGAAAAATCATTTTTTACTGATTGACTTGATGATTTGGAAAGGAAAATAATTTAAAATAGCAATAGTGTAGATAATTATGCAGTTTGAGTTTAGGAGTGGTTTCTCAGCATTAGGCAGAACATTGTTTAAATGCTATGAATGACAATGATTAAGGCAAATAATTGATACCCTCTTTAGAGTACTGCATCTGTAGCCCAGTATTCTAGGATACAGTCAGGTGCATACTAATGAGGAATTACTAATAGTTGGTGGGATTTTTGAATGTATGGAAACTGTAAAGGCACGATGGTTCAGAAAATAATCTTTTGAGTGGTCCACAACTGTTTTGAAACATCAGACATGTTTGATTTTACCTAAACTGAAATTTCCTGGATATCTGTTAATAATTTTTCATCACTTTGCTGAATGGTCAGATTTTGAGCCTTCTTTGTTAGGCATTTGTGTAATATTCAACGAATCCTTCATTACTTGGTACCCAATCTTTTGCATGTACGCACATTCAGAAAGATAGACATACTTTTATATACATATTTGTCCAAATTAGACATACTTTTATATACATATTTGTTCATACTGGGAATACACATGGATATTTAAACTCTTTACCACACATGCTAATGTTACAAGATGGCTTCACACACAGTAAACTACTTTCTGGAATATCTGGTTTTAAAATAAATAAAACAAAGTTTCTTTCAACAATGTGTCATAGCTGTAATTATGCATGTATATAGGACCAACCCAACAGTAAGCAGGTCAGAAATTTTGAGGTACATCTATTGCTGAACAGCATCAAGGTCTTCCACCCTAAAACCATTAAACACTGTAGGAGCTCCAAGAAGGTCACAAAGTACTGTTCTTTACAGCACTGAAGACGATGATGTTTCACAGAGATTTCATTGTGCAAAGATCAGTGCAAAATGCTCTTTTAGAACATAATTGGAAAGAATGCCAAAACTGTTTTAAACTCATTCCAAATACCTTCTGGATGCCCTTGAGTGTGAAAGAGCAGAAACTGGGTAGGAATTCACATGTTAGAGAGAAATAAAAAATCCCAAATGAAGCTATGGCCTAGTTGAAAACTTGGTCTAGCATATCAGAAGCTCCCTTTATTTCTCTGCATGCAGTCTCCTAGCACTCAATTTTGTTGATGCCTAGGAGAAACTGGGGGTCAATCTGTGCCTCAGAATGGGCATCTCAAATTAGTATCTACTTTGCAGAGACCACAAATGTAGAGTTTGCAAAATACTTAGTGGAGTTCAATCTGGCCAACAACCTGTCAGTGAAAAAAATGTAAACAGCGCTGAAAACATCTCTGGTGCTGAATTCACATTTTAATTACCTCAGCAGAACAATAGTGACTCTAAAAAGCAATACTAATTTGTACTAGCACTTACAATGCCCTCAATATTTTTTTAAGGGATACTGTTTTATGGGTGCGATTAAAATTCACCTGAAAGCCCAAAGCTTCCATGGATTCCCACCCCAGAAGTGAGGAGCCTGTGCTCAAAGCATTTGGAGCAAAGAGCTTCATTCCACCATACCTTGAACAATGTGCCTACGGACTGGAAAGTTAGAATTCATCACACAGCCCTTGAAGGATATCTGTCAGAAGTCTAGAGTCCCTTCATACCTGAAGGAAGGAAAAAGACATTTCTAGGACATGATTTCTCTCATCCCAAAATAGATAGGTCAGATTAATCATTCCCTAAGAGTACCCATTTCTCTCAATTTTCTATAGAAGGAGCTCAGAAAGGAGGCACCTGAATCGTAGATACTGAAGCTTTTGTGAGATCAGCCTCACCCAGACCGTCTTGGCCTGTCACATAGCTTCAGTGGGAACACCTGTAAATATATTCAAGGGGAGTTTTAGGATAACAGCACTGAAGATAGTGATGTGCTACGGTACTAAGTTATTAACTGCCTTATGAATAACATTAATGAAATATTAGCTTGAAATTAAAAGCCTGAATATATCTCTAATTTTTGGTGTAGCCTAAAACATATTAACTGTAAGGTCAAGATTCTTATTTTCAGTTACTTTCTCAAATGAGAATACTTGGGTATAAGGAAAATTAACAGTATTTTTAGTGTTGTTGATGAAACTGGAAATTAAAAAGTGGAGAAGTAGAGAAAATGGCAACTCAGCTTTCATAAGTTTTTTCCCCAAGTGTGAATTCACTGTGACGTTGTAAAAAAGCGATAAAAGTGTTAAGAAAGAGAAAGAGAAAAGACAAAAGGGAAAAATCTGTCTTTGACTACAAAACTGAGTGGGTTTTTTTTCCATTTATATCTGTAAGGTCTATTTTTATGGGTAAAATTAATATGAAGATGTCTCCGTTCTTCGGAGTTCTCTCTGTACAAAGTATGTGAATTTAGGCTGTAACTTTGACAGGAACCTCTCCAACCTTTTAAATTTTGATTCTTGGATATAATCTTTTTTATTCTGAACCACCATATTGACAGAAACAGACAAATCCAAGTGGAAAAATTAAACCAGGATGCCTTGCCCAAAGTGATCTTTTCACTAAACTAAAACAAAAGTGACACCCCCCCTCCCCCCAAACAATCATGAATTACAGCCACAAGTGTGACTTCCCTGACTCAGCTTGGCTTGATTTCGGATTCTTCATATTTCCTTAAGCTTTTCATAGTTTGATTTCATTTCTGCTGCCAAGAAAGAGAGAAAAAGAATCATGTTTCAACATAAATTCTTCTCTGGAGTCTGTAATGTGAGATTTGTTTAATAAATTACATAAACAGATACTCAGAGTACCCTGTCCACAGATTTTTGGCCTGCACCACTGACAGTACTGTGTTCTCTTGATCCTTCTGCTTGGAAAATGTTGAATTTTTGGTTCCACAGATCTGCATATGTCCAGTACTTCCTGTAGTAACAGAGTAGTTTATTTTTTGTTGTGGGACTTCAAGATTTCATTGAGACTCCCAGTTCTGGGAGGACCTCAGCTACGTCTTGCCCCTTGTGGCATGCGTGCACTGCTGCCATGCCACCCCTTGCGCAGGTGGCAAGCCCAGGGCACGATCCAGGAGGGAGCTGCTTGCACAACACTGCTCTCCAGCCGGGAGCTCAGTCTGGCCAGTAGTGGGACTATGAGTACCTAAGGGTCATGGTATGGAGCACATATCACCTGTAGTCTAGATATTGTCTAATCCTGCTGGATCTTGTACTTTAGGCATGTAGGTGATGTTTTGGATCGTGCTATAGGTCTCTGCATAGAGGCTGCAGAGAGAGCATCAGAGAAGATGCTGTTCTATTGTGTGAGATGGTGGTTGCCCAAGGCTGTATTTCAGCTGTGCAGTGTGAACAGATATCAGGCTACAATGCATTTCGTATCTCTCAGAGGTTTTTCGGTTGTAAAACAATATCTCAGACACTGGCCAGTAAAATTAGTGGACTGTAAATCCCACAATATAAATCACTTCTGGGAAGTGTTAAAAGACATAGTTGGAAACAACAGTAATTCATCTGAGGTAATTGAATTGGTTCATAAATAAAAGAAAGATGTGTGATACATTGATTTTTTTGCCTCTGTGAATGTAAGGCTGCTGAGGAGGGGAGAGGGAGAGGGAGAGGGGAGAGGGAGAGGGAAAGGAAAAAGTGTTTTGCAATCCCAAAAGTGGGAGCACCTCACAAGAACAGCAGCAAGGAGCTACATACCGGTGACCTAAGTATAATATAGGCAGCTTTAGGACTTGCCCACAAGCTTGATCTGCTGAATGTTTAACAAGGCAGTCCCAACTTAAAGCCACAGCTATTCTGTTTTCAGTTAATCAGCACTAGTGAATTCACCCCATTTTAATTACAATGTACTTAAGTAGCTGTCACTCATAGTGTCTGTGCTGCAAAGTGGGTACACTTTGAGCTGTGCCATGCAGTTCTGTTTGCCGATTTTGAAACCTCTTGGAGCATGTCAAAGCCCCATAGGCATCCATATTTCCCGCTAGAGGACACTGGGAGGCATGGGGGTATACTGCAACCAGAATTCACATAGAAGATCATGGAGATCCACACGTTGCCCTGTGGTATAAGCACAGGTACTGTATCGTGAAATAAACAGTTTTTGTGATGCTTTTGCTCATTCTTCCAACATTTTAGATAGAATTTATATGCTGAGTGTGTACACTCAGTAATAAGATGAGAAAATTAGAATTATGCAATTATTTTTTTTAATGCATTCCATTCTGCAACTTGAATTTGGAGAAACATGCATGTTTGTGTGTGTATTCAGAATACAATATGATCAGACCACATGCTTTAAGTTAAGTTGATATGACAACCTAACCTGATGGAAATAGTTTGTAATCTGATTTACCTCTTCTTAAAAGAAAGGACAGACAATTTAATTGCTTTCTGTAATGCAAGGACTTCTCTGACTAGCAGGCTGAACTTGAGTAGCAGATCCCAGCTTCCTGCTACTGATAGCTATTCTTCTGCCTTGCAATTATTGAAGAAACAAAAGCTTAGATTAGTAAAAAAATGCAGTTTCTGAAGCTGATTTGATAAGGGTTACATACTGTGCTGATTAATTCTGAAATGTATTTTTAAAATCCCTTGCCTTGTCCTTTCTTGTCACCTTCCTGTTTATACCATTCATCATTTAAACATTGTCTTTTCAGACGGGATTCACCTAACTTTAGCCATCTAGGAGTTAATAATCTAGTCTAAGTGAGAGTCAGTGGAACTTCCTGAGGGTGATTCAGTTTATCCTAAAAAAGGTAACTTAGCCAGATTGGAATGAATTGCCCTCTGGAAGTGGGCTACCCACTTACCTGTTAAAGAGAATGCAGCTGTCTAGCTTGGAGTAGATGCCCAACTACTATATAGGTAAAGTGAGGTGAATCCTGTCTTTAGAGTGGAAGCTGTTTGAGGAAGAAATTCAGGCCCACAATTTAACATTGCAAAATGTTCCTGTACATACCGTTAGGATTTAAAACAAAACAAAACAAAGCAAAACCAAAAAAAACACCACCCAACCCAAACAAAAAAAACCATACCGCAACAACAACAAAAAACCAAACACAAAAATCTACACCATGCCAAAACAACAACAATTAACCTCCTAAACCCAGTCAAACATGTTTGGTTTCTACCAATAATTTTCCATTGGCATCTTCCCAAGTGATCCTGAGAGTCTTGAAAAAGCCAGCCCCTTATGTCTAGATGCCTGAATAAGTCATCAATATCTTGGGGCTGCTTGAGACCTGCTGGAAGTACTGGGAAGTCCAAATATTAATCTTCCAATGTTACTGCACAATCTTTGTAAGCTAGAGCTCTTCTTATGTTGACCTGCTGAAATTTATGATGTGCGCATCTGGTATTTTTTTAAATTTATAATTTTTTTTGATGTAAAAGTGAAACTAGAGTTATTGCATCAAATTTTTTTGTCACTTCAGCTGGCTTCTTCTTAAAAGAAAATTTGTTTTCATTAAAAAAAATTATCCAAGAATCTCTTCCTTTCCTTGTCATATGTGTAAGAGATTTTAAATTCACTTGGTTGAAGAATAAGGATTTTCAAGTAGTACCTTGAATTTTTGATATTTTTTTTTAGCAAGCCTTCTGAGCACAAGTTCATCAGCTCTATTAGCCAAGCTGCTTAAGCCATGATTAGCCAAACACTTTGACTTCATTAATATTATCTAGCTACATGGACTTTCCTTCTGGAATTGATTTTCTCCACTGGCTATGTTTAGGCAGAACACAGCCACTTTTCACTGCCTCAGAGATCTGAAACAGTCAGAGAGAAACCAGGAATCTGCTTCCAAAATAAAACGTCTGCAAGAATGATGGTGAAAAATTGTGGGTTTTCTCTGATTATTTTAGGGGAAGGTGTCGTTACCCCAGAGTTACGAAGATGCTGTTCTGCAGTCTTGTTATAACTGATGTTCACTAATTATTCTTTCAGGACTGCTTCCTTCCCATTTCTGCAAATAAGAATTGATAAGTAACAAACAATAAATCTTCCCTTAAAATGATTCTGATTTTGTGCATTGAAGCATTTGTTTTGAAAAATTTTTTGATCCTCAAAAGTAAAAGAAATATTATTTAGTTTCTTCTTCCTCATTTTGTAGACAACACTATTTAATCCTTCCTTAAACAGAAACCTCTGCTGGAGCAACAGACAGCTACCAAAGCCAAGATTAGATAATAATAAACATGTTTATGTCAGTCATGATGAACTAGTATAATCCACCAATATGTGATTTTTGCTACTAACTGCTTGTAGGCAGTCAGAGGCTGTGGGTGGTGAGGCTCTCACCCAGCTCTTCCCGTGACCTGTAGGCAGGGCAAGCTGAAGGAACAATGCCACCCCTCTGCGGAGGGCTGGGGGGGACCTGTGGGATGGGTACTCACTGTCACAACACTTCTGTTCTAACATGCTGTGCCTTCCAAACCTGAGGTCTTTTTTTTTAAAAAAAGTGTCTTTTTAAAAAAGACTTCATTAAGGCTCTTAAACAAGATCAGGTTTTAATATTACAGCCCCAGATCCCTTACTCAGCTACTTTCTACTTCCATAGGTGCCTCTTGGGCTTCTAAGGTTCCCTGGCAGCTAAATTTCTGTTTTCTACAGGACCGTGAGTGTTGCAGTTGGATGTTTCAGCATCTATCTTCCATTCAGACTTGAAGGGAATCCAGCAACATGGCACTTCTCAGTGTGAATCCCCTCAAGGGAGTAATCTGCTAGCTATCGTCATGACATGTCCAAAGTAAATCAACAAGATGTGACTCTTCATAAAAGGTAGTTGCAACAACTTATCACTACAAATTACTTCTAATGCTACAGCTTAGTGGCAAGGGCACTTTCCCAGCACGTGTAGGGTTCCTGGACTGGACATCTCCTCAGTCTAACAAAGTTCAAAGGCACAGTTCGTTCTTCTGAAATGGTGGCCTTTAGCATCAGGTTACACGCACTTTTGGACTGGGCAAGCTCTCCACCTTTACTTCTGAAGGCATTACAGCCAAGACTCCAGGAGAGGATAAGCAAACAATACGGAGAAGCTAAATCTGCGTCTTGGATATTGGGCTGCTTGTCTTTAACTGAGGCAGCCTGCATTGTGATCCTCACATTTTAAAGTCACCAGCCATTAATTAAGTAAAACAGAGGAAAAAAAATCCTGGGATCAAAAATCTAACACCTGCTAAGACCCATAGACATTAATCAGGTCAGTTTACCACATAAGCTTTTGTTCTGTCCCTTTCTATCCCTCTGTCCCCTTCCAGCCTCACGACCTTAGAGACCAAATTTAAAAATGCAGTGTTTTTCTCTTGGAGTTTTCTACATGAATGACACCTTTCACAATGCACTTTTAAAATGTTGCTTTCTGTAATTACAGTGGAAAAGTGCTTGAGGAGAGGAAGAAGAATAACATTTTTAGAGTGGATAAAACATTTGATGAAATTTGAATGCTGTAGAAATAGAAACCCAGCTTGACTGCAAGCAAAATTAAGTGGATGAAGCCAGGAGGTGGAAAAGCTGTGTTCCTCATCATAACTCTGCCACAAAGGTCCTGGCAGAACAAAATGTTGAAAGCTACAGTTTGTTAGAGCTGAAGCTGCCTTCAGAGAGCAGCTCTCTTATTTTCTATATGTAAGAACTGTATGTTTCGCTTCGGGCTTTTTAAAATCTAAGTTACTGATAGGCTCATACAACCTTGCACAAATGGTATCTTGACACTAAACCAACTCCTGAATGATAAATCTAAACTCATCATGTTCGACCATTCCTTAGCCTTAATTCTGTGTTCATTCACTCAGTGCATAATTAAGATTGATTTACATGGGAAATCTGTCATCCATTCCTCCTGAACCCAGAAAAAACTTACGCAAGTTGTGAGTAACATATGCACATGAATCCCTTAGATGAGCTCATGGTCCCATATACTGCATTTTTTTTTTTTTTCAGACACATCAGTATTACTACTACTTTTCAGTAGAATTTGTACTTTTGAGGTTGAGGGTGACTGAGGCAGTTTCTGAAATGACATCATCCCAACTCTGACAGGCCAGTGGAGACTGACATTTTAAAGTAATACTGTTTAAAAGCAGAGCAGCGAAATGATAAGAGCATTTGCCAGGTTAAAGGTTTCTAAAAATAAATAGAGTGCTCTTCAGATACGAGTGACTGGATTATATATGAAGAATATGATTTATGAAAATATGATCTGCAAGTATTTGCCATCATCTGTTGACTTTGTGCTGAAAATCCTAAAATTATTCACCTTTTCTAGCCCTGTGGTGTGCTGAAAGCACTTTGCCTGTTGTCGCAAATGTGTTTTACAGAATCACTTGTCTGCAGAATGTCATCTGTCCTCTTTCCCACCACACATTTGTTTGTGCTAAATTGCCCACACCGAAGCACATCCCCTCCTTTTTTATACATTGAAACAAGTACCATAAACAGCCTTCTCACACAGGCTGAGACACAAACACACGCTGTCAAAGGAGGGATTTTTATGCTAAGCAACCCCTGAAACTAATTTTTTCCTTTAGCTGATGCTAAATGGGTGACCTCAGCCAGGCAGACCCTCGAGTTTAATTTCCCAGAGTTATAGGCTTGAGCTTTTAGATACATTTTTCATATACCAAAACAGCTGTGTATGCTCTTGTAGATAGGCACAAAGGTTAATCTAAATAAATTTGTAAGGCTTTTGATGGAGACTTGATTTTGACTGAATTGCTAGAATCTGCTGTTAAACAAGGTCTCCTGTTTTAGCAGCTGGCTAAAATACTCTCAGGTGAAATCCTTCAAGAACCCCATAGCTTATACTTAATAAGATTTAATTATTTCACAACTTATCTCTTTCACATTAGTGCTCCCCCTGCATTTGCCACATTCAAAGGAGCAATTCACGTGTTGAATTATGAAAAATAATTCTAGTGTAGAAATACGGGTAATATACACAAGGTCAAAAAACAGGCAAGAGTAATTTCAACAACTAAATTACTTGATGTAATACTTTGGCTTGATAGTCTTTAAGAGGAGGCTTTACATAAGTCAAAGGTCTTTGGAGTAATATGCAAATCAAAAGCCTACCACTCTCCTAAATCCTTTTAATCCAGTCGTTAATCTCAATAATGACCTAGTTTTTGGAACCTTTACTGTGTTCAGCCACTTAATCACATTACCTAGTTTGCCCTTTGCAAACTTTTAGAGGAGAAATATGTGCACATAAATAACAGCCTGCTAAAACGTAACTGAATCCCCCCTGAGCAAGTGCAGTTTTATAGAAGAAAATCTCCTAGCACCTGCTGAAATCTCATGTAGCCTCTCTTTACCATAACACGAGGATTTTTAGCGGGTAGTAGAGCTTTGCATAATACAAAGGAAGGAAGTGGCAGATATCAAATTCTCATACTTAGCTGACAATTGTTAGAAAAACATCAAAAGTGATGAATGAGCAGCCATTACATAGTCTGGATTTTTTTTTCTCCGTATCAGTTGCTGTGCGTTGTATGATCACTGACATACCTGTTTTTCTGCAAAAATCAATAACAGAGAAAATCACTGGATCCATGTGAGTTCTGAAATTGTAGAGGAAGGAAATTATCAACCATGAAACACACAGTAACTTTCTTCACATGATTCCCTTACAGAGAATAAGAACTGATTTAGATTTTGTGGAAGACACTTCATCAACATCAGAATTCCTCAGCAAGGGAAGGCACAGACCAGCTAAACCACAGCACGTACAGCACGAAACTGCTCTCCAGTACCGAGCACAGGTGCACATTAAAGCCCGAAGTTCACTTACACTGATTCCTTGGCTGGCAGATAGACTCTGTACCTGGAGAAGTATGTCAGAAGAATTTTACACAATAGGATGATGCACCTTCTGTGTAATTCCACCAATGAGGTAATCACATACCTACCTGCTTGTCAAATATCTATCAAAAATGTTAAGTACATTTTCAGATGAGCTGGTAGAACAGTGGGTGATTTTTTGTTTATTTTATTTTTTAATTTTATTTTATTTTATTTAATAATTTTCTGTCATTTTACTTCACTTTTGAAAGAAAGTTCTTAAGCAAATAATTTATTTTTTTTTTTTTTAAAAAAGTTCTTCTATCTCTGATCTTTCATAGCCATCCTGCACTAGAATCGAAGTTAAATAGTATTTTTAGCTGTTATGCCTCAGAGAGAATACCGGAGCATAAAACAATAACTGCACCCCCATGAAGTGTGTATAAAAATGGACAGTAATGTATGCATTCTCTATAAAGAGTCACAAAGGCTAAAAGCATTTGTTAGTTCTCTGAGGTCTAAAAGACCTTGACAGGTACAATGCATGCTTTAGTAAATAGGCACAACAACTCTGAATTGAGTTTGTCATTATTGTGTTTCAGTTTTTCATTCAGTGAAAGTAAAAGAAAGCCAAAAATAATAACAATAATATAAATGAATGTTCACACTACTGTTGAGGATCTGAATGATCCGACGGAGCCAAGAGCCTTCTGTAGAGAAGTAATATGGCTCTATGAAAATTATGCTAAAAATCTTTTAGATTCAATACAAAATGAAAATCCTTGTCTAGATTTTCTGTAGTATCCCATAGAATTCTGCAGAAGAGATATAATTTTGCATTATATTGCATGGACTGGTGCAAAAACCTTTCAAAAGGTTAACATTTTCTATCACATTAATATATTTTCCAAGACTTTCCTCTAAAGAATGGTTTCTTCAGCTTATAAATTCCCTTCTTGTTTTACATCTTTTTAGCCTTTATATTGTTTCAAAATAGTTGTCCATATGTAACGAGTTTCCACATTTAATCACTTGAATGAATAATTATGAAGTTTTGTATGTCCTTGCTTTACCTTCCTTGTTAAGACTACACATATCCTATTTTTAAGAAGAGTTAGTCCATTGCACAAGTCTGTTTTGAAATTCAGATAGATGAGCATGCCAAACAATGGTCTTCCATAAATACTCAGAGTATCTAACTTACAGGCATTTTAGATAATTTCTTCATCATATTGCCTGAGTTCATGACTATGCTAAATACTGCTCTAGGATATTTGTGAAATAACAGAGAATCAGAGAATGGTTGAGGTTGGCAGGGTCCATTGGAGATCATCTACTGAGACCCTGCTGCTCAAAGCAGGATCAGCTTCAGCAGATTACTCATGGCTGTGCCCATTCGGGTTCTGAGTATCTCCAAGGATGGAGACTCCACAACCTCACTGGGCAACCTGGTTCAATGTTTCATCACTCTCACAGGAAAAAATATTTTTCTTGAGCTTAAGTTGAATTTCCTGCATTTGAGTTTGCACCCATTGCCTGTCATCCTGTCACTGAGCGCCACTGAGGGGAGCCTGACTCCATCTTTTTTTGCTTCCCCCATCAGGTATTTACACACATGAATAAGATCCCCTTGAGCCTTCTCTGCTCCAGACTGAACAGTGTGAGCTCTCTCGGCCTCTCATTGCATGTGAGATGTGCCAGTCTCTTAATATTTTCCTGGCCCTTTGGTGGACTTGGTCCAGTATGTCTTTGCCTCTCTTTTAGTGGGGAGTCCAGAACTGGACCCAGCACTCCAGCTGTGTCTCACCAGGGCTGAGCTGAGCAGAAGGACCATCTCCCTTGACCCATAGGTCTTCCCAATGCAACCCAGGACACTATGGGACATCTTTGCTGCAAGGGCACATTTCTGGCTCATGGTCAGCTTGCTGTCCACCAGGACCCCAAGGTCCTTCTCTGCAGAGGTGCTTTCCAGCTGGCTTGCCTCCAGCCTGTACTGGTGCATGGGGTTATTCCTGCTGAGGTGCAGGACTTGGTATTTGCCTTTGTTGAACTTCATGAGTTTCCTTTCAGCCCATTTCTCACACCTCTTGAGGTCCTTCTGAATGGCAGCATATCCATCTGGTATATCAACTGCTCCTCCCAGTTTTTGTGTCATCTGCTAACATGCTGAAGCTACGTTTGGTCCCACTTTCCAGATCATTAATGAAGAGCTTCAACAGTATTGTCCCCAGTAGACCCCCAGGGTGTGTCAGTAGTGACTGGCTTCCAGCTAGACTTTGTGCTGCTGATCAAAACCTGTTGAGCTTGGCAGTTCAGCCAGTCTATTGTCCTCTCATATGGCCTGTACTGAAGTCAATAAACAGTACCAATTGCTCTGCCATGCCATTCTTTTGAAGGAAAGTTGAGTAGGTACTAAGGGTAAAATTAGACACACATATATGGATATATTTTTATAAGAGCATGTGCAGTCTCTTACAATTAGCATTCACAAAATTGCATGCATTGGCCTCCATATAGCTGAAAATATCCTTTCTACTGAATTTATATAGCTAAGTAAATTTAACTTGGTCATGCAAGGCTCTATGGATTTTATCAGAGGCTGTATAGATTTTTACTACCTCTGGTAAAAATTTTCTGCAACGTTTAACATAAATAATACACCTTTGACTATTTGAAGTGCAGTAGTAAATACAATTTGCATGGAGTGTAATGCAGGAGAGCACAATGCTAGTGTATGAAAATTACATCAAGGTAACATTTCGCTCAGTGTAATGACAAATAGAAAGAAGAACAGCTTATTTGCATTTTCAAGGTTGCATTTGCCAGTTCTAGTGACTCATCTTTGAGGCAGTCTCTGAACATTGACAGATATAATTCAGACAGCTACCTTTCCTATTCAAAAATTGCAAGCCACTTCTGAGGCACCAAAAAGAATGTCTTTTTCTCAGTAATTTTCAAGATGTTTTCTTGATAAACATAAAAAAAGATCACAGATTTTTCATTTCTGCATCAGTGGCAACTACAATCTCAGAGAAGCAAGGCAGAAATCAGTTAGAAAGATAAAGGGCTATAGCAATATGCAAATGTAGCAACTGAAATGGGTTTTGGCAAAAAGAAAATATAAAAACTCTTGAAGTGTTTGTGGAAAGGGGAAAGGTAGGATAGCTAAAAGATTTTACCAATATCCGTGTACACATATATAGTCCTGTTCCATGAATATGCTTAGTTTTATGCATACAAATACTCTTAACGAGATCAGTGACCAAGTACACCTGTAAATATTTCCAGGACCGGAACTACTGTAAAAAGAGGAAGATTTGGGATGAGGGTTGGAGGCAGAGTACCTAAGCTAAGAGTACACAGAACCATAGGAAGACTGAGGTCAGGCTTTAGATGGAGGTCTCTAGTCCAATCTCTACTCCTACCACATGCTCAAAGCAGGATTAACTGCAAAGTGAGGTGAATTTGCTCAGGGCCTCACTGAACAGTCTGTTCCAGTGCTTAACCACC
Source organism: Phalacrocorax carbo (assembly GCF_963921805.1). Classification (NCBI taxonomy): domain Eukaryota; kingdom Metazoa; phylum Chordata; class Aves; order Suliformes; family Phalacrocoracidae; genus Phalacrocorax; species Phalacrocorax carbo. The sequence goes on from NC_087513.1 coordinate 49,669,827, forward strand.
CTCATCCTGAAGATGTTGTTTTCTGTAGCCTGACTAGATTTCCTTTCCTGGGACTTTCCACTGTTGTCTGTTGTGTACGTCCTAAATTATCCGTGGGGAATATGGGCAGCTAAAGAAGGTAGTCCAGCACACATGAGATGGAGCTACCTTCTTGCATTTCCTATCTTTCTCCCTGCATGGAGATTCAGGTGACTGTTCTTCCAAGGTTGGCACTTCATTGGCTACATGAATGTCTTCACTACTGCTCTCCCTCAGAAAGAGAGATAGGTGAGCTACACGTAGGAGTTCTGTCACTTGCCATACCTTGTATACCAGATTTCTTAAACTCTGTATTTGAAAGAGTCTTAGTCATTCAGCTGTAGCCATTGTTCCTGTACTGCTTTATGCTGTTTTTTTCTCAACTATGTTCCATAACTACTTCATTAAAATACTATAATATTGATTCTCCTTTCCGATGCATGTTTTCAGACTATATTAGAGTTCTGCATAAATTCCTGTCCTAAAATGTTGGCATTCAAGGATGACCCCTTTAAAATAATATAAGACAAAAAAATTGCTATGGTAAATAACATAACCTGCTGCTGGAGAATCAATACTGCATGTGCTCCGTGCATACCCCCAGCTGCTGCCATGATTGTGGTTTGGTTTTTTTTTTTTTTTGTGAACAAAGCCTAACTGTCATGGCCAAGTTTTCCCAAATTTGATCTCATTTAAAACACTACACTTGTATCAGTAATCATGGAGCATTTGGTTTTCCTACTTGTTTCTCACAGAAGCAAAGGCCTGAAGCAGACCTCAGGATCACTTAGTCTTTCCCAACACGTGCAGGTCCTGTCAAAAGAGGCTCAACAATGTCTATGTCAGTTCTGATGGGCATCAAAGACAGAGTAGTTTTGGTCATTTTGCTAACATCCATTCAAACAATGGCAGCACAGCTTTTCCTGCAGTGCATCAGGTTCTGTGTCTCCACACAGGTATTTGTGAATGGAGACGTCTGAAGAAAGAAGAATCATCTGGTGAACAGTGGAGTCAGTCTGCTGCTAATCGATAACCCAAAGCCCAGTGCAACATGATTCTAATGCAATCTGCCAGAACAAGAAACATGTGCTGGCTCATAATTCAGACATATGATTCAGACATGGAAAGAAAAGAAATGAAGGGAGAGGGGATCAATATTGGGAAATCTCATCTGTAGCTGCCATCTGAAAGCTCCAACGATTGGGCTTTCTGTAACTTGAAACATTAATCTTGATGATATGCAGAGTTTGGGAAGATGAAAAGGGAACACTAGATAACAGAATGAAACCTCTTAACAATTTTATCAGGCCCAGCTTTCACTTTCACTCACATAAAAATTGAAAGAGCAAGCATAAAGATCAGCAGCCTTTCAATGCATAAGGCCGTCAAGGTATGCTCATATTGTTTAGGAAAGTTATTTTGCTTCATCAGCAAAATAACAGCTGAGGGAACCCGAATGAAAAAACCAGTTATCAGGAGCATCTTTCTGAAAAGCCTAATATATATTGATATATATTATAATATATAATAGAATTATATATATATATTTATATATATGTAAGATACTGGTCATTCCACCACCATCAAGAAAATGGACACAACAGTTTGGTTTAAATCTTATTTTGTGAACGCATACTTCATAGAAACTGAAAAAGTGGTAAATTCCTGTGCTCATTGGAATTCAACACAGCATGAGCCTTAATAAAGCAGCTATTTATACAAAGAGTGGTGAGAGCCATCGTACTTTAAGACAGAGGCAAGATTAATATATTCAAAATATCAAACTAACTTAAAGTATAAAAGGGCAGTAGACCTAAATCTGTAATCATCTCAAACCCTTTCTAGGTTGAAATTCATTCACTCACTAGAAGGAAAAGAGAAAAATAGATGTTGGCTAATTTGAATTGGCATCTGTTTGATTCAGTTTTGATTGCATCGGGATTGTCTGGGTTTTATGTGCAAAATTTTCTTCTTTTGATTAGTGTTCCTCCATCCTCTGGATATTAGCTATAAATCACAGAATAATCATGACAAAGTTTAGTTTTGTTTGAATGCCTATTATAATTCCATTTTGTCTCATTTATACCCTAATCAAATAAATCCCACTGGAAGTTAGCCAAGGGACAAAGCTGAAGCAAATGACAGTAAATCAAGAACTGATTTTCCTGACATACAAAGTTTTAACCTTTGTGGGACAAGTATTTAGTCTGTAATGAAGAAGAAATGCAGCAAGAGAGAAGGCTGAGCTATCTGAACATCTTTGAGGCTGAAAGCACCTCCTCTACTGCCTTCAGACTCCAGCATCAGCCCTGGACATTGGCTTACACATTGCAAATAAGAAAGGGCACAGCTTGTTAGGACTTACAGGCCAGATGGTTTCATGGGAGTGAAATAAATATTTGTGTGCTGTTATCTACAGGTTCTATTCCTCAGTTGTGACAAGTGTGCCACTGGAGGTATGAAATTACAAAAAAGGTATAAAATTAGAAACGCTGACTGTGTGCCATGAGGTTCTCACAAGAACACAACTTGTTCACACAAGAAAGTGTCATCTAGTTTGGAAGGCAGCACAGACATATAGCTATGACCCTGCAGGTGCTTGTGGGATCATCTCATATGCCTAAGTCCCCATCAGTAAATAAGCAAGCAATAGTAGGTTGCATTCAGCGAAAGACTTAACAGACTCAGCTAAAAATTTACTATCATAAATTAAACTTCAGGCTAATAAGATCTTTAAGGGTTTTTTTTGCTCAAAAATTTATTTAAACAGAATACAATGTATAAATATTGAAATATCACTGAGCATTGGAACTGGGTGTTTCTGCCACTGGAAAATATCTTTATCCCGAAGACAATGATATTTTTGCAGGATCCCTGGGAGGTAGGTGTTGCACCAAACAAACAAAGCCTTGAAGTAGTCTCCATTGTGCCAGGCACCATTCAAGCGCACACAAAAATATGTGCCTGAAAGAAGTTCCCATGTGAGAAGCCATGTTGACTCCTTGTCCCAGAAGGGATGGAGGTGCAAAAGGAGATTTGGGATGAGCTCATCTGACTTCAGACACCTACAGTGCAGATCCTGTGTTTTAGTCACCCACGGTTCCCTTCGTGCGATAGTGCAGAAGTAGACATTTTATGGCGTGGTTTGTCTGACCTGTTTTGGATGTCTCCTTTAGGATGCGAAAAATTGCTCTCTAGAAATGGCTATTTCTCTCCATGAATCTGGCGAACAGCCTACATGACAACTGTGCTGTCAGTATCTACACTTGGTCAGCTGAATCCTCAGCCTTGTTGCTTTCTCCTCCCCTTGCGTACACAAGCTGAGGCAAATACAATCTGCTTTTAAGGTTAGTTTCCAAATTTCTGTTTGGAGCCTCTACAAAAGACTGTCACCCAATCTGTGTAGCTAAAAAAAAAAAAAAGCATAAATTGAATGTTTTTAATTATTTCTTGAGCAGCAGGGCATCTAGTGGGTATTACATAGGTGCCTTCACCCCTCCTGGGCCCTGCAACAGGCTGCCTGCCTTTGGGTAGAAGGAAAGCAGGAGGCTTTGCCTGCGTAGCAGCGGCAGCTTGGAGCCTGAAAACGTGATGCACCTCTCCTGACCTCCCTGTGCTCTCAGGTCACTGGTGTTTCTTAGCACTAGCCTATCGGCACCACATTCTTTCCTTTCTTGAAATAATTTAATTCTCACAAGGCAGGGAATAAAACATGAATTAACAGTACCTCCTCTGTACCCAAGCCAAGATACCTACGTATGATCACTTCTAATGCCCCTGCTATTTGTTTTGATTATATACAGCATATAAGAAGACAAAATCAATTTTAAAAATTGACATTAACAAATATGTAAGAAACTAGTAAGAATTATTATTACACTCAGGCAATTGTCTCTATATACTAAAATTTTTTGTGAATAGAGTTGTCTGATTTTGTTTTGGGTGCTTTTTTAAATCTATCCACAAATGTGAAGAGGCATGAAAACTAAAATAGATCTGGATTAAAAATATTTACTTTGTGTAGAAGTTATTATGTACTTGAGCACATATAGGCCTCACTTTAGTCATAACATAAAGAGGCGATCCATGTGAATGTAATGGGATGCCTGGCTAAATTTTAAATTCCTCAAGGACAGACAGAACAGCAACTGCACATCATTGACATTCTGAGCCTGACAACAATACAGCAAGAGCTAGAGAAATGTTTCTAATAATAAGGTTACTCAACAGAAAAAAAAAGTTTAATGAGATTTAAATTAATTCATTATTTTGGTCTTGAACTGACCGAGAAAAAAAAAGTTAAATTTTTTAGGGAAACAGTAGATTCATTCAGGTGTTCTGTATGCAAAATGCTTCCATTCCTTAAGAAAAAATTTCACCGTCAAATTTTAGCTAAATGTAACTTTCCACATTCCACCAATATTTGTTCTTTGCTTTTTTCTGGTTTTCAGTTTCCTCATCAAAACAATGAGTACTTCTCACAGCCATGTTCCTATGCTGCCGTGTGCTATCACAAACATGTTACTTCGGGATTTTTAAAACAGCCCAGGCTTGCTTACCACTAGCAGGCTCTATTCCAATATGTAGGGGAAAAAAAAGATATTAAAAATAGAGCAAAATGACCAGTACTATAAACTATTATTTCTCAGTGTGCCAATGTTTTCTTTGACCTTTCTGATGACATTATGATGTCACAACTCTGCAGCTTTGACCTATTTTCTGCATAGCCTCCACTGGGCTAGATTTGATGGAAATAAACATCTTACATAACAGTCCGGCTGTGCGCGCAGCTTTTTTTCTTCTCTGTTTTTCTGGATTTTTTTTTCTCTGAAGGAGATTTTCCCAGCATGAATTCTGCATGTACAATTAACATTTGCCAAATTTAATCTTCAAAATCTGTTAGGGTTTATAGGAAGATCAAGAGACAGAGCTGCTGTGCTTCATCACCCTTCCCCTGTAATCACACAGCTTTGCACTAGGAAAGAGAGTAAGAGGTAGGTTAAAACTGCAGTTATTCCCTTGAAAGGACAACTAAAAGAGAAGACTGTGAATGTGAGACTTTGTACCACTGGGATTATTTAAACCAAACTCTTTCAGGAAAGAGCAAAGATCAGGTACAGACTCAGAGACATAAAAAATACCCTGACCTGATAGCTTTTGCTGTTGTGTTAATAGCAAAGACAAGAAAAAACAGTATTGCACAGCAGAATCTCTAACACTTTCTTTTCTTGTTTCCTGTATTTGTTTTGACTGAATGTGTAGCAAGTATGTATATGGACAAAGACTGGATAGGAAATCTTCCTAAAGAATAAAGGATGAAATAGATATACAGAAATATTTTTAACCAAAGTGAATACAGAAATAGGTGCATATATACCAAGAAAAAAAAAAAAAAAGCCAGAATACGTACAATGAATTGGAATTACCCGAGTTACATACACAGGTTTTTAAAATTGGGTAAGTTTGCAGAGAAAATTTTGCAAAGCTTTGAGAGTTGTTTACTTTTGCAACTGAAGTTACAGGAGATGATACCATCAACCTCTGCTTTCAAAATCACAGAAGAGTTTAAAAATAATTACAATTAAAACCCAGTATTTTTGTTTTTTCTTGTATTTTGTCTTCTGTTTTTACAGCCTTATGGCTTTAAGTCACCACATTTTGCTCCACAAAACACAGGCAAGAGAAAAAGCTTGCTTAAAAGAAAATGAGGAAGCTGAAATTTATGGTAGTCATTGGACACTTCAGGATTTCTTTTCTTTTTTTTAAATTTATGGTACCAGCTCTTCCCTCTCTTACACTGATTTCACCCACTGTATCTGTTGGCATTAGTGATATGACCCAATCAGATAAACAGCATAATAAACTAACAGACCTACGCTTTCCTAACCAGAAGTGTTAAACCTTCTATATTAAAGAAGAAATAATTTGACGTGCCACAGTGGAAACAAAGTAGCTACTTTTCATTTTTAATAATTAAATGCTACCTAAGCCTATGTCCTTTAATTAACCTAATCACTTGCATGCTTGCAAGTGCCCGTAGTACTACATAACTGCATCAGCAGAAGCCCAGCAGCAGACTCACCCACCCTCCAAGAGTTTGGGAAGCCCTGTTTCCAACTGCAAACTACAGGACAAATGCAGGCTGACTTCCTCCACTGCATAAACAACTGTATTCTCAATTTACAGCACTCATTACGGGTTTTTCCAAGCATTGTTGAACTCACTACCTCTATCAGCAGGACATGTTATTACGTTTAATAGGCCTCTTAAATATTTACTTTTCTCTGGAAATAACACCTCTTCAACTCAACATTCTGTTTAAAGTTACGGGATTTTAGGAATAATTCTTTAAGTGGTGTCCTTCCTGCCTTAGGGAAAACTATGCAAGGTACAATTTAACCTACAGTCTTTGCTATATCAGATCATTTAAATGTTCTTTCTGAGACAAAAATCCTCTACTTGCTGCTTTCTTTTGGTCTTTCATTTTCACTGTAAATTATATTATCACATTGGAAGAATTAGGAATGATACTGCAAAGGAAGTCCTTGCCCATCTTCTAAATAGCCTCCCAGTTTTTGAGGTGAATCAAGCAGAAGAATTGGAAATGCAAATATAACTTAACATTTATATTACCTAACTTGCCTTCAAGTCATGTACATTTTTATGTCCATAAAAATTATAAAAATAATTTAAAGGTTTATTTAATGGATGTTGCTTTTACTTAATTTATCCCATGGGTCTAATACCTATAAAGCAAGAACACTCTGGACTGAGTCTTAAGATAATAGGTTTATTGCATTGGATATAAGCCACATTGCAAATCCTAATGCTGCCAGAAAATGGTAAACTACAGACGAGTTTGTCACACGAACTGAGAATCTATCACTGAACTTCAGAGTTGGCAGAGACATTTACCTCTTAACTCATGTTTAATTTCAAAGGAACAACATTTCATGAAAGGTCCCAAAAATAAGTAAAACTAAATTATATCCAGGAAAAAGCATTCACTGTCTATCAAAATAAACTTTTTTTCATGCAGCAGAACCTTCCCAGGCTATTGATGTTGCATTGTTTTTTAACTGGATTTGAAATGGCAAGAAGAATGTACTCTAGCAACCTAAAAGCTATGTATTGATAACATTTGGTTGTAATGAATGTCATTGGCAGAGTGTTGCAGCCAAGTAACACCAAAGCCCATCCACAAAAGAACCACATTTAAGACGGTTTGATTTCCTGATGGGAGGGAATTTGAACAAAGAAATTCTGAAAGAGTATGCAGGTAAACTTGACAGGTCCATGCTGTGGGGAAATTGATCTCACAATTTCTCTCCTGTCTGAGGTAAGGAGAGAAAAGCTTTTGATTCTCTTCTGCTTCTGCATGTCCTGGATCATAGACTGGCTTTAGTTTCTCAGAAAATCCTTCTGAAAGACAATTAGCTGAAACAGAAGCTGCTACTGAGTCTGCAAAGTAGGAATAGGGGAATAAAACACCTGCTAGTGGTGTTTATGGAATCACACCACCCTGTCAGTCATATTCCCTCCCTTGCAAATCCTGATTTCACTTCCACCTGTGAGCCTGACTGCTGCAATTGAATTCCCATTGGGCTTGCATTCATGTAAGAGTCACAAATGAAAAGTGACAAAGTGTCATGACTTGAGGTCAGGACCATAATGCACAGAAGCTCAATAGAAGACAATCATTGTCCCAGACTGCAGCTGAAACATGCAGCTACTTAAAGCAGGAAGCTAACCTCCACTCATATGATGTATAGCAGAGCTAAAAATGCATTGGTAACAACATTCAAGAGGTAAAAATGGGCACACAATCATTTCTGTGTGAAATGGAAGTGAAAGCTCTTAATGAAATAATTTGTGTAAATTTCTCATGCGCAAATGGAAGCCTACTACTGCAGTTTTATGAGGCTTCAACCAAACAGATATAAATTCCCCTTGCAAAACCAGGTAGAAGAGATTCAGGTACCAGATCACTGTACCATGTATATATGAAGAGCTCAGAAAATGTGGAGGAACTGTAAGAGTTAATTTCTAGTTAATGAAGAAAGGTGATTTTTTTTCTTACGTTCATAGCTAACCAAGAGAAGGATTATTCACTTCATAGGAATAAGAAAAACTCAAGTCTTAAATGTCTTAAAGCAGGGAATAAATTTGATATAATCAAAAGTCCAAAATATAAATTACATGAACACCAGATGTATTATTGGGCATGCTTTGTTTTAAATTAAAGCACTATTGTATAAATTTTTATGAAATTACTTTTAATTGATCCCTCCTCCCAAAAATTTTTTTCAATACAACTTTATGAAAATGCATTGATTTTTTCTAACAGTTTTGATGAGGAAAATACTGAGTTCTCAAAAAAATTCAATAGTGACCATTTTTCCTTCAGATATGCACTAAACATCCCACATGCGTTTCAGTAGGCTGACAAAATATTTAATTAGTGTTAATTGAAATCAGCACCGCTTCTATAAAAGAAAAGTCCCATTCCTTCAGAAACAACAAAAATATCAATTCAGTCTCAGAAATTATGGTCACACTCACTCTGTGGGTAAAAGCCTTCCTGATATGATAGAACTATCATATCAAAGATATTTTCCTGGGAGATGATGTCCTTTCTCCAGTACTCACCTTTAAGAGATCTGTACTGGTTTGGTTTCTGGGAAGAGGACTTTAAAATTCTGAGAAATTGAAGTTTTCTAAAAGTTGCCTAAGAGATGAGAAAACTGATATGAAAAGCAAAAGGACAAAGACTACTTTGGTGCGCAAAAATACAAGTGGACACCACAACTCTGCCAGAAATCAGTGGTTCTGCAGCTTTCAGATTCAAACTTCCATAACTAATTTAGGAAAGTAAACCTTTCCCTTCATCCTATCTATGTACAGCAATATTGTTGTCTTTATCAGTAAAATCAAAGACAGAGAAAAATCTGTCAGTCTTAGTATGCTGAGTTGCTAACAAAATGAATAAACAGATGCAATTCATGACCTCTTCATGGTAAATCAGGTTTTAAAGTTTGGTCTGAGTCTTAGTCAAAGTTACAGAAAAATGGAAGTGGAAACTGTATGCCCACATTATTACAAGCCAGGTTTCCAGGAGAATTTATGAGCTGTGAGGAATTCATAAGCCTTGGACATCCATGCCTTTTCCTCTTAAAGCTGATACATACTGTGTATGATTTATGAGCAAAACTGGTTACACATTGGATGCCAAATTGAATCTGTTCCTTAAACCAATTTTATGTATGTCTATGAAAATGACAGAAACAAGATACAATTTCAAAACAGAAAGGATAAACCAACTGAAAGTATTAACAAGATTTAATGCATCACCTCCCACTTCTCCAACTACTGTTCACGAGAGGAGAAAGACACTGAGTGGATGGGGGATGGTCTCAGGTCTCACACTTTAAGAGCACTCCTTTCCCTATGACGGTACACAGCTTTGGGACGTATAAGCAGGAAGTGAAACAATGAAAACATCCCCTTGTAAAGGATCGTAGTTTAAGAGGCTCCCATGTTACCTATCACTTACCTATCGCTAAGTTACATAAATTCTTATGTTACATGAGGATTCCCAGTTAGATCTCAGACACTGATATATGCAGATTCTGTCACACTCAATGGCTATGAGCGATGATTAAACAGTAAGAGTCCCCAGGTATAATTTAGAAGGTTTTCCAAACCTAAAAGGCATCCTCCTTTACCTCATGCTGGCCAATGGACCAAAGCATCACTCTGTTCTGCATCACTACGTGCATCCTATGCTGAACATATCTCTACCATTTCCAGGGTCTAAGAGGACTGCTCCAGACTGAAACCTTTTGACTGCTTTCTGTGGCGCTTAAGACAGAGGAATTTTACTCCTGTGAAAGCAGAGTTTTAGCAATGCCTACATTACACCTCCTGCTGCCTCATCCCTATTACATGAGGTGAAGAGGCTAGACTAACATGAAGCTTTCCCAAGAAATCTTCAGAATGAATTCAAGCAATATTCTGATTTGTTTTCTATCCTGTTATTGGTGGCCTTCCTTCCTTTTTGTGCCCTGTATTCATGCTCATCACACAAAGATACTAATGGACAGGTAAAACAGATGCCATCACCCTTTTGAGTCAATGGGAATTTACACAGGGACTGAAACTGGCTTTATCTAGATGGTGTTAAAAACAAAATCTCTTTGGGTCTCCTTAGGTTTAGTATGAAACTGGGTGAATTCCCTAGGTTTCTTGTATTTGCTTTTACTTCTGCAGGGACCTAGAAAGTATTCTAGGAAAAATTATGAGCCTCAATATAACCTTTCTGGCAAATAATTCATAAGATATAGAATACCTAAAACCAACAGATAAACCCTGAGATAAAACACTTCAAAACCCCAGCTGTTGCTTTTATTCAATGGATGTTTTTCTTAAGCAATTAAGATAGAAATCATCAGCATATAGGTAGATGTATGACATAGGTACTTGTATGACATTTTATGGCCAGTGGAAAGAAACAAGGTCAAAATCATTACTTCCTAAAATAGATGTCTAAAGTAGGTTGGATTTTTGCACCTTAAAAGTGTTTAGTTCACTGTATTGATTGGAAAAGAGATCTAAGATAACTAGCTCCAAGGTAGGTGCTCACACTGTAAACGATATTTGAATTAGCTGAATCCCATGCCTAAACTGTAAGAAATATTTCATTTATTTGAATTGGAATCGCTGGCTTTTTTCTTCCAATACATTTTCTTGCGTTTTTCTTTCTACTCTGAGTGACAGGCAAAACAGATACATTTCCTGAGCACATATATTTTTGTCTTATTCATTCCACTAAATTTGAAAAAAAAAAGACTTCTAACTGAAAAGCAATGAAAAATGATTACTGCAAATAGTATTTACCACCTGCGATTTCAGCCCAGATTCTAGTATTAGAAATACAGAAATTGAATTTTCTTGAGTGAAGAAGTGATATTACTCATTATAATATATATGATTAACGTGTGATTATTTTGAAAGGAAAATATCTTGTAATTCCAGGGTATTTTCTCTAGGCTCATTGTCAGGCAAATTCTTAAAGCTGTTATTTGAAGTTTCCCACAGACATCAGTAAAAGCTCTTCTCAGCACCAAATACCAGCACAAGCCTGAACAAGCTGCACTTAAATGTTCATTCCCACAATCCATCCACTGGTGTTTCGAAATGGCTTGTTGCTTGCATTAACCTGTAAGGCAAAAGTCTTTCTTAATAAAGCTGACAGTGGCTTATCTCACAGAAATCCAGCATATTGTGTTACTGTATAATGTAGGCAGGCTGGACAAAGATGATTCCTGACCTATGCAAGCACAAAATATATACACTGGTTTGGGTAAGAATCTTTCTTATTCCCATACAAGCAGCAGTCATTATTACTATGGTGAGATCTGGAGAGCAAAAGAGCTGATTCATCACAGGTCACTGAAGTTTAATGGACTCCTTCCTGCATACCCATGACCACATCCTCTGCTGTAACTGGCACTGAGAAGATCCCTCTTTCCTATAAACTGCTGCTCCACAACCTTGGGCAAGTCGCTTGGGGCCAACTCTAGTAAAGATCTTTAGTGACTAAAACAAAAGGGCTACAGAACAATCATAACCTTGAAAATAAACATCCTAACTGCTGCCTAAGCGTGGGTGTGCCTAAGCCTGCTGAGGCCTTCTCTTTTTGTAATGTGAAGGTTTCTAAGCACAGAGAAGTGCCCATACCCAGAGCTGATCCTGGCTTCTGAGTGGCTCAGCACCTCCTCGCGCCTGGGCATGGCTGTTCCTCAGCTTGTTTCACGCAGCAGGTCCATCCAGCACACTGAACACGAACACAGCAGGACAGGGATCCTTGCAAAATGCAGCTGTGCTACCAACTGCAGCAAATGCTGAAAGTCTCCTTGAAGCAGAGATCAGGAGTCAAGGCATCTTCTCTGACGCAAGTACCCACTCTACCAAGCGGTGAGCGGCACCCTCTTTTCTGTCTCCTTGTGTAAATCTTGAACATTTTGCTGCACAGTGACCTGGCTTCAAAGGGAAGGAGTAGAGCATGTCTCTCACCACAAACACCCATCATCCAGGGATACCACCCAAAAGTTTCAAGCGTTGACAGTGTTCACAGTGGAAGCTACATGGATGGAGGGGGGTTCATGAGTGTGATGGTGAGACTTACCCCTGTGCACCAGGTTTCTCACTGTCTAGCTCTGTGAAAGTTGCCTGCTAGGTAGCTGGCTTTAGAGGCAGCCCTCTCCTCAGCATGCTAGCCTGAAGCAGCTACTCCTCCCAGGTGTTTAACTCTCCCCTTGTGCCATCCCAGGAGCTTTGAAAGACTTAAAAAAGCCAAAGTTCTGCATCTGCTCTAAGTATTCAGTTTCTTTCCCGCCAGCACCTCCATGCCCTGGCCATTGTATCACAGTACTCCAGCAACATACTCCTGCTTGCCCTTTTTGCTGGCAGTGAGGGAAGGATCAGGACCTGTCTGAGGTGTCTCAGACCTGCTTGCTAAGAAGACAGAAGAGAAAATGGAGGCTGACTGTATTTAAAAAATATATATCACCAGTATGTTCCCTGCCTATGTAAGCAACTAAAATGAAATCATTCGGACTTATACATCTGTGTACCTATAAGGATATTGTCCTTTGTTTCTGTTTATCACCAAAAAAGAGGGGATTATTGTACTCTTGATCCCCCTGTATACCTGGGTGCAACAAACTTTGTGGCAAGGGCCTATTTTTATTTTTTCACCTGATATCTCATACAAAGTCTCTACAAGTCTTCCATTGTGCTTCAGTGGACTTGCAGTAGAAATAATAGATAATACTCCATGTCACTCTGAGGCTTATGTCAGTATTGCTTAGAAGCACTGGTACTTTCAACTTCTCCTGAGACATTTAAACACATTCCTTAAATGACAATTCCTCTGCAAAATTTTTCTGATAAAAACACACTTTCTGTATTCTTACAAAATTGTTTTCTTGTTTTCGAAGTGCTGTTCTGGATTTCAGTCCTTTGCCCATGATAGATTTTCTCAGCCTTGTGTTTGTTATTCTAAATCATAAACCTAAGCTTTGCTAGGAGGGCTGACAGATTTAGATCTTCTGCATTAGCTGTATGATGCTTAGCAGTGAATTTCCCTAACTTACTGGACAAAATATTTTCAGCCAAAGCAAAAGTGCTTTAGAGCTGTGTTCTTTTTAACACAACAGTGACACCTCCCAGATGCTGCAGCAATAGAAATAAAACCAATAGTCATTCTTTTGTCAAGATTAGAATGAAGTGTAAGAAAGGATTTTTTTTTAACCAGGATATTTTATAAATGCATAAACCTCATCTGCTTCCTCAAAATGTCTTTGGTTTATCCCTCACTGTTTGTTTTTTTCTCTATCTTTTCTGGCTTGTCTAGGTTCGGTATGAAAATGTAATGCTAGAAAATGTTGGCTGGCACATGCTAAATCCACACATTTTGGAAGTCTAATTTTGGCAAAGCAGTCTACCTTTGTTATATACTAAACTTAAAGCTTGAAGGAACCTAAACTTAGTTTGATTAATTCAGCAATAGTGTAAAGACATCCGTTCTGCTTACAGTAGGACTTTAGCACAGTGGAAAGATATTTACTATGAGGAGACTTTATTGTTGTTAAGGGCATTGGCGCTATTCTCTCAACCTTATTCTAGGCATCTAATTAGGTACCCTGAGCTTGAACCTGCAAATACACCCTGTGCCTCTAGTAATAAGTAGCTAGTGAGACAGCACATTATTGTTGTATTCCATGTTGCACGTCCTTGGAGAATATTAAAATTAGAGTTTCATAAATGAGCAAGTGTTTGCCTCAGAAATGCTCAAAATGCTGAAAACAGATTACATTCCTATGGCTGTAGGTCAACACGGTCTTCTGAAGAACATTCAAGATTATAATAAAACACATAGTTGGTGCAGTCCTGAAGGGGCAAGTTTCAAAATTAAGATCAAATTATGCGCTCTAAGAGAATGCTCTAGATTTTCTATGTTGATTTATGTTTGTTCAGATCGGGACTGTGCTTTTGAAACAGATTTCCCAGTCATCTCACCTAAACATGCTTTGGTCTACATATTGGTGTAGCCTCAGAGCAACTAAACCAGTGTCCTTTAGCAGGAAACTAAACCAGAACCCCCCAGCATTCTGCTGTATGCCAATCCTCCAGCAGCACCCCTACTATATGCCAACTGCTGCTGGGTATTCACTCAACGGGAAAAACTGTCCTAAAGTAAAATCCCTCTATCACCCACAGTATGGGCATTTGTTCCTCTGTATCTCTGTTTCACACAGTAAGCTGAGATCCATGCTCCTCCTACTCCGTGCGCCATACTACTTGCAAATGTAAATACAGCCTCTGTAATATAAAGAGCACAGACCTGAATCTCAACTGCTGTTAAATCCAGGTTCTTTCTTTAACATCAGTGAAGATGCACTGATTTATATCTCTTAAGGATCAGGGTCTAGTGAAATGGTTTTTAATTAACTTGGAAGATACGTCAGGAAACGGGTGTGTCCTGGTTTCAGCTGGGATAGAGTTAAATTTCTTCCTAGTAGCTAGTATGGGGCTGTGTTTTGGATTTTTGCTGGAAACAGTGGTGATAATGCGGAGGTGTTTTAGTTGTTGCTAAGTAGCGCTTACACTGGTCAAGGACTTTCTCAGCTCCCCGTGCTCTGCCAGGTGCACAAGAAGCTGGGAGGGGACACAGCCGGGACAGCTGACCCAAACTGACCAACGGGATATTCCATACCATATGACGTCATGCTCGGTATATAAAGCTGGGGAAGAAGAAGGAAGGGGGGGACGCTTGGAGTAATGGTGTTTGCCTTCCCAAGTAACCGTTACACATGATGGAGCCCTGCTTTCCTGGGATGGCTGAACACCTGCCTGCCCATGGGAAGTAGTGAATGAATTCCTTGTTTTGCTTTGCTTCCACGTGCAGCTTTTGCTCTACCTATTAAATTGTCTTTATCTCAGCCCATGTGTTGCCTCACTTTTACTCTTCCGATTCTCTCCCCTGTCCCACCAGGGGGGAGTGAGCGAGCGGCTGGGTGTGGTGCTTGGTTGCTGACTGGGGCTAAACCACGACAGTGTGTTACAGACATTGAGTTGTTAATCTCTGGGTTTTTGTTAGGCATTTCTTAACTCTTCAGATGGCTGAAGAGTAACTCCAATGAAAGTTGCAAAGCAGGTGCTGATCCCCTGCTCAAAACCCTTCACTGCACTTCAGTAACTGCAGGGCTTCTTGCTAATCTGAAGCTGAGATCCCTGAGGACTTAAATGCTGAAAGTAATAAAATAGAACACATCAAAGCCATGTACAGATAATGAAAACAAAAGGTTATCTAAAAAGTTTGCTTTGTTGTCTAGGGCAAGGCCCTGGCCATGCTGAAAGACCTTGGCTTCCTAAATCCGTGAGTTGGGCTTTCTTCCATTTTACCATTTAACCATCGAATACAGACTATCAGCTGGCATCTGGATGCATAGTTTTAATTTAAACACTATTGAAAATGTGGTTTAATGTAAACACCAGATTTCATATAGAACCACTGCTGAGTTTCTGAGAAGAATGAAATGAAAGGAAGTCAAATATATTTCACTTGCTTCTGGTATTATTCATTATTATTATTATTATTAGTGAGCAGCTTGGGGTTGTGGAATGAATACAAAAGGATTCATATTCTCCTCATTAGTGATGAATGACTCCTCTGTTATGTAGGATGTCATTGAACTCCTTACGCTGTATAGTTCACATTTGCTTCCTAAGCAAGCGGGACTTGGATCCTCCTAAACCCCTGTCATTTTGTTGTGGAGATCACAGCGAGTCATTACAGTACACCTTCTGGCTTTCAGATATGTTACTTGTTTGTATTACGACACCATCAGGACAAAACCCACTGCACCAGGCCCAGTAAAAGACACATGATAAGAGACAGTCTTTGCCCCTGGAGGACTCACCATCTAAGTAAATATATCCATTTGGTATTGTGGAAGTCAGCAGAGAATTCCCCTGAGGCTAAGCACAAAATAGTCTAAAATACAATTATTTTGAATTGTTAAATAAAACAGCACTGGATGAATGTGAAGTGGCACCATGATTCAGGTATGTTTTGTAAGGCTTCTTTTTGATTTGTCTTTTCTTGTACACCACTAGCATTTTCCAAGCCATTAAAATACCCCTGGCACAGCCTATTAGTGTTGCAGAATGAAATGTGTATTTTCTCTTCAGGATTATTCTTTTACAAATAGAGGTTTCCTACCAACTTTGTGAACTGGATAGGCATTAAGTACTAACAGATTTTACCCTATATCTCCTAATTTGGAACCTGAATTGATTAGGTCTTTGTTAGTCAATGGGATGGAGGTGTATCACTGAAGTGTTAGAAAGGGCTTTGAAGTGGGTAAACAAGCAGGATATGTAACTCTAGAAATTATGGTCTCCATCACATTCTCCAGTAAGACATTTTTTTCATGTATTAGACTCATTTATTGACCTTTCATGCTGTGTGTTCCATGCTCCTGCCAAGTAATGGCAGCCAAATTTTTCAATTAGAAATGCAGACCCTCTGAAGAAAAGGCCGTTTCTTTTCACTTACATTTCTTCTTCGTTTATTTTTATATTTATTCAAGAACTCTGGAGAACTGCAAAGACTACATTATACCCAGTTAATTTACAGCCCTCATTTTTATTGGGTTACTGTGAATTCCAGTTTTTAAATCAGTGTTGCTATGTCACAAAAAGACATGTGTGTACATCTTGTGTGCAGGGATAATTTTGTATGAAAGAAAGAGCTAGAATGAAGTGCTAGAATGCTAATAGCATATCTGTAAGTTACATAGCAGCAGAGCTGACAGGCAAACAGATTCTGGCATGCCATTTATGACTATTTTGTCACAAAATTAGTTTTGTGAAAATGTTGTTTAGCACTTTGGGCATTTTTTGTTTGCTTTTCTTTTTTTTTCTGAAGTCTTCTAAATTGAAATTCATTATGTTAAAGTTTCAAATTCTAATGAATCCAAATCAGTTTTACCTAGTTTTATATTTACAAATGTTTCCTAAGTGTGAAGGACTTGGGAGGCCAGGGGAGGTCAAATTCACAATACAAGATATTTGATGTAGTATTTTGATAATCATTTGTACCTAATTTCTGCTTTGGTTTTGCTTGGCGTCAGTCTCCAGCCATGGGTTTTTTTTCCCTTTCTCTTTGGAAGGTCTTATTACTTTCTTTTTATGCAATACATGCTGACTAGTCCTTAAGTAACCATAATGTTTTGGTCCAAATATTAATTAAATTTTTTAAATCTATTATAAAGTCCAACCCAGAGTCATCTTGTATTGGGTAAAACACTTTTTGTCTGACAAAAGACAGACAGGCATTTCACAGACGTATTAGCCTGGAGCCTGGATGAGCACAAAAGGTGGCAAAAAGCCAGTCACCTCATCTGTGTTATGCAGGGTCACTGAAAAGTTGTATTCACATGCTTATTCTCTCTTGAAATTGCTGAAAGCATGTAGGGAATTATTTGGAAAAGTTGTAATGAAGACACAGTAGCAAGAATAATTAAATTCTGTTTCAGAGCAAGGAGCAGAGCCCAGTGTGATGTCTCTATCCTCTTGAAGACAACAGGGAATCTCATGTCAGCTTCAGGAGGGCTCTGATGTCTCCCTTGATCACCTACTTATCTTTCCATTGCATTTCTCCCTTTCAATAGACCATTCTACTTCTTCCAAAAGGTTGTGGGATCCCCTTGATTTGCACCAGCCAAATGCTTGATTTTAATCAGGTCTGGGCAAAGGATTCAGAGTTGATTGGTTTGTTTACCCTCTATCATTTTACTTAACACTAGTAAGGCACAAAGCTAAAAATTATATAGCTGACATGTAGGCCTTTTTCTTCTAGACCACCAATTACCATAACATTAGCAAAGTTGCCTGAAGCCATAGTTCAGGGGCAGCTGGGTTTCGGCAGCAAAACTGGCTTATGAAGTTTCGTTCATCTCCCATCAATCCTGCTGCTGACTCTTCTCCCTCACCCCCCCAGTGCTAGGGAAGGGGTAGTTTATGGGGCCATACGGCACATCACAGAATGGTTAAAACAAAAGCCCTCCCCAAAATAACCCTTCATTTTAGTGACCCCACAGACAGCGCAGTGCCACAGGTGCTGCTGAGCCAGTAGAAAAATGAACCGTGATGGGAACAAGCAGCCCACGAGGGAAGCAAACCAGCCAACAACGTCTTCAAATGGCTTCTCCTCCCTGATCTGTTTGCTATGGAACAGCCCTTGCAGGAGAACTGAACTGTGTCTAATGAAAGAAAACAGTATTAAAAAAAAAAATGAATAATGGGCCCAGGATATTACCAATGAGATAATAAAGTAAGAAAAAAGTATTTTATGATAACTTCACAGAAAAAAGTACTGCACAGGAACAAGGTGTGGACTCTTCAGGGCATATTGTCAATATTTCATGAGAGTGTGATGAAAGGACACATTTAGCAATGCAGCATTAAATTTCTGTCTGACAATATATATATCTATGGCAAGCAACAGAAATAGTAGCTTGGACCCTGAATCTGTGTAGTTTTTCAAGGAATTCAGAAATTACCTGTGCAAAACTTAAATAAGATTGAGACAGAAAATGTAAAATGTAGTGTTTAAAGTTACTGAGTGGAATTTTATTAAATAGAAATTCCTCAGTAGTAGCTTAAAATAAAATCATTTCAATATCTTTCTGACAAGGAATGCGCACAGTGTGCTAAGTAATATTATAGGTATCTCTAAGTTTACCAAAATGAAATGTGTCTGGGACTTGAGCATTTCCTTCCAGGAAGAAAAGGTTGAGTGATATGCTTTCAGATTTAACAAAATACTGAAGAGAGGTGATTAGAAAAATGAGGAAAAGTGTTTCCATCGGAAAACACAACTTCATTGAAACAGAAATATTTTGAGTGAATGAATCAGTTCTAATGAAATACTCTGGTGTAAAGCTTTCCAAGGAGCTGTTCCGATAACATAAAAATACTTTATTTTTACTTCTAACTCCTTTTGTTTAGATTTTTCAGTCATATTAATATATCCTCCTCTATACATATAATATATCATGTACTACATCAATTAAGAAGACTGCTTTTCCTGGAAAATAATTGCTTTAGTAATCCTTAGTCAATATTTATTTTTGAACTTCATATTCTTCTGGAAGTTTCTGACGAGAAATAAGGCATATACTGAAACATTAAAATTTTCCAGAGAATCGTATTTTGTGACTCCCAGCATCTTTGATTCCACACTCGGTCTTCCCTTAGTACTCTGACTGACATGTTACCCAGGATGAAGCCTGCTGATTTTTGCAGTAAATGATCTTTGAAGAAGATACCTAACCACAGTTAAGGTTCTTTCCATCATCATAAATGTGGGGGGTGGGGGTGAGAAGAGAGGAGAGAATGAGGACTCAGCCAACTGAGATCTTTATTTGCCTGGGAACATAATTAAGCAAACACATTGCTCATGACAGTGGATGGATTAACAGCCCCTCAGCCTGAATGTATTATGTCTGAAGAGATGCTTTGCCATAAAAAATTCACCACACTGCCCTTATAATGTGGTCTGGAAAACCACGCTCAGGGCTAAAGGAGCTGGTCAGTTTTTATCCCACCACAAATTGCCCTCTCTGCCAAGGTTACAAGATAGGTTAGTGTAGTGAAACTGTGATGGGAGCAGTGGGCCACCAAAAAATGCTTGAAAGCAGTAGCCTGTTTCATATAGGTTACTAAAAACACACAGGCATTCAGCTGCAAGGATTCACAGTTGCTGCCGGCCAAGTGCAGTCAGGGTGGTGACTTCAAGCCCTGCACTGTGCGGTTTTCCAGGAGAGTGCTCTGCCAAAGAGGAGTGGCACTCTTATCAGTAGTTGGGGATTTTTTCCCCTTCTGTCTGTTTTTTTTCATAGCTTTTACTTAATTTGCATTCCCGAAAAGCCTATTTCACAAATATACTGCATCTGCAGTGATGAGTGAAAATGCCCCATTTGTTCCTGAGACTAGATTGTGGGATCCCATCTAGCAAAAATGCTAATGAAGAACAAATACTTCCTTCTTTCCTGAGGGCAAATTTAATCATGGAAGTGTAGCACTTCTAAGTACATTAACACCTGCAGTACAGTAAAGAGAAGTCGGCAGAATCTGATATTGCCTTTGAATCAGTCATACAGGAGTGTTTTCATTACAGAGAAATAACAGCTACATTTACCAAAATCAATTAACTATATTGTGATTAGAAATGAGTGAAGTATATATATATTCATATATATGTATTTGTGTACATATATGTGTGTGTATATATATATGAATCAAGATTATATGTATATTCATATTATATAGATATATGTATATAATCATATGCTCCATCTTGCATATATCTATTAGAGAGAGAGAGAGAGAGTATATAATAGGACCACACAATTTCTTCTTATTCAGGTGTCCCAGTTTTAATTTTTCACAATTACTTGGCATGTAATCAGTTCATGCAAAGATCTTCAAAGGCTTGAATGGATTCCTGCCAGAATCAAAATCAACCTTGACTGCTGCAATACAACTTCAGTTTTTACTGTTGGAGTACAGGCAGAAGTTCTGTAAGCTTCGGTGCAGATGGATGTTTCATACTTAAAGGGGTCGTGTGATTATTAAAAAAATTCTACTTTGACAGGAAAACAGAAACTGTAAGAAAATCTAGGTGGAGGTGAGGGAGAAAATAAAGAGGGAAAATGGGAAAAGAGGAGTCAACAAGTAATAGAGTTAACAAGGGCTTGTAAAACACTCATCCTTAAAAAGATAACTTTGGCCACAACAGATAATATAGAAAACAGGAAAGTAGTGAATGGAATAAATGCTATGACTAAAGCTGCAGATCCACAAAGGGGATGAATTCTTTACCACAGAAGGATTTGATGTGAGCCAGGAAACCATCAGTGCCAGATATATGTATAGATAAAAATGTTAAAAATAGGTTTTAGGAATATAGCTGAATTCACAGAAATTCACAGGTGGGCTAAGTATCTCATTCCCACTGATTTCCTCAGTGGAGACAGTGGGTATCTTTGGCACCTTAATATTATGTCCTTTAGGACATGGTCCAATTCTCTTTGAAGTCAATGGGAGAGGAGACGGAAATAATCACAGTCCAGACAAACATCATCATTGATACAAACGTTCAAAGTAGGAGAAGGTAACTGAAGGGAAAGAAAGGGTAACAACCTTCCTAGCTCCAGAGACAAAGTAAGTCTCGCTTTGAAGCATGTCAGTGTGGAATCACAGAATCAGAAAATGGTTGAGGTTGGCAGGCACCTCTGGAGATCATCTAGTCCACATGACTCTCAAAGCAGGGACAGCTAGAGCAGCTTGCCCAGGACTGTGTCCAGCTTAGTTCTGAGCATCTCCAAGGATGGAGGCACCACAACCTCTCTGGGCAACCTGGTCCAGTGTTTGACCACCCTCACATTTTATTTTTTTTTTTTTTCTCTAAGTGGGATTTCCTGTATTTCCGTTTGTGCCCATTGCCTCCCGTGCCCTTTGGGCACCACTGAGAAGAATTTGACTCCATCTTCTTTGTTCTCCCCCATCATGTATTTATGCACACTGGCAAGATCCTCCAGGCTGAACAGTCTCAGCTCTCTCAACCTCTCCTCACGTGTCAGATGCTCCAGTCCCTTGATCATCTTTGTATAACATTACTTGTGATAGACTGAGGAGATTAGCTGAATGTGATCCATGTCAATTTTCTAGGATCTACAGATGTAACTCCATAGTTTAAATCTGGTCATTTGTACTCATGGATCTCAGCTTTCCTCACTGCAACTCAGCTGTCCATCTGGGTTGGACATTGCCATTACTGTGGAATTGAGCTCCTTGGAGAACACCCAGTTAAGTCAACAAAATACAGAGGAGTACTTTGTGCTGGCCTTCCAAATATGATACTTGCTCCACCACTGTGAGCAAAATTAATAAATAGTGTATTTAAACAGCCACCACTAAGCATCTGAGCTTTCACCCTCTGGCAGTGTTATCCACCCTTCTTAGAGATGTCAATTCTTGTAATCTAAAAACTTGAAACTGTCTTGTTGGTTAGCTTCAAAGAACACTGGCAAAGTTTTCTTTGCAGCTGGAACAGTTAGAGACAAAAGTCTGGCATTAGTAGTTCCTATGTATTTTTAATGAAAGATAGAAACATGCAGCTGAATGTTTTGAACAACCTAGCTGTCATAGTATACTCAGTTTAAACTTTTCACGAGCTGCACTAACTGCCCATGTGCATATGCTTAACCAGCCCCCTTGCAAAGTGAAATGTGATCAGCTAAACTTCAACAGAGGTGGTTTAAGCTGATGCATATTTCTTTGCCATTGGGAGAGCTATAGCATATACAGGGTTTATTATGCCAATTTATTAAGCTGCCAGACCCTATAGGTTTTATTTCCCTATATACTGACATACTGGTATTTTTACTAATACAACTTGACTAGGATGGGCATAGGTTCAGTATCATAAATATGCTTACTCAGTAGTTCATTCCCCTCCCAGTATAGAAATATCTTTTAGTAATAAGTGTGTAAAGACACATATAATTGTGTTCACATACCTCAATGCAACTGTACCCCTGCCCAGACTGGGAAGGGCTGCTGCATTACTTCAGTTCTATCGGTGTAGGTACAGCACTGTAATTTTTGCCCTATCTAGTTCTTTTTGTAAGAAAATGGTGAGGAGAATGAGAAAATGCCAGCAACATAAACCACTGTCTAATAGGCCAAACTGAGACCAGTCTGTTCAGGATTCAGTCTCTGCCTGTGGCAGATATATGGATTCATGTACGTTCTCCATATTTGAGGAGATGTGACCGTTTTCCAAAACTCCACTGCATCCAGCCCATGAACAGCAAACCGTCATAATAGTATTTCCACAAGAGGGGCCAAACATGTATACAAAGAATAAATATTTTGTGAATGTGGTAAATGGCTCATGAACGGGTAGCTGCTGTCACAGTGCAGACATGGGAGAGGACTGTGCATTGTGCAGTTGCAGTTGCAGAGCGTAGACCTTGTCCTCTGCGTGTAGCGGTGCGGGAAGGAGAATGGACAGCCTCATTTCTCATCAGCGGTTCTGTGCTGGGACAGGTGTATGGAAAGACCATAAGAAATTCAATGGTAACTAAATTTGGCTTCTATTTTGCTGCTCAGGAGACACATCCTGTTGTAGAGAGAGTGAAGGGAGAGGAAGCTCTCCTGGTCTATGAAATTATAGATCAGTAATTTAAAGCAAAAACAATAACATGCTTTCATTTTCCTTGGCATAGAAGGTGTCAACATGTACTAAGAAAAAAGTGAAATAGGAAAGGGCACAGGAGAAATAATAATCAGAAAGTAATGAGCTTTTTCAGAGTAATTTTTCTTAAATATAAATTTCTTGCCTTATTCATATTTGTTTAGTAACATGAATTATGCTAACTGCTTATATCAAATGACTTCATCCGAAAGCACCACCTTTCGCAAAATGCCCTTAAGCTCTGATTGTGCAAAGATTTATGTATATATTTAACTTAATGTACCCTGGGTCATATTCCTAGTTAAACTGAGAGCTTCTTACATCATTGTAATGAATGTAAATGCAGCTGGTGACTACTTTCAGACCAATCCCGCTACCAGACCATTTTAGAGAAGCCACAGAGTAAATAAGTCATAGACCCTGTGAGTAGGCCCATTGATTTCAATTATGCCGTTCACTATGGGTTGTG
Source organism: Phalacrocorax carbo (assembly GCF_963921805.1). NCBI lineage: Eukaryota > Metazoa > Chordata > Aves > Suliformes > Phalacrocoracidae > Phalacrocorax > Phalacrocorax carbo. The sequence continues at coordinate 49,693,649 of NC_087513.1, forward strand.
CATGTCTGTGTGCATGTGCATGTGAGTGTTTACATGTATGCATCTCTTTGCAGAATCAGGTTATTCTTACATATCTTACCTCTATTTTTCACTGAACCTAAGTGGGAACTCTTGGTAATTATATCCTACAACCCTTCATATTAAGCATTGTATAATGAGTTGTTTCTCCCCTTCTTTAATTATTAGGGATTGTTATTGTTTCTGGGTTGCATGATGAGATGATTAGTTTTTATTCTGAAATCTATTATGTATGGTCATTACATGTAGTATGAAAAGCCCTGGTAGTCTGCCAGTGAGTATGGATTACCTCTTTCTGTGCCTAGATAGCTACAAATGTTGAAGGTAATGCTCCCCATCTGCAACCCTTTGCAGAACACTGAATATACTTTTTCATCTGCATTTCCAGTACTGTTAATCACATTGTGGAAGAGATTACACTAAGTATATTATCAAGGCCAAACCATTAACCAAATGGTACTCAGATGTGTCAGTGAACAAAGGGTGGAATCCAGAGATGATGTGTTTAATAGACTTTGAGCTTTCAAGTCAATAGTTACTCTGATTCTTCTATCCATCAATATGGGCAAATGCTGTATTTCCAAACAAAGCTTAGATCTGACAGCTCAATATTTGTATGTGATCAGAATTGTAATTATTTTAATTTGAATGTTAATTAATTTATTTGTTAACTGCCTCTTGGGCTTGTGCTCCATCTGGCCTGGTTTCATGTCTTTTGATAATATTTATTTCTGGTCTAAGGATGAACACAAGGTGTGTTTATATACTTTGAAATAATGCTGTTTAATGATGGGAGATGTTATTCTTCAGAGTTCCTGAGGCAGACTGCCAGGTACTTAATTGTGAATCTATTAATTTAATCATCTGAATCTGCATCTCTGTTATTCTTTGAATATACAGTGAAAATTTGAGTCAAGAAAGTTTCCCATGTATACTAGCACACAGTTTTTTAAAAGGCATCATGGGTCAGCCTCAGATTACTACATTATACCGTTTCCACAGTCATTTAGAGAAAGCAAGGCATATGTGTATTAGTTTAAATAGATAAAATTTAGTACAAAGGTAATGAACTTCTGGGAGCAACAATCTAAACTACTTACACATGACTGACTTTTAAATTAATGGCAAACACTCAAGAGAAGTTCTGGAGTCATTGTGGACAGCTCGATAGAAACATCTGCTCAGGCACAGCACTGGCAAAATAACCCAACAAATGATCATTCAAGGCAGCTCCCCACCTTTCTGAAGCTGCAGAATTGAAATGGGATTCAGCTCACTAACTTCAGCAATTTAAAAGTTAGACAGGTAGTGTGAAGTAGTTACTGAAGCTCTTTCTGTGGTCAATGGAGGGAGACTAACCTCTGGAGAACAATCCAGCTAGCTAAAGTATGTCTGAAGTAAGTGGAATTAAGTGCCCTTTTGAGATGTCATCTTTTGCACCAGCTGTAGAAAGGCAAAGCGGTTGCTTTACACAAGTGTCCTAACTTTCAAATAGATAAAGCTGTGGAGGGTGTTACCTCCTCCATCCCTTGCTCTCAGCCCTTAACATTGCATTTATTTTGCTGAAAAATTGCAGGCCTTGGCTGATAAGGTTCTTGGCAGGTACAAACAGGTCAGATCGTGGTCTCCACATGGCTGTTACAGACACTGCACTTATCAGAATCTCCATGTCAGGAATTGTAGCTGTCTTCAGAAACTGTACAAGGAGTCATGGCTTCGTTGTTGTCAACCCCATCAGCTTGGACTCTCCTGGCTGAGAGGGCACAGTATGCCAGCACCGCTTTCCTCTGTCAGTTGGCATTCCTGTTTCCTCCACATTTTCATAGTTTAATTGCTGGAAAACCTGAGGGGTTACTTGTATTTAAGATGTTGAGTTTATTATTTGGGGTAGATGAGTGTTCCTAACTACTCATCTGATCTGATGGATTAACCTAGTAGTAATTCAGAGGTAGAGTATGCGACTTCATAAATGGGAGAAGAGTGCTGTTGGTGTAAGACTATTTTAACAGAAAACTTCTTGCCACAAAGTCTACTAATAATACGGGTGATGGATTGATTCTTCTATATTTCATTCCTCAGTGAAAGTTTCATCCAGGATCAGTGGGAGCTTCTTCCCCTAATGGTGATGGTTTCTTAGTGGTATCCTAGCAGTGAACACAGAGTTTAGTATTCACCTGTTTTCATTTTGAATATATGCTATTTAGAAGAAGCTTTGTAAGTAGGTAAGAAGTAAGTAAGTAAGAAGCTTCAAAGTAGGTGCCTGGAAAAAATTTATACAGGAAGAAAACTTTTTGGTTTCTGGCTTGCCCATTCCTGCTACAGACAAAAAGATTTACAATATTCACAGGAAGGATATAAAAAAGTATTTTTTAAACTCTTAGCTAGCTTTAGCTGTTATTGCTAATCACACATATATGTGATTTGAAGCTCCTTTTAACATGATGTGTGACTATACTACATGAACATAACAAGTAGCACACCTTGTACATTTTTAAACCTAATACAAATAAACCCAGTGCCCTGTGAATATTGAAAGCTAGAATTTCCATAAGAAAGGATCAGGCTATTTGTTCTAGTTACACTGTAAAAACTATTACAAAGTACAGTAGTTAGCATTGTTCTTCCAGCTGCTAACGGCTGGTTTGTCTTCAAAAGGTGCTGCGTGAAGCCTGTTAGGATTGATAAATAGACAACTCAGCAAATTCTGTCTGAGTATTTTCAATAAATTGGAGAGCAAATGCAAATAGGAATGTGAATTTCAAGTTATTGTACCTCCCGATGTCCTCTAGGAAGGAACACCAGATTGGCCATTTGCATACATTTTCATTCATTTGCAGAAGGCTTTATAAGTACCCACATGCTTGCCTTAAAGTTACAGTGTAATGCAAAAAAACCCCAACACCCTCACACCCCTGCCCCCCACCTCCCACCCCCAAAACCCCAAAACCTCGAGGAAGAGAGATAGATTCTATGTGGTTATGGGAACGGGTTCAATTTATGATAAATGCTATATGACTAGGTATGAATCCAACACAAGGAGAGGAAATTTTCATTAAACGTACACAGTTTTACTCTGATGACAGTGGGATACATATTGCAAGTGGCAGTTCTCAACTAGACAGGACAAAGAAATAGAAATGTCTGGTCAGGTGAATTCTAATATAAACTAAAAAAAAAGATACAAGACAGAACACTACAGAGTTTCATAGGTAAAAATCAGCTTATTTTGTTTTCTCTGCAGCAGAATTTGCTTGCTATCTTCAGCTCTGAAGTAGCTCCAAAACAGTCTCAGCAAAATTAAAATAAGAATAAGTTTAAATTAGAATTATGTCTCACAAGGCAGTCTGTACTTGAATAATCTAGAAATAAACAAGAACATCTAAATAGCTCTGCTGTCAGGCTGCTTTTCAGTACCTTCTTGTAGAATGGCAGAACAAACTTGCTTACTCTCATCCCGTGCAGAAGACTATGGACATTCAGATTCACGACCTGATATGTTGTCACTTATTCTTTTTAAGGCCAGAAGTAGTAAATATGAATGTAAAGGCTGACTTCATGTGCAAATCCCAGATCACTTTTAGTCACACCCAAAATCTGATTAATCAGGAGCCACCATCCCTTTGTTATTAATTTTAAGCAAACTCATCCTTCCTTTATAAGAAGAACTAGAAGTTGTACCTAAAAAACAATTCTTCTTTAAGTACAAAAGCTGATTAATTTTGGAAAATCCAAGTGAACTTTATGGCTAGCAGATTTGTCTTTTCACCCATGGCTGCAACTCTGAATGAGGTTTGAAGGAAGAGCACTCTGCGTCATCAGCACTGCGGGCAGGAAAAGGGAATCTTCACTTTTTCCTGCCTGGTATATATTCAATGTTTGGCTCAAGGAAGTTGATATTGCTGGTCCTGACTCCAGAGGTGAGGATGTCTTTCACAGAAGTTCTCTTGCACTGCACTGTTTTTAGTCAGAAGTGATTAAACCTTTGGTCTTCTGAAAATGAGCAGCTAATTTTCTGAAACACTAGAAAATAATACAGAAATATTTTAACAGTGTATGTAGTGGCCTTGAAATGTTTATTTCACTCAACAGAAATGCAGTTTCATCCAAGGATTCATCTGCAATGTGCAATATTCGTTGTTCAACATCTGTGTGTATCTTCTTACACTTAGCAATGTCAGTTAGTCGTGACACAAAGGTAATATCACGTAGCAGGAGGTGACACACTGTACATGATGAATAACCATGACCAGTGATATAGCCAAAAAGAGTAGTTCATAAGTGTGTCCTAAGCTCAGGTTTGGCCACAAGTGAACTGCTTGGCAAATTGGTTTTTTCACTTGCAGAAACGTGAATCGAGTTGCTGAAGATCTGCAGACTAACAAGACAGTATTTGCGATGAATAATTCAGCTGCCCTACTAACCAGTAGTCCAGTTAATGTACCAATGCAAATAAATAGAAATGTTTTGCATCTGTCCATGTGTGTTATGTGCAAGTTTAAAAAAAGGGGGGGGGGGGGGAACGTCATGGTTATGACTTAGCTAGGCTCCAAGAGTATAAGTTTAATACCCTGGGAAGAGTTTAAGACCATATCTGTTGAATTTATTAATTCTTGGCTGACTATCTTTCCTCTCATAAACTCCACATGGGTGAGAAAAGAGTCAGGTGGCGTTATGCAGCTGCTGGTGTTTCTAATCTACACTCTGCTGCAAGCTCTTAAACAATTAGCTTAATTTTTGTAATTAGTTTTGATCTGTGGTTTGGGGTCTTCAGAATATTAGGAGCTGTTTCAACAGGCATCCATAAAAGGGGTAAGCAGTGTTACAGCTGGAACATATAACTGAATTAATTTTCTCTTAGAACACCTGGAATCAATATTATCAGCCAGAAACATGTTGCGTCCTGTATTTTTTCCATTATCTCTAAATTGTGCTTTATGAACCCTGGGTGGTATAATGATGAATATTGTGACAGGAAAAAGGATTTGCTGTGTTGGCGTGACACTGTACAGCACAGTGATACACACGACTCTCGTGTGTGGAGCTGGGAGGTATCATTTATTCATTCATTTATTTAATTTATTGAATGTATATGCACTGTAGTGATACTGCATTAAACTGTAGCCCCTAGTGAATAATATTCCAACAACTGTTTCTAATCAGTGGAAATAAATTGGGCAAAAACTCATGTACTAGAAACAGAAAGAAGATATCACAGCAAGGCTGGACTCTTCAGCCACAGAGAAAGTGAACAGAACAATTTACAAGTCATTGGGTTAATGCACCAGCACATTGATGATTCTCAAGGTGGTGCAATGCTGGGCACTAATCACAAGTACCTTTGTGTGAACTGTGATCAAGTCAGCAGGTATCACCGCCCAATTTATGGCACTGGCCCAAAATGAAGAGGTGGTCAGTGCTAGATATGTGGCAGGTCTGTAGCCCCCGTGGTTTTCAAGAATGCCTGGTGATTCCAAGCCCAGGACAGGGATTCAAATGGTTGAATTTTTCCATGTGTATTCACTCTAGAATGAAATCTGTTAAAAAATTTGGAAATGGAAAGCGAGGAATTTCTTTCCTTTTTCTTTTTTTAAATTCTGTAGTTTAAAATCTGTAAATGTGAGAAATTTCCAGGCTTTTTAAAATGCAAAGGCTTGCATGGTAATATGTTGTCTGGACATCATGTCAACACAATAATTCATAGAAGAAAAACAAAACAAGAAACCTGATTTGAAATCGGTTAACAGCAAGATCTGAAAACACTGAACATCCTTTCAAATTGAATTCCCAAATCTACATTGGAGTAATTAGTCCTACAGAAATACAACAATGGACTTAGCGCACTTCTCTGTCTCACCCAGCATCCATTCCCCATTATACTCTTTGGATTCATTAGCTGTCGAAATGATAAACTAGTGCTGTAGAGAAGCACAGGATTTGTAATGGTTTGGAAGGTATTTGATGAGTACACACATTAAAAATAATTGTCGATGTTTACATTGAGCCCCCCTACCTTTTAAAGAGCTGTAATAGCTTTACTTGTTTGAAATGAAAGCTATTTGTTTTCTAAAGCTACAGGGAGATTTTTGAGTCCATAATGATGGATATATTAAGCCTGTTTTTAATTAGGCTTTGAATGTGGAAACATATTTACAAGTAAAAAGCACAGCAAGTCTTCATTAGAATGCATTTTCCAGTGCTTTACTATGTCAAACATGCTTACCTGCAAGTTGACCATGAATGATACCAGGGGTAGCATGTGCCTGTTCCTGAACTTATAATCATTTTAAATGTACTCCAGTGGATTTACTTCTAAATAGAGTGAAGTTACTCTACTGTGTCTGAACTACTTCTAAGACTGTCCTAGTCAAGGTTTCCTGGGAGAGATGCCCATTCCGAGGGGATCCCCATCTGTATTAGCACTATACAGCCTCAATGCTTCCTGCCATCTGTGGGCCACCACATGGGAGGACCACGTGAGTGCTCTCCATAGTGCAAGCCTACTGTCATCTCTCAGGGATGCAATCTCACAATGGGTACCAGCTCCAGCCACATGCCTGCCAGTTGTCAGAGCCCTGAGAAGAAGACTGGAGACTCCTGCAGTCTATATCAGACCCGTTGTTATTGTGATAGTACCCTCAGATTGCCTGTTGACTTCCATGTCAACAGTGGGCTGTTATTTTCCAGGTACAAGGTTCAGGAATCTGTTTACATGGCTGTGTACCAGGAGTTAGTATGAGGTACGGAGCAACATTGTCTCTTTCCCTAGGCCCAGCCTGTTTCAGAAATCAGTATCACCCTTTGGGTATTTGGTATGCCAGACCTGTATGGGAATAGATAAGTAGTTCAGTACTGTCAAGTACCTTCTACTCTTGTTCCTGAAATTCTGCAAAACACTCTCCCCAACTTGCTACTGTCCATGACATCCCAGTTATCATCACTGGTGTCTGGAAAAGTGAGGTGTCCAGCTGTGCTGAGATTATTAATGCAGTTTCTCACAGTTCCTGCAATTATTGCAGCTGTAAATGTGCTGTTCTACTTTAGGCACGTGAACCTCAGCTGCAGTGAATATATGCATAATACCCACACATTACAGGGTTCTACCTGGTTGTCTTGAGGCAAGAAGAGCACCCTTTCACTGCTTGCTTCTTCCACTGATGATATATGCTGACATCCATGGCATCATCAGCAATGGCATTGGCCTCTGCTGCCACAGGAATTTTTGGGGTGGCCTGACAAGCACCGAGCCTAAAAGCAGTTCATCTGTACCCATATGTCCTGCCAGCTGTCTGAGAAGGGTACTGCCCTTCAGAGAAGGTTGGTGGAGAACCAGATCTGATGACGTTCAAAGACTGTATTAGAGAGAAAGTCTCCCTGAAGGAGCCCATGCGCCTCGGTCCTACACCTCAAGCAGCATTCTTATGATTGTTCTTGTCAAAGCCGTTTACCGCTCACCAGAGACATGTGTTCAGTGGTGGCTTTCCAGCCTTAGCTCAAGTTTCTGGTAATAGAAACATTTTCATTAGGTGCTCCAGCAGCCAGCTGTGGTTCAGATACGCAAACTGAGCCGCCTGTGACTTTTCAAACCTCCCTCTTCTCCCATACATCTGAACCTGGCTCTGACCATCCTGCCAGCCACAGCCACATATTGTTACCAGCAAAATTCTGAGTTTGCTTCCTGCAAATATTTACAAGGGTCTTAAATGTCTTCTGAGCCCCGAGTAGCTCCCCTATGGAGAGCTGACACAATAGAGAAATTATGCATTAAATAAAATATAATTACCTTCTCTTACAGTTCCCAGAACACGGATTTTCTGGGGAACCAGCCAAAGGATAGAAGAGGAGAGTGGGCAACGTGCTGTAATCTCTCAAGCCCAGAGCATGGGGCAGTCCCTAGACAGATTCCCAGAACACTGTAAAACCATCTGTGTAACCTCTCTCTCTCACTCCCTTAGGACATGAAGCACTGAATCTGGCTCCAGATATTGTTTCAATTCCTTCAAAGAAGTGCAACTGGTGACTGTGTATTCTGCAGGCTTCATTCCCTGTCAAGTATGCAAACTGAAGTTTAGAGGAGACTGTTGTCAGAAACAGGCTCATCCTGAATTTCCCATTTAGTTTCTGAATAGCCTAATGAACTAAAATTCAGCAAAATGCCATAGGGTAATATGGGAGAGTAAAACTGTGACAAAATAACATGAGTGACTCACAGACTGCAGTAGGAGTTTGGTTTGGTTTTGTTTTTGTTTTTATTTTTCTGGGCTGTTATATCCAGGCTCTGAATACTGCAGAATAACAATGCAAAAGAGCAGTGACATAAACTGGGTATTGCAGGCTTTGTGATTCACTACTAAACAGCTCTTTCAAAAGTCTTCTTGTTGTTAAAACTAGCATTGCCACACTGATGCAGAAATGACATACTGTAGAAAGAATTCAGGCCCTAGGAAACCAGGTCAAAATTCGATTCCAGAAACAAAAGGATAGGTCACTGTGAGTAGCTAACATGCTCAAAGAAAAAAAAAAAAATCCTTTACGGATTCTTGACCTACATTCAAGTAAAATGCTACTTTTCAACAGCTTTTAAGTCCTTTTTTCAGCTTTATTCTAGAAAGTGTATTGCAGTTCATAAGAAGCTTGACTGCTGGAGCACATCTGCTGCTTTAGTTTTAAAAGGCTGTGATTGCAGAATTCTAGACCCTTGACACAAATTTCTGTCTTAAATGGTAAAAACATTCTTAACCTAAGGAACAACCATATTTGTTTCAGTCCTGGAAGAGCTGCTAAACACAGATAAATTATTTGCAATTAAGATCAAGTAGCTGTCTTGCTACTTTAATTATAGTACATTTTTTGCTTTTCCTTTTCTGATCAATACCACATTGTTCCTTTTTTCCCTCTTGTCATCTTTACTTTCCCATTGGATCCAATTTGTTTTCTTTGAATGCTGTATGTTCATTTCTTTCCACATTTCCAGCTTTAATGCTGTTAGTCTAGGATTCTGGAAATGAAATGACAGATATTCACCTGTATATTCCAAAAATCCAACTAAAAGAAATTACTTTTCCATGTTTTTTAGGCTAAATCTGAATGAGTTATTTTCTCTGATCTTAAAATTTCTGACTCATTCACTCTTTTTTTTTGACTTGCTTGGTATGAGTATTCGTAGTCACTTTGAATTTATCACCACTCCTGGATATTCCATATTTAATATTAATCCTTCCATCCTTTGCTGGACAGGAAATGAGTTATTCAGAATCACAGAGCAAAGTAATTATTCAGCTGTGAATAAAATGCAAAAATCCAAGGTTGCTAACTGTTATAACTGTACTGAGAATCTTGTGATAACAAGCAGGTCTTTAAACGTCTCTGATCTTCAAGTCTTGTAAATGTGTGGCAGCACAGATCCACGGGAGTCTCAGCCTTCACTCAGTGTGAACCCACCTCAGGAAACACAAGTGAAAGAGCCAGACACCCAAATGTACTATCTATTGCATTTATCAGTGCTGTTTGAAATCAGTTTTATTATTTTGGGGACCTAACATACAGCGTTTAGGCACTAGGTGTGTGACAATTCTGGTAGTGCTGATTTCAGCTCCTTTTACTGTTGAGACCTTCAGGGTTTGGGAGCCAGTAGTTTACCAGTTCTTCCACTCCTAATTAGGATCTACATCCATTACAGAAACTGTGGGAAAAATCAAGACAAATTCTCACCCTTAAACATTCTCTGTTTGAACTTAGGGACAGCATTTTATTGCAGATTTCTTCAATGAGTGAGGCTTTTTTAATGCTTGATGATGATTTATAAAGCCACAAAACCATTCAGCACAAACTTGTCCAAGCACCATAGCAATAACTAATGTAATTAGCACATTTGAGGATAGTGAAAACTGCAAAATAAGCAGGCGTCAGTCACTAAAGCAATAGGTGGATTTTCCAGCATGTGTTACAGCACTTTTATCAATACCATGAGTTAGTACTTTCGGACTATGTAATTCTCCAGTATGCTTTTGCTGGCTAAATATCAATAGAAAGTATAATATCGGAACTTATTTTTGCTTTTAATCAACTATAAATAACATGCTACTCTTACTGGATACTATTTGGTGGTCAAAGGAGTACAGGCAAGCACAGAGAAATGGAAAAGGTCAGTAATAGAATGACATAGATCATATTCAGCAATTAATTTACTCACTTCCAGACTTTTTTTCCTCATTTTGGAGGCACCTTCTTTTCATGTACTGCCTTCTTTCCTTCCCAGAAACGACAGGGAGATAGACAGATTACATACATATAGATCGCTTCCTCAACTTGCTCTCAAACCTGTAAAGTGTTTCTTTAAGTATTCTGCCTCTGATCCGCCAAGAGATAATAAATAACTTTTCCTTTGAATACTTGAGTAATGTCCCCTAGTGTCAGCATGTGGCTAAGTTTATCAAACCTAAATAGGAACTGAGACACCTACAATAAAATTCTGCAATACATGAAGCAACTAATTCAAGCATCCACCCATGTTAAAGCTCAGGAGGGTGGGGTCCTTTCAATGTTAAGACTAGAAATGTTATCAAGGGGAAAAGCTGAATTCAAGGTCTTCTGCATAGTATAAACATTTTCATACCTTGGTTTTTCTTAAATGCACCATCAGTATAAAAACACAAATGAAAGTTCTCTGCTGGTATAAATATCCACAGTTTCTTTGATGCCTGTGGACTGCTGAAAAATTATCCCAGGTAAAGAACATGTAGCTTGTTAGCCAGAACTCTGCTCCAACTGCATGTGAAGAAAGCTGACCCAAAATTGGGATAGTACATGCTGGGATTTTTCATTGAGTGAAATCCACAATGTAGCACAAACAAAGATGAACAGAACAGTCTGTTGAAAGTCTTTAAATCAAATGGAAACAAATAAAAGCCTGTCTTCACAACACAGAACTTTTAAATTGGTCTTCACTGTGGAGGATTCTTCCTATGAGGCTATGATTTTCTTGTTATAACTTTCCAAAAGCACGAAGAGACATTTCTATATTCCATGAAGTAGGCTTTAAAATAGGTAATAATATTGTATAAATTATTTGTAAGTCTATGAATTACAGAAGCATTTAATCCCTATATAAATACAAAAATTAAAAATTAAAAGAATAAAGCAAAACCTACAGGCTTAATGAATGAAGACCTGGATGATAAATCTTACTTAAGATAGGCCAGCAATACTCAAAACACATTATTTACTGACTGGCTGAGCCAAAGCATTATTCTCAAGGGAATGTTTTGCCCTTTTAGTAGAGTTAAATAAGTAGTGGAAATAATATTTAGAACAACCTTTTACACAGCAGAGCAAGAAGATTACTTTTGCTTGGTAACTGTTTAACTAAGCCCAGCTGCTTCTGTCACTTGGGAGCAGGGTTGCAGGAGGGTAGAAGTAACTTCTCTTTGAAGTAAGGCCAACAGACCTCATCAGGGACATCTGTGGTACTCAACAAACCCTGAGAATGCTTTGGGCTGGCTTAAACTTTACCCTTATTATATAGGACCTGAAAGAGGAGCTATTTGGGAGTTCCCAGATTAGTTTCTATATTGATAATTGATCCACAAAGGTCAGGCAGGTGGTGGTGCTTGCAATAGCCAGTTTTGCTCCATTTGTACCTTCCTGCCATTTATTGGCATATAGTTGGACTCAAAGTGCTCTGGTGCTTGGATCACCTTTCTGTTATTTATACACAGGATAGCTCTGCCAGTGAAATCGTGGCCCTAGATGAGGTCATCCATGGCCAAGTTGTGACTATGAAGCTGTCATTGCTGTTTGTTCTGCTGGTACCAAAACTGCATACCTTTCAGAGAAGACAAACATTATATGTAACAGGCTCTGTGGCTGAACATTAGGCAGGAAACCAAAGGATGAAAACAGAGTGCAAGAGAAAATCTGAAGGCGATGCCCAGGTGGGTATGAGACAGAGAATGTAATCTAGCCTGTGGGTGGAGGAGGACAGGTAGTTGATGAAGGACTGTAATACTCTAGTAACTTGCTTCAAGCCAACAAAGTAATATTATTATTGTCTTTACTGAGGAAAAATACAGGTGAGTTTTGATTATAAGAAAGGGGTTTGGCTCTTGAATTGCAACTCCCCAGTGTTTGTGTGAGGTGCATGTCCCGTGTCTATGCTGTCCTTGCATGGATCTGGTGGTAGCCTCCATCCCAGCTGTGAGTGGAAGTGAGCTACCGCCAGCAGGATGTGTCAGTGACATTCTTTTGAAGGAAGACTCTAGGTGTCCATCTGGAGAAAGTGTGCTGGTGGCCCTGAGTAGAGCTGTTTCGTGAAGCCTGAATACACTCAAGAGAAAGGAATGATTTCAGACATGCTTCCCAGGTCTGTGCCTTCTTATTTCCTAGCTCTAGGCAGCTCAATATGTGGGTTTGATTGGTTTGCCATTCTGAGTCACCTAATTCTCCCTCTGTGATTGCAGGCATCTAATTCTGTATTCTCAGCTAGGAGCTGGTTCTTAAATGCAAGGTAGAGAAGCACTTAACTCGGAGACAACTCCATCCTGTGCTGGATGTGGCCAATGGTAAGAGCAGTCCTAGCCTTCAATCCCTGTGGGGCAGGCCAATAGTTCAGCCAAGCAATTAATTTCAGAACCATGTGAAGATCACCCCTGTGGGGCTTATTGTAGGCTAAAAGCAGAGATTAACCTTAAACTAGCTTGGCCAAATTTGATCATTTAAGCAGCAGTAGGGTTTTTATTGTGTTTGTATTTTGTATTAATCACACATTTCTATGGTTAACTTAGTTACAAAAGCTTTAAAAAAAAAACAAACAACAACCCACCAAACATATACTGACCATGATCTGTATGTTTACTGTAAATTTTGGAAACCTGAAGGATGAAGACATTCAAAATATTGTGACTAATCTGTTTTACTGAGGAATCCTCTGCATTTATGGCACTTCTGCTGGGCATTCTACCGAGCACTTTCCAAGGTTTGACCTCAGTGTAGTGTCAGTGAGCTCCAGGCCAGGACCATCACACTCTCTGTGGCTATGAGGTTGAACCTTTGCTTTATTCATATTGCCTCTGATACTGGAATTATGTTTTCCATTGTTAGTTTCTCCATACAGGGAGAAATGAACCTCCCAGCCTATTTGCATCCACTAGCAATAAAGCCCCATTTTAATGAGAAAATGAATACTTGGACTTTATACTTTAGCCAGCAATGTATCATTTCTGGCAGCTGCACTTTTTGTTCACTTTTACTCTGACTGAAACAGCTTCAATGACAGCAGCCAGGATCCTCCCCTTCTGTTCAGCTTTTCCATAGAAGGCAAAATGAAATGGATGTCTCTAAAGATAGGCCAGTACTATTTTGAGTCCTTTCTTTTCATGGGATCATGCCAATAAACAAAAGAAAAAGCCCTCATTCCTACCTTTATCCTCTATAAGCCAAAGCACTCTTTCAGGAACATCAAGTATTTCTTCCTACCTGTTTCTCTGAATTCACATTCTTCCTCTTTCCCTTTTATTTATCCTTCTTAGCTTCCTTTATAACACATGAAAAAAATGTTAGCTTTTTGTTACATTAGGGTTTTTTTAAAAAACAAAAGTGTGTTATCTAACTGTTCTACAAGGTTTTAAAGCTAATGGTCCAGTTCATGGGGTAGTAAAACAAGAGTGATTCATATCTTTCCTTGTAAGCAACATCACCCGAAGGCCATTATGCAACTCTGGTTTTGATAGGGTCTTTCTTTTTTTCCTCAGGCATAATGACTCCAGAGAGACTGAACATAACAGCAATCAGTTGGCCTACTTTCTTTTCCATTCCAGTTTTACATAACAAAGGGATACTTTGATTTTATTTGTCATTTATTTATGCTTTAAGCAAGCCTGGTTTGGAAAATATTGGCCTGTCCAGTAGGCATTTCTGCTATTGGTGCCTCAGCATAAATGGGGAGTTTCCCCTGTCTGAGATTATGAGGCAAGGTCATGCATGCTGTTACTACTCTGAAATAAGCAACAATATTGAGAGCTGTAGCCTTTTCTAGTTAAAGCTAGTGAGAATTTTGTTGCTGGGAGCTGGCTATAATGGGATACAAATCAGGAGTTAACATGTTGTTTGTTGACTTTGAGCCAAATCTAAAACGTGCTGTAATTCTGCACCAGTCCAAAACTGCAGCCTCAAAAAGCCTCAGTTACTGGCATCTGCTTTCATGTTTGCCTGAAGTGCTGAGACATTTTTCCAGGTGGATGCAGCTGGATCTCTCAGCACCCAAAAAGAACCACAGATTGGCTAGGTCTGTCTAATCAAGCCGGGGCGTGGGACCTGGGATGTCCATGTCTGGCTCCTCCATCCTGTAGATGCTGTTGGGGTGAACTGAAGAACTATGGGCAGGATTCCTTGCCAAAACGAAGCTGGAGTTCCCTTTGCCTTTAAGTCATAGCCAAAGAGGAGGGAGGTGATGACCATTTTCTGTCTAGTGGTGGTATTGTTAAATTATCTTTCCAGCAAATGGATGTCCCAGTTTTACACTCTTTGTCTGAGCAGGAGACTCAAGCCTCTTTTCCAAATATTTCAGGTGAATGCCCTAATCAGTGAGCAGGAACACAAATAAAGAGGTTAGTTAGAGTATTATGCTTGAAAGGGGAACACCTGCCTCTGATACCTTCTCACTGGACTGTAACATAAATGAGATGGTGTTTGAATAGCATGAATGCTATTCCTCTGCCCCTGTTTGAAAACAGGATGAGAGAACCTGGCTCAGTTACTCAAAAGAGAACCAGTAGGTACCTGTTCTTGGGAAACTCTTCCAGGCTGGGTCTTAGAATGGACTGCAGCCTGTGAACCAGGAGTGAGTCATCCTTGTCCCATGGGGGTGGCATGTTTGAGACTCGCCCTTGTAACACAGGACACAAGCCTCAGCAGCGGTTCCTGTTGGGTAGCTCTGGGCATCCTCCTGCTCTGGGACTCACAGGGTCTTCTCTGAGTCCCATTTCCATAGGGCTGCTGAGCATAATGGGAGCCTAGGTATGATTCTCAGTTCTCCACTGATGGCAGAACAGTGAAAACTAGGTGTCACAGTGACCGACAATGTGATAGCAGGGCAGAAGGATGCCTGTAGCTCCCTCCCCTAATCATGCCACCTACTCACATGTCATAGGGACCCCCCCTCCCTATGACAGAAGCCACATCCTGTTCTGCAAAATCCTAAAAGCCAAAACACCCTAACTGATTCTGGCCCTTTGTCCTCTCAACCAAAATATACATGGATTTGATAAGCTTTTTGCTTTGTAAAAATTCCGCACATTAGTAGCACAGATCTCATTACCACATATTGGTCACAATATTCTCTTTATAGCTACAAACAGCTCTGGCATAAGTAGCTTCTAATTACCTTAATTCTCCATGGTGAATATATGAAAGCAGTGACACATACATTATTAGCATGCAACTGGAGAAGAAGTTTGAAACCAACATGCTGCTGATTTTTCCCCTCACTCCTTAGGAAGTGTCTTCTAGTTCACAGCAGTCACAAGGTGTGTATTATGTATATAAAAAGGGGACAATTATTAATATTTTGCCAATTATTTAAAAAAATAAAAACCAAAACAACCAAACAAAAGACCACGATGTACTGTTTATTAGCTGAGAAATGAAGCTTTATGATTCAAGAATGGTACAGTTCATTTAAGATACTGCTGACCCAGATTTGTATTTCTGTACTGAATTGCTTCAAGTGAGTAATGCACAGTCTATTTATAGGATCATTATTAAATTGGCACTTCCATGGTTTAAATCCCTTTGCACTAGATTCACAAGGGAGACTCAGGCACTCTTGTCGCCCAGTGAGTAGCAAGCTTGGGTTAATGTTCACTGGAGTGGTAGTCTGGAGTAGTTTTACAACAGGAGTAACTGATTTTGAGATGCAGATAGAGCTTGCTGTAAAATGGAAACTCATCTGACTTATTTTGGACTCCTCCTTTTGGGTGAGATGATATATACCCCGAAGTGCCTCTTTTCCACAATTCATTTTCCATGGCTGGCTTTTTGAGGACTGTAGGTTTTCAACATCTGTAGTTAGTTTACATAAACCCCAACCCAGGGTCCAAATAGGAGCTGGGAAGATCATCACTAAGTATCATGGTAGTGTTGCAGTGAGGTGTCTCAGATTTGTTGAAGTTGGCAGTCGGGACTTATGCCAGGGCATGTTCCCATCATCATTTCAATATATGCAGTTTTCTGCCTTCTTTTAAATACAGTAATTGCTACAGCAGTCAGCACTGCAAAAATCGAGATGATCCTTCTGAAAGGGCTCCGAAGCCTGCCTCCCTTGGAAATGATGGGAGCTAGGTGCTTAACTTCTCTGAAAAAAATCCATGAGTAAAAGATATTTTAAAAAAACTGGCTAAGAGTGTAAGCTAGGCATCTTGAAAATTTGCCAACTTTGAAGGCAGAACCAGATGAAATCAGAGAGACAGCTGACATACATAGATTTGTCAAACTAATTTTGTGGGACAGTAGCCATAAGAAATGGAGTTAGGATGGAGTGTACTAGTCCTGGCTTGGTTTTACTTCCATTATTTCTTCCACTCTACTTTTTGTTTGTAAGCTGGAATTTTGTTTGAGGCAGGGCCTGTGTTCCACATCCATGCAGTGTGGCACTTGGCATCATGGGGCTCCAATCTCAATTAAGGTCTTCCCGCTGAATCATCACTTATGCAAGTAATGGCCATACATAAAATACCAGTGTCTGAACAACATATTTGCTATTCTAGCTTCGCCTGTCACTTCAAATCCACTTTTACTTTTTGTCTTGCTACTAAATGTCACCTTTAGGTTTAAGTGCATTTTTCTGCAGCTATGCAGCAATTTCAATGCATTAGCGCGTTTTCAATATGAAACAGAGCAAAAAACAGATTTAGAATATGTCCCTTGAAGAAAGTACTGTGTAGGTCAATATAATTTTGGAACCCTTTTCAAGGGTTCTACATCCCCGAGGGAATGAATTAAAATAAATGTCCCCTAATTCTGATGGGGCCCCAACTCTATCAAGAAGAATAGCGTCACCCTTAAGTGTCTTGTGCTCCGGTTGAAATTTGATTGCACTGACTTATACAGTGGAGTAAACAAAAAGATTTTAATTTTTATTATTGTTGTTATTGTTATTATTCAGGAAAGTGTTAGAGTTGTCAAAGTAAAAATACTGCTAAACACACTCAGAGCAGACAGAAAGGTTGTTAACGTAATGGACATACACACTTAGATGCAGCCACTCTTTTGCCATCATTAAATCCTTAGACACTTTTATAAGGATGAACAAAAATAGTAATAAGAGCAGCATTAGTAGTATTAATTATTACAATAGCTACATTTTTCATTTCATCCATTTCACCAACATAAATGAGTTTGCAGAAAAATATACTTTCAAGGACCTGTTTTTTGAGAGCTAGGAAATTTTGAATTGAAACACCTAAGGAAACAAATGTCAGGATTGATAAAAAAAAACACTTAATCTGCTACAATTCAGCTGCTTCATCATTGGCAAATATGTATTCTGAGAAGTCAGATATTTGTTCCAGCACTATTTTCCCTGGCCAGGCTTTATTTTCTCTGGCCAGGCTTTATTTAACATGCCCAGGCATAGCTGACTTGAGTGAGGACATTCTTCCCTGACCTGTGAAGTCTCCCAAGGCCTGAGATGGGATATCTTTGACCTAATTTAAAAGGAGCTGGATATCTAATGGAGTTTAGATTGAGCAGAAGTCCAAAGGATGAAAATAGATGAAATGAGATGCAATTCCTCCCAGGAAAAATGCAATACCTCATACACAAACATGTCCCAGTGCATTCTGAAACTTCAGTTACTAGAATTCTGGTGTGAAATGTCTTTGTATTGATGGGAATCCTACTCTTCTGTCCAACAGCAGTCTCAGAAGAGGATGCAGAAACAAGCCCAGAGTCTTGCCTTTGCCCCTGGGTGCGGCATAACATTATTGGATGACAACATGTATTTTAAAAATACAAAGAAATGGACTGAGTCAATACTCCAAAGCAAAGTCCGTGGGCATGATTAGAACAACCCTCAAAGTTCAGATCTCCAGCCCACTCAGTTTGGAGCACCTGAAATCTCTTCTCACACTGGATGTTTTTTCAGGATAGCAAAAGGCCAGAGTAGGGACTGGGTGAGGCTGTGGCCATTCCAGCAAGGTCTGCAGGGTAAAACTGGAGCTGCCTGGCAGAAGCCAGATGTGCAGCTGACACGAGCATCCAATTCAGCCTTCGCTGCTGGAGCAATGCCAATGCTAGGCTTTCAGTTTGGGGATTTTTCTTCTCTTGAAAAAATTAAAGTCACAATAAAGATAAAAAAGAGTGTTTGTGTGCCTTTGTGTGTGTGAGTGCATGCAACTACCGAGACTGTTAGAAAGATTAGATACAGAATAAGTAAATGTTGCCCTTTTTAAAATTTCACACTTAATTTAAAGCTATAGATTTCCATTTGAAACATTTTGTTCACTATGTGAACCATAAACAATTTATACGATAATGCATCCTCTGAAACCAAAACACTGTTTCTCTGAGTAGACAGGCATGGTGATTGTGTGATCTATGTATACGCAAAGCGGTTAACAAAATAAGCACACTTGGTTATCAAAATCTTATTCAGAGTTATCTTCTGCAAAAGGCACCCCTATTTTTTTCTTGTTTTGTATAATGACTCATACCAAAATATTATTAGATACATCAAAAAATACCCACAGGTACATACTCTGTGAGTTGAGTATGTTAAATGCATTGTGTTGTATTTATGAAAAGAAATTATTTTACACAGTTGATGCTAAAAATGTATTTTCTAAGACACTGTGTCACAAATGAAAAAATTAGGACACACATGATAACTGTAGCTGAATAATTACATTTGTGGCATAAACTTACAGCAGTTAGAAAACTCACAGATAGGACACGCTTCTCACTGCAGAATTTCCTGACTTGTTGGTTTCTATCTCATCCTTAATGCCATCTAAATGCTTGTTCAGTCTGTGAATTGAATTTTCTTTTGATTTGAGCAGATCATATAATCATTTGTCGACACTCTGTCTTCATCAATCAATGCATTTTGCCAGCCAGCTTCATCTCCTCCTGAAAGATAACCTTGGATTATGTCATGGCTCAATTCTGTATTGCCCCTACAGAGATAATGAATTTGCACATGTAAGAGGATCATTTACCGATGGGGGTGGGATGCTGTTTTCAGCATATCATTTCCATCTGCCACAGGATGATTCTATTTGCAAAAAATCGATCTCTGGGAGGAGGATTTCTTAGTTACGGTAAGCACACTGTAGGCACAGGGTGTGTTGTCTGACAGGAGTGGAGGAAGGGATCATATTGCTGCTGCTGCCCCCAGAAAGTCAAGGCTGCAGGGATCGGTTTGCTTTCCCTCATACTGAGGCTGGAGAAGGGAGCATGGATGGAGTATACAAGCCCTTTCTTCTCACAGCAAGGGACTGCAGATCAGCAGGACTGAGAGGAGGAACGCACCCACATGTCGGGGTGGTACAGTGCAAGCACAGGCAGAGTTAAGTCGTTTCTGAAAATGTTCAGCCCCAACTGTGACAAACTCTGTTAGATGCTGAAACAGGCACTGGTGTGAGATGACCTCTTTTAAACAGCTTTAGGATTCATCTCAGTGGCTCCCAGAAAAGAATTGAGCTCGTATTTAATTAGCGTGAATAAAATGATGCATTTCGTCAGCTGTAAACAATAGTAACCACGCATATCACAATGAACAATTATGCACTTCAAGCATAATTCAAGCAACTTTACTTGTGTGGAGTGGAGTTTGGCAAGAGGGAGTGCAGATGGATGCCTAAGAAAGTACTCTGTGGTGGCTCCCAGGGTGGACCAGGAACAGGCGCTTATCAGTTTGATCACTGCAAGCCTTGGATTGCCACAGGCATCAATAAACAAGGTAAAGTAGATCTTGCATATGCCAGCAAGACCAAATTATGCACAAGGCAAAAGGAATCACAGCAACAGCTAAGCAACTTAGGGGCTATGAGTATTTGCACGTCCTGCCAAAATGGGCCAGAACTTCATCCCCTCCTGTTCCAGTGTTGTTGCCCCCTTAGTTGAGAGGCAAAAGACCGTGGTGAATTTGCAAGAGCAGGACAGTATCTCTTTGAGTAGCCAGGGGGCTATTGAGGTGACTCACCCGACTTCCAGAGCGGCTGTGTACATGTGTAGGTCAAAAGTCATGGGTTAAGTACAGTTTCAAGGAACTCACCAAGTTCTGACATTTCTATCTATTTTCAGTGCTGTGGAAAGAGCAAAGATTCGTTCAGTATATTTGAAATCATAAACTTTATATACTATAGAACTGGACCTCCACAGACGTGTAGTCTGTTCTGTTGGTGCAGCTGGCATCATACTGGCAGTTTCTCTGGCTCTTCTGCTCACGTAGGTTCTAACAGGAGAATCAGGTGCAATCCTGGTCCTGTTGACACATACATGTTCGTGCAATGTGAGGAGGACAAGGTGTTTCTGTTTAATGCAAATTGATGATTACAGGCAGACATTTTGTTCAGTGTATTTTCATGTTCATTTTCAGAGAAACGTGTATATTTTTTCCCCAGGTTTGCTGTCATATTTTGGTATATTGCATGTCACTGTTCAGCGTGCATTGTGCCATAGTGTGATCATATCAGCTGTCATAAAGGATAAGCTAATATGACAACTTGTGTCCTAATGCAGCTTGACAAGATGAAATTTGCAAAAAATAAACATGATTCCTGCCAATACCCGCTGGTCATAGCAACTTCAGGTGTTCCTCCCTTAATTAATCACTAACTAACGATAGTTAGTTGACAAAAACAGGGCACAGTATAGATGTTGCATATGTACGTGACTGTTTCAGACTGGCATGCAGATTTACAGATATATTACCTATATACCATGCAGTTCTTAACAGGTTATTCTCATTATTTTTTCTGGTTCTTGCAGGTACGCAAAAATATGAATTCACTGGAACAGCTTTTTCTTTTTGAAACACATGAATCAATCTGAATTATTTGAAATTGCATTAGTCTAGCGAGTGTTCATAAATCTTGGAGATATAATTTATTTTTCTAAAGATCTATATTTTATGAAAGACAGTTTAAATTTGCACCTGAGACCATTATAGTTTCTATGAAAAGAGAATGAATAACAAATTGAATGGATGGACTCTCATTAAGCATAAAATTACTCGACAAGAACCATTCTGAATCAATTAATCATAATGTAACAGGACTCTAATTTTATGGCATTTTCAAAATCAAAAGTAAGTCTTTGCATCATTTTTCATCATAACAAATGTGATTACTTTTGTTTACAGCTGATGAAATACATAATTCTAGCCACAGTAATTAAATACTGGCTCCACTTTTTGTCTGGGAGCCATTAAATTGAATCCTAAGGTTGTCTAAAGAAGGTTGCCTCACAACAGTGCCCCACCACCCTTTCCTCTCTTGCCTACACACTTTCCCTGAGCAGGTGCAAAAAGGATCAGAAAACCCAATTTATATAACATAGCATGATACCGTGAGATATATCTGTAGTTTAAGATTTGCTTCCAGGTGCATTGCAGGGAAATAGCATCATCCCTTCCATTTATCATACTTCATATGTGACCGTTATAAATAGACTTTTTATTTGAATATATTATTTTATTAATCAGTGTGTTTGGGTTTGTCTCCAAGATGATTGATTTGGCATTATCAAAACTATCCAAATTCTTGATACCTGGATCTGCCAGCTAACAGGACAGTAGATTATTCAAGGACAGGCAGGTAAATTTCCTGTGGAACATTACTCGTAGGATTGGAGGGAGCTGCCTTGACACCAACAAAAGCATTTTACTTACATTAATTCACCCAGCAAGGAACGTTAATTATTAGGGTAGGTAGCAAGATGTTTCCTCTTTACTGTCCCATGGAAACAAAAGTTTCCAAAGCCCAATTTGAAGAGACTTTTCTTAATATTGTTTCAGATTCCAATTAAATCAAACTTTTTAAATGTAAAATAGACAGAGGAAAGGGTTAAATAAATAAAACCCTAAAGCGAGCAATTAATTTCAAATTATATTTAAAAAAAAAAACCAAACCAAACAACAAAACCTGTTCTGGTTTTGACCAGCCTAATGTATGGCATTTACTGTAATAACTAAAATGTAGTGAACAACACAATCCACCCCCTCATGCCTGGCACACGCATTGCCGAGGCAGCTTAAGGAAACACCAAATGCAGCTCTGAATTCTCTGACCAAAACATGATTCTAGTTCACTAAGAGTTTAAGGCGAATTTGGGTTGTGAGGCGGTTTTAATGCAAACCATGCCTGGCTTCCCAAGTAAGTGAATATCTCTATGCCAGTACAGCGATCTGTTTCATTAAAGAAGTAAGGCTATCCCTTTTTGGAAGTACAGCATTGTTTTAGAGAAACTTATGACACCATACTAGTTATATTATTCAGTGTTTATATACTTCAGGGCATGTGACAGAAATATTATTTACTTATTTGAAGCATCAGGAAAGGCTGTTTTTCTCTTCTAGTATGGCTCATACAATAATTTGATTTACATATTTAAATAAAATTAATTTTCTGTCTCTTGCTAACTTATGTTGACCTCTTCTATTATAGTGTTAGATGTTTGGTTTTATTTGTTCCCAAATTCTAATATTCCATTTTCCTTGTACTGTTAATTTGTATGCATAAGGCCAATATTTGGTGCCTTTCAATAGCTTCTTAGTTTATCATAACAGGGGACCTCTTACATCACAGCCAATTTCACTAATCGTATGATGTTTTCAGAATATGCAGGTCATCCACGCTGGATTAGGCTGGGTTACAACTATATATTTATGAACAATTCTTTCTCTTTGCCTCTGCTGGCTGCTTTAACAGAAACCATATCAATTCCTCACTAGACAAATTATAGACTTGGACCTAATGAGACACCAAGATATGCTTTGTGCCCCTTATGACACTGCTCTTTGGAGAAATATTTTAGTACCTTTGAAATTGGCCACAGCAGCAAGAAGATAAAAACTAATGTCCTTTAAGCTTGAGAAAGTATGGAAGAAGTGCTGATGTGTACAGTAAGTTAAAATTAACCCAGGCACTTAGAATGCTCTTCCATCAGCACAAAGTTTTTGATTTAGAAGGCCTTGAGGTAGATGGTTAATTACTTGCTGAATCAGGGTAAGAATGCTTATGCAGAAACCTTTACTAACTTGGCAGAGCAAAAGTTCAGGGGAAATATGTCACTAGCTTTGAAATGTGTATGAAACTTCTGACAAAATGAATAGGGTAATTCCTGTATCAGTGGGAGGTACCACATCTTCATGCCTGTGGCCCACAGGTTATCAGTGGGCTTTTAAAAAATTTCACACACTGCTCCTCCACCTTTAATTCTTCCAAAACAAGACTGTGGGAGGATAATATAGGGAGCTTACCTGCAGGGCAGGCAGCTGTGGATTTAAAAGGCATAGAGTGTAGCTGCCATTCATCACCTCAACCTGTCTCCAGACTGCCAGGTTTGGGGGGAAGGGGGATCTAGGGGATTAAAAAGCCTTCTCACTGTCATTGCTCTAGATCCCAAGACCTATTGTGTCAGGGCTGTCCTGGGCAGTTTCACTCTTCTGAGTGGTTGAGCCCAACAGAGTATCCTCCATGGCCAGTCAGGTGCCAGCAGAGGCTCAGTCAAGGCATCCAATTTCCACTCTGAAGGGAGCAGCATGGCCTCTCCTGGGACACCAGCCAGCCCTTTGCCCCAGTCCAAGGTCACTGATAGGCTTTCCTTCTCATGGGAGCTCTCAAGGACCCAGCAGCAACGGTATGGGAGGGGGAAGGCCTCACACCGCAGGCAACTTGGGCTTCCCCACTTGGCCAAGAGCTCTCTTCCTGCATGGGGAAGCCCATCAGGCTGGTGGACCATGGCAGGTTATCCAAGAGCTTGGAGCTTGCTTTCAAGGAAGAGTAAATTTAATGGAATTTAACGGAATGCAGGTTTTCTGAAATAACAGTTGTATATATCAGAGCACAGCACTTCTCTGCAGGTAAGTGACTTAGTAAGTGAGAAAAAAGGTGCTAGAAAATGCTACAAAGAAAAGCCTGGTACACACATCTCCTACTGGCTCCCATCACCAGTGAAGAGGTGACAGTGCTGCTCCACATCATCTTGGTCAGGAAGCAGAAGCAAAGAAAGGCAGGGGAGACGGGATCAAGTGCAGCTCTGAACCTGCTTAAGTCAATAAGAGTTTAGTTGCAGAATCCAAGGAGAATTTCTTTCCTGGTGAAGCTGGTTAGGTCATGCTCACTGCTCAGCTGATAACTCAGGATCCAGCAGGGTCTTATACTGATTAGCAGAAGTTTTAATTTCACTCTGAAGAATGCTGAATAATCCTAGGGGCATGTATCAACTCTTAGGCAAACATTCCTTTTAATCTACTGTGGTGAACAACTCATGCATTCAATTTTGACTCCCTTGACATTTTTTTCTGAAGGGCTTTTCTCCGTAAATCTCCCAGGCTCTTGTTTTTTATAGTGACATTGTCCCAAGTGCAGGCAGAAAACAACCTTGCTGCTGCTATTCATTAGAATCTATATTTATTTATTTATACCATCCAACCAGCTTTGTTTTCTTTTGTAAATTTTGTACAAAAATATCCTGTAAATATGCTCTTAGTAATGACCAACTTGATTTTTAGGAATACAAGTCATAAATGTTAATAATAAAAAAAAAATCACTGTTTTGCTAGTTTTAAATAACCGCATCTTTTCATATATTGAGTGATATAAAAATGTAATTAAAAAATATATTATCTTCCTCTTGCTGGGAATATCACTCAGAAATGAGGATAGCATTCGCCTCTTGTGAATAACTGTTCAAAAGATTAATTTATACCAAATGTTGGCTTTTCTGGGGTTGCCTGCGAGAAGCTGAACTCTAATACAGGATGGCATCCATGTGTGTTTACACATTTCCTGTTCCCTAGTAAAGCCACTGCCACAAGAATATTGCTGAAATACTTTTGAGCTAACGTACATGTGACAGCTGCTTCCAAGGGTTATAAAGGTATACATCTAGTTTAAGGAACAATTTATTATACATAGAGCTCTTGTTTGAAAAGTGAAAGAACCCACAACAATACAAAAAGATGTGGACAGCTGCAACTGATGAAAGGTACCAGCCAAATATCGGGCTGTTCTCATACACCATTAACGTTTACATAATGTGGAGAGTTTAAAGATTTCTATCAAAGATTTTAGAAAATTTTGCTGGAAGTAGACTTGACTCAGATAAGAGTTCATATATTTTGTGAGTATAATCAGAACAATGGTATAGAGACATATTTTCTAATTAAAGAGAAGTATACATAATGTAAAGAGAAAAAAAACAACAGATTGCACAATAGGCTTTTGAAAGAATTCTATCAAAGTCCCTTTGACTTTTAAAGCTTATCATCATGCTGATTTGTAAAGAAGAGTAGTTAGGTACAAATTTAGCACCCTTATGTCTTTATTAGATGCAGATACGTTTTCTGCGTGTCTTAATAAAACAGCAGGAGGACTTCCAACCTAGTCCATGAGAGCTACTGAAAAGCTCCAGATCATTTGGGAAAACATTCCTAATTTTTTCCATTTACAGTTATTTCTTTAATTTTCCTTTTCTTTTATCAGAAGAAACATGAGGATAACGAACACATCCAAGTAATAAATACACACCCACTTTATAACACCAGAAAGAGTAATATTCACTGGCTCCATACAAGAAATCTCACTCAAGCAGGTATTTGAGTTCTTTGGTAGAGTGGGTTTGTTGTTGCTGTTTTTTTCCTTCTACCTCAACTTTTCCCTTTAACAATGGACTACTTCTTCATTGCCTTCTTACTGAACTCCCTCCTAGATTTGTCACATAAGGATACCTTGGCCATATTCAAGATGCCAGATCATCTGGTGAGTTATGCCTGGAAAGGGAATAAAACTCACCTCTTGACTTCAAGCAGACAGAAAAGCACACCTTCATCTAAGTTTCTCTCAGACTCTTTTGTATAAACCAGTGTGACGCCATAGTGGATCCTATCATTACGCTTCTCTCCTGGTGTTTTCCAGGTGGGGAAGGAATGTGAATAAGGTTCTTCAGAGAAGTTTCTTCTCAGCTAGACAAGGGGAATAGGTACACCAGCAGTATAAAACATTACTGCATCACCCACATTGTGCACCCCATGGTCAGGACCAAAGCTGGTGTCTTGAGGGAGACTTTCAGCTGGATAGATTGAGGGCCATCTCTAGCACAATTTCCCACGTATTTGCAGGTTCAGTAAAGGTTTTTATTAGGGTCCTCGTCCCTGTTTACTTCTCCTAAGCGAGCAAAGCACATTTGCAAAGACAAGTTGCTGCTGGTTGGAGCACTGACGCCAGCAAGGGGTGGAGCGGCTGCTGCGGTTGTGCAAGGCTCTGGGCTGTGCCAGCGACAGCAGGGACCAAGGTCACCCACCGTTCAGCAGAGGCAAGCCTGGGGGCCAGGCCAGCACCACCAGCCAGGGGCTGCAGCCAGCAGCAGGCTCTCGTTTCTGTGCTATGGGTCGGTTCAGTCATCATCTTGTCCCTGCTTCTCTCTTTTTAATTTAATACAGAGGGTGTCATTTTGGCTCAAAGTCAATACTTTTTACCATTGATTTCAATGTGGCAAGAATTTCATCCAAACGCTTCATGCCTCACTGAGGACAATAACACAAAGAACACTATTTTGGAACAGAGAAAGGCATCATGTTTGCCAGCAGCTTTGTTTATTGTGTTTGGGGGCTTCATGATGAAGTCGCCCACCCACTTCTTTATTAAATATTAGTTTGGCTTTTGAAAGTTTTATGAGCTACAATATCATAATAATTAAAAGTTTGTATGCAATTTCCAAAGCTAGTTTTCATTCCTTAGGGAGTATTAATGCTGGTTTAGTTTGTTTTTCATCTTCATTGTGCAACCAAACACAGTTTGTTTTTAAAAGGAGGATCAAACTGATACTGAAATATGCGTACATGTGTTGGCAGGCTTTTCCTGAATAGGGCTGCAGCCCATGATCTTGGACTTCAAACAGCAAATGTGCAGAGCTCACATGAACTTGAAGTTCCCTTTTTATTTGTGACATCCATAAACATTTATGATGTTTTGTTTTTAATCCCAGTAAGTCTATGTTGTTACTCTGGGCCTTTTAATAGTGTCTATTTATATTGTGAAATCACGACAACTGTGTTGTCTTCCCATAAAACCAAAGGTCAAGGGTCTGCTACAGCAAGTACTAACACATGTGAATAACTTCACTCATATGAATAATCAG
This sequence comes from Phalacrocorax carbo, assembly GCF_963921805.1. NCBI lineage: Eukaryota > Metazoa > Chordata > Aves > Suliformes > Phalacrocoracidae > Phalacrocorax > Phalacrocorax carbo. The sequence goes on from NC_087513.1 coordinate 49,721,021, forward strand.
ACTGATTTTAACAGGGAGGTGTTTTTAGGGTCAGGCTCCCAATATTTTGACATACTTCCTGAAATGTTTTGTGGATAGGAGTCATTGACTTTCATGTGGTGATAAAATGCTCTGAACACACAAAAATGTCCCCTCCAAAAGATAGGAATATGTTTGGGTTATCAAGCTTTAACAATTACAATTGTACTTGTTAGCTTTCTTTTCCTGGATACAAGTGGTATTGGAAGAGCACTTAGACGAGATAAAACAGAATTCATGTTAGTGATTTCTATAAGTCAGTGTATATAATATTCTTCTCCCCTCCTCCATGAGCCTGTTTGTAACCACATGTTTGGAGATCATAATGTATTTTTTTGCCTTCATCTTATGGGAAAGAATGATGGAATTAATTACTATTACAACAGTGATATATTGCATTTTATAATTTACATTGTGTACAGATCATTGCTATGATGAAATAGACAAATGTATATAAAAGAACTCTTTTTAATCATAACTTAAGCATAATTAATCATAAACATAATCATAATCATAATCATACTCAAGAACTATAAAAATTCATGCTTCGTATAATAAATATTATTATGTTTTTAAGGCTACACCTAACTGTAGTGCCTCTGTAGTGCATGTGTTGTGAAAGTAAATAAAAGAGAGACAGAAAATCCCAAATATACAAGGCATTTGAAGGTATTCAGAAAAAGCAGCTTGCCTTATAAAGAGAATTTCCTAGTTGCCTGTTGAGATAATACAGTGATCCCTGGAAAGGTTTTTATGAATATACTAATGCAGTTTTTCCTGTTGTTTGCACGGATTCCAGCTGTGTTAGAATGCAGTTCTTGCAAAAACTTGTTTCAGAAAAGCATGTCAGGAACAAATTGGCTTTCTGCTTTTTATTGGAATATATTCAAGGGTTTGCCATGTTGCATTCTGAACCTTACTCTCTAAATGCATATTCTATGCATGTGACTTAACTCCTACCGTTAAATTAGGGAGAAGCTTTACATATGTTTATTCTTCCTGTAAAGGTGGAAAAGTCTTGGAAGAGCTGGAGTGCAGATGAAAATCTATGAACATCAGTATATTTTAAATTAGTAAACATATATTAGTTATTTTCTTCATATTATCTTTCTAAAATATCCTGCTTGAAATATTTCTTTAATTAATAATGTCACAAAACTCACAAAGGACCTGCAGTCTAGGTGTCATAACCTTCCTGGTAGTAAAAGGAACATATTTTCCATTAACGTGGAGTCATGTGCATGGTCTGTCCAGTGATTCGCAATGTCATTTAAGACATTCCGTCATTCCCTGCTTGAGCACTCTTCTTTAATCTGATGAGGTACCCAGGGAAGAAACAATGATAGCCAAGGCATTAAAATGTAATCAAGATATGCAAATTCATATCTAAATGTGATTTGCTTGGAAAGAGAAATTAATCTAGGCATGGTCAAATAAACAGTGTGTAATATGGATAATTAATCACCAAATTAGCAGCTCTAGTCCCATGAGAAGATTATGCAAAAGAAAAAGGCCCCCATCTACAGTCACAATTAGACTACGTAATACCAAACTTTAAACAAAACACAAGCCCTGGGAGCAACATAAAACAACGGAGTCAAATTTAGTGGGTCATCCTCCAAATTTTGCTGATAAATTTTGTAAATACTTTATTTTTCCTGATTTCCAGAAACTGATTTACTTTCCTACCAACATACCAGGCTCATTGAACAACCTGCAACCTTGAAATGCCACTAGTGTTGCTTTACACAAGACTAAGAGTCCATTTATACATTCTAAATCAACAGTTAAAAGAAGTATGGACTAGAAGGTAAATCCTCAGCCCTGGGGCCCAGTCCACGTTAACAGGGATGGATATGCAGAAGCATGTTAAGTGTCTTCTACACAAGTAGAAGTTATCTCTGGCAACTTCAGTTACTGCTTTGCACTTGCATTTCGATAACAGATGAGTCAAGCCTCTATTTTTTCTGAATATGGTATTTTTCCTGTATTTTTATATTTCCTTAATATATTTGTTCTACCACTTCTGAAAATCTAATCAAGACATTTGCTTTCCACTGGTTAATCCAAGCCAACGGGGTCAAGGATGCCTCATGTGGGCTAGGCTGGGGTATGGTACTACCTGGCCCATGACACCACATGGTCTCCCCTGAGGCTGTGAATTGCACTAAAACCATGGCCCAACCTGGAATACATAAAACATTGTCCAACTAGGAAATCTGACTCATAGGTGAACAGAGCTATTGAGCATTTGAAGCACAGTTTCCTTGAGACACCTGAGTAGCTCAGATACACTCAGCTTAATACTGACTCAACCCAGAGTGAAATACACTGACTTTTCTGATTGCAATTTTTTTACTTTTTTAGTGAAAAATTGTAATATATTGACTCTTGTCTTCATTTATGGTGAAAGCAATTGGTTGAATATCAAAATCAACAAGAGGCGTGAATTTCCATCTCCTGATGACCTCCACATCACTAGTTCCATGGGAACAGTCTGTTTTGGGAATGACTTTTGTACAATGCAGGCAAGAAATTCTTCAATGCATCTTCAGCCAAGAAGAGCAAAGCTCCTCACTTTAAATCTCTGGGTACCTGTCAACATAAGCACTTATGGGTGAAAGATACCTTTGAAAACACAGCATAGTGACAACCTAGCTCAAGGTAGACCTGTCCTAAACTGTCACTGGGACTGAACAGAAGTTGAGTTTGTAAGAAAGAAGAGTTTGCTGTTATTCTGAAGTGCTTCTGTTGGTCTTCTGATGCTCTGGACCATGATTGGCTTTTAGTTGCTTTGTGTGTGTTCAGAATGAATTGCACTCTTTTTATTTCATTTAAAGTTCTAATTCCTTCTTGTGAAGGTATTTGTGCACCCTTTTGGTAAGTTTTTCAATAACTTCTTTAAATAGTTACACAATACTTGTGTTTTATGGCTCTTTTAAAGCTGCACAGGAGCAATTACTTTCAGCGTAGAAGACCCTACCCTTCTCCCAGGCAGCTGATACACTGCATGCAGTAGTGTCATATTGCATTATCAATGCAATGAGGTGCATGCCTCTTGCAAACAACAGCATAAGCCTTCTTGCTTATGTATATTTTGTCTTTGGACATGAGCAAATGTGAATCAAGAACAACCTCAAAGGGGAAGCCCCAGCCAAGATCAGGATTGCAGAAACTTCCATGTAAATTTTTGTCTTTGCTGATGTTTAGCCACAACCAAGAGTTTTTTTTCTCATCAGTCCAAATCACGTGAACCCCGACATTCATGATATAATTTAACCCACACCAAAGCTTCCAACATTGCCTTGTATGTTTTGCAAGTGCAACACCAAAATACGCTCAAGGTTTCCACATGCTGTGTGAAGCAAAATATTCTGGGAAATGATGGGTGTGCAACTTGTTTCCTGCATGCTATGGGGAAATTACAGAAAACCAGAATACAGGAAAAAGGAAGCATGGGACTGCCGCTGGAAAATTCCTTGAGCTTCCCTGAGCTTAAAGCCAGAATGTGTTTTTAGATGCCAACCAAGATGTAAAACAGACAAGAATGTAAGCAGTCAACTTCATCCCTGGGAGTTCATCAGGCTTGGGCTGGACTGTCCCTGGAGGTTAAAGTACAGATGGCTGATTGCTATGAGCTTGAGGACTATTAACAAAGGTATTTCTTAAAGGGCCATGTACAGCTGTGAATCAGCCTGGAAGAGTATGGCAAGGCTTAGGAGCCCCTTTTGTGAGTGGCTCCACTGAAGTTGCAAAAGCTATTTGCTCAGTAAGGTTATCACCCTTTGTGGGTAAGGCACAATGCAAATACATTAACCCTGAAATGCAAAATTCAGGCACTGCTGGAACTGGAGATTTACGAGTCATTGGAAACCAGTCACAACCAAATTGTAACCCAAGGTGTTTCCTGGTCTGTACCAGCCCCACTGAGTTTCCTTGTATCTGGATAACTCTTCATATCTTGCAGCAAACTATTGGGCTCACAACTGCATGCTGTCCATGGCTGACTTCTGAAACTAGTAATTTCAGAAAGGGAGTGCCAGGGAGTCCTGACAAAAACACTCCTTCAAGCATCCATTCAATATGACAGTCCCCAGTGCAGTTAATCAAGCAATGTTGTTTTCTCATTTAACGTGCCCAGTGTTGCTGCAACTGTCACATGTTAGCAATTACGCTCTTAACTACATAAGTATACACTAACTATATGACGGGCCAAGTTCTGCTTTCTGTTACAACTGGTTTAAATCTGGAAGGATCCTTTTTATATGTGAGTCTACCCTGCCACTGAGAAAGAGAACCATTAATATGCTGGTTATACGAACACCAGCAACTGAACAAACTGAATTATTACCTTTTATATAACTTTGCTGTAGTTCAGTGAAATGTAATTCCAAATGAAATAAGAAACCTGCAATAAGGACACAAGGGAACATGCAAAATAAATTAACTGGTAAGACAATGATATTGACAGCATTTTCTTAAATTATTATTAGGAAGATAATGTCATCCAGCAGTGTTTTGAGGGAAAATTGCTCTCTCCAGGGAAACATTTTAATTAAGATAAAATTGTTAGATTGCTCTGAAATTCTTGGATTGACAGTCTTTGTCACAGTATTATTTTTCTAACAGTAGTATATACAAGTTTTTAAAAAAATCAACCAATAATTACTTATGTGAAGAATACACAACCTTGCCAAAATTGCACAAGTAGGAGTTTAGTTGTTTAGTTTATATTTTGTATATCAGAAATGCCAGCAGGAATGGGAACACACCAGAAGGAACACCTTTCCAAACAGCCTGATTACTGAATCTGATTGCTAATGAACATTGAGCATTTTCATCCTTCCAGTGTTCTCATTTTACAATAATAAAGCATCAATGCTGATAGGAAAAGATTGGACCTGATGTCATATCTGGAAACTAATTTAATGGGAAATTGGATAGTGACAAAGTGATGATGATTTATTTTTAATGGCAGATGCCTCATTAGTTATAATTTATTTAGATGACCTTCCCGGTCCTATGGTATTTTCATCTATGGTCTTTTCCTCCTCTCTGCACCCCACCCCCTCCAGAATTCTGTACACTCTAAAAAGAGCAGAAGTAAATACTGCTGATCAGGTGCCTGATCCTGCAGACTTTTCCTCTTGTTGGTTAGATTCATTAATTTCCACGGTCCTGTTCATATATGGAATGAGCACAGGACAGGCCCCTGGATCTTTATTACAAATCTCTACGTATCTCTCATAGGACGCTTATTATCAAGTATCCTGAGGCAACAAAATAAATTTTGTTCTTTCTGATTCATTTTTTTCACTTGACTTACTTGGACTTTCAGATTGGTGGTGAAAGTGACATTTTGTTTTGCCTGAAATGCATTGAATAGTTTCCCTGGCTCTCACAGGAATTCAGAATACCATGCTTGAGTCGTTATTTAAAGTGCACAGCTTTTGATATTTTGGGATTTCTTCTAACAAAGAAATCAAGTTAATGATTGGTTGTTTAAACTGAGAGTCTGAGAAGACAGCCAGAGTCCCAGTCTCCATTAAGTGAGAAGAAGGAAAACAAGACTGAAAATCTAGCATCCTTGTTTCAGGAGCAGGGTTAGAAGGCTCACAGGTAAGCAGAGGCAGAAAGGGTCAGCTTCCCTTCACTGATGTCCCAAGTCTCTCCAGAGGTATAAATCCCAGCCACTGCAATTCAGAGAAGTAGGAGCTTCCAATGACAAACTACACAGGGATTTTACAGTCCACTTTTCAAAATAAGTCTAGTTTTAATGGTGCCTTTCACTGTTTTTCCCCATCTACTACTCTATCCTGTTAAGGGAATTAAAGTGAACCGAAGTGTGATTGATTTTCCTGGGTTCATTGATCTGATTTCAGAGAGATTCCTGAGAGTGGGAAATCTTACTATATCAGCCTTTGCATTTTTTTCAAAGCTGTGCTTTATGTTTAGTAACCCAAATAATTTTGCAGCCTTCCTTGAGCAAGTCAGCATTAACGTAAGTCCTCTGAAATTCAGCTGGGTTCTTGTTTTGATTGCAAAAGCAGTTTGGGAATTTGTAACACATATGAGGGAATCTCCTGTCTTAGTAGACCGCTCTTTTTGTATAAGCCCCAAATCTTATTTTTGCTTTTTCTTGTTGGTGTCATTTTTAACAAACAACTCATTTTTCAGTCTTCATTTCCAGTTTCTTATATTTAGTTGAATATTTTCAAACCTCACTAAGAATAGAAACCAGTTGTCACAGCATTACAGAAGGAATTATATTCCACCATGTTCACCTAATGCAACCTACTTTGTGCTCCTTGTCCCAGGACCAGAATTCAGATCACTGCCCCAAATCACTGCAGGCTACAGCAAACATTTCACCGCAGCTTTAGGTCTCGAAGCTTAAGGCTTCCCTGGCTTCACATAGTCCCCAGTGAGCACAGCTGGTCACTCAGCACAGCAGCCAGTACGATATTAAACATGTTGCTTCCTGGTGTGCTGCTGGCTATGGACACTGAGGTACCTTAACCTCCTAATCCGGAGTGCCAGCTGTGTTTAGAGACAATCTGAGTACTTCTGTAAGAGAAAGGTAGGCACAGCCTGGAGCTAGGTGATGAGAAGACTCATGTGTCCTAAATCTTGTCTCCTCTAGGGCACTTAGCTCCTTGCTAAATGTTTCAGCAAAGTGATTCTACCTATTTAAGGTGGTCCCCTAGATCTGCCTTTGAAAGTAGGATCATAGATTCTTCCTTTAAAAAACTGAAATAGATATGGTGTTTTTTCAAATAAATTCTTGCAGGTTAAATTTATGCAGTGGGGGCAGGAATCCAGGATCCCTTTTGTCCACTCCTGCCCTTATACACCAGGTTGCAGAGCTGTGTTCCCACTCACACTCACAGTTTCAACACATATGACCTCCCTTCCCTATATCCTAGTGCTTTGAGTAGGAGAAATCGTTAGAATAACGGAAAACCAAACTCAGGTTTTCCTCTACCTTGGTAAATGTTTGAGCCACTATAGGAAGGAGCAGCACACTCTAGGTCTATTAAGAAAATAAGTGCATTTTGTATGGGGCCTGATGGCCTCAGAATGAGGTCTCAGAGCAATCTGAGTTGAATTCCTGAGATCACAATAAAAAGTCTTTGTCTTTGGATTTTGACTTAGGTAGGATGCTGGCTGCTTTCCAACTGTTTTTGACCGAGTGTCAAAACTTGCATGACTTCTGTTGAAATGTTGTCTTTTGAAAGTTTAGTTTTCAGTGTTTGGCTTTGCAGATGGCTCTCCAGATCTTGCCAAAGAAAGATGAAACTTTTCAAGAGTCTGCAAAAAAAAAAAAAATTGTAGAAAAAGTTATTTCTTGGAGGTATTTATGTCCTCCAAGCCCTACAGAGAAGGAATTTTGTAGTTCAAGGTGTCTGAGACTACAGACTTATCTTGATTAAGAATATTTGTACCTATATTTATTTTTCAAAACCTGAGTTTCAAATTCCTTTTTTCCAGTGGAACCATTGATGATAGCATCTCTTACTTTCCCTGAGGTACTGGTTCAACAGGTTTTACTGTTTATCAGCAGTCCTTCTTTTCTCTGTGATTGCCTGGGGTTGCCTACTTCACAGCTCAGGACTCACCTTTGCCAGCAAAGAAACACCCTTGGGCAGCAAAATGGGAGTGCATCTCCCAAGCAGAAGCAGCACTTGCTTAGAGCTGTGTGGACCTTCTGCAGGGGCAGCAGGCTTGCCTATGCCCTGTCCCCTCCCGGCCCAAGAGCAAACCCCAAGGTCTCTTGCTGCAAGGCAAGTGGCACAGCACTCACAGAAGAACGACTCAGCAGGAACAGTTCCCGACTTCCTTGAATAAACCTAGCCAAGTTATTCAGTGCTGCAGAAAAGATCTACTGGTTTCTCCATATAGATTGCTCTGGCCTTTTTTCTTAGCTACTGTTTATTAAGTCCTGTTGCAGAAACGGTAACTCCAAAAAGAACTCCAGTCCTTGCAGTATTTCCGTCGTAATAGAAACAACGAAATGTTTAGTATCATTTCGTTACTTTGAGATCCAAGGTGTTGAAAGCACAATGCGTATAGGAAAAAGATCATTCTAATGTGCATTTTTCCCAAGTACTTTATGTTAAAGTCTGAAACCAAACATGAACTATCCTCTGGTAATTTAATAAGAAATAGATTTAAAGTTTGAAAATATTGAAAATAAACTTACCATTCTTTATCACTACAGAAAATGGAGCAACATAATATATTTATGAAGCAAAGAAAAATGACATGTCTGACAGCACTAGCTCTCGCTGCAAAAAAATCCATCAGTATAATATAAAACCAACCATGCCAGACTTGAAAGTCATATTGGTTTGCAGAGCATGCTGAACATTAACTATTAACACTTTTTTTTTCTACCTACAGCCACTTTTCTTGCAAATGGCAAAACCATTAGTGAGCTGCCAAACTATATTTTCCACTTAATTTCAATGTTGAAGAGTCTAGACACAACACAATTTGGGTTATCAATAGAATATGAGGAAAAGAAGAACTCAAGGCTCATGCCATTTTTTCTCTCTGCAAATTCCATAATCTTTTCTAATTTGAATAATTATAAGCTTCACAGGGCTGACAAGGTTCACACAGGTAAATCACCGTGTTATCTGCTGCATCTGTGATCACCTGAACCTTAAAGGCGCTCAACTGAACATCAACTTTTTGTCCATTCCCCGCTTCTCTAAATCACTGAGTTGTGTAGTTCTATGCAAATATAATATTGAGGAAAATAGTAGTGATAAAAAAGAACCAGGAGTATCTCCTACTGTGAGTTAAAATTTCATACCCAGAGGATTCGGTAACAGATTTATTTGACAATCTTTTCCAATTTGATCTTTATTTTAAAAGGTAGAGCATTTTTTAAACATGTCTTTATTTTTTGACAGCTTTTAGGAGTCTCGTCTGCAGTTAATTCATCTCCCTCTCTCTCACAGCACGGCTGTGTGGATATAATTGCTTATCTTACTAAGTCATCAAGCAGTTCTTTCTATCCTTTCAGCTGGATGTATTAGAAAGCTCGATTTATTATATCAAAATATAACATCTTTCCATTCTCCAAAGATCCTTGAAGAGCACATAGAACTCTGCAGCAAAAAGACAGCATTCAAGATCAGTTTTCAATGGTGGGGAATGAAAAAAACAGCCTCAGATTTCCTGGAGCTTAAACTGATTTGATGATTATGTTAATCTTTTGCATTACAGTAGTAGCTAAAAGACATGATCATGTTTTAGGTCTTTTTGTGCTGAATACTAGGGAAATATAAGTAAGGATAGGAACCTGAGGAATTTGCGCTAAGCACAAGAAATGTCTCATTGAGTGGAAGAATGCATCTGCAATGGCAGAAATGCTGATGTTTGCGTGCACGTTTTCTCAAACAAGTTAGCATCCTATTGAATCAGCTCTAAAACTTTCTGGAAACAGTGGGAGGACTCCCACTGACTTCAGTAGGCTGTGGCTTCACTTCTGCATGTGCACATGCAAGTTTCGCTCAAACAAAGTGAATCCATAGAGACCAGCACTTACCTCAGGGGCCCCTGCTGAATGCATGTTTTTTAGCAGAGTGGGCCCAGCAGCAATTTTGTCATACTCTGAATCCCCAGAAGGAGATATCAGTTCCAGTTCCAGCTACACACTACATTGAGCAATGGGTCACAGCGTGGGACTGGCTCCTTGGCTCTCTTTAAAGGAATTGAAATGGTTGTGGGAGGGCTTCCCACACCCAAACATGCTAGCCAGAAAAGGTCAAATTACAAATACTACCAGATCTGCCAGGGTTCTGCAATGTTTGTCCAATTGTCTTTTGCCAGTTCTTGCATATTTTTTTATTATATCCTGCAGAAAAGCCAATTGTGTCTCGGAGACTGAATTGGAAAAAGGAAAAATCTTATCTCCAAATTCTCCTTCTGGAAGTTTTCATGTGGAGTTATTTTTGGGAAAGTAGGTTTGACTCTGAGCAGGCTGTGGGACAAAGTCCACTGATTTCTGGGATTTCTATGGCTTCTGGAGGAAGCCAGAAGCACCTATAGAGAGGGTCTGTCCTCCGAGTTTGGGCAGGTACATAACACAAAGCAAGCAAAACAGATATGTTTAGGCTGGCCAGTTGATCCTCCCTATCCCCTAGCAGATGTCAACCAAACACCCTTCCAGTTTTGGGAAATGTTTGAAGATGGGGTAGTTGTTTTCATTTTAGACCTATCCAAAAGCCTTACAGATGCTTTGCAGCCCTCGAAGGAATAACGATCATAATGAAAGCCTTATATTCACTTCAACAGATGTAGGTCCAAGCACAGGGCAGGATTTTATTTCTAGATCCAGATGTTCATGTTAATTTCATTTCTTTGTGTCTAAACCATTTTGATTCTTCTCAGGTAGCAAAGATTTTGGAAAGGGGAACATGATACCTCAAATCAACCAGGTTGGAGGTGGACTTTCTGTTTGATTTACTTAAAATGAGTCTATCAAAAACACCAAAAGTATTTTCAGCATCTGATGTGCTAGGAAGGGTTAATTCTTCTTAAACAGAAAACTCAGATGTGCTAGGCAGGAAGGACAGAATAAAAGAGAAGGGATGACAGTCAATCCTCTCTCTGCCAACATCTCCCAGGAGAATGACAGCGGTTTTCCCACCAATCTGCTTGCTCTTATGCCAGCAATTTTTTCTGTAGTTTCCTGTACTGCAATAGCCACTATTTTTCTCCTTCAAATGGCAAGTGAAATCTTATTTTTACTTTCCTGGGAGGCTTGGCAAGGTGATTCCTCCTTTGCCTTCTCACCCTGCACTACAAATAGTTCCTCCAGCCTTGGCACACTCAGGTGCAGATTCCCTTGCTTTTGGGCAGCTGTTTGTGAACTGGGACAACAGGACGAAGTGAATGGGAGGTCTTACCTCCCTACCATAGGGCTCTACACCCTGTCCACAGCAGTACATGCTGAACAGACCCATGTAAGGGATACAATCAAGAAAGATTTATTGAAATGCTTTTTTACTTTTCTGGGTCTTTTTTTTTTTGTTTTTTTGAGTGTGAAAGCATGAGGTGTCTAGAAATGCAAAGGTCAATGCTTCATTTATTATTTCTATTATTTCTCTTTATCATTTATATTATGATACTTGAATACCAGGAATAGAAAGTGTCACTGACTTCTTGATCGATTCTTTTCACCTTTATTATGCACAGCTAGGTATAGGAGGTATAGAGTACTGGTTTTGGCAGTGATTTTGTCTCACCAAGTATGGACATTCATATTCATGGCCAGCGTAGTAGCTTCCCACTCTTCTTGTCAATATATGAACATTCAAGGAGCAAATGTCCCTTCTCAATACATGTTTCTATGGTAGCCAGATAAAGTAATAGAGCAATTGCTAATTAGAATCACAGAAAAGACCCCTGAAGTTGCCAGGTCCAGCCCCTCACTCAGAGAAGGCCTTCGACATTAGACTGTATTGCTCAGGGCCTTGTCCTTGCAACTTAAAACTATTGTACCATTGTAGGATTTTTCACTTTACTTTCTTTCCCCATCATATTGAAAAGACATGTAGATCAAGTCTCTGGAAATTTATTTGGGGCATGTGTTAAGAGGATGATTGCGATGGTCTTCTACTTGCTGGGGGAAATAAAGGTACTTCCGTATTCCCTTCTTCTCGGTTTGGTCAGCAGCTTTCAGACACTGTCGCCTTCACTGCGGCTGACATGTGGGACAAGAGTGGATACAGACATGGAACAAAGGAACTCAATTTACAAATTGTTATACTTTTGCCTTCACATTCCTCATCTGTTTTTGCAGTCTTCCTGATTTGCCATATGGGCAGTTCTAAGTGGAAATCTAGTCTTTTAAAGCCTTCTTTCAGATAGATTTACCTGGAATTTATTCCATCTTTCTATGGATGACATTTTCATTTGAGTTTTTTACCAATGCTAACTTTCCTGCCAAAGTCCTCTTTGTTTATATCAACTGTTCCCATTCAAGATTGGCAAGGATATGATTCACTGTTTTTTATGGTTTAAGTCAACTGTGTTTTGTCTCTATCTTTCTCTTATGCTGGAGTCAGTAGGAATCCATGGAGTGTGTGTCTTATGACAACCATCATAAACATACACCCCCAGAGTGACCTTTGGATTCTGATTTCTCTTTTATCTTTTTAAGTTTCTGTAGAATCAACTTCAGAGATCTCCAAAATCCAACTCAGGTTATGCAAGTGGTGAGGCAGACTGGACATAAAATTGAAGTAGTTTAGCACTTTCCAAATTCAAAGCACTTGACAAATTCTAAAATCTCTGCTTTTGGCACATCAAATATCAGGAATACTGGGAAAGAGTTGTACCACTTGAGTGGTAGCAGATGGTGATGTTAAGTTTGCAGATCATACTGAGCTAGCATTGAGCCTAGTGCCAGAAACACAGGGAAAGCAATACAGATCCAGCAGAGACAGTTCTGTTACCAGCTCAGCAGATGAGTCATTTTGTGACCAAGAGAGAGTGACCCATGGGATAATTTCAATTACTCGCATCCCAGTTCTTCTAAAACAAACAAACAAAAACCTTAGGAATGAGCATAATTTATAGCAACCCATCAAAGCAAATTGATTTATTTGCATGTTAAATTTTTAACTATCAGCATGTACATTTTCTGGATCAAAACTATGCGCTTTCATTTTTGGAAGTTGCAGCTAATTGTGATATGTTGGGGTTTTTTCTTTTTTTTTTTTTTTTTTTAATGAGCATGAATCTCTAAGAAGACCATGTTCTAAACAGTTGAGTCTCAATCTCCATCTCTTCCTTATATATGTAAAGGCATTTGCCTTTAGCCTTTGCTTCAAATTCCCACTCATATATATAATCACAGATCTAGACTTGTTAATTTTCTTTAAGAATACCGAATAAAGCATTAACCTGAGAGTTGCTTCCATTAGTTTTAAGGCACACTGTCATGGTTTCACCCAGCAGGCAGCTAAACACCACACAGCTGTTCGCTCACTCCCCCCAGTGGGATGGGGGAGAGGATTGGGAAAAAAAGTAAAACTTGTGGATTGAGATAAAGACAATTTAATAGTACAGAAAAGGAAAGGAAAATAATACAATAATGATAAAACAATATACAAAACAAATGATGCACAATGCAATTGCTCAGCACCCGCTGACCGATGCCCAGCCAGTTCCCAAGCAGAGGCCATGCCACCCCCTGGCCAACTCCCCCAGGTTTTTTTGTTCAACGTGACATCATATGGTATGAAATATCCCTTTAGCCAGTTTGGTTCAGCTGTTCTGGCTGTGTCCCCTCCCAGCTTCTTGTACACCTACGTCCTCCTCGCTGGCAGGGCAGTATAAGAAACTGAAAAGTCTTTGACTTAGTGCAAGCACTGCTCAACAACAACTAAAACATCAGTGTGTTATCAACATTATTCTCATCCTAAGTCCCAAAACAGTACTATACCAGCTACTAGGAAGAAAGATCACTCTAGCCCTGCCAAAACCAGGACACACATGCAAGATGTTTCAGTAAAATCAGCAGGACTTACCTTGGAACAGTTTAAAGGCAGGGTTTTATTCCATGCAAGAAGTTACTTGACAGAGGCTTTAACATGGCTAATTTATAGATGCTCGTATTGTTCTACAATGACTTTACTAGTAGCTAAGTGGACCATGTGCTTGTCTTTTTTCTAAGATGAAATTGAGAATTGGGGTTTGAGAAATACTGCTGTGAGCTCCCTGTGTAAACCAGAGATTAAAGAATTCTCATAATCCAGTATTAAGAAGATGTAGCTTTTAAAATAATTTTTAAATCTACAGAAATGTAACCTCTAGAAAACATTATGTAAGTCTGTAAGTATGGAAACACCCATGGACTCTTTGCTTTTCTATTCTCAAGCAAGAGCATGTGACAGGTGTATACCACAAAAAGATACCAGTGAAATAAAACCAACACTGAAGGATGTAGATTGGTCTATGGCATCTTCTAGGCCCATTATTTGTTCATGTCTGTAGGCATTTCCAAACATACCACAGGGGAAATATACAGGAGAGTACCAAGGCAGAAATACATTTTTGTAGGGCAGTTTACTCAAGGAGAGAGAGTAGGAAAAGATATTAGTGACTTGACCATGTTAGTAGCTCAGAGCATCCAGAATAACATAAAGGTTCTTCAAAAACACCTGAGGTTCAAACTGGAAATTAAGGATAAAGCAGTATCTTTTTTCCTGTATTAGAACTGCTTTGGTTTTAAAGGTCACAGTGCACCAACACTCATAGAATCATAGAACCATTAAGGTTGGAAAAGACCTCTAGGATCATCAAGTCCAACCATCAACCCAACACCACCATGTCTCCTAAAACTTCTGTTCACTTCCCTGGAGGCTGTAAGCTAGTAACATAACTAGAGAGAAAATTTGGCAATAAAAATCCAATTTACTTATCAGCAACGCACGCCATTTATATTCCTCTTATTAGTCATCCAAGCAGTGAAGTGACAATGCAGCCACAATGTAAGCTGATAAGAGGGAGACTTCCAAAAGTGTTGGAGAAAGGTGTGCAGACATTTGAACCCAGCCTGCATAAACGGAGCACCAGGTTTTGGTCTTGCAGTCCTGCATTTCAACACTCATCTTTGTATATGTGCATATGCAAATAAGCCTCTGCATCAACATGAGTCAGACATGCATACGCTTAACAGACACTTGCAACATTATCATAGGTATTCCAGCTTTCATGCTGTATATAGTAAATGAAACAGCCTCCCTTTGTTGCAGGTATTGGAAGGAAAATATAAAATATGTACAGGTAAACTCCTTGGCTTGAATGCTGCATTATGTCTTCCTGAAAAAACTGAGCCATCTGTAATGGTTATCAATGATAGACATACAGGAAGGTGTTTCAGAATGCCTTCTTTCTAGATAGTATCTTGATTTTTGCAATGTGAAAAATAGGAATATTGCAGAAATTCCAATTAAATTCAGTGTACATCTGCTGAGCAACAATGTGGCCAGAAGCTATTGAATCAGGGAAAAAAATTCCCAGAAGAATAAACAAAAATCTTGCCAATTGATTTTTAAATTTGCCCTTGCTTCAGAACTATTGCTTGACTAGCACCCCAGACAATATTATAATGACTTCCATTTGAAACTGCTCCAGACTTTTGAATATTAGATACATTCACTGCAGAAATGGATTAGTGTGCAGAACACAGATGAGTGGTTAAAGGTTCTGATAATTTATCGTATGTATACTACCATTGTGTTTTGAAACTGAAAGATACATTTGCACAAATTTCCTTTTATGATGAAACCTCTGAATTCCATCAAGTGACGCATGCAATTCCTGTGCCTCCCCTCAGTGAACACAAACCATAGTATTTATTTCCAGTACTATTTTAATGTTGTCACAAATACTAAAGCAATATGGTTGTGGAAAGCAAATCAGCTAACCAATGGAAGTATAAAGTACTCAGAGTCAAGATTCAGTTCTCAAGAAATCGAAGCTGTCAAAAACATAAGCACCCAAACAATCAGAAATCTGCTTCTATAGAGATGATGTAAGCTATAAAAATATTGGCATGCTCCTCTTGTAGCAACCTTTCATCTTATCAGTGACTGCAAACATGAGCAATTTTGCTCTTAGTCCTGCAGATATTCTGTAAGTACTGACCACTTTAAGCTATATATTGTTTAAAGAAAAACAATATATTGCATAAAAATATAATAAAATAACAAAGGTCGTCTTCTCAATAATGTAAGCTGAATCAACAGTGGCATTTGCAAAGAAAATTAGAATTGACTGAACAGTTGGAACACCGTGATGTTGGTACTGCAAAGCATTTCTTTAGTAAAACCACAGACTTCAATTAAAACCAGTGAAGTAAAAGATTGTTACCAAAAAGGTCTATAAAAAGTCAGGCAATATGAACGTCTTCATTTTGGCAGGTGAGTGGAAGGGAAAGAAGCTCAGGCATAAGCATGCTGAGCATATTTGAAGGAATGTTAACCTGAAAAAGCAGAAACAGGAAAAATTCTGTGTCTACTTTCTTGAGAAAAACTGTACTGGATGTTTTAAATCACCTTGCATGTTCTGCAATCCTATAAAATGAGAACTTAATATATTTTTTTCTTTTATTTTTTTTCTTCCTGGAGATCATATTTAAAATGATTGCCTTCTATTCCGCCAGCCCCATGTCTTACAATATATTTATATTAATTACGTTTACTTTTTTTCCAATGCCTTTGAATCTCATCTATGTGAGCCATCAAAGATAATGCCTAGCTGTTGAAATGCTGTTTTGGTGATTTTCTGAAGTGAATTTCATCAGGATCTTTAGTCTGAAAAATATAACTATCCTAACCATTATTTCTTTCATAATTCTGGCCTGCCTGAGGGTAACTATTCATTCTGAGATTTGGAATAAAATGGAACAGTCCATAAAACATTTGTGTTTAAACCTGCATATGGCTTACAGTTTGTCTCTCTGGCAACCACAGATTTCTCTTCTACACTCTCCCCAGTGCTTTTTAGTTTACTTGTTTATATTAAAGTCATCACTGTTGGTCATATGCTCTGACACATGATTCTGATTAAATAATACTACCCTCTATTTTTTCTTACTGCATTGCTTAAATCGGTGGTCACAGCTAAGCCAGACAGCAAATGGTTTACAGAAATGCTTCATTAGGAAGACTGAAAAAATGGAGCACTCAGTACCTCACCCTTCCCTGGATCATAAGTTGTTTGTCCTCCTTCCTCTTTCAGTGGTGAACCTACATTTTCTCCTACCTTTTTTGCGTCTGTGAAACTTTGATTTTCCCTTTTACTTCCTTTACTCATTGTGACTCATTTTGCAGCTGGCCCCTCGCTCACTTTATTCCCATGCATTTCCATTTGCAAGGAGAACTGACCAATAGGCCATGTTTGTCTTCACTATTTCAGAAGATAGGAGGTTGGCAGGTTTTTTAGCTATTTGTATTTTACAATGAGGTAATAAAAGAAAAGTAGCTGTTTTACAGCTCAGTCTAAATGGGCACTAACTCCACAGTTATCAGAGAGGTAGCTAGACAGGTTTAGTTGTGTAACCGTGCCCATAACTATCTTTATTTATTCTACCTCATGGTAATAGTCTATTGCTCCCTATAGGATTTTATAATAACATAGGGAAAGTCTGTGAGCTCTCTTACAGCAAAAATATATGTTTTGGTGATTACCAGAAATCCTGTGCTCCCCAGAAGGACTTCGCTAGTCTCCAGCGGCCACGATTCCTTTGTACTCTACCTTTGTTTCCATGTTTGATGGTTTAAAACTGATGCTGTCAGATTGCCTTGGTCTCAGTGCTGGTCCAAAAAGTGCAGATGAGTACAGCTTTTCTCATTCCTGCTTACCCACTCCCTGCACATGCTAGAGTGAAGTTACCTCAGGTGGTCATGAGAAACATGGATTGTCCATATTGGGGTATTAAGAGGTTGCCTTTGAGAAAAAATCTTGAGGCCTTATTGCTGAAAGGAAGATATTTATTACAGTTAAATTGGATAAGGTCATAAAGACTGCAATCAAGATGAACATATTTGACACATGTATTAAAGAGCAGTATATGTCTTTGACATATATACATTCAATACTAACCTCAGTATTTTCAAATGTTTCCTGAAAACTGTGGGCTTAGAGTTTGAAAAACAGAATTGTAAGTCAGATTCTAATAGTAATGAAAATATAAAAAAAAAAATAATGAAAGAATGATTGCCTTATCAAAATAGAGAATCTTCTTGTTACATGTCTAAAATCACAACTTGGAATTGTAAATTATATTCAGTCTCAAGTAGAAATAAATTCCCTGGTAAAATATTAATCCTCAGTGAATAGTGTGCTACCAACAGGATAGAAATATGGGAAAAAGAACCCCAGTAACAACTGGCATAATAGACATATGTAGGTCAGGAACTGGAAATGCTGAGATTGTGTATTATATTTGGTCTGTACTAATAAGCCCTGTGTCCTCAGACATGAAAGTCATATAAATACTTTTTTCCATATAATTAATTTGACTTAAAATAGAAGAATGTCTTTGTGGGAGAAGGCTTCTAAAGATAAAACTAATAGTATTTCAACACATTTATTTATCAGAAATGTTATTTGTGACTTTTGGGGATGCTAGCTGTTAAAAATATTCATTAATTAAAGTCTCTTTTCCTGCAAACCATCTGCTGTTCTTTTTCAGTCTGCCAATGAAGTCATGGTACAGAAACAGTGATATCACAGGTATTTCTTTGCCAAGAGATGATACCCTCAAAATTAGATATTATGGCATCATTGAGAAGTTCAGTCAGCAAGAAAGATGTTTATTGCTATAATTTGGGTGTTTTCCCACATTTTCCTACTTATTTCTTTAAAAACAAGCAGACCATTAAATTTTTCCATAGGCACCTGCAAATGTTTTACATTGTATATACATAGAAGTCCCCTTAAAATTGTGACCACTTACATTCACATGCCTTTATGTGGGTTTACACTATCTGTTAAACTGATCTGCAATTAATGCAAACTGTCAAGCATTAGTGTCACAGGGATACATTATGAACAAGAAAGTTAAGAGGTGGTGCCAAAATCTCATTTTGCCTATCTGTGGAAATTTGGAGTAGGTCCATTGGCTTTAGCCCTATTTCAGCAGTGAAATGGTAACAGAATTTGGCTCACAAGTTCCGCTCTGTTGCCTGTGCAGGTTGGAAGTCACAAAGCAAGCAACAAAAACAAAACCTGCTGACTTTAGAAGTCCAGGTAAAGCAGCCTGCATGGAGGAACTGCTGTTCAAGGCTAGCTTTTAATAGTCAAAATATATTTGGTGAACAGCTTGCAAACCATTAGAAGAGATGTCTGCTTAGCAGGTCTCATTGCTTCTTTCAGTATACTTTGTAAGGACTAGGTCCCCTGAGATTTTTCAAGACAATGTTTTGATTATTTTAAGGAGATTACTGTGAAGTCTGTTACAACACACCCTTCTTCATCTGACAACATGAAGTTGAACTTCAGTGATGCATCTGCTTGTTCTCTTCAATTTCATGATCATGTTGTATATCGTATGAATATGTGGAGTTGCCTCCTCTTCTTGTTCTTAGGTAATTTCTATTGATAGTAAGAAACAGGCAGCAAAGTCGAGATCAGCTGCAAGGGAGAGTTAGAGGGTTGAAATATTTATTACGCATAGCTACTTAAATTATGAAGCAGGCACATTTTTATCTCAGTGCTCCTCTTTTGCTTGTTTTGCTTTTTAATTGTGGACGTTTTTTCCACCTAAGTGTTCTTCTGATTGACATAAGAAGCATCTTCTTTCCTGAGCAGGCTAACTGGTTTTTACTGCTGAGTAATTCACATAAAAAGTTAATTAAGCCTTTGACCTGATGTCCCAGTTGCTTCTTGGCACAGGAGGAGTCTAGGCCACTTAGTTTCCTAGGAAACCAACAAGACAGTCCCTCTTACTGTTCCAAAGAATTTAAATTTCCTTGATTTTGTACTGCAAAAGAGCATGCTATGGTAGCCATATTATTTTCTGATGCTTATGCCTTCCACACAAGCAGGAAGATAAAATCCTCTTTGCCTCTTTCTCTTGGGAGGTTATAGTTAGTGCTCAGATACAAGATAGGCCTTTACACTTCTAATCTTTATTTAACAGCCAAAGAAATGCTGCATTATTTTCTTGGTTTTGTGGCTAATGCAACTTGCTGTTTTTCTTTACAATGTGCCTTTACTCATTGAAACAGGTATGAGGTATTTTGCTGAGTGAGTCAATGAAATAGCTGAGCCAACAGATGTTAGTAATTCTTCATATTCAAATAATTTTAAAAACTGTATAAAGTAGTATTTTCTGAAGCTGAATTTTTCTGTGCTGCATGTCTATGAACCTCTGAGAAGGTTACTTTGAGGTATCTCACGCTTTAGGTGAATGCTAAAGGAACTCAGCAGATTAATAACAGAAGTAGATCACGGTGTATTTTCTGTGACCTTGCTGGATCAAAACCTCAGCTGTAGCAGACAGCACCACTGAATTCTGTAGATAACTTCAGTTTACACTAGCTAAATTTAGTGTTCTAGTGTCAAAATAACAGAACGAAGTTTTTCTGAGTGTCAGATCAATGGGATATTTTATACTTTTTTTCTGATGAGAGCAAAATTAGAGCAATTAAGATAGATTCTATTCTGGATTTCTTTTGAATGCCAGTCAGCTGGTTAGAGACCTTGGCTCACCACAAAAATGAAATGTGGTTTCAAAGTTCTCATGTCTTTAAGATAGTCATCTAGCTCAATTTTTTCACCAAGTCTGTCTTCAACTGGTCATATCATGTAGCTTTAAATAGCTACTATTCATCAGCTGAATCTTGTTGTACAGCTGCATGTCTCTTAATTAGGTTTATATCAACTATACATGCACATATTCAAGGGAAAAGCCGTACTGCATGGAGAAGTAAAGCAATTGCCAGTAAAATGCATTTTAAAAACACTGCACTTTAATGAGTTTCCAATTACAGCAACAAGAAGTCAGAAGAATTGGTATCAGTGAATGCTGCTCTTATGAACTTTGATTTCTTCCAGAAAATTACATTTCTTTGATTAAAGGATGTAAGAAAAGGCTTTACATCTGGCTCTGATGAAGTAATTAGCCAAAGCTTTATTGAGTCAATTGGGCCAGGATTTTATGTGTAAATGTCAGAAAGAAAAGAACTAGTCCTCTTGAAGAACTGACACATTTACTTTGTAGTTATAGGAGTATACAATTCCCATTGCAGTTCTAAACAATTCATCATCAGAATTAACATTCAGTTAAAAGTTTCTGTTATCAGGAAGAACTATCACTATGTGCTGTGTTTAACCCTGTTTATAATAGCTTAATTCTTTGATTTAACATATTAGAAGATGCCATGTATAAAGTCTTTTTACTTGTACAAAGTCTTTGATCAGTTATAGACAGGTATATAATAAGGAATACCTCTGTCTTTCTATGCACACTAGAAAAAAGGAGCTGCTCAATATTGTCTTCCATGATTAATGACTTCAAGCAGTTCTACAATGAAATAGACTGTACATCTGAGTGGAGACTTTACCTCAATTTCTTGAGACTGCAGTAGATAGGTGGCAAGAAGGGAACCTTTATGTTGCTAGTTTTCATGAGAGGTGATTTATCTTGCATGTGATTGTACTCATGGTCCTAGGCAATTGCTGTATGTTTTTATACATAAGTGAACAGGACATAATGAACAGAACAACTAGCTGGCATCTGAATTTATAGTTTGTGGTGTCTCTCTGTTCTCTCCACTGCTGTGAACTGTGTTAGCTCCCGAAATAAGTTTAAAATAAGCAAGATTATTGTCGTTTTCATCTACTGCTAGAAATATATCATTCTGGGAACTATATTCATCTGATTTACCATCACCATGAAATCTAGGATCTTATGAAATCTCTGCTCACTTTTCCTTTTTTGTTTAAAGCACTTTCAGCATACTCTGTTTAATGATAATATAAATTGAGGAGAAAATAGTCTTCACAAGTGCATTTATTCTTTAGCTAGTGGCCTACATTACCTTTTATTTGCTAATTGCATGTAAAATCTGCAGATGCTCTGATTTTTAATCTGGTAATATTCTTAGTGTTGCTATGTATATCTTCCCCTCCACCCTGAACACCCAATCGGTGTTCTATATTCTAAAGCTTCACATTCCCATGTTTATATTTTGTGTTTTATATGGAGATAAGTGGGGGTGGGATGTTTTGTCTTAGTGCTGAGCCCTGCAGCCCCAAACAGTTATTTGAGATTTGTCTGGCTCTGCTGCTGTCTAATCTCAAGTTGAAGCTGGAATGTGAAGCAAGATTTAAACGCTTAATTTTCTTCTATCCCCCAAACACACAAACATCTTCACTGAAGTTATTAAGATAAAAACACAGTTCTTCAGCTGTTGTTAAAGCATCATTGTCTGTTCATGTCAGCAGTAAGAGAAGTGTAGAAAGAAGCGTAAAGGACTATTCCTCAAAATTTTCTTAAAGATCTGTAAAAGTGTTTCAGGAACTGATCCTTAATACTTACACATTATGGATGATGAACATTTATGAAAACCTTCCCAAGCCTCTGTTTCTTTAAAAATGCAAGGGTTGAGTAAGCAATGATTTCATTTTTGTAAAGAAAGTTATCATTATGGAAGCATATTGAAAAAGAATGCTGCAGCTATCTATAACCTTTTATGAAGAATGTGTAGCAATAGTTGATGATACCTTCTCTTACAGTTTTTTATACACTTGTAATTTTATTTTTAACTTAAATAAACAAGATACTTAGAGGGTTGAGAGGTTTTTTCTTTCATTCTGTGTTTTTTTTTCTCTCCCTTCCAATTGCATTAACAGCTTCCAAGTTCTGGGGTGCCAGGATAATAGAATGTGAATTTTGGCAAGAAATGAAACAATAGTAAACATAGTTTGGATTCAGCGTGAGTAATGTTGTTTAATGTCAACAGGGACTAAAACTGCCTTCCAAGCGAGTGGAGCTTTGTAGGTCTGTTCTCCTTAAATTAATTTCTGCTTCTCAAAGGCCATTAATTTAAATTGCATGTCATATAACTAGTGAAACCTCCTTCTAGCTCACATCACCATTTCCAGAGTAATCTGACAATGCATATTGTGGATGGATTCACATTTCAGGGCTATTTTCTATTAATTTCATTTCATTATACCTGGCCTACCCCTTTTACAACAAAAGAATCTTAAAAGTTTTAATGCTAATAAATCTAAAAAAAAAAGAGACTGCTA
This sequence comes from Phalacrocorax carbo, assembly GCF_963921805.1. Taxonomy (NCBI): domain Eukaryota; kingdom Metazoa; phylum Chordata; class Aves; order Suliformes; family Phalacrocoracidae; genus Phalacrocorax; species Phalacrocorax carbo. The sequence goes on from NC_087513.1 coordinate 49,743,830, forward strand.
GTTTAATTTTAGCCTCTGTGAGTAGTCTTGGTTTTGAGCACCTCATACTACAGAGCTTCTGACTGAGTACATTTCAGCTTCCATGTAAGCTGAAGCCAGTGCAATAGGATACCTAGTATTTGAAAGGTCAGTTAAATACAGTAAGTGCAGTATATACAAATACAATAACTATTGAGTTCTGATTTCCCTATGCCCGTGCTTGTGTAAAGGTTGTGGGAGATGGGAGAAGGAGGGTAAGTCAGAGCTCAGAAACAGTAACTGTAAAGAAGAAAAGAAATAGCACAGAAGTCATCTGCTCTTAGTGAGATGCAGAAAGTTAAGATTTCATACTGTCAGGCAATGCAGCTCCAGAGGTGGAAGGCTGCAAAACTCTCAGATCTGCTTTGAGTCTTCCTCCATTCTCAGGAGGCTTGTACAGTAACACAACCCCAGCGTTTCCCACTTATTTAGTGACGCTTCCCTTATCGTCAGAGATGAACTTGAGATGAAATCCTGGCCTGAATGAAGTTAGTGAAATAATTCCTGGCAATTGTGTGGAACAGAGTGGCACAGTATATGCAGCACACCCCCTCTGTTACTTTTCTCCTTTTATCTCCAGCACTATCAAAATGTAAATATTTCCCTCTCTTTAATGAGTGTAACATCCTGGTACAAGTTCTATAATAGTATTTGCGCAAAAACAATCTCTAACAAAATGTAGTATGCAGGTTCAAAGGCAAAGGTCTCAAAAAGTATCTATTACTAGTTGTGGAAATTTGTTGTTACCTTAAAGAGGATTTACTTGAATGACAGGAAAAAACCTTATGTGGTGGTCCATCTAACCTACTGAGCTTCCTTGTTTAAATTTGCACAAAAGCAGCTTAAATTTGCTAGGGATTTGGATCAGAAGACTCCCGAAGGCTAAAGCCTCTATGTATTATTGGCATAAAAGAAGGGGAAGAGGATGTGCTAATGATGGCCTGAAGGCATATTGGAAATTTGGAAGTGTGAGATACCACATTTCTCTAAATCTTACCTCCTCTTTGTACTGGAAATAAGTGTGGTCTGTTTCAATAGGTGGTATATCTAACTATCCTGTCTCTTAGGCAGAACAGCCTGCTCTCTGCAGCTGCCACACCAATAGCTGGAGCCTGCTCAAACCAAAAAGCCTTTTCCCTCAGATAAGAATGTATTTCCTTTGAGTGTGACACTGCTGCTTAGAGGGGAAATGTATTGCTGAGGTAACTCTGAAGGCAATAAATCTGTGAATCACCTGAACTGTCCCCATCTTTGTGATATCTGGGTCAGGGTTTTCCTATGATATGCCTACCCACAGGAAAGTTTGAGTTTTTTGGTTGGTTGGGGTTTTTTTTCTTGTCATGGTCACATTTCACTTTTCACTTTAAGCATGCTGGCAAAGTTCAGGTTAAAGTTCTTCTCCACTCCAATGGTTTCATTTCACATGTGCTAGTCCTATGTTTTCATGTAACATCTGAAGTCTAACACGTATATTCTGGTGAAATTAGGCTATGATTCCTGTATCAGTCAGAACATTAGGAAAGAATTAAAGTTTTCAGTTACCAGGGGGGACCAGAGAATAACATGTTTGGCCACTCTCTGCCTGTCACTATCTGATATGCTAAGGATTAGGGAAAACTCGAATTTCAGGCTTTTCCAGATAAGGCAGGCTACTTTGTGAAACAGTAGCTTCTTTCCTTCTGTGAAAAATGAATTGAATATATTGCCTTACTCTTAGGCGGGAAGGGCTATTGGCCCCCACAAATTCATCAGAATTACAACAAAATGTGATATTTCCCATCCAGTTAACTGAACAGCACTCGGAAGAGACAGTTTAAAATCAATAGATTTCAACTACTTCACTCCTGTATCATCTTCTGCCTTGTTTTACTTTGTCTTCCTGTTTTGCTTAGCTGACCTGCAGGAATGCAATCTCTGTTTTTTTCTTTAAATCTAAAAAAGGAAACCCTGCAATAACCTGTCATCACCCCATGAAATTACCCCTTTTTCTCTCTAAGGTAACACTGAGCAGTGATAATAAGTGACCGCTGTCCTACCAAAAGGCAGTGCAGGAGACTGAGCTGGGTATAAAGCAGAAATTTTCAGTGAAGAAACAAATCAAATAGGGCTGGAAGAGACATTGAAGTTCTCTCTCCCACCCACCTGGCCTGTGGTAAGATCATCTAAGATATTTTCATCCCCAGTAATGAAGAATCTACAATTTTTGCAGGCTACGCTATCTTTAGTGCAAATGGGTTCAGTAGGTTTGAGTAATCAACAGCCACATCCCTATTAACCCTGTTGGCTCTACTAATATGAGCAATGATCAGATGAAACATTATTTGTAGCAAATGGGTCTCATAAGATATTAAAAATATGTCAAATGACCCATCATTGCCCAAAATAGCACAATAATTCTTGGGAAGGACATACCCTGCATTTCCACCATTCCTGCTCTACAGGCTGAGGGGACAGTTTAATTTGCTCTGCCATGCCTTCTTGCAAACACCTGCCTGTCTGCATTATAACAGGAATGAAAGATATATTGAAGTATAACATCGCTGCCTCAGGTCTCATTCACTACAGCTGCTAGGCTGGAGCTGGCATTATGTTGATTCACCATTTTTGTTGTGACTCCTAGTCAATGAAGTTTCTGCTATACAGGCCTCGATGCATGGCAGTAAATCTATGTGGTTTTGCCTGTCTGCAGTCCCACAGTGTTTTATGCAAAGTGTTTTATCTCAAAAGGAACGTCAGCCTTTTTCCTTTTCTTTCACCCATGACATGAAGCTTACCTCTGCATGGAAAATAATGTTTCATTGGCATAAAGATGACTCTATTACCGTTGGGAAGTAAGCTCTTAGGAAAGACAATTAAAAAAAAGAAGTTGCTCATTTTACTCCCAAAGAATGACCTGCAGTACCTAGGAAGCCTGGCAGAAGCCTCTCCTATTGTAAACTTGGATTTTCAAAAATCCAAATTTTTCAGAAATCGTCATTGTCTTAACTTTGTTCTGCTGAAATCAGCAGTAAAGGTCACATTAACCACAGTGAGGACAGAGCTAAACAAACCCTGACCAGTCCTGGAAATCCCATTTGCAACCATTATCACTCTGGAACAATAATGGATAGAAAACAACCACAAAACAATGGGTTGGGAAGGAGGACACTTTTGGGACTGTACGCCAGAACTGAGGGGACTTTTCTTTCCTGCCACAAAAAAAAAAAAAAAAAAAAAATTAACATCTCTAGCAGTAAAATCTTCCCTGTAAGCAAAATACAGAATTGTATATTCAGGCAGAAGGCTTTCAGAGTTCAGTTGAGATTTGATTCATTACAAACAGGTTATAAACTTTAGTTTTTTACCTGTTGATCCTGATCAGCCTGCTTAGTTACTACACAGAGCTGCACTACTGGGAAGTTTGAATGCCAAGCAGAAAGGCAAATATTCTTCTCTCTGATGCAGTTAATTTCACATGCCTGCAAGTTTACATGTAGGCATTGACTTTGACTAACTAAATCCTGGACATACTGATATTCTTCAAAAGAGCTAATATTTGTTATGCAGCCTATTGCACCCAATGTCTTTGCATTTCCTCACATTATAATCTCTCAAATTTGGATCCCTTTCTAAGGGTCTATGCTATGGTATGTGCGACCTGTTTGTTTTCTGCAGAGGCTTGTTAAAGGCAGCACTTGGCCTATTTGCCTGGCAATATTTTTGCCCCTGTTCTGGTATCTCTGACAAAAAAATTGGCTTTTGTATATGGCAAAGGAAGTAAATAGACTCGCCTGCCTTCCCCGTTCCTCTGTTAGAATAATATGCAGCTGATACATAGGATTTATGGCAGAAACTGAAGAAATTCTCTGATAAAGGATTGTCAAATAGGGGCAGTGCAAGACTGTTGCTATGAGGAAGAAAAAAATTCCCTGGGCACTAATAAATCCTACATGTTGAACTATTCATACTTTCTTTGTAACCTCCACTAACATTTTTCTGTCACCCAAGGTTTCCCAGGTATGCTGTTTACTTTTTTCCTTTAAAATTTTTTGGTTAGTTGTTCTTTAAGCATACTTTTTTCTTAGGGGGAATTAATTCCTTCTCTGATCCCATTACAAATTCAAATCAGTTATTTTATGCTATTTTGCCTTATTTTATGCTAAATTGCATATCTTAATTGTGATCGTGCAGTCAATCGTTTTAAATTGAATTGGGTGCTTTGCTTACTGCAATGGTTACAACGCTTCACAAACTCTGAGATTTGTGACAGGAAGCCTGGATGAGCTATCTATACAGTCAGGTAGGCTCAGGTTCAGGTCTTGGCAGGGTTTATGCTTACACCAGAATATACTGATTGCCCAAATATGTTGGCTTTTAGACTAGTTCTGTCCCACACGGAGGAGCTCAGGCTCCTGGCAACTCAGAAATTCATGAAATAGGAAATGGAAAACAAACAATTGTCATTTAAATACAACACCAATGAGGAACCAGAAACAGCAGTATATGCACCTCTGCACAAAAGGTAGAAGAAATCTAGGAAAGAGGATGTATGGCTTCCAGTGAAAGCACTGGTCAGAGAAAACTTGGTGGGGGGAATGCAATCAACAGGACATTATATTATGAAAGTTGGAAGGAACTATGCCAGTGGCAGCTTAGTACTACATGCTAAGGAGAGCCTAAAGTCAAGTTAAATTAATGCCCTAGCTACTTTGATGGAGTCTGTATGGGTTTATCTGTGTGGAACAGCATATCTGTATGGATTGAAATCTAGGGCCTCAGCAGGGAGACTATAGTTCTGGGTCTATATCATTGATGAACCAGTCAGGACTGCAGCACTGACTGCAGAGACAGATTAGGTCAAAGAAGCAGCAAGGGCAGAAAACACAACTTTATTGGATTACTTCATTTACCCCATCCTAACTGGGCAAATGGCACAGGGGAGCATGAAACAGAGTTGAAATGTTTGGGTGCTCTTTGTGACTGCTGATCAAGTTCATGAGAGGAAGTAACATCCTTAACTTGATGCCAAGGTATGTCCAGGATCATGTTCAAAAATCTGGTTTTGGAAGTGCTGCTCTATAACAGTGAGCATGAGGTTCATAGATCACTATCCCAATAGGGTTCTTTACAGATCCTCCAGAGACATGCTCCGCTTCAAAGACATCTGTGTCAAGATGAGGGAGTTTGTTTAAAACCAACAAAAAGGGATAGCTAAAAGATTAACTCTTACTGGGCAGTGCTAGAAGGACACAACACTATTCAAGGGAGAAACAGAGAAGTACTTGAAAGGTAGATCTAGGGCTGCTTTTACAGAGGGAACAGCTAAGGACCTTTCACAGGTGGCTTAGAGAAGTGATGGAGTCAAACAAAGCACGTGCATCACTATGAGGGCGGAAGGACGTCAACTATTCATCATCCCTGCCAGTCAAGAACTAGTGATGGTCAAATGGATCTAGCAGAAACCAGGTTCAAAACAATCAAAAAGATGTGTCTCTTCAGAAAACATGGAGCCAGAGAGCCACTCTGTCAACTTCCTTGCCAAAGGGTTTTGTGGGTGCAAAAATTTCAACACAGCTCAAGGGGAGACCGGTCTTGGAAGAGAGAGATTTTGTGGGTTACCAAACATACAAATCATAGTAGGCTCAGGAAATCTCTTTAGCTGAAAGTGACTGGAGATGGGAAAACTGTTAAGGAGAAATATCATATAAGCTTGCTCTATTCTTAGTCTTCCCTAGGCATCTGTTTATGGTTACTATTTTTTTTCCCCAGATACAACAATTATTGTGCCAGGGAACATATTACTTATATCAGGGAGGCTCAAGGGAGGACCAGCAAGTCACAGAGAAAGTTTATCCTTCCCTATTTTCATAGAGGATGGTTATTATTAGAGACAGAATCTGGGCTAGATGGAGAGTTCACAGGGTCTGCACTGCCCCAGACCACCATGGCAATCTATTTTCCAAGCCCATAGGGAAACTGGTTGCAAATGAGTTTAACCCTGTGAGTACAAGAAACAAAGTAAACTGAATCACGTGCCTCTGTGGCTGCTGAGACTTGGCCATAGCTGTCAGAGGCACTTTGGGATGCCTGGGAACCCTGGTCAGCCCTTCACACATCAAATAGAGGTTCTTGAGACCTGAATGACACAAAAGTCACAGAAATGGGAAAGACAATAAGAGTGGTGAAATCCACACATTTTTACAGGGGAAAAAAAGGTGTCCTTTTAATAAGTCCACAGTTGTTGTAGGAGACAAAAGCAGGAGAAAATTGCCAGCCAGCTGTACTAAAGTCACTGGGACTTTCAGAAAGCAGAATTTCTGCAGCTTCAGAAAAGTGTGAATCACGCAGTGCCAGTCTCTGAATTCAGGGCAATAACATCAAAGACGTTGGTAATCCCTCAAGAATATTTATTCAACTGGAGTAGGAAATACGAATACTGCTTCATGCTGTGTTTCAAACCAATTCATATGAGTATTTCTGCTTAAAACAAAAATTATGTATAGATTCCATTAGATTTGCCTTGAATTGACCGATACATCAGCATATATTGTCTTACAGGCCAGCCTGCCTTTGAATAGAAGTGAACTTGATAATGCAGGTGGCCCCAGTCTTGCTCTTTGCCTGTAATATTTTTGACTAACCATATAAGTATAGCCAGCACTAATTTGCATGCAACCTAAGAATCCTAGCATGTTTTTAAAAATCACTAATGTACTCTAGAAATTAACTTTTTGTGTTAGAGATTGAGGGCATCTGTGTCCATGCTACAGTGTTCTATATTCATTTTTAAAATTCTAAAGAAGATTATAATTTTCTATTAAGCTTAATAAGAGGGTCCCAAAGTCCACAGAAAAGCTCTTTCTTCTTTTAAATTGAAACCTGTTGTGCTTTTCTGCAGGGGATTATTTTATTCGGTTTTCAAATAGCAGACCGCACACTAATTTGCTTTGTCAAAAACACATCTCACCTATCTCATGCATGGGTCGATGAAACAAACGCTGAAAATTAGTATCTACTGCTTGTATATTTTACTTAACTGTTTTGTAAGAAAGCAGCATGCATAAAAGCTTGACCTTTTGAATTACTTTAGAGACTCAATGGACAAGTTGTATCTGATATTTATGTATTTCTAAGAGGTGGCTTCTTTAGTAAGTTCATCAGCATTAAAAGTTACAGCAGCGTTCAGCAGTGAGGTTCGGCATGTTGTCTTGGTAATTATGTCACGAATATAATTATCAAACTCAGTGAATGCACACATTTACATTCCCCTTTATGAGGGGGCAAGCATCAGTGTCTGGCCATACTTCATAATGTTATCTGTAGGGCGCTCTATTTTTTTTTGTTCAATGCTGCTTTAATTAGAAAGACCAGTTATTACAGATAATGCATGGCAATAATTGAACCTCTCAGGAAAAATACTTAATTACTACACTCCTGAACTGGAGAGAAGATAAAGAAAAAAAAGCTCTAAATCTGTTTTATGGTACTTTCATCAGATGAAAGGGGATCCCTATAAAGACTATGACCAAAAGCTCCTCTGTAATCTTTATAATCCTAACCTTCTTGGGGGCACTGGTAAAACTCACTATAAACCTAGTTACGTTCCTGCCAAAATTGTGTGCCAGCAAATATGAGATTCAGTAGGTAATGGTGAAATTGACACTGATTTTGCTTATCTCTGTTTTTAAAGTGTACTGAGAACACAAAAGAAAAGATGCTATCTTTTCCCTCCATTCCAAAGGAAAAACACATTTAGTTTTTAATATACTTGCATATAGCGTATTAGGACTCATCGAAATCCCATGGAAGTAAATGGAAGTAATTTCACTAACTTCAACGAATTTGGACTAAGTTTGTGGTTTTACATCACTAATGTAAATGTTGAAAAAATTTTCAGCCATGAATAATACTATGACGCAACAAAATGGATGTGAAGTGAAAAGTCAAATTTGTAAGGTCCAGATTCTCTTCCAGTTACTCACACTAATTAGAACCTTATTGTTGAATAGACACATTCATTTCTCCAAGACTATTCAAGCTGTTTACAGTACTCCTCGGCAATAAAGGCAGCAGAATTTCCAAATAAAATTAGCCTGGAGAAAAGAACCTGCATTTTTGCTTTTATCAAGTTAAGTTTCCATAAACATTTATATGAACAGCATTTTGATTTCAGGCACGCCAGCAGGAGGAGAGAGTCTGAGGAATAATCATTTGGCTGGGCTGTCCTCTGATGATTTTACATAGGCAAATTTTGCACTACATGCATGAATGTATGAATAACATCTATTTTGATTCAACAGCAGTTCTTTTAAGGGCAGAAAGGCATATTATGGCTAAATTACTAGATTTTTTTCTCAAATTTCATCAAATTTCATTCAACAGAAAAATTTAAATACACGTTTGTTGGTGATGTAAATGTCCTTCAGAGATATGCATTTGTAGTGAACCAAATTTCAAAACTAAGTATTTTTTTCAAATTCTTAAATTCAACATTTTATTCCAAAATAATCTAAGTGCTATATTTACTATTAAAGAAAAAAAAGTAAAGAAACATTTTGTGTCTGAAGCAAGTGTAAAACTCAATCCACCTCAATCTCACTAAAATAGCAACAACAAAAAAATGCAGCCAAGGATTTTTACTGTTACTTGTTTTACACACCTACCTTGAAAGTACTTTATGCTAGAACCACAGATGACTAGAAAGGATTTAAGAGACTTAGTGCTGCTTTCAAAATTTGGCTCACAAACACCTCTTTCCCCATTGCCACTGAGGCTTGCTATCAAATGTGAGTTTCTGCAAGGATGTGTACAGAGTCTGGAGGGATTTTTAGGGGTTCATAAGCTAGCTCTGGAAGAGCCTGTACATTGGTTTGGGCCAATGCTGTGCTATAAAGAGGCACCACAGGATGGGGAGCTTTGCCAGGGCACCCCCCTGCCCTTGGCAGGGTTTAGTAGTTCAAGCACGCAGCCACACTGCTCTTAGCTGGGCACCAGTGGTTGCCAGCCTGGGGACCTCACCATCATGCTGAAAGGGGTAGGGTGGACTAGGTGACATTTTTTGGGTGGTGATGAAGGGCCTGTGCCAGAAGACATAGGAAGGCTTCCTTAGGTCACCAGAGAAAAATTAATATGTAAGTGATGAAGGAACAATACGAGAAAGAGGTGTCTGTATCCCATGTTGTTAGGTGCAAGTGCCAGTGGACTTTATGAACAATAGCTCATTCAAAGCAGGATGTCCCAGCCTCTCACCAGCCCATCTACCCGTAGATCTACCCTTTCCAAAAGACCTCTGTGTTCTATATGTTGTAAATTTCCCATTTTTATTCTAACCAGTATTCCATCTACTCAATCTCTTTTGAGCAGTTCCCACACATAAGTGCTGATGGCTGCTGAAGAAAAGACTCTTAAATATTCGTGGAGCTATGCGTTGCTGCAGGGTGTGCTACAGATTCTTACATCACTGTGGAAAATGCATGCATGCTTACTCTGTTTCCTCAGATGGATGGGCAATCTTGTCTGTGGGCATTTGCATTAGTTCCTTGAAGATGCAATAGTTCTGTCCACAGGGTACATGCTGCGATATCTTCCACACCAACTGCATTCTGCTTCTTGCAGCCTCAGTCTGGTTATGCTTCTCAGATTTTCTCTTAATGTCTTCAGCGCATTCTTGTTACTTCATGTTTCTATAAGTCTGTGGTTTAGTAATACAGACCATCATAGAATTGTCTTCTTTTATCTCCAGAGCTTACATTCTTCTCTGGTTCTGCTGTGCAGCCTCCCAATCGCCATTGTTTCTTCAAAGTTGAACTCTGAGTCTCCGAAGAATTTTCTTCCCAAGACTTAGATCTCAAGTTACAAACCAAGATCTGAAATTACAGACAACATTTCTCTAATAGGTTGCAGAGGTTTCAGAAATGCATTTTAGTTCTTTTCATATACAGCTAATACCATTCAAAACACCATTCTTTAAGGGAGTGTTATGTATTCGTGAACTCATTATCATAAGCACAAACTTTCCCTGGCCAAGCAGAACTTTTTCAGGAAAAAAAAACCACAACAAAACAACAAAAATTTCAGGTTTTTGTTACTTCACATTTTCTCAGCATCTTAATTTCTTCTCAGTTTCTACTTCTCCTACTTCTACTCCTGCTTGTATTTACTGATATGTCTTAACAACACCTAGCTGATACTATGTCATGTTCTTAATTGGGATTTAAGAGACATATAAACTAAAGCCAATACCCAACATGACTCTTTACTGTATCAAAAAGGAATTGAACAGAGAAGTAATAAAAACTCTTGTCCCACTCATCAGTGCCAGCACCAATGACCTTTCCCAACAACTTCTGATTTGAGGCAAACTCCTCTTGTCTCGCATAAGGCCTACAAGGCTGGCAAACTTTTTTCTGAATTTTCCTGCATGAGTTTCCTGGTTCTCTCCTAGCCTTGGCAGTGCTGAGCAGCCCAGGAGCTAAGGACTTTTGCGATTTACAGGCCACATGCACCCCCACCTAAGGATGCAGTTCAGTAGCCATTTTCAGAGCATGCCTAGTGTAACAGACCCTGCACAAGTACACACTTCTTCTTGGATTATGCTGAGAAAACAAGAAATGAAGAAAAAAAAAAAACACCAAAACTACCCTAACTTTCCTCATATTGACCAAATTAGGATTCCTTTTCTGTATCACATAACATTTGGCTCTTTTTATAGAACAGCAACAATTATATGGCTTTTCTTTGTCTCGTCCTGGCTAGGCTATGGTGATTTGCAACAAAAGTGATGTTTATGTATTCATTTTCACTCTGAGAACAGACTGCCACTATGTCTGAGAGAAATGTCTAAACTACTTTTTGTTTGCTATTTATGCTATTGTTTCTTTTGTTGCTTGTTTTGTCCTTTATCTGTCACACCAGCTCATCACTTTAGATGTTTATTCTTTAGACTTTTTTCCCCCAACCACATATGATTTCATCTCTAATGGCCTATTTTATCACAATGTTCCTCTGTAACATGCATGTAAAAAGTGTATTTTCTATAGTCATCTTAAAACTTCTTTCATAATTTAAAAAGCTAAAACTTTTCATTTTAGTTTATAGAATTGATATGTCTTCCTTTTTTAGTGATGTAAATAAATCCATAAAGAGGTAGTAACAGGGTAATTTGTTGATTCAAGTGTTAAAAATGCCTGTAACAAACATATTAAAACATCAATAATTTGGTTTCAGGTGCTTAACTTTTATGATACAGATCGGAAAAGTCAGACAACTTAGTAGGAAAAAAGTACCTAAATATTTGCTGAAACATATCATATATATATATATTATATAACGTAATATATTCATGTGTATGTACTCTGTTTATATATATATGTGTATGTATATGCTGAAGCACCCTGTCTGTGTATGTGCATATGCATATGTGTGTGTGTATTCTCATGCTGAGAATATACATATTTTGGCAAATTTTGAAACTGTTTCAAAAACATAGACTGCAGTTCATGTACATAAATCCGCCATCTGAGATGTGTCTTTTATCTGATTTTAGCAAAAAACCACAGATTCTGAGCTGCACGATGTTTTTCTTAGAAGGAATTAATTTTCTAGTAGTTTTCTTGTCTTCAAAACACAAGATCCTATTCATGTTATATACATTTGAATTTAGTTCAACTCTGGAAAAAATGGTTGAAATAGAGGTATTTTCTGCTTTATTTGAAATATTTTTTGCAGCCACAGATTTCTAGGGCATACACTCATGCCCACATACTCCCAGGTTTTTTCTTGTTTTTTTTAATAACAGTATAAATGCACACAAAAAATACATAACCATCAATATATAGGAAAGAAATGTGTCTCTCTATTACAAGCAGTTGGACTTTCCTCATAAGAAACAGTTTGAAAATATTACTTGGCTACGTTTGAAATGTATTGATTAAATTACGTATGTCAACACATTCTGAAGAATATATGCAAGTTACCAAATGCTTGCTTTGTTACTGGAAAGCCTCATTAGCAGGGGAATAAAATAGCTCATAAGTGAATCTCATTATTTGTCTGTCTCCTTCTGCCATGCCAATAACATTTATATTTGCAAATAACATATTCTGATGTGAGGCACGCAGCAGGTTTGTGTGTGATGGGACTACTTCTGTTGGATGTTGATTACTCTCTGTGTAATGTGAAAAGCTTCCTATTCCCACAGCTTTATGCAATATATCAATGGTAATGGATTCATAATCATTATCAAGCTTGATAGAGGCTTGACTACCGTGACAGATGTCTTCTCAATTTTCCTGTTGCATATGTTCTTTTTCCCTCTGGAACAATGCTTACATAAAATTCCAGTATTAATGTATCTCTTTTATGTTGTTTTGTATCAGCCGTTGACTGCAGCGATCAATCTTTTAATTCAGATGAATAGGTTATTACAACCAAACGCCAAACACATCAGCAGAAATTCAGCAACTGTCAAGCAAACCGTAGTGACCAGAATTATTGGTCTGTGCTAAAGATAGCACAGGGATGCTATTGCACGTTTATGCACCTGAACAGTGTTTCCATTAGCAACAATAATACTTATCTGGTACCTTGTTTTAGCAAAAAAAAGTAAATCTGTTCTTTTTCATGCTTATCATGAGATAGTGCTGACCAAGTGCTGTCACACCTTTACTACGGTAAATTTCTTTAAATATATAAAACAACAAAAAACTCAATGATCTCTAAGTTTTCAAGGAAAAGGAAAAGTAATCTCCGTGGGTTTTTTTAATAAAAAATGTTTTTATCTTCCCTAAAACATTTATTTTTATGTATTTCCTATGTTGATCATTTAATACTCAATTTCCAGAAGACTGCTGTGATCAAAAAACAGATGTATTTTACTTAAACGAGGTTTTTTTAATTCCTGGGTTTTATATTTTTCCCCTTTTTTTCACTGTGGGCTCTATCCTTTATGGTTCAGCTATGTAGAACCTAGAGAGCATCCTCAGTTCAGAGCATTCGGCTCATCTTACAGCATCAATCCCCCAGACACCAACGTCTTTGTGCTCATCATATGTCTGCATGCACTTTTTCCCCAAATTATTCACCGCTTGTTTAGCTCTAGTCTAAGACTGTTTTTTACTGTAGCAAACAGCTCTTCTCTGCTGAGAAACTCCTGTGGCCTGTGTGGAGTATGGACTTTTCTGCTCTTCCTGATCTTTCGGCTCACGCTACAAGAAAGCCTCTCCTCCTTGGGACAAAAAGAGGCTTTTTGTTAACATCAGTCTGGTTTAGACTAACAGAAAAGTAATGGGAGACAGAGGCCACTGGGTTCAGCTTTCATAATAAAGGCTATTGTGTTGTTTCAACAAGTTATAAATTGCTTGCAAAGAGCAATTTTTCTGCTATTTTCGCACGATAATAAAATCACTGGAAAGTAGGATCCCAAGAAGTTATCATCTACTGCATTCCTCTGCTACAAGACTGGATTAGCTATATATATTCTGACTTATAGTGATTTAACTATTTAAAAACTTCTACTACTGGCATATCCACAGCCTCCTTGGTCATCACTTACGGTATTTCATATTGTTTCCATGTAAGGTTTTCTAATGTCCTACAGTAGCATTTGCTGCTGCAATTTAAACTCATCCTTTTCTACTTTTTAGCAGTCCTGTACATGGATAAATGATTATTCTCTTCCTTTTGGCAAAATGTTTACGTGCTTAGTCTGGTCTTTTCCCCTATGCCCTGACTAGCTCCACTCTTTTCTCCTTTAGGCTACAAAGAACCAATTATTTCAATCTTCCCCCAAATATCATGTTTATTCTATTATCTGGGAAGTAGTAAAAGCATTGAATGAGATTAAATCTGGTTTCTAAGGTTTTCTATAGAAGGTTTTTTTCCTCTTATGCCCTTGAATATTTCCATAAGTAACTGATCTCCGGTTATGCATACGCAGATAGGTTTGCACCTTCCTTACAGTAGTTTCTTCAAGACTGAGTTTCTGGCTTTGTCGGGAGCATGCATTTAAAACAACTGCCTTCAAATATTTGTTTGACTGATTGTTCCAGAATTTTCCCTCGGATCTAAAACCAAGCTGATAACTCTTTAATTTCTTGACTCCTTTTTAAAGTTGTACAGTGTATTTGTCCTTACCTAATCTTTCAACACCTCATCATTCACCATTGCTGTTCAAAGACAGTAGCTTTTCAATTGCTTCAGACAGTGCTTCAAATATCCTAAAATGAGGCTGACCTGGCCCAACGAATTTGAAAACTAAATTATATGTGGACTCGTTAACCTGCTTTTTCCTTCTTCTTCCCTTCATTTCCCTGTATCTATCTACTTTAGGCACTACTTCACTGAATTTTTAAATGGGAAATTTAGACCATCCAGCACAACAGCCTCTCTTCCTTGTTTCTAGATCATATGTACAAACCAAGGTACATGCCAAGAGAATTTCCAAACCAGGCAGGGAGTTGTCTAGTGAATATAAATAGCTCCAGGGTTAGGCACTCCTGGTAAAGAGGCAGATGGGGTTCACAGGCTGGGGACTACTTGGGTTCTAAGCACCTGAACTCCAGTTCAGGCAATATTTAAGCAGACTTAATCGCTGTACTTGCTTCCTTCAGAAAGTTATTTTTTCATTAAAAAAAAAGAAATTAAATTGAAAACAATTTTAGCAGTGATCTGCACATAGGTGTCGTATGTTTAGAAATTTTAGTCATTCCAGGGACTGCTTAGATAAAATTAAAGTGAAAAATTATGAGAACTCTGCACTTGGAATAAATACCTTATATTTACTGCTGGTGAGTGTTTTAATAGTGTTAATTCAAATATGCTAATATTTCCAGATAACTTCAAAACTGGAGAGGCTATAAACACTCAGGGAGGCTGGGCTTTGAAGTGAGTATGGCCCTGAGGATTTTCAGGTAAGTAGTTGAGGTTTGCTATCAAAAATGTTAAGTCGCACAGGCAATGCAAGGAAATAAACAAGGTACAAAATGAGAAGATTAAAAAAATTACAACAAAGCAGTACCCATTTTGTGAAATCAAATTTGTTTTCCATTTTCAGCTTTTCTAAGGTTGCTTTTTTGGACCACAGGGAGCTGTGACCAAAGAGGGCTCAGCATTTATTGTTTTCCATTGATTTGAGAGAGCTCAGACTGTCAGATAACTGAGGGCAAAGCGAACTTCCTCCTGGACCTGGGCTCAGCTTCAAACAGGAAAAAGGAGATTTGGACATGGTCCTCAGCTCACAGACACCCAGCTCATGCTCTGAGAAGCTGTTGCAGAACAGATGTAGAAGGGGCAGGGGCCAAGGTGCAGCACCCAGGTATGGCAGAGGTCTGCCAGAGAAGCATCCAGCCCTGGCAACTGAACCTTCTGCCTGGCACTCATTGAGTGGTCACAGCCTACGTGGAGCCACCTGAACTATGCTACAGGTCTGCTCCCACTTTAACCTCCTCACCCCTGTTCTTTAATTACTTCAGCAAAGTTTGAAAATGAAACTAGGAAATACCCATGTGGGAACTTCTCTTTTAAGATCTGACCTATGAAAATACTTGATTTACCAAGTATAATAGAAATAATTTGTCTATAAACTCAAGTCAAGATCAAAGCCTCTTTGTGCTTGCTACTATTCAAAACACGATGAGTTAAATTCGACCTAGAAGCGACCCTAAAAGCTAGCCTGGCATAGTACTCTTTTACGTATTAAGCCGGGATTTGTAAAATGCAATCATATCAAAGCTAGCAAGTAAGGAGGCAGTAAACTGAGTGCTTCTCAGGCTGGACCTACTGAACATGCATGACAGACCTGATGGGCAGTTGCCTTCCAGACCGGACTCCTGGGCTACCAGGAATGGATCCATCACTTGAGGAAACGTGCAATTATTTTCAACGTTAATTCAAGTTGTTTAAAGAACTAAACAGAAGCTGCAAGGAGACTTTCCTTCCCTATAACAAGAACCCATCACAAGAGGGACGTCTGCACAGTCTTCTTCACCCTGGCTCCCCAGATAGGCAAAGTGGCTGTTTACAGGAGGAGGGTTGGTGACATCCCCTCCAGTGGTGACAAACTGA